>NC_087517.1:20722887-21322887 GCF_963921805.1 Phalacrocorax carbo | reverse complement strand
TCTAGGGTCCCTAGCATAAGAAAGACATGGACCTGTTAGAGTGGGTCCAGAGGAGGACCACGAAGATGATCAGGGTGCTGGAGCGCCTCCCATATGAGGACAGGCTGAGACAGTTGGGTTGGTTTACCGTAGAGAAGAGAAGGCTCCAGGGAGACCTTATAGCAGCCTCCGGTACTTAAAGGGAGCCTACGGGAAAGATGGGGAGGGATTCTTTATCGGGGAGTGTAGTGGTAGGACAAGGGATAACAGTTTTAAACTGAAAGAGGTTAGATTTAGATTAGATGTTAGGAAGGAGTTCTTTACTGTGAGGGTGGTGAGATATGGAACAGGTTTCCCAGAGAAGTTGTAGATGCCGCTTGCTGGAAGTGTTCAAGGCCAGGTTGGACGAGGCTTTGAGCAACCTGGTCTAGTGGAAGGTGTCCCTGCTCAAGCAGGGGAGTTGGAACTAGATGATCTCCAGAGGTCCCTTCCAACCCCTACCATTCTGTGATTCTGTGATCTTTAAGGTCCCTTCCAATCCAAACCATTCTATGATTCTATACATAGAATGAATAAAATATTTAACATTTTCCTCATGAAAGATAAACATGTAGAACAAACCTGAAGTCAGACAACTATTTAGACAGTATTATGGTCCACATGTGCAAAACTGCTCATTATTACCTTCCTGTTTGCTATTTTGGACATAGTCATTTAAGCCTCAAAATAATGTTTTGCCCTTTCTTACAAGTAGTTGCTTAATTCCATGATTCAGATTAATTGTATTTAGCCTTACAGAAAGAACAACATGAGCCTTCCTTTGTGAAACATGTTTTCTGGTAAACCAGTAGAAGGGGATTTTTCTACTGCAAGAAGCATAGCCATTTCAGAAATCTAAAAAGAGCTTTTACCCCAAAACATAACTTCTCTAGAGAAACACTGCATTGATCAATTGCTTTCTGCTTGTATTTAACTTGAAAGTTTGCTGCTTCTACCTCAAACACATTAGTATATTGAAAGTTTGACTGCTTTTCCAAATATATCCGTCCATCTTTGAAAGAAATACTACCTCTATGTTCAAATCTCATCTTGCCTGTACCCTTTAGGCTGAAACAGCTGCCTTAAAACATCACTACTACTTAATGTATCATACATTTAATAGCTCTTTATGGCATTGTCATACAAAAATTCTGTGTTACCTACCTTCCATTGTGTTTGTAAGCATGCTGGCTATACTCATTGCTCTTTGCCTTGCACTAGGATCTGTTAGGTAGTCCATAGGAACATGATAAGAACTAGACCGTCTCTTTCTCATGTCCGTTTCTGTAGTAGTACCCTGAAAATAAAACACTGATAAAATAGCCTATCGATTGTTTATTTAATAAGAATAACACTGTAAAGGATTATAAAAGTGTAATGGCTTAGAACACACTACTGTCCTGCACTGTGCTCCATTTATGCCATGGTTTTGCACTAGACTAACATATCCCTAGCTTTGTATACAGCAAATAGTCAAATATATCAGTACGTTTGCTCTTGTGCTTAAAGCATATGTTTTTAAGTATTTTGCTGAAACGGGACTGAGACATTAAAACAGATTTTAAACTATAAACAGTTTTTAGACTATAAAAAGTTCCACAATGCTTGTCAATGAGCTCTGCCATAAATATCTTTCTAATTAGGTAGTGAAGTAGTTTTCTAAACATGAAAATGCACAGCCCACACGGCTAGCAGTAAAAGCACAAAGAGTAAGTGCATTTTTTAAAGATGACACTTGATTTAGAATAAATTATCAATTTCCTAGCACACATTTTCAAACAAAACAGAAGAAAAAATATTTAATAATGTTGACATTATTTAAAAAACTAGAAAAAATAACAACATGATAGGAACACTACCACAACCCATGTAAGTTGTACTATCAGTGTTATATGAAAAGTTTCATATAAGGTCAGTGGAAAGTTAAATACTCATTTAATATATTCCATTAAGTAAATATAATAGATTTAAAATTTTTTTTGTAATTTTTACATCCTGTCTGGTATACAGATACAGAATCTTCCAGTTAAGTCTTCAGTTAGCATGATGAATCAATAGCTATAAGACTATACATTCTACATTTATTCAATGATTTACTATGCTTTTTGGTTAATTCTCAGTAAATTAGCATATATTTTCAGTTTCTACTTTAGCTTATAACTGGAATATATGAAAGGAGCATTTGCAGCTTGGCCAGAAAGGGAATCACTCCCAAGTGACTGCAATTTGTAGAAACAGTAGCTGATCACACAGGGAGAGGACATCATGCCTGAACTATTGCAGACTTCCTTACATTGCTAGCAGTGGCTGCTTTATCAATCATCACCTCTGGCAGAAGCTGTCCAGTAGGTGACGTCAGAGCTGGCGGCCCACCGACTAAAGAAACTACTCCATTGCAATCCACAGTGCTGTGCATCTTCCCATTTGCTGGAAGTGGAGGTACTGTCCTGGATGACCTACTGGCCTGACTAATGTTACTGTTGCGCCGTTCACCATGTCTATGAGGAACAAAGAGAGAATCTCTTCTGCTCTCATTGTCTTCAAAAGTGCTGTGCTCATCATCAGCAAAGTCATTTTCTGATCCTACATCCTTTGCTCGACCTCTGAAGCTGAAAAGACTTGTCCTGCTATTGCGCCTTGGGGAAAACAGGGAGCCGCGAATGCTCAGCAAAGACTGCAGGCAAATAAAAACAATTATTATCAGATGAAGATCCTTTTAAATATAACGTTTTTGTACAGGGGAAAAAACCACAGTGTTAATATGTCTTAAAGGGTAAGATCATCTACAGAGAAATGAACTGGTGCAGTCCCCCCTCCCCCCCCAGTACACTCCCTTTTGGATAGTAAACAAAGAGCACGTAAGTGACAGACAAAGACTAGTTATTTTAATACTTTGGATATATGAAATCAATTGGTTTAATTAGACTAAAAGAAACTGCTAGACAGAATTGTTTCCTCTGCCATTCTGCCTGTTTTATTACCAACTGTTCATAAACTGAGTAAGCACATCTAGACACTACCCCAGGTTGGCATTAGTCTGACAGGCTGAGTAAATAAAATTTTAGCCAAATTTCCTGTGACTCAGTCTGCACACAGAGGTAGCTCCCAAACACTACCTAGTTTAAAAAACATTTTTTTTTCCAGATACTAGTCAAGTAGGCCACAATAAGGTTTTTATTTATTTTTTAAAGTCTTAGTTATCCTGAATATGCAGAGATATGCCTGCAATTTTGTATGAACGGTCTCACTAATCTTCGTTGGTTTACTCATGTGAGTAAATGTTCTGCTATGGGAGGATCTTTTTCAGGATCAAAGTCAAAATAATGCTCTAATCTTGCAAATAATTATACATGTTCTTAACTTTAATTCATATCAGTAATTGTCTTGACTTGATTGATTAGCTGATTTCATCCAAGAGCTATATGAATAGCAAAGATGACACATAACAAAGCAGTGACTTTGTTTCTCTTCTGCAACATAGCTTTATGGACCTGAGCCCCATTGTTCTAAGGATTGCAAAATGCAGAACAAAAAACGCACTCTGCAAGGAACTTATCATCTAAGTGTAACACAACAGATGGATACAAAAAGAGAGGGAATACAAGGAGGCAAAATTGATGGGTATGATAAACAGTGGTCTTAGCTCACCTGAAGTCACTTCCCTGTCAAGCTTTCTGTAGGCAGCATGGTAAAAGAGAGTTTTAAAGAGGGATTTGAGGAAAGCAATGAAGTGTTCTGTGGAAACTCATGGGAGCTTCTTCCAAGCATGAGGGGCAGCATACCAGAAAGAGCTCAGAGAAAGTTTGAAAATTTAACAGGAGGTTGTGCATGCTGGCATGGGTCAGTCAAAGCTGGGACTTGACTTGTTTACTGTAAGTAGACAAGGTGGGTTGGGAAGAACTTTAGGCACATATGTTTTATGGTATTAAAAAATATCTTTAGGTAAATATGTTTACTAGCAGATTAGGTAAAAGCAATGAGATAGGTTTGCAACAACATTCTTGATGAATACAGCAGTAATTGGGACATGGAAAAAGGTCTAAGTTAAAAATGATTCACAATTGTGGGTCCAGAGTAGAGTTAAAAAAAAAAATTAAAAAGAGAGAGAAGGGAACTAGCAAAGGGCCTTGTGGAAATCCCTTAGAAAACTGTCAAAGGTGTAGAAGGATCTTCTAAAGTACAACTAAACCAGGAAAACTGAGAGGAGATGAAATCATGAATGTTAGGAAGAATAAGTTTTCAAGAAGAACATAATGGTCAGTTACATTGAAAGCAAGTGAAATGTCACGGGAAATGTCAAAGATGAGATAGAAACCTGAGTTTTGCCTGGGAAAATGGTATTAAAAACTGGTGAGTGGAATTTCTGTTTAGTGGCTAGAGTCCAGAGTGAAAAGGAACCAGGGCTGGAAAACCAGAGGGGAGGGGATTACTATACCATCATAGTAAACAGCTGTAAATGAACCTGGAGATGAAAAGGTAAGAGGAGCAAGTTGTATGAGGAATGTTTCATTTCTTACAAGATGGGTGAATTGAGCTGCTGTTGAAAAAGGCTGCAGATTGAATGAAGACACAAGCAAGAATATGCACCTAGGGGATCAAATGGGTCTTCAACATGAAGTTGAAGTCAATGAATATAGGTGTGAAAACTTATAAGGAACAGAATGAATCATGAACTAACTAAATTCACCAATGAAGTCTTACAGAGACTATTTAGACAGTTAACAACATAAAACAGTGGCAGACTGGGGCGGGGGGGGGGGCGGAAGGAAGGATGCAGTACTACTAAAAAAGAAAGCACGTTAAGAAGTAAGAGGAAGGAGGAATTAAATTGGCAGAAATAGGAAGCTAGAAATATTATATTGCTACCATAGTCTGGTCTAAGGAGGTCAGTCCTTAATAAAATATTGGATGAAGAGGTCTGAGCTTCTTTGAGAATGGGAGCTGGAGGAAGTGATACATGAAGAGAATATGGATGCTCATGATCTATTTAGGGATGAAATAGGCTTTCCAGAGACAGTAATAGAACAGGATTAAAAGGAATGAATTAATTGAGTAATAGTGACTAAAAAGAGGGAGAAAACAAGTCATAAAGACTGGGGAGAATCAGGAAGGTGGGGATAAAAGGAAGAAGCATAGAGGCATACAAAGGGGCAGAGGAAGGACAGAATGGGTACGAGACCTGGACTTGGAAGTTCTGAGGGGAGAGTTGGAGGTGGGAAAATGAAGAGGAGCTCTGAAAACTGTAGAAGGGATAACATAACAAAACTATCAAATGAAATAAATGTCTGGAAGGGAGATGCAGATGGCACTCTGAGTCACTGGTGTTTCAATGTAAGAGAACACATGCAAGGACACATTGCCACAGATACTTCCACCTTCTTTAAGATAACACAATTAATGGTCTCACATCAATTAATTTACCAGATTTCACATGAACATTTAGGCCATTTCTACTGGGTTTTTTGCATCCCAAATTTAGTACTTTTCTCATTTAAACCATGAAATTCCTTTGTATGTATGCACCAAATTTTGAAGCCACTGGTCATGCTGAATACATCCATCTTGATGGGGAGATAGGTCCATTTTCATTACGAAACTTGACATACAACTCATTTTAATTAATACGCAGTAGTTTGATTTTTCACACATAAATTCACACTAAAACCAAAATCTCTCAAATTCTTACAGTTTCATCTTTGGCTGAAAGTATTAACTTGGTTATACTTTGATTTAAGATATTAAAGAATCTGTAGTGTCTTTTGCAAGAACTGACCAAATTACAGGGGTTTTTTTTTATACGATGAGTAGACAACAAAGGCATTTAAGAGGTAATAATACTATGGTACCTGGTGTGGGGAAGAGAATCTCTTTTCGTATGTCAGTCTATTCCCCTCAATGGAAAATCGGAAACCTTTCCTTTTGATGCTGTCCTCTGATTCAGATTTGTGAAATTCTTCCCCATCCTTCTCCTCGACTTCAGATTGTTCTTTTTGCTTTTTTTTCTTTCTTCTATTCCTCCTCTCTTTAGCACTCTTTGAGCTCAGTTTTGATGCCTCAGAAGAACTTTCGGAGAATCCACCTACTCCACCTACTCCACTATAATCTCTTGAGTCAGCTGCTGCAGCTGCTGCCGCTGCCTATACATACAAGCACATATGCAATTTACAACATTTATACAAACACACACCACTGACTGTTTTAAATTCATTGCCATTCTTTAAAAAATAGTGATTTTGAAATAAAAGCAATGATTCCACTTCACTGAACCCAGGATATCGTAAGTATAATTTGTGAAATACCACAGGAACCATAATTTGCCACTGCTCCATAAACCAGGAGTTAGAGCAGCCCAAGGGAGAACTGTGCTGTCAGAGAACCAAGTTAGCAGCATCTGTTTTAAATTGGAGCAATATGTTGCAATGAATTTTTCACCTGAAATACTATGTAGAAGTAAGGAATCAAGGCACAACAACATGAAAAATCCCTTTTAACAGGAAGCAACACTTTTTTACACAATTTTGCAGGATTTTGAATACTTTCTAGTCTATTAAAGATCTGGTGTAACATTGTTTATCTCAGTTTTGCAAATCATAATCAGAGATTTGATATAAACTGCAGACTATTAGAGACCTATTTTCAAACATTTGTGGAGCATTTTATTAATATTTATGTACCAGTAAAAAAAAAAACAAACACAAACCAACAAACCAACCAACCAAAAAAACCCTATTGCTGATTTTAGTCATGTGCTTACATGGAAGACATAGTTCAGCTTCTGCTCTACGTGGCCACATGCCAAGCAGACATTATCAATTATCCTACTAAAGATTTCACAGTCTTCAAAAAATGAAAAGGAATTCCAAAGCAGTATGTAATGATGATGTCTGTACCACAGAAACATTTTCTCCAGTTTCTCCACTTTTTCCAGTGTTCTTTAAAACTGGAACACTATGGCTTTCTGCTGTGAGAGCTGGGGAAGGAGTAGAAAAAGCAAAATGCTGCTGAAGCAAACATTTCTCTCACAGCACCTACAGTAGTTTTGCTTCTCTTTCTTAAATAAGCAGAATTCCTGGGTTTTTTTCCCCCACATCACCATCTCCTTTTCACAGAATGGTTGAGGTTGGAAAGGAACCCCTGGAGGTCATTGTGTCCAACTCCGCGGCACAGACAGGGTCACCTAAAGCAGGTTGCCCAGGACCATGTCCAGATGGCTTTTGTTTATCTCCAAGTATGGTGATTCCACAAGCACTCTGGGCAACTTGTGCAAGTGCTCAGTAAAAAAGATTATTTCCATCTCCAATTTGAAAATCCAGTATTTTAGCTTATTGGTTATCATTTTTGTCACAAATTAACAGGTTCACTCAAGCCAGCAGAAACAGTGCAATGGAAAACATTAAAGACTGTTTGCAAAACTAAGGAATTTATAAGACTGGAAATAACATATTGTTAGGAGTAGGGGAGTAAAATTATTCTCATACATTGACATAAAGCATCCAATCGCTATCATGAATGGAAGAAGGAATTTTACTTTGCTTTACTTTACCATACCTGAGCTTCTTCCTGTTGCTTTTTCAGTTGTTCTAGCATTTGCTGAAATTCTGCTTCTTTCTGTTCTGCTTCTTCCATGGTTGCTTGATTTTGTTCTTCATAGGCCATGGCAACCACAGCCAGGATCAAGTTAATCAGGTAGAAAGAACCCAGGAAAATGACCAAAACAAAAAATATCATGTATGTTTTCCCAGCAGCACGTAGTGTCTGGGGAAAAAGAGAGAATATACATTTTTAGTAGACTTATAAATACTGTTGCATAATATGTAGCATCTGTGTTATACTCTAGAAATACATTATGAGGTTGCTTTCTGTTAGCACAAGATTATTTAGTTACCTTTTCCATATACAAATAGTATTATACCCTGTCTACATGTACAAAAATCCAAGTTTTGCATCTACTGTGGTCAAGGTAAATAAGATTCTGTAGCTTGAATAGTTTGGAACTTCTACCAATGAGAATCTGTAGTAGCAGTTGCTGCCCCCACTATACATCTGTATTATAGCCTTTAAATCTAACAGTAGTGGGGCCACTAACCAGCATCTTACCTTCTTGTCTCATCAGTCCCAAACTACAATGCCACAAAGACAGTGCAGTATACAAAATGTCATGTTGCATCATCACTGTCCTTCAGGTTATGGGTATGTGTAGTTCAGGGACAAGATGGAACTTTTTCAAAGACAACGCATTTGTACTAGACTGCGAATCAATTTAACTAGCATCTGTTTACAGCATGTTTGGGTAAGAAGCTTTAACAACTTAAGTCCATTTATTCTTTTGTGAAAAGAAGCAATAATGCTTAACCACCTTCATAAAATAGCAGCTATTTCTTATTATGTATTTGAGTAGCACATGGGAACCTAATTCATGAACAAGGCCTCTATTGTTTTAGACAGCTTACATATATGAAATAAAAGATGATTTCTGTCCCAAAGGCCTTAGGGACATATGAATGAAAATAACTATGCAAGTACTATGTAGTAATGGCATTGGTGATGGTGCTGTTTATTTTAATAAGTCCTCACCAGCTGGTAAAGATTCTCCCAAAAGTCCTGAGTCATCAATCGAAACAGTGACAAGAATGCCCAACTGAATGTATCAAAACTTGTGTAGCCATAGTTGGGGTTTCTACCAGCTTTCACACATATATATCCTTCTGGACATTGACTACAAAAGAAGAGGAAATGCTATTTTTAGCAACTACTCTAAATTACGATATGCTATAGTAAATCACAAAATTGTTCAGGAGTACCAGTTGCTAATGAAATTATGAACAAGTAAAATTTTATTCTGCATGCCTAAGATACAAATATATGTCTTATTGGTTTTCAATTTTTAATTCCATTTCCTAATGATATTTCAATGCTTTAATAATATAACTAATAGCAATCTACCCTTCCCCACAATTTGTCATATCAACACATCTTCACCAGGACAAGAGAAGAATGTTAACTGGCGTGACTGATGATAAACAGTTGTCAGCAAGCTGGCAGCAACATTTATGCACATAGCGTTCATGTGGTTACCTTTGCAAAATTAGCCTAAGATGCTGAAGAAAGTGCCTGTGTAAACTCAAATCACATAGATGGTTATATTTAGGTATAGCTTCAATTGCAAAACATCGGTAATTTGCAGCTCTACAGTACAGCTGATATTAAAGTTGACCACCTGAGCTATTTGAAGTAGCTAATTATTTTTTCTTGATGCCTAATGAAAAATGATGACCGTTTTCTTACCCTGCATCTGAGCTATTGCCACATAGCAGAGCATCATTTTGTCCTTCCAAGAAGTAGAAATGATCTGTTTTAAAAAAAAAAAAAGTAAATGAAAAAGGTGATGAGAAAGACATAATTTATACCTAGTGGAAACTGAGCAATGATATAGGCTTTTACACTTTAAAAAAATAAGCAGAGCTAACGAACAGTTTTGCAATATATAATGATTAGGAATGAAAAAGCAGGGAAAATACTGTTTTGACAGGAAAGTGACTTTCAATAGTCTTGAAGTTGACCTTTCTTTAGAAAACAGAAAGGTAGTCGTACAGCTAATTCTCAGTAACCTACCCAAATGAATAAGATACAATGGGTAGATTACCAAATTGTGTATGTCAGCAAATGAGTGAACAAATACCAGGAAAATGAGACAAAGGATAAGGGCAATTTCCTACCTTTGTTCATGCATTTTGATATATACCATTTAGTGTTATTAATTTATAACTATTCATTACATACTATTTTATCCAAATATTACTTGAAAAAGTACTGACATTTTTTCAGCATAAAAACACAACACAGCGTGCACAAGAAAATGCTAACTGGATCTTGAGCAGCTGAGGGAGAAACCAAGCTTTTATTGTACATTATAAAAAATTACTATACCAAATTCTATAGCAGAGGAATGTACTTGAAGTATCTATATGTATTTTGTTAATAGGCTAACTACTTAAATGAGGTAAAAGAAAATTTAAAGAAATTGAAGTCTTAAAAGTCCCCATGCATTCTTTTCTTTTCTTTGTTCTGCTTTGAGGCAGAAAGGGAAAACCAATTTGCCATCAATTCCTAGTTTGGGATTCTTCTGGTAAAATGGGAATCTCTAGTGGAGATTTTTGGGTCAGGTGGCATATTAAGCTAAAGTTGCCAAAATTAGGTATGTTCTGGCTGTTCCCAGGAAGCAGATGGTTCCTTGAGATTCACTGCCAGCTGGCATGGACTAGCTTAGCTGGCATGAACTAACCAAGGGCTAATGCTAAAGAGACAAGCAGGGAATTGCAACCAGTTCCTATTGACTGCTTCTACTTTGTCACCACCAGTATACAATAGAGACAGCATAAAATCTGCTTATTTTAAAGAGAGAGAGATTATGTGCATAATTTATGCATCTGCAATCTATTCTTAGATATCAGATAAGAAAGCAGTGGATTTTCAGACATTGTAGTGGTCACATAGCCATGCCCCATTAGAGATCTAACCCCTACTTAATAAGCTTAAAAAGGGTAAAGATGCAGATAAGCACCAAGCTGGATTTTCAAAATTGTCTGTGGGCCTAATTCACATTCTTATGTGGCACAGCTCCTCTGGTAAGCAGAGGATCCAGTTAAACTATCCGGTCAGCTCAACTCTCAGCCCACTAGTTTGGAAAACATTTCGATAATAATTTTTTCAATACAAAGATGAGAATGATAAAGTAATAAAAGTAGTCAATATGAGTTTATAAAAAATATGCCATATATAAAACTATTCCCGCCTCCTGCCAACTTAGTAACAAGACAACAGTCATGGGTACAAGTCCTACATGACACTTTCATAAGCAAGTAAAGGAGATACGTTCTGGATGGAATCATCACAAAATACTTGAAAACAGATTCTCAGAGAGCAGTTGCCAGTGGCCCAATGTCAATTCACAAGGGCATCTTTCCGAAGATCCTCCAGGGATCTGTGCTATACACGGTTTTCATAACAAGTTTCATAACCAACTCAAGACATGAAATAATAGAAAAAATGCATCAAGTATTCTGAAGACATCAAGCTAGGAGAGAAGATGATTGAAATTTAGAATGACCTTTACAAACTGACAAGCTGGTCCAAAAGCAATTGGATTTATTTCAACAGAGACAAGTGGAAATGCTACAGTTGACAAGGCAAAATCAAATACATAAATGCAAAATAGACAGGATCTGGCCACAGCTACTGCTTCTAAAAAGATGCAGTGACTGTCACGACCGCAAGTTGACTCTGAATCAACAATAGGATGCAGATATAAAAATTATGTAATTTTGAGATGTGTTAATAGGAATGTTCCATATATGGCATATGAGGTAATTGCTTCTAATTTGTACCTTTATTAGAGGAGTAAGTACCAGATTTGAGCATCTCATTTTAAAACAAAATGAAACCCAAACAAAAACCCAAACAAAAAGGAAAAAACAAAATCCCAGACTAATGGGAAAGAATTAAAAAAAAAAAGTGAGAATAGGTATAGAAAATGCAAAATAGAAAACAGGCTTTCTTAGTTTAGAAAAGACCAGACATAGAGAAGATAAGTTTTAAAAGATCATAAAGACTAATATAAAGTAGTCTATGATCATCTTAGTTCTAAGTCCACAGAAGTAGTAACATATTAAATCTGAAATGAGGAAAATTTAGGTCAGATATTTAGAAAAAACATCCTATTTGTGTAATGTAGTACCAGAAGCAGCTAAAGTGGAATGGAATGGAACCTGTTTTTCAGATGTTTTTAAGAATAGGTTATCATCCAAAATCTTCTCCAAGGTGACATTTCTGTACTACAAGCATGCTGAGACGATAAGTATGTTAAAAGATTATAAGACAACGAGACTTGGATCCAAAAGCATTTAGCTGTTAAACTGAGGCTTCCTCACTTTCAGTGATACAGGCATCAGTTGCAACACCTATACAGACTTTATAAAACAAACCTGATTACAAAGTTAAAACCCTAATTACACTAAAATAAATAGGAGAGACTGAATAGATAAACAGGAGAGACTGAAGCTATTTACCATTGTGATAGACAGAATAGCAATATACTATAGATATGTTCAGAGTAGTTCTATCTGAATTTTAAAATTTTATGTTTTAAAATATTCCAGAAAATCAACGTAGATGATATAATTAACTTACTTCTGTCTTCAATGTACTCATCCCAGTTAAATGTTGTCATTGTTGTATTAATAAATGTACCATTTTCACCTATAGAACTATTAAAGTAGGAAATAACAGTTGTTTCAAAAGTAGAATTGTCTGGAGGCCACTGCAGGCATTTATTCCTCAAGTTGCCCATGAACAGCTGCAGCCCTATTAGTGCAAATACACTCAGACAAAACACAGTCAGGATCATAACATCCGAGAGCTTCTTCACAGACTGAATTAGGGCTCCCACGATGGTCTTCAAGCCTGCAAAGAAAAAAGATTTTTATTATGATGCTAAACAGGTACTAAACACACAAAAAAAATCATGTGAGTTTTCCTGACAATATAAAGATTTCATGCAAAATGACAACTAAATGAGTCTAATACTTGTGCTACAATAATTTTCATGAGAAGCCTTATTTCTTGTGAAGATGAATGAAAAGCTGCAAGTTTATGCTTTATTCTATAGTGTACAGAAATAAAAAGTAGATAATACCAAAGACATTGTTTATGCCAAAATAAGTTATTCTATTATTCATGCTATATCTCCACCCTACATAGAAAAGCATTGTTTGCTTTTGCTGATCCTTCTTGCCCAAACCTTTCTTATATGAACCTTTTTAAAAATATTCTGCATTAGTAAACCCATTATAAAGTCATTAGAAGTGCATATTTGAATGATATCCTCATAATGATCTTGTAACAATATAAGAGGGGTGATGGTTTGGAGAAGAAAGACATCTTTAAAACAATACCCCATGCATGGTCCATGCTATCCTTTAGAATTTAATTTTTTATACATGACTTAAAACTGAATTAAGATGCTATATCAAGTGCCTGCAATAAATGATAAAATTTGCATCAGTTTGAAAGCTTAAAATTAACTTATATTTAAAACATGTAAAGGAAAGCTTGATGTCATAAGATGCAAATCACATAGGCTGTTTACTGCAAATATCTCATGCAAGAATTTGTTAAACTCAAAGGCTGATTTTTTGGAAAAGAAAATACAACTAACATAAGAAAAGCAAGAATCAATTTAAATAAAATTACATGTCTTGATTCCTGTTTTTTTTATTTTGTTTACATTGTGTCGCAAACAAGGCGTATGCTTAAAAACGTGAGTACAGCCTTTGTTGAACAAAAGTCAGCCTCGGTGTTTAACCTCGCTCTCACCTGGAATGACTGATATTGTTTTCAAAGCTCGGAGAACTCTGAATGTTCTCAACGCTGAGACATTGCCCAGGTCCACAAACTCTGTCACATATCTGTAATAGGGGAGTTCACACACAAACACAATGACAGCACACAAATAACAGTTGGAGATACGAGGGGCCTAACACCTTACACCAACTACTTCTTACCTGGAATTACAGAAATAGTTTTCAAAGCTCTCAATACTCTGAAAGTTCGAAGAGCTGAAACATTGCCTAGGTTTACAAATTCTGTTACATACCTGTAGGATTAAATCACAGTTACTCAGAATTGAGGCAGATTTTATCCTGTTTGCTTGGGTCTTTGAACAAGACCTCTTCACCGTTCACTGTATTTTGCCTGTGTTATAAATATGCTTCTGACCATAGAATTAAATTAAGTTTTATCAACATAAACCACACTGACTTGATGTTGAAACCTAATTTGGTCAAAAGGGTTCCTTTAATTCTGGTATGCAGAAAGGAGACAGGATATGAACAGTTCAGGCTGATGGCATTCACAATCCTAATGGGCTGGCACACCATGCTGGCCTCTGCAGCACATGCTTAGTTAGAAATACTAAAATGTGTAAAAGAGGTAGAAGAAACATATTGAAACCGCAGGAAGTCCAGGCTCCAAATGTTCTGGCTGACAAAATATGAGGCAATTTTTAGTCACTAATTTCATGCTATCAGAAAGATTTAAAAAAAAGAAAAGTAGACGACTTACGCAAATGTAATGACAGTGAAATCTAGCCAATTCCACGGGTCTCGAAGAAATGTAAAATCTTCTAAACAGAAGCCCCTTGCAAGAATTTTAATAAGTGATTCAAAGGTATAAATTCCAGTGAATGTGTATCTGAGGAAAATATGCAAGACAGTTTATAGGAACACATACATGTTACCATTACACGTTATGCTCTCTAGTTGCTTTATTCTCATCTCCTTTTCTTTAAGTGGCATAAGAATTTAATGGGAATTACAACCAACTTTAAACATCTGCAGAATTTATCCCATAAGGAAGAAGGAGAAATCAAATTATGACTGCAAGTCTGAATGACAACCCATAGCTTAAGTTCAAATTCTATAATCTGTTTCAGTAAGACTGTTCCAAAATTCCTGGTTACTTTGTTGGTGCATGTTTATGTCCAGTCTGAATCCATGTTACAACAAAAAAGATAGATGGATTATGTTAAGATTTCAGAAGCTGCTTCCAGACTAATAATCTGTTTCGTCAGTGTTATTTTTATGCTGAAACGTTGCTTAGTACCATGAACTGGCAATGTGCCAACCCTCATCCACATTGACTTCGTTACAGAGTATGTGTATCCAGTACTTCACCTTCAGCAAGACAGGCATAGTACTGGAACGAAATGAGTGCTTTCAGGTGCAAAATTATGTGCAAGAACAACCAAAAGTATTTACAAATGCCAGTAAAATTCAGCTACTCCTTTTGACCAAAAAATGTCGTTGAAATGTAAAAAGTAAAAATATTTAATTCTGTCATTCTGAATAATTTCAATTTTCTATCTCCAAATGATGTAATCTTGAACTTAAGTTTCATTTACATCTTTAAAGGGAAAGTATTCAAATTAAACTGCTTAAAAGGCTTGAAAGTTTTTCATGCTTGACCAGCCTGGAACCAGTTTTCCAATGTGAATTTTTTCAGTTCAATTACTAAACTAAAAATTTCTTTCCTGCACAGTTTATTCAACAGATGAGAAGGACTTCTGTTGTATATCTAAATGGCATAATATAATGACTTCAAGAAACATTCAAGCTAGCTATCTTTATTCATAAGTATTTACTACATACTAGACATCCTGAATTCATGTGTATTCGTATTGAACTCAAAATGAGAATGCCACTGACTTTAACAGCCCTATTATTTTGATTTCACTTTTGATTACTGAAGATTAAACAGGTACATATCATCCAAAGCAGTAAGGAATGAAGAATAAGGAGAAGCATAGAATGCTATTGCAAAATGAAGCACCATGAAGAGCAGTGTTTCACACTGTGGTCTACAGCCTTGGAAATATACAAAATATGCACCAATTGTATATCAGCACCAGGCAGTTGACATCATATTGGACCTTATTTCTTCCTATGGGAAGAATAGCCTACCACTTAAGCACTTTTTTAATAGCTTATTTTTAATGCAAGCTTTCCATTGTTGCACTGTCTTTGGTAAAGGAAAGCTGCACTATGATGAACATAGCCATCCATTAGACTATCCTTTTATCTGTAACGGTTATTGCAATAGAAATGCAAATGTGTATTTCCCCACATTCTTGCACAGATGTAACATAGAATGCAGTGGAAAATATTTATAATCAACTTTTCTGCATGGTCATAAGACTAGCTTCTCTTCTTACATTCCCCATCTAGTACTGCAAACAGAGCATGGACATTGAACAACTTGTAACGAGGCAAGTGTTGTGAAATATATGTATTTAATATTACACAGAAGAAATGAGCATCAGAGTAGCTGTTGAAGGGATATGCCAACAAGGCAGCTGCTGCCAGTGGATGCCATCCTAGTATAAATTAATTTACAGTGGTTTATTTCAGATTACTGAATATTATTCAAAGAAAATCCATTTAACTTACTCTACATTCTTTGTCCACTCAGGAGGGTTACTCATGGTCATAAATACACAGTTGGTCAAAATAGTGCACATGATAAGCATGCTGAATAATGTAGGTTAAGAGTTAAGGAATATAAGCCAGAAAATCTCATAAAAAGAGTATCAAATAACATGCTGCTTTGGCAGATTTCCACTATCAGGAGCTATTTATCCCTCCACTGCTCTGTTAACACTCAGGGAAAAGCCCTGAATACATTAAAGCTTCCACAGTCACTGCTTTATAGCTAAAAGAGAACAATCACATACTACAAATTAGAAAATCTGAAAGATATTTTAAAAACCCCAACCCTTAATTTTAAGGCCTTAGATGATTTTTTCTTTTGAATAAAAATGTGAAAGTTTGAAGTAGTAGCTTCTAATTTGGTGGAAAAACATAAAAAGCATTTGTTTTGGATGATCTAGACAAATCTGATCTACTTCATGCATATGAAACAGTAAAAAATACATTTTCTTCACTTCTTTTTTTTATGTTTCACCATAAAATTTGGCATGTATCAACATTTCAACATTTTTCTTATCATTATAATACATATATTGAAATCTAGTTATTACATAGTAGGAGAGTGCACAGGGAAATTTTAGGGAGAAAATTATTTTATTACTGTTTATATATGGCTTTTGTAATACAAATGTTGGTGGAGGGAAAGGCATAAAAAAGAAATTTAAAAAGAATTCCAGAACAAGTCCAAGCCATAAAATCCAAGTCTGGATCTACCACCTTTCACTCTCAAGACTGATGACATCTCAGAAATGAAAATACAAACACGGAAATGAAAACCACACAGCTAATGCACAAAATGTCCACATGATGGCACCATCACCTAAAACTAGAAAGAGGACAAAGCGATTTTGAGAAGAGCTCTAGCTTCTGTAACTAAAATGCAGCTTCACACGGTGCCCCTAAATAGCAATCCGAGTATAATGGGGCGGGAGGTACTGTGAGGTTCCCCTCACAAAGTCTTCTTTGCATGTCTACATTAATGAAAAAAAACTTCAAACGACAGTAAATACCTCTGCCTTCTGAACTGTCAAGGGACTGTGGCACTACACTCAAAAATTCTTTGGGTTTTCCGTTCAGTAAATACATTTCAAATCCTTTACTCAGAATCCAGCTTCTCACTATATAATTCATATATGAACAGAGCAGAAGAGAAAGACAGGTATTTTTAAAGCCATAAAAAATAACGTGTTGTAAGAGTGTTTCACAAGCCTGTACTTTACGCAGGCTTTCAAAATTCTTTTTTGAAGAAATGTCCTGTCAGAGTTGCACATCCTCACTATTCTTTCATCAGTAGAGTAACAACCAGAATATACCTTCCCACAATTTTAAACGTTTTTTAATGTTGGACTTTGGTGACTCTAGCTCTTCACCACCATCTCAGTTCCATGATCTTCCATTATTCCATGTAATTGAATAATGCTCTCTAACATGCTAAGAAGTGTCATATAACTGACAAATAATTATTTGTAGTGACACCTCTAGCAAGCAAATACAAAACAGGCTATGTAGTGTCATGATTGATTCTTAAGTCATTTGTAGGCTAGCCATTGATAACAATATCCAATGCATCACAACCATTGTAATTATCAGACTTCCATTATACCAAGATTTTAAAAAATCCTTTCAAGATTTATTGTACATGGTCTTAGGATCCCTATATGTAATGCTACACAACACTGCTTTCAGTGTGCTCATGTTAGACTCTTGTAAAATGTAAGCGTGCAAACATTGTATTTTTTCCTTAAGTAGCCAGACTTGCTGAAGTCAATGCCCTTACTGCTCATATCAGCATTTGGGATCAGACCAGTGGCATGCCTGCTGTAGCCAGCTATCAAAACAGTGAAAGCAGCAAAATAACAGAAAAGTAATTACGGTAATTTAGCTTTGTAAATCTCTAACTGCGATGTGAAACTCTCATAACCTTCTTGAAGACTCAAAACCTCTACAGGATTATGCATAATGCAAGAATGATCAAGAAATAAAATAGACATGTAAGATACATATAGGATTGAGAATGTATAATAAAACAAGAAACCTAAGCTGTTTTATCAACTTATACATCTGCAATTGTGACCTGAATCAGAAAATGAAAAGAAATAACAAAACCCTATTTTCACTAAATATTCATGCAAGCACAAACATGGGATCAAAGACTGGATTTTTAACAGAGTGCCAGTGAAGAACTGAAAGTATTTTGAGCAATATATCTGCAGTTTATGAAAAATGTGGAGGAGGGGAAAAGATGGAAAAAAGATGTGATGATTATAGGAAAAAAATAAGAGGGAAGGGAAAAATAGTTGGGGGAAGAAGAAAGACACATGAAGAAATTGCAAAGGACGATGACTGGTTGTCTGGCTTCTGATATTACTATATTAAGATCCAGCAATGAACACAAATATAAAAAGGGAATAAGAAAAAGAACAGAAGACTGAAATAGTAGAGAGAAGGACAAAGCACTATAGATCATATTGATCCTGGGACATGTGCCAGAGACTGATTTAAATACTAAGTACCATCTCGTTCACTATAGTTTTAGACTAACCACTTGAAAAGGATATGAATGTACCAAAATCTTAATAGCTATTTTTCTAAGAGGATTGAAAGGAGTTAACATGTACAGGGCAGAGGTGGCACTGAATCGGAATATTGCCTTCCCTTTATTCAATACTATAAAGGTCTGGAAAAAGAAACATAGAATGAAAAATAGCCTTTAAAAGATAGCAAGTCACAAACAAGTTACAAGTTCAAACCCAGAATCATCTTCATTTCATCATTAATCATATTTGGTCAAACTCTTCTTCCATTTACACCTCCCCCAGAATCACAATACCCTTGTCTAGTTCACACATAGTAGAGTCCAGCCAAAATCACCATAAATATAATTGCATGAAAACATTTGAATGTGCATTTAGAAATGGTAAGTAATCCTGATATTGCTAGCTAGAAAACAAAGACAGGTATATAAGGCACAAACGTACGCAATATTTGAATAATTACTATCCTTTTTGTACCTTATAATATATAGACTGAGGTACGTAACTTTAGAAAATATGAGAGCCATTAAAACTTCAACATTCCCCAAATTAAACAGCCAGCATTAATGATCACATCAAAGTACTACGACATTAGTACTACAAAGTGATCTAAATTTCAAGAGTGGTCTTCATGAAAATAATGAAATCTAGAGTATTCAATAACTACCTTTTTAACATAACACTAATGTACTGGATAGTTTTTGCTGTACTCTAAGAAAAGAATAACATATTGCTTCTCTTTTTAACTACTTCTTGTGAGAGTTTCATGCCTGCAATTCTATTTTTCTTATGTCATGCTTTACCTAATACAGAATTCAATAATTCATGTATTTTCACTGTCCCTCCACAGTTTCAGCAATAACTCATGCATATTGACAACATTAAAAAAAGCATTTATAAATGTAATAGTTTTCTTAAAACCTGGGAAATAAAGAGGAATAAAGCCTTTATTTCACATGCAGTAAATTTTGAAATTATTTAGATTTCCATGCATTTGGGAAAACTCCTATTTCTATCGTCTTTTCCTTCTACACATGGATGAAAGCTCATGGTCATTGAAGGTAAGCAGGTCTAACTAGCTTTGTGGCAGCCCTAAAAAGCCCAAAGGGAACACAAGCCATGCAAACCTGGAGCACTGCCAGTAGCCACGATCTGTCTCAGCTGGAATCAGAGGGCAGCATTTGTAAAGATTACACTTTACTTTCTGAGCAGGTGTGCCAAAACCAGCAGCTGAAATCCTGAAAACACAATGCCTCCCCCTGACTGAAATAATACATTTCAGCTCTTCCAAACTGAACATACTTGCATTCCCAGATACCCGTTGATTCTCAAGCCATGCTTTGGTCCTTTATTGTAGAGGAGAAAGGATTGGTCTGTAACGTACTATCTTTGCTACCACTGCTTTTCAACTCTATTACTGTTCTTCCTGGAGTTCAAGAAAATCTGCCCTCAAATCACAGTTTTTCAAATGTTTTGTGTTCCCTTTATTCTGACAAAACCTCTGATGAAGCATCATTTGTACAATGCTGAGTCATCAAGGCATATTAAAAAATTGAAATGAGGCCTGACCGAATTAATCAAGGATGTTCAAAGACATGCAAAGAACACCAAGAGAAATAACAGGAGAAATTATGATGGCAACGCACATACAGTTTGGAGTCTTACATCTCCCACTAGAAACCACTATGCTTTTGGAAAAGATCAAGACAACTGCTGTGAATTTCTCTATCAGGAACAAGCAGTTCAGGAGGATTTTACTTCGTGTCCACAGTTAATCACAGAATTACTTTTCTAGTTTCCAAAGCATGATAATATGCGTACTAACTTCAAGATTTCCAGCACTGAATTTAGATACTTACTACTGCAAAACTGGGAAAGAAGGAAGGAAAGGGATCAGCACTTTGACCCAGATTCTATTTGCCTTACTTCCAGACTTCAACAAGATAAATCATTTGAGTAGAGGAAGCAGAACATGATATTTAATTGAAAACTCTGTTTTCAAATTGAACTCACGATTCTCCATTGCTTGAATTGAGTTTTAGAAATTCTGCAGTTAACATTTAAGGTACAGATGATTTTTTAAAAGCTGTTCTCTCTGTTTACATGGTATGCCTCCATTGTTATTGTTTCAACGTATTAGTGATGAGGCATACCCCTAATTCTTTCAGGAAATATCTCCATTTGTACATTTTTACTTAGTTCAAGTCTGACTCCCCACAGTTCTTGGGGATTTTTGTCCTTTTCCTTTGAAGTAGTTTTTTTGCTTTCATGGGTTTTTCTAAATTCATTTATATTCACTAGCTAATTTCCACAGGAAAGAAAAGAAAGCACAAGAAAAAAACTATGAAGGCACAAAAATAAGAAAAAAGTATCAGTAATTTCTTCTTTACTGGTAGAATATGATGGTACAAAACATATGATGCCAAAATCTGAGGGACTGGAATTCTGGAGGAAACCCAAGGCCATCTGGTCAAAAGTGTAAAGTTCAGCACTTTTGTGCTTGGCCACAACATTTGTTGTTGTTACTTTAACCAAAAAGAAAATAAGTGGTTTTATTTTTAAAAAATTAACACCTCTATAAATTTTTTTTTTAATTACATAACATTCTGTCGACCTCCTCTTATTTAGTTGCATTTATTAAACACCTCCTCTTTGATAACAAACAAAGAACAATACAAATCTGGATATGAATATTTTTTCACCCAGACTAAGTCTGATATACAATGCCTCTATAGAGTACAAAATGGAAGAGGAAGATCTTTGGCATATCCAGAGAAATTACCTTTACATACTTCCCTATCCTTCCCACCAACAACAGAATGTAACCTCGGCTTTCCACGTGACAGTGAAGAAAGCTAGTGAGAAGGTGTCTAGCTACCTTTGAGATGGGTTTCCCAGCGAAGCTCTGCTCCTTTCACATCTATAATACAGCAATTAATAAGATAATAACTCTAAAGATAACCCCTGTGCTACTTCTTCAATTCTCCTGTGTGCAAAACACCGACAGTTTTACAAATTTTAGTAAAATACCAGGTATATTAAAATAAATCTACATGCATCTCTACCTACAGACCAGGTCCCACGAACTTTGATTACTAACTTCTGTTCTTACAACTGAGGATTCTGCCAATGAAATCAGCTGCTGGGGAATGTATTATATGCAAAGACTGGGTCCAAAATACTGAAAATACTATGTCTGTGAGAGGGTTCTTGTATTTTAGTCCGAAAAGACTGAAGTCTGACAGACATATACAACACACTCACTTTTTTATTGATATAATATGGGTCCAGGTCTTCCAAGGGTTCGGACACCATTCCTGGAGGTATGTCGCCATAAATAAATGGCAGTGTCTTTCCTGCCTCCAAGTCGCTATTGGGTTTTGGACCATCTTCATCATCATCATCTTTGCGTTCTTGCTTGGATTTTTTAGCTTTTTCTTCATTGACACGCTGCTCAATAGCTGCAAGTGATTCTCTTGTGAAGTAGCGGAAGCTGTCAGGTCCTGGTGGTACCAGCACTGATTGTGCCATCTTTTCATCCTGCACCTCTTAATTACTGTTTAGCCTCTCTCATAAAAAAGTGCTAAAAATATAGAAAACATAGAAAAAATTTAGAGCAACACAAATAGCTACGAACAATGTAAAGGAATATACCTTCATAGAATTTTCTGTGGGACACCTTGTTAAATTCAGTAATTATCATCCAAGAGGAGGCTGCTGTGAAATGGATTTTTTCATTTGTTTTATTTGAAGACATACCATTTTCCTTTGCAGCTGGCCTCTTAAGAGTTGTCTTGAAGGTAACAATTCTTAAAACATTTATTTTAAAATTCACTGTGTGCTTGTGATGATAGATGGCCAATTCTATAGACTGTATTAAAAAAAAAAGTCATATACAATATAATAACATCTTCTTGCCTTTATCAAGAGTAACACCATCCATTCCAGTGAATAAACTAGGAGATATTTTCCACCATGTTCATTGTGAGGAATTAACAGTTCTGAAGTGTTTCTGGTTCGGTGTCGAGGAGTGAGACACCAGACAATTCACCTCCTTATTATCCTGAAAGCTACACCTTGAACCAACCTTCCATCTAGCTAGAAGGACCAGAAATGACTCCTAGAATTCACTACTGCCGTGTAAGGCCAGAGGGATCAGCTGAAAGCACTCTTCGGGTACAAATATGCGGCCTTTGCAGAGCTGCCAGCTCAGGAAACAAGATTCAGGCATAAGCACCTGTATTCAGATCCCCTGCCTGGCAACACACTGTGCACTGGAAGAATTGCTGAATTAAACAAAAATGATCTTTAATCATTACATACTACGCTTAGATCTTTTACAACTGATACCGTATCATTTGTGTATTTTTTTTCCCCACAATTTTCACTAACAAGAGCTGAACCATCTCTTCTTAATGTCTCCAGGCAGTTCAGTTAAAAAGAACAAGTGGAAAATATTCCCAATGCAAATACTTTGATCTGAAATCCTAAATGGGATCTCTGGTGTAGCCTTCAAGAATTTTTCTCAAGAGCCCTTCTCCTGAGTAAGCACATGAAAAATACAGCAAACACAAAAAAGTAACAACTTCTGAGTAAGACAATACACCCAAGAAACAATTATCAAATTAAAACAATACAATAGTTAGAATACAGTCAGCATGATCCTATTTTACTGTCTCACTAAATACACAAACTCCAGGACAGCTGCAACAAATTCATATTTTTGAAGCCTGCTAAATAAACTGCAGCACGATGCTTTCTCCTCTCTTCTCGCATATGCCCATAGCCATTTACACCTACACAGACATCCACACACATCCCAACTCCTGCAGGTTTCCCTACGAGCATGCTCTTCCATTGCAGGCAAATGCACCTGGTGCATTCCGTCACGGACGGTCTGTAGCAAACTGCTGCTGGAAGCTCCACTGACTAGTAGCAGCAGAAGGGTTAATTAGGAAAATGAAAGTGGTCGTGCTGCAGAATCCTGTGAGGTTTTATTGTCAATGACAGTTAAAAAAAAAAAGGCACAATCCTGTTTTAATACTGCAGGAAAGAATTAAAATTTTGTTACCAGTGAAGAATCTTGCACTTATGTGGGTTTGGAATGGCACCAAGGAAGCCTGCAGCTAAAATTCCATCATGTCTTTTTCCATTTTTTATATTTTTTTTTAATTTTTTTATTTTTTTTTTAAATTCTCCTTCTAAGACCACACCTAACTTCCTGCTGAAGGATCCTGGTTATTGAAGTAAAATCTGGCATTTCCTGTGCAAGCCTACGAAGTGCTATAACTCTTATTGCCACTAGATGGTACTGATATATATCCATAAATTCTTGTCAGATATGGTAAAGAATTTTTGCATGCTCAAACACTTGCTTAAACTGAGACTCTGGGACTAAAATACACGATTTTATATAACCAGCCAGGTCTCAGGATTCTCAAAATTTCTTTTGAATATATAGCAGCTACTGCTGATGAGACCATAGCTGTCGAAACTGTGAAGGTGACACAGAAAGAAAGTAGGAGGGATAGCAAAGTAAGAGAAATAGAAAAATGGAGGTTGCACAGGCAGCGTACAACCAAAGCAGTTGCTGAGACTGGATTACTGGCAGTGTGGATTATTTTAAACTATGGCTTCTATTAGTGTTCTAAATAAATTTATACAATGTATTTGACGTGTATTCTTTCTAAATCCAGGAAAGACAGCAATGAGAGGGAAGGATGGCAGTTTTCAGTGCTTACTGTACTAGATGATCAGGAGCACTCTAAGCCCCTCCTATGTGGCAAATCATCATCTTCAGGCACCACTCCACCTAAATGCCATCCTAATTCTCTTCACTCTCCTGCTTTCTCTGTATTTTCTATGCTTACTGATTTTCAGACTTCTTTTACCGCTGCACTAACATCACCCTCTTTCCCCACCACTGACCTTCTGCCCTTCCCTCCTACTCCCACACTTAGCCAAATCTCTTTCAAACTTTTCAAGCAACACATTCCTGGGTTTATAGATTCAGACCTTCAGGCAGTCATTTACTTCTGACCTTCTGCCATCTCCTTTCCTTCAGCTGCAAAGAGGACTAAAGGAGCTGCGAAAAGTAATAAAAAGCAAAGGGTCACTCTAAAGCGAGAAAGGTTGGAGAAGGAAAGAATACAGTAGCTGAAGAAATACCACTGTGGAATGAGGAGAGGGACAAGTATTGGTGATTTAGTTCTTTGGTAACTGTGGTGACAGAATGAACAGTTCGACTGGACCAAAACAGTGGGTTTGAATTTTTCAGCAACTAAGAAAAAATGCATCAAATGAGAAATATTATTTAACCACATCAGAAGTATTGATTTTGTTTTGAATCATGTAAACATTACACAATGTTTTAAAATAATGTTAAAAGCCTTTTTAGAAAATCTTTTATCAGGTTTTCTGATTTCACAAATAATTCAATGAAATCAATAGAAATTTTGCAAACAATTCCATGTAACAATGTTTTTGTTGTTGTTAAAAAGCTTTGGATTAAAACTTCTGGCTGGCTTTAATTAGGACTGTGGTTTACTTGGAGCTGCTCTGCAGTCTCAAAATAAGAGGATTATGAGACAACACAGATTCATAGAAGGGGTAAAGGAGCTTCTAACTACGAAAGTATTTTGATTATCTGTGTGGATATGTACATATGTGTTTATGCAGCTTCTTATGAAAGTTACAATAAACCAAATACCTGAAAAGCTGGGCTAATTCACACAATATGGAAAAGGAGCTTCATTCTGCCATTCATAGTTTATTAAAGTGTCTGATTATTTATTTCATATTATATGGGTCTGAAATTATCTAAGATCTCAATTTGTTTTCCACGAGTGCTATACAATCTACGTGCATACTGTTAGGAAGGAGAGTGAAAAGTAAAGACAAAAAGAAGATAGCCAGTGGGACACTTAATCTCATTGCCTTAGATGCTTGGGTCTACGGTCTTACTAGGCTGTAAGGTGAAAAAACAAGTATTTTAGAGAGACAGAATAGGCAGGAAATGCAATGTGGTCTTTGCAGTCTGAAATAGAAATATACATACTTCTAAAGAGAGGATCCCAGTAGTGCATCTAGAGAAGCTAGTAACAATCCTTAAAAGATATTAAAATAATTAGATACTATATAGCTAGAGTAAATGTAACAGATAAAAATTAGTTGAGATATGAAGGGGAAATTATCATATCAAATAGTAAATATCAATCAAAAATCAATCCAACATAACCTACATTTAAAAACTATCATTCAAACATGTTAGAATTTACCTAAAATATAAACGCAGAATAACAGCAATTCTGGCAACAGTTAACTTCCAACTGATGTCTAATGTCCTCCCTACAGCCATGGGTACATTTTATGAATAATTTTCTCACCAGTGGTATCCACTTTCCCACTACTATGGCACATCTGAAAGCTTGAAGTGGACTTTGGTTTTTAATCATTAGGCAAAACACTCATGGCCCATATAAGGAATAGAGTTGAGGAAGTGTTCAGTGTCACATATAAAGAAACTCTACCTGAGGGTGAATGACTTTTGACAGGACAGGACAGAGCAGACAGAAACTTCTTAGTCTTTTCCTGGCTGCCTAGGAACCCTTCATCTACAGACAATCCTGATGAGTAAAATCAGAAGGAAAACAGATTACCAGCTTCTCCTCAGAAAACTGTAAAAATTAACTGACTTTGTTCAATGTTAAAGAGGAGCATTAAAATGCACAAGTGGCAACTTGCCATCATTCTGTGGTTCTGTGATCCTTTTACTCTCCAGCTTGTGTTCCTGTACTATATTACAATTGTCCCTAAGTGCATGACTTTTCATTTATAGGTCTGAATTTCATCTCATTCCACTAACACCAGTCACCAAGCTCATCTAGTCCTTTCTGCATAATAGCTTGCTCCTTCTTTGACAGTGCCTCCCAACTTTGTGATAGGAGCAAATTACATTGGCATATTTCCACTTTCTTTGCTGAAACAATTAATTAAATTTTAAATAAAATCTGTCCCAAAATTAAAATGGTGATGAGCAACTTTGAACAAAGTATAAGTTACTGTGGTCTTTGCTGTAGTTTGAAAAATATGTTAATACTACTCTAAGAACTTTAAGCTTAAAAAAAAGCCAAAGTTTATGTGCTAAAATTAAATAGTATTTTTTGCATGCAAAGAGCAAAGGGGGTAGAATAGGGAAAAGGAAGCTTTTTCTTCTCATAAATAGTATACATTTAATCAAATACACTGAATCTAAAGAAATTCTTGTCACCTCTTCTCTCCATGCTACTTAAAACACCCACTATACTACTAAATTATTCATGGAGATCTAGATGACTGAAAAACAGGTTTGCTACCTTTGCAGATAACATGAAACTGGAAGGGCTACAGGTGAACAGGAGGACAGTATTAGAATTTAAAATGTCCTGATGAATAACAAAATGGTCTCAAAAAAAAAGAAAAGGGGCAAGTACTTGGGATGTATAAGCTTATGAAATGACCTTTTACTCTTCTATTTGGAGCAGTATGCCCAACTTGGGTACTACATTTCAGGAAATATGGGGGCCACCTGGAAAGAATTCAGACCACAGCAATAAAAACAAAACTTATGAGAAAACATCCAAGGAATTGTGGGATTTATTTGAGTTCTTCCTGTCTTAATTTTACTTTGAAAAGATTGATGGAAGACACAATGACAGTCTTTATATGTCTAGAAAGCTTCTCCAAGGAGGAGGAAGAATTTGTTTTCTTTTTATCTGGCATATAGGCAAAGAGGATGTGGGGTTAAATTGCAGCAAGAGGGATTTGTTAGGAAAACCTTTTACCAGTGAAAATAGAGAATGAACACAGTAGACAGACCACAATAATTCAAGGGCTTTAAGAAAGGCTAGGCCTTGTACAAAGCAAGATCGGTGATGAGTGTGAGATTTGTAGCAAAACTGATCAAGATGAGTCAAGAAACTTGTAACAGGCTTTCACAGTTTTAGAGTCTTAGTAAGAGTAGGTTTCTCATTGTCTTGTGCTGCTCCAGCTGTTGTGTTTCTTCCCATGCCTCAAGGGAGCAAGAGCTCATTGTTTATATATAGAGAAGCAGAAAAGAAACGGGTTTTGATTTCAGTCACTGTTGGCTGAGAAAGTTCTTGGAGAGTCAGTGGGGTGCAGGATAGAAAAAAGTGACATCACATGCTAGAAAGTCCCAAGGACTTCTTTACAGAGAAAGAGACGAGAGTGCCTATGGAAGCATTGGTGTGGAATAGGAGAGATCTGCCCCCAGTTTCTCTTTAAGTCACCTCCCTCTCTTTCCAGTATTTTGCTTTTCCACTAGCCTGACAAAAAGAAATTAAAACAATCAAGTTTAAAAGAGCCATTTCATAGTCTGTTCTCTTACTCACAACTCACATCACTGCTAGTCCTACACATGGCTAAAATAAATGCTGGGAAAACCCTTGTCCTGCCTCCAAGGTCTATAGCCCTTCTGGATGTGTCAGCACCTAATGGCACTGCATGAAAGATTGTACAACATGTGATTGCCCTGTCTGTAGGTGGAAGCTTTACCGCTGGTGTAGTATCTCTGCTAAGATTTATGGTCTCACCACTGCACTGCTGACATCAGTAGACACAAAATAAAAATCAATTTTCCTGTGCTTGAGGTTTGTGTGTTTCATACTGTGCTGCACTGTATGTTCTGTAGTCAGAGCTCTGACAGAGGTCTCTTCATACAGTATCTATGTGCTGAATTGGGAGATTTGAACAGTAGGTGTTTCTATACAACAAATTTTTCCGAACGGCTCTTAGAAGAGCTATATAAAAATACAGCTTCCTACACATTGTCCAACATTTTAAATGGATGTATAGCTAGTAAGTCACCTTTGAAAATGCAGTTTCTGAAAATCTTAAGCCAATATGAGGTGGTGCTGTCAGAAGGGACCCACTCTTACCCTGGTCATTTCCCGCTCTGCTGGCTTGAGCGCTTCTGCAGCTCTGCATTGTAGCCAGATCAGCTTACTGGTCTGGCTGAAAACTAAGTGGCCAGATTTCAGATAGATCAAAGAGCTGATCCATCACACTACAGAAAAGAAGTTAAGAGGCTTAATATGTCTCCTCACATTTAACGTGCAGAGGACTAGCTGGCTATCTAGCGTCTTCCAAATTTTAGTGCTTCTCCTAATTGCAAAGCTCAATAGGGCTTAAGGTGCCAGAGTATGAATAAGTGGATCTTCAACGCTTGAATGCTGGAGCTGAACAGAGCTCTAACAATTGCACAGTCAACAAATATTAGCACAGATCCTGTACCTGGTGTAGAACCCAGTACAGGTAGGATAAAAAAGCAAAAAGGTTTATTAAAATGCCCAAACACTAGCAGATCTAGGGATCAAACTGGGCTAGCATTCCATTACAGCACGCTCAGGACTGCTCTTCCAAAACCAGCTGGTGACCAGGATCATCCTCTGCCTTTCAACTGGGACATAGTGATATCAGGACAGTATCAGGATCACCTAATGTGGAGACAGGTGTACGAAGGCCTCTGTTGGGAAAGTTTGGGAGTTCCTTCAAATCAATTTTCTCACCCTCTTTAAAATGGATTTGAGGGTACTGCCCATAGGGCTATGGCAAGATGTACTCCAAGGAAGTATGAAAAATACATTGGTGACAATCAGTTGATTGTTATCTTTACTTACTGTTAGCCAATAACTGACAATGACCTGCATTTGGTTATAGTTACATACTCCATTTTCCTCTTTCATCAGAAAAGGTCTCTGAACAATTGCTGTCAGTGAATGAACAAAAAAAAGCTATTTGTTTTCCCACATAAGAGGCTCTTAAGTCCTTCTTTCTAGCATGAGACAATTTGGTTTTTTCACTTGATAAAAATACTGTTCTTAATGTTTTTTTGTATACAGTGAAATAAGCTTTCAGCCAGACTCAGATGAGCTCTTCTGGTGTTCCATGGCCAGAGGAACAAACAAGGGCAATTCACACCCGAGAAAAATTCAAAACAACAGTTCAAGTTTCCCTTTACAGAAAAAGAAATACACTGGCAGTCCCCAAAACAAACAGCAAAGTGGGAAACAAAGTAATGGAGAAGAGCATTCACAAAATCCCTAATGAAGCTGGTTAAATGATTAAGGCCTTTCAGCCATCTAGCTGAGGTGGGCTTTTCAGCAAATCGCTCTGCCTTGATACCCATCGTGAGAAATGTATCCCCACAAGTACATTCTTGCATAAATAAGTGTCAGGCTCGAGATATATCCATTTTTAGTGTGTTTGTGTGGGGAGAGCGACTATACAATTCAAAGATGTAACGATAACAGAAGTGCCATATGTATGGGATGAGATAGATATTTCCAGATGCCTGAATAGGAGAATGTGCTGACTACTTCTGCTGTTAATAAAACATGCTGTGATTTCTTCCCTGACAAACCAGAACCCTGAGTTAAACATTCCCAGTATGGGCATTATGTAAAGACGTTTAGAATGAAATCTCCATTAATCTTAACTACAGCATGGCTACAGAAAGGTCAGTCACAAAAAATTTATACCCTTTTGGATAAAAGACACCAGGTAGATGGGAGATTTTAATATCTCCCTAACAACTACCCAACAATTTTGAACGAACAAAAATAAATCATGATTCTGAACCTGGCAGGTGATCATGGAAAATGCGTTTCTACTTTTACAGCCTCTTACTGACTTCTGTTGCAAACACAACCTATGAGCAAAACCGTGACTTCTTCAGTTATTGCTTGCGTTAAGCCCAGATCAGGCTCTGGCAGCGAAGCTGGGCCGAACTCCCCTCAAGTCAAGGACAAAGGGCCCAGGACCCCTCCACCTCACTCAGCTGCTCCAACCAGCTTCCACTTCGACCCCAAAACACGTCCCCCTGCCCCTTCCAAGCCCGCAGACCCAACCGGCAGCTCACCCGGGCGCTGCGGCGAGCCGAGGGAGAAGGCAGGGGGAAGACAGGGCGGAGCGGCGGACGCAGCGCCGAGCCCACCCGCGGTGCCGCCGCCCCAGTCCGCCCCCGGACGCCTTAGTGCGGCGGCCGAACCCCCGCCCTGGCCTCGCCGCGTCCCGTTGCTACACCGGGCTACAACAAGGGAAGACGGGCAGCCCGATGTCGCTCGAGGCGACACCACCCAGTCAAAAGCCGGCTGGGAGGCGGCCGGGGAGCTGCGGGGTTGTGAAGGGACGCGGCTCTGCAATGGCGGCGCCGAGGGGAGCGGGGGGGGAGGGTTGCCTAGCAACCGGCCCGGCGGCTGCGGCACCCGCGCTGCGGCCTGGCAGACAGCGCAGCGCAGGGGGAGCGCCGCCGCCGCCCGCGGGTTGCGGAGGCTCCCCGGTAAAACCTGCCGCAGGCAGATGATTTTTTCCAGAAGGAAAGCTTCCCCTGCCCGTCTAATCACGCGGGAGAAGCAGGAGGGGCGGAAAAGAGCAGTCATTGAGCGTAGGGTAGGTACCAGCGGGGCTACAGAGAGGCAGTCGTGGAAGGGCGGACACCCGCGGCGGCGGTGAGGTGAACCCGCCTTTCAGAGCCAAGAGCGGGGAGCAGCCGAGGCCCTGGGCTGGCCCCAGCCCGGAGCCCCCGTCAACGGGGTCCCCTCTGTCCCAGGAGCCGAGCAGGGATGGTGCCAAGTCCAGGCTTTACCACCAAGGCGGGAAGGAAGCAGGCATCATCATCATCCCTCCTTCTGTAAATTTACCATCCGTACTGGGATAGCCAGCCATGTTGCTTACTGTCTGCAGTCAGCCAGTTCCCATTCTTCATGTGGGGGTGGCTGGGTTTGGGTTTTTTTTTATTTAAATAAGAAATGGTGACTAAAACCATAGAAACAGACATGGAGAGTGGGGTGCTGGGACAGTTTTTACATCATCTCCGTTTTTAAAAGATGTCCTTATTTCAAGCTGTTGGTATGTTTTTAAGGAAAAAAAAAACCACACCAACACTTCCTCCACCACATGCCAAATAACCCTGAGTTTAGGTTTGGTATATGCAAGAGCATCAGGAAGTACATATCTGATTCGTAACTTTGCAAAATAAAGACAATCCAAATCTGAACAGAGTGTTCTCTAAATAGGCCTGCAATTGCAAAGATAATTTATTAGTAATAAACACAACTGCCTCTTAGGAACTTATTTCTAACACCAACACACAATAGATATGGAAAGCGTGAGGACCATCCCACATGGGGGAAACAATCATCTCCATGGATATCATATGAGAATTTTCCCCCAGGAACTGTGCTGCCGCTGACAGGCTCCCTGCAGCTGCACAGTACCAGCTGCCAAGGGGATCCTGCAGGAGTTAATGCAGCTTGAAAGAAGCATTAACTCCCTGGGTATCCATCCGTCTCCAAGGGCAGGATGCCACAGACTGTGTTTCCTCATCAGCACTACTCATGCCCCTACCTGCATGTCCTACTAGGCAGCTGCACTTGGAAACATACCAAGGTCTCCAGAGCAGATAGAAACAGCAGAAACACAACTAAAAAGCACAGCTCCTTTCCGCATGCATTGTCTCCCCCAGATTCCCTTTGCTACTGGAATGGAAGAGCTGGCTTTGTTGCAGGGAAGTGCCACTTCAAATGAGCCAGAAGCAAAGTGGTTTCAGCGATTCTGGAAATTAAGCCATAGATGAGGTGCCATATTTACTTTTAAATATTCTTTTAGTCTTATAATTGTTTATGGGTTAGCAGTTGTTACTATATCCTTAGGGACAGAGTGCAGATGGGTCCAAGCCAGCTACTAGTTACAGGTTGCCATGTTTCATGATAGTTACAGATGGGGCTGGTGGTACTGTTTATTACTGAGATGCCTGACCTGTCCCCCATCCCCTCTTCCCCTTCCTTTCCCTTGCTTGATTATGCCAAACTTCAAGCACTGGGACTAAAATTTCCCATTTTTGCCTCAGGCTGATTTTTGGAGGGAAGCTTCAGCTCAACTGATGCAACTATTTCCAAGAAAAAGCTGGATATGTATTTATCTAAAATTTTGTAGCTGCTAATTTTCAAAGCATGAATATGAAGTCTTACAGAACTTTTTGCAGGGCAGCATTTTGAATTTTGGACTTTTCTGTTGCAGTGATATTTATAATATTTGCTCAGACTTGAAAAATTTTGAAAAACTAGTTTGCATATATTGGGAAGGACAAACCAGAGGTTTAAAGGTGTGAATTCCAGAGATAATGCTTTTCAGTGTCCAGCTGAGGGGATTTTCCTGCAGCTGAAGTCTGTGTCTCTGTGGACAGTGCCAATGTAAGAGTGGGAATGCTTTAGTCTTTGGGGTCTTAATGATCCTATGCATTGGTTATTTAAAAAAAAAAAAAAAAAAAAACCACCACAACAACAAAAAGCCAAAACAAAAACCACAGAAGAAGTTACAGAAGGAAAAAGGGAGGTAGGAAAAAAGGGAGACATATCTGGGATCAAAGACTGGCAGCAGAAAAATCATCCAGGGAAGCGATAGGCAGAAGAACTGTCTTCATGGATAAAGAGATTGTCTCAAAATTAGTTGTAGAAGTCCTGGAGGCTGCTTGGAGAAACAAGAAAAGCTCAAAGGCTTTCTTATGACCAAGAAAATCATCTAGGTTGATCAGTTTGACCTCACCAGAGACCAGGCTGGGAAAAAGTGAAGGAAAAGGTAAAGGGGTAAGGGGGGGGGACAGTATAATGGGGCAAGCGGAGATAGGGCAAAGCAAAATGGCTTGGACTGAATGGACAAGAAAAGGAATAAAAAGCTGAGATAACTGAACTGGAGTTAATTGGAAGGATGGACAATAAGATCTGAAAATGAGTTTATAGAGATCTGTGAAGATGACAAGTTTAGAGGTCTGTGAAGTACGTGTAAATATACAGTCAATAACTCCTAATCGTTCATATGGGTATCACTATGGTCTCCCTAAAATTGTGTACAAATGCTCCCATAAAACACACCTATTACTGCAGGAAGAAGGACTCAAATGACAGCATATGCTAGAATTGAGATCTGCCTCACTTCTGGTCTATTTGTCAGTAGATACTATAATACACCACTCACTGTCTTCTGTAGCTCCCAATATGGACAAGCTCTTTAAAGCAGCGAGATTTGTTTTTGAGACTTCCTTGATTCATTGCTGCTGCACGTGGATTGGGAGAAGTGACTAGTGGGAAGGGGAAAAAGGATAATAACTACGGGGGCAAAAAGTAGTGTCCTTTGTGTAAGGTCTGTTTGCTGTCTTGGAGAAGTGGAATTTACCTCTCCCTTCTGTCTCGAGTAGGATTCACCTTCCCTGGCATCAGATGTCCGTATCTGTGGGCATCTGCATCTATGCCAATCTGAACTCTGTTCATATTCACTGGAGAAAAAAATGGGTCCTCTAAAGGGTTATTCTTCTGACCCATTTTAGATATCTACCTTAGGACAAGGCAAGTTGTGCCCTGCAAGTGCCTGTTTCTCTCCACTGACTGTAAAGGGAGAGAGATGAAGTGAATCCTACTCAGTACTCTGATATGATGGCAGGCAAGTCACTCTAATTGCTCTTTTCACAGGTGGCTACGTATCATGGGTCTGATTTCCAGAACGTAAAGACAGCCTTAATTCAGTGTCCCATAACTGACTGCTCAACTCCGCCACTTACAAACATACTTTTAATGCGATTCTTGAAGTGTGAAATATTTAGTGGTACTCCTACTCCTCTTTATTAAATATCAGCCACTTATTTTGCACCTGTTAACATTATTCCCACTTTACATTTTGAGAAACAGAACCACGTGTGGTTTTGGAAGCAGAATGACATATGAAAATGTATGTGGTTTGCATAAGATACACATTAACAGAGGCAGGGTGAGAACTTAATATTCCTGTTTAGTACTTAGCGCATATATTACCGTAATTTTAATAGTTATGATTTATTACAGTTCTGCCAACTGTCCAAAACATCGCACTACAGGCATCTCTACAGTTGAGCAAGGACGTCTTACATGAAGATGTCACCAGTGTGAGGCACATAAGGCTGGATGTATATTCAAAATTTGGCAACCAAAAAGGAAAAATTAAACAAAACAGCATGAAATTAGATCCCACGATGAATCATATGGTTGGTGACTTGTGCAGAACACAGCCAAGTGGGTACATAGCATTTCCCAAACCATTGTACAGGAATCATTAGAAAACTTAAGAGCTACAGCTTCGTCCCGCCCTGCCTCCCGTGCAAAGGAAGACAAGAAGCATCACCACTACTCCCTGGTGACGTGACCAGCATGTTCGTTTCTCTGGGTAATGAAAAGCTCAGTCAGATATACAACATTAGGAAGCATTAAACAACTCTGTATTAAATTCAGAAGATTTTTTTTATCTGAAAGGAAACTGAATAGTTAATTGGCCCACTATTAAATAGAAATGCCATTTAAAAAAACCAACCTGAAACAGCTTGCCAGGCCCAGTTTCTGCTTGCCTTTTATAGTGTCCTGATAACCTAACTCATCTCAAGGCATTAATTGAGAATATTCTGAACACTATAAAGATATCTTTATGGATCAAATTATCCTGAGGGACAAAGTGTATGTGGCAGACATATACAGGTAAGTAAGAGCAGAAAGGTAATATCACTATTCCATCAAGAAACTTGAAAGGCCTGAGGGAGCAACAAAGATTCATAAATGTAGGATCAGAGGAGATCATTACCAGTGTTTATTCTGGCTTTATGCACAGTATGGCTTATAGCAGTCCCCTGATTTAGCATGAGCATCAGTGGGAACACACCTTTTCAGAATGCCAAATTCATAAGAATCCCTTAGTAAGTTACCTGATGGCAAAGTATTACTGTGATAAAAGGGGTGCCTTGTTTTATACTTGGACATCATTGGGTAGCAATGTTAAGAAAACTTCTGTGCCATTTCTTTTAAGCGTGAGAATGTGCCAGCAATTGAAAGCTGAACAGTTACGCCATATATCTGCCCAAACTAATCTATTTAAGCTCCTGAATTTTTTCATAAGAGGGGAAAAACTTATTAAACCACAAAGAACCAACAGCTGTAAAGTTCAGCCACTGTCTTTGAAAAAGTAGATTCAGTTTCAAGGTAGTTTAAAAAAAAAAAAAAAAGAGTAGGCTTGTTCATTACAGTATCACTTTATAACTATGAGGAAAAGAAGGATTGCTCAGGATCATCTACAAAAGTCTAGGCTAAAATACAGCTGCAGCCCATTATAGCTGGGTGATTTAGAACTGAGACTTTTTCAGTGGAGTTTGACTATTTATTCCAGTTTGGATTAATTTCCTAACTGTAAATTTTCTTTGAGCATATTCCATTTGTATTTGTTGGCACATGTGAATAAAGCAAGGGAGCAGATGTTGAAAACCTCCTCAGGAGAGTTTTTCCTTTCCCACTATGTTTGAGCCAGCAAAACAGGTTCTGATTAGAGCGAATACAAGAGCTCCCCAAAGAGTTCTCACAAGTGTTCCTTGCTCACGCTATCACCTGCGACCTGGAGCTGTACCACTGCGAGGAGATCTTCCCACTGGAGCCATGTACCCCACACTGCTCACCTCCATACAGAAACATGGATGCAAATATTAAAATGTGTTTTTACAATGGATTCTAGTATGAACTGAATTTGCGTACCCTCCTAAAATTTCTCTTCCCCCTTCCCCCCACATTCGATTTCCCCCATCAATCTCTCTTCTCTAGGTTCCCAGGGGATATTTCCTTATCATAGTTTCAGAGCTGTTTGCCCATCTTCACAGCATTTATACCAGCTTACTCAATTTCTGCATCATATCCATCATCTTTCTCAGTAAGGACAGATTATTCTGAGAATGTGTGAATCCTTAAACTAATTTGGCAGTGAGGTCAATACTGAGAAAAGCAATATAACCCCTTTCCCAGCAATGGAGAATGCTTCTGGGTTCCCAGCCTCTGCCGCTCCACAGAGCAAGATATCAGCATGAGTAATAGCACCCAAGTAACCTATATAATATTGAAGGTCATCATCTTCATACCCCGAGGCTTACATTCAAATGTAATAGTTGGTTTTTTTTTTTTCCCTGAAGGGTACTGGTGGAGTAGAGTAACAGATTTCTCTGTGTGAAGGCTAACCTTCCTTCAGCTTGGCTTAAAGGGCCAAAGCTTTGCTTCAGATCAAAGATCGTGTAATTCATAAAAACTACAGCTGGCAAAAGCGCAAATATCTTTTTACAGTCACAAATGTTTTAAAGGCTGTGGAGTGCTTTAAATGTTAACTAACTGAAAATATTGTAAATAATTTGAAACAATAACTCTTGAAAATGTTCTGACTGTTGCATGTGTTTAGCCAACAAAACTACAAAGCAAACTGTTTGCAAGATGTAAAATATTCTAATGAAAAGTGACCCTCAAAAATGCGACCCAGTTACACTTAGAGTCTATTGCTTCCTAAATCAAATTTATTTCCTTAATAACTCTAAGATTTGCATCTTACCATTGCTTCTGACAGTAAAATTGGGCACTTTCCATTTTGTCTATTAGAATTTTCCAGAAGGCAAATTAAAATAAAATGTTAGCTCATCCTGCAACCTGGTATTTTCACAACATATTCTCATTGCTTCACTAGGAGAATTTTTCAGTAGTATTATCATGGTACCTAGGAGATTGTCTATCGTCAGCACTTTTGTGGTACTTCCCGTTCTACAAAATGGAAACCTGCCTCTGCACTGCAGAATCTAACCTGTGCAAATGCATTTGCCATCAGGATGTTTGTGCAGCCATCACTGAAGTCTCAATCTCAGGTTAACGCAACTACAGATGGAAGATTTTTTCATTCTGCCCGGTATCAGTCCTTAGCTTTCAGTTTCCATGGTTTCATTATTGACTCTCAGTAAAGAGAAAACATATGGAGCTCACACACTCTACAAATACACCTGTTATACTCTTGTGATATGACCTTGCATGCCACAGTCCCAGTTAGAATAACCTCTCCAGAGACTTCCAGTGGGGAAAACTGATCTAACAAAGCTTGCCTTGTGGCCCAAGAGGTACCAAATGCAAACCAGTGGAAAATCCTACAAATATTTACTAATAAACAAAATACGAGTATACTTAGAGATAGGCTGTCAAATTTCAAATATCCTGGGCCGAGTTCTCATTTCATAATAGTTGTGGTTGTATAGAAATTTGCTGTACGCTTCCTTATAAGCACATGGTCTGCTTCGATACTCAGGTGCTACTTCAGCCTTCTTTTGTCAGCACCTGTTTATGGAATTTATTTTTAAACAGCAAATGCAGACCACAGGAGTTCAGACCACCTCGTCAAGGAAAAGGACACTTCTTTCTGACCTTGCTCTGTCAGGATGCAGTTTGTGATGCATTAAACTCCTGCCACTATTCTTCTGGAGATCAGAAACTCAATTTTTTCCTGCATTCATCTGATTCCATTTTGTATGCATATGTGGAAACTGGCTTCTAATGTATCTGTGATCACACCAAGACAAACAGGTGAGTCTAGAACTTGGTGTATTGCTTTAGAGAACTTGAGTCAGTCTCCTAATTTCAGAGTTTGTAATTTACTTTATCATCAAACAAAACTACACTGAGGTCACATTCTCCTGAGGATTTTTGCAGTTACACTGAGGGTGAGACATGGTGGGGATGGTATAGGAAAAAAAAAAAAACATTTAAATGACACCCATTCAAACAGGAAGACTGTTTCTGTCCCACTCTGAATGCCTGCTGGTAATAATTTAACTAAAGCAAAATTTGCACTGCTGTCGGAGGAATGACAGCAGTATATATGGAAAAATAAGAGGTTTAATTTAGTTAGCTTGGTACCAGTGGCTGGAAAGCTATGGAGTGATAGGCTGGCAGGCCAAAGGAGTAGCCAAAATAATCAAGTGGGTTTGTAACTAAAGCACATACACTGTCTTTGAAACCGAACGACTAAGCCGAGATGGCTAACCTACTGCAGTCATGCCTTTTACCGCAGGGTTGAATGGTACCCAATTTTTTTGGCCGGAGTGGGTCATCTGACATCTTCTAAATGTACTCAAGAGTTGTACAACTCCATTTAAGCAGTACCATATGGCATAAAATTCAGGCATCTCCTGTCCTATGACAGGTCCATGTTAGACCACGAGAAGACTGCTTGCTGTATGTTCAAAACCTGGACATCCATCATCCTAAAATGCATTGTCTGCTAATGTTAGGTTATCAGTTTGTCCAAGTAAGGTAACTAAACACTGCATAGAGCAATCATTATTATATCGAATGTGATCCTCTTTTTTGATGGTGGAAGTCTGTATTTTCACCACATAATGGGACGTACCTGTGAGGATCTCTGGAAAGATGATGAGTGTGAACTGGCTGGCATTAGCTGGTCAAAAGAAGAATTAATCTGGCCAAAATCAGATTCTGACCATTTTAAGGAAAGCTGAGCTAAGAATCAAGAAGCAACTACAATTACAATTACAAAAAAAAACCAAGAAAACTTCATATAGAAACAATCACTGAACTTCAGATAGGGACACCTAAAAAATAAGTATTGCTGATTTTTTTAAAAAAACTTTTTTCTATATAGCATGAATGGAGCTGCCAGTTTTGTTTGCTTAATAGTTCCCATCATAAGAATCTCTTTCCAGTGCTTTCATCTTTGCTAAACCTTAATTGTTGAGACTGAATGTTTGTGGTGTTGGTGTTATCCTCATTTCTTTCTCTAATGACACTATAAATAGTGAGATACTTCTTTCAATGAAGTTAGAAAGAAAAGCTTAACTTGACAATGCGTCCTCATGATACTTCTTATTTCTTTCAGCTTTAACGCTTATAAAAACAAAAACTGCACCATTTAATAGAAGTAGTACATTTGCGGTCTGCTTGTTGGGAAAGGTTTGAAAGTGTTATTTCACTAATATACAAGTTTAAAATCGAAAAGGAAAGAACAATTAATCTATGTGGTTGGGTTTTTTAAAAGGAAGATTAAAAACTATTTTTGTGATTATTTAATGGGTATGTTGATAATACTGCAGCATTAAAATGTATTTCCAGCCCTAGTTTCTGAGAACTTTTGCTACAATCTTTTTACTTTAAATTTTGTCAAGTAGGCTGTTCAGGCAGTATAAGAGTTTGCGTTTTGTTGCTCCTGTTTAAGTTTATTGAAATCTGGCCATTCAGCATTTCTCTAAAATAATTTCTAAATATGCTCAGAAAAAGCTTCTTAGCGGCTTGTAATAAATACTTCCAGAGCTGCCACGAGTTGAGTGTTTCTGTCTAGCATTTACAGCCCCTTCAGTGCAATTGAAAAAGGTAGCTGCTGAGGCATCAAATGTTGAAACCAGGAGCAGAAGCAAAGCCTTTCTTCTGGTCCCAAACCAGTAAGAGGGAGAAAGAGGAAGCAGCCTCATTTAAATTGGAGATAAGGGTAGAAAAAGGAACAGTAGTAGGTTCAGGAGCAAAAGTAAGAGAGGTAAAGTTGCAAGCTGGGAAACAACAGGAATTTAAACTGAATAACATGAATATAGTTATTCAGTGTTACTTTAAATTGTCCTCTTTCAGTATTTTGGTCCAAAACCTTCTTTACTGCATATCTTCCCAAACATTCAGTGATTACAGAATTAATTCCTCCTTAGCTTTTTTAATTATTCTTATCATTATGGTATTTAGTGATTCACAACATCATTTGCCTCCCCTCATCAACACCTCTTTAAAATCAAGTACATTATTTGTTTTTCTAAGAAAATAAGAACAGGAGATTCAGGTCACCATTGGCAGAACTGTCTTTTAAGCCAGCATTTCGCAGACTGGTAGGTGTCAGCGAGAGGAGAGGAGGGACAAGAAATGATTTTTTCGAGTGGCTTCAGGAAGCCTCTAGAAAGGAGGCCTCCGAGCTCCCCGACGCCCACTCAGGCAAGCTAGGGCTGAGGGCAAAGAGAGGATATGGGGGGCTCATATGGTGAGAGGCTGCTCCCAATCTGGGGGAGTACAACACCAGGGTCTGCTGCTGCAAAGGATCCACCTTGTCCTCTGGAGAAGGTGTGAGTGTGTGCATGTCTTTAAAACAATGGAAGCAACACAGTAAAAACCTCACTTGTTACTTTTGTGCTCCATCCAAGGGCTGGACGCATAAGGAGGGATTATGGTTGCATTCGTTGGTGCCCAGCACCATCCAAGCAGATAGGCTATCTTAGATTTCAGTGTCCTCTCTGTCCCTTGCGGGGAGAGTTTAGGGGCTACTCAAGGGTAGAGCAGGGCTGCAGGTAGTGACCCAGCAAATCCAGTCATCAAGGTCTGTGATGAAGAACTTGAGCAAGCAGCGCTGGCAGCATAACTGCTGCTGGGCTCTTGCTCTGGCTGCAGAGTGGGTCTGCTGGTCTCTACTGTGGAGATCCGATGCATATATGTGTACAGAGTACATTTCAATTAGAGTAATTCAGATGAGCAAGAATAACAAGAAGGCGTAAGGATCCCCTAAAATTAAGTTGCACAAAAGGCAGGGAAGGTGAGCTTTCTTTTAGGGTCAACTATCTCATCAAGTCCTCCAGAAACATCCCACTTTAGCTATTCTGCTGAAAGGTAATGGGATCATGCTTTGATATGATATGGCTATTTATGTGTTTGTATTTCCCAAAGATTAATGCTCACAATTAGTGTACTTAAAATCTGTAAGAATTCAACTTCAGTGTTTTCCTTTAAGGCTTGTAAAAACTCAGTGGATTTTCTTTTCATATTTTAAAGGTAAGAGTAAATCTATAGCCTGTCTTTGAATCTATATGCTAGTTTGGCCTACTAACTGCATTTTATGAACATTGCAAAATCTCTGCAATTAAAAAAAAGTTATTCTCTCCCTAAACATTGGTGCAGTTTAAAAATGAAGAGAACAGAGCCAGATACTTATCCACTTGCCTAATGTTAAGAATGTGAGTCATCCCATTGACATGCCTGTTTGTTGTTGAATTGGGGCCTACAGAAATAAGAGAGCATCATTTATTGAATGTATTTTTCACTGGAGGAAACTGCAGGTCAGTTGGACACAATTATTCATCTTTTCTCCAGATCCGTTCAAGAACAGATGATCCTTTACCATCTATTGAAGGCACTACAATGGCTGAGCCATACCCATATATATATTGTAAACATTGATCAGAAAAATACATCTAAGCAGGCAACATGCATAGATGGCAAGAATGTATGTGAACCTTCTTAACGTTTCACATATATCTAAAGAATCATCTAAAGCCAAGGCAGCATCTAGCATTCAAATCCCAACAGGCAATGTTCTGTTACTTCACTAATCATTGCTAAAAAAAAAGTTTACCATACACAGGTGTGTGAAAATTTTGATTCAGTGCTTTCCTATTTACCACCTTAAAATAGAAGCAAAATGCATTTAAATTAATCACACATTCTTTTTTCTCACATATTGGCTACCGAGCCCTTTCTCTGCTCTGTGACTGTGTAAGTCAATGCATTTCTATGTTGTTTTGCCTCACTAAATAAATCATTGCTGTAATTAAGGGAAGGTAAGAAAAAACCCAGAAGATTTGAAAAAAAGAGTCAGGGGGTGCTGTATGAGCTTCCCACCTCCTGAGTCATTCTGCTGTCTCTCCCTGTGTGTATCATGCATCTTAAAAAAAAATGATGAAAAGAATAGTTTTCTTTCTCATGCAATATGGAATGAGGTTTTTACAATAAAAAGTCATTCTTTTCTATGTATATATAAAAATTCACAGAACACATATGTTTCATATGATATTTGCAGTAGTGCAAAACCATGTTTAGTCACAGACAAGCCCTCCATTCTGCCTTCCATCCGGGAGAGGCTGTTTTGGGAGATGAGGGAAGGGAGAATCCTCTAAATCTCCTATACCTCACAGGAAAAAAATGGTGAATTTGGGAAGTAAAGAAAGCTTCTGACTGAAGATGCTATAAAGAAGCAACAGTACATTTTTACATTTAAACTGGGCAATGTCAGGGATGTATTAATATGCTTTAAAATACCCTCCAATTTGTATTCTGGATACAGCACCAATATAACCTCCAGTAGAAAAAGAAAACACTTGTGGATGACCACTTCAAAACAGCAGCAACAAATCACCACAATTAGGATAAAAATACAAACTTAAAAGTAATTGTTATTATAAACATACAATCTTTAAAAACCCATAGGACCAGAGAACTCAAAAGAACATTTTTTTATTATTATTATTGTGCTAAGATCTAATGTAATACTATGAAAAATCCATGCAGTGGCAAAGATGGCTATTATTTCCTCTCCTCTTGCTCTATTAATATTAATTGAAAACTAGGTGTGGCACCACAAGAGAAGACTCTTGGTACAAAACAACTGGAATTTGTTGCCTAGAGCATTTTAATTAAATATCATGTTGTCTTACCTGATTGAAAGGGAATTACAAATCATGGCATAAGAAATATCCATACACTTGTAGATGATGAGGCTCCTTCTACTGCAGGTTCAGATTCCAGGGCAAAGAAGCTTGTAAACTCTTAATTTTACTGAAATGAAACAGGAAAGAAATGAAGAAAGAACCTCCACATCAAAGCAACAAAGGAACCTCTGCAGTATTCTGTAGTCTCTTCGCCCGCTTCCTGTTCCGAGATTCACTCTTTGAATTCCAGCATCGATAAGAAAATTGGTTGTGGGGGGAAAGAAAGAGGAGGGGGAGAAAGAGATGAGGGGGAGGAAACAAGGAGGCAGCATATTACGTGCTAGCTCCACCTACTGGCAAGGAAATGAGCTCAGCTGGATTCTTAACACCCTATCAAAACAACTGTATTTTAGTTTTAAATCGCATATTAGCCGTTGATTGTACAGCTTTAAAATACAGCAAATAGGTTAGGACTAATAAATGCTTACATAATTTTTAAAACGGGTTTGAGATTTAAACTGCATAACGTTTTATTTTATTAATGAAGTATTTTGATACATCTGTATACAAATAATTATCAGATATCTTTATTTTCTATGTACTAATGCACATTATGTTTAAAAATAAGGAATTCATTCTTTATTCTTAACTCACCAGTATGAAATAGTAGACACTGAGTGCCTGCTTTTTTCCCCATATTATTATTTTTTTCTGCGAAATGTAAACCACATTAACATCTTCATTGAGAGCCAGAGGTTAAAAAAGTTACATAAGACAAACGGAATGGATACTTGGATTTAGCTAGGACTATTATGTTATTGCTTAGTAAAGAGTTTTTATGGTGATCTGTATTACTTATTTTCATCTGAAGCCCTCTCCTGTATTTTATAGCATCCTGAAACTGCTGTTTGGTACTCTGGATACTATTAACTATAACACACTAATATGCAAGTTGACTGCCTCACCCCAGCTGTCTTTAGCCACAACCCCCATGATAGCAGTGTTGGAGTTACTAAAGGATGCCTTACACTGGAATACAGTGTAGTTGAGTGTGTCTGCTTTTATCTCTCTACTTCCTTAAAAGTTTTCTGTCACTTTCACCGGCTCTGTCACATCAAACAGCTGCCAGTCACCTGCATGCAGGGCTGGCTCAGCAATTCTCAGCTGTGCAGGAAAACTTCATTGCACCAAAACGTGGGGATTGGGGGAAGAAAGAGTGCGAGAGTTAACTAGGACTGGATCTAGATGAAAACCATGGAATTTTTAATTAGGATCCAGGATCTAACTCATCACAAAAATCAATAACATCAACATAGGAATGTTGCTGGAGAGACCGTCCCTTTCAGTAGCAACTCATACTTTATCAGCTTAAACCATTGATCACAGTTATCACAAACCATTGGAGTGTCAGTTATTCAGGAAAAAGATGAAATTCTATGCTTGTTCAAGCCCTACAGTGGGATCCTGAACTATGACAGCTCCAAAATACTAAAATAATTCAAGTAATGATAATAGTATGTTGAAATACCTATTGTGTGAGCATGGGCTAGGCATTTTAGAAATCCTATCGTCACAAAAAAAAAAAAATACACTCTAATTTGTCGGTTTTTTCAGGAAATTTTGCTCTAGAATACTATTTTATATTAAAAAAATATTTATACCTTGACAAGGATTTTACTGGAAAGTATAGACCGTTTTGACGACCTTTGACAGCCGCGCGCAAACGGAGAGGGCGGGCGCTGTCCGTGGTGCTGAAGCGCGTCTTGGCCGTCCAGGAGGAACTTGCACTTCAAAATGCCCAGATTCCCAAGTGCATGCAACCTTAAATACGTTTGAATATACTTTGACAACTTTGTATAATTATGGAAATGCACCATGAATTAGTATAGGCCTAATATAGGCCTAAATTGGTGAAGCTGATATTCTAAATCCTACTTCAATTAAGTCACTTCTTGAATGTACTTTTCACAAAACAATCATTTCATTGTATGTAACATTAAAATGCAAAGTATTACATTAGCCTACTTCATAAACCAAACAAGAATTTATATGCTATCTAAAAAAAATCAAGATCATCTGAATTAGGAAAGTCCAAAATATTTAGTAAGATAAAAACATTACAAAAGATTTGGAGATTGTATGAATCTTTATTACTTACAGTAATTCTAGTATCTAATTTTTAGTGGTAAAGTAACCATTTAGTTCAGGGAGTACTGGGAAGAATCATGCATTTCAGCTCCATTAGAAACACTATTTTCTCTCTCCCAAACTCAGAGAAACTTTTATTCTGTTGGTTCCCCCCCCCGCCCCCGCTGTAATCTTAATCCTTCTACAGTCTATCACTCTCTCACTTCTTTAATCTGTAGGTATATGATAATTACATCTCAATAGTAAAGATCACTGGCAAAGCTAGCTTTGCTTTTCTGTATCCACTGTGAAGAGTACAATAAAAATGAGATACGATAATATAGAATCATAGAATCATTAAGGTTGGAAAAGACCTCTAGGATCATCATGTCCAACCATCAACCCGACACTACCATCATGTCTCCTAAACCGTGCCCTGAAGTGCATGGCTACATGTTTTTTGAACACCTCCAGGGATGGCGACTCCACCACCTCTCTGGGCAGCCTGTTCCAATGCCTGACTGCTCTTTCACTAAAGCAATTTTTCCTAATATCTAATCTAAACTTCCCCTGGCACAACTTGAGGCCATTTCCTCTCACCCTGTCAATAGTAACTTGGGAGGAGAGACCAACACCCACCTCACTACAACCTCCTTTCAGGTAGTTGTAGATAGTGATAAGGTCTCCCCTCTGCCTCCTCTTCTCCAGACTAAACAACCCCAGTTCCCTCAGCTGCTCCTCATAAGACTTGTTCTCCAGACCCTTCACCAGCTTTGTTGCCTGTCTCTGGACACGCTCCAACACCTCAATGTCTTTCTTGCACTGAGGGGCCCAAAACTGAGCACAGGATTTGAGGTGTGCCTCACCAGTGCCAAGTACAGGGGCATGATCGCTTCTGTAGTCCTGCTGGCCACACTATTCCTGATACAAGCCAGGATGCTGTTGGCCACCTTAGCCACCTGGGCACACTGCTGGCTCATGTTCAGCCAGCTGTCAACCAGCATCCGTGTGTGCTTCTCCACCGGGCAGCTTTCCAGCCACTCTTCCCCAGGCCTGTAGCGTTGCATGGGGTTGTTGTGACCAAAGTGCAGGACCCGGCACTTGGCCTTGTGAAATCTCATACAGTTGACCTTGGGCCATCAATCCAGCTTGTCCAGGTCCCTCTGCAGATCCTTCCTACCCTCAAGCAGATCAACACTCCTGCCCAATTTGGAGTCATCTGCAAACTTACTGAGAGCGCACTTGATCTGCTCATCCAGGTTATTGATAAAGATACTAAACAAGACTGGCCGCAAAACTGAGCCCTGGGCAACCCTGCTTGTGACTGGCCGCCAACTGGATTTAATTCCATTCACCGTAACTCTCTGGGCTCGGCCAGCCAGCCAATATCTCTCATATACCATAATAAAATGCCATAATAAGTCAAAGACAAAAAAACCCCCACCTGCTGAAATTCACAGGAATTTTCTAAGTTTACATTTTCTTATAAAAACTACATTTTTCAGTTGCACAAACTTGCCCAGTTACAGTATGTGAGAAAATAGTTTTTCTACGAAAAATTCAGAAGAGCACTGTGAGAATCAGCAAATTCCAGTAAATCTCTCAGAGCTGATTCTAAATCTACCAAAGCTCTCCAACAACACCTGCAATCATGGTTCATTCATGGTTTTATTAATCATATTAATAGTAATTATATAGGAATGAAAACAAATATCCATTGAACAAATCTCATTTTCTGATTTTTATTGTGTGTCTTAAAACTAGGATATCTAGAAGGATCTTTCTGCTTATTCAACCATGCTGATGGAGCTCATTTCTACCAGAAATTTCTCTTTGCCTCTCAGAGCATGGCTAAGAGTCATCTGCATAAAAACTAGCCATTCTATTAAATCATGCAAAAACATTTACCCAGAAGAGATGGAGCAAAAGGTCAAACTCCAGTTTCCACAGCGCATGGGATGTTAAGCCTAAGGAGCAATGCCAGTAGCTGTTCTGGCCAGCAGATGCTTATCTGTGCCTGTCCTTTACATGCCTCAAAGAAATCGCTAATTCACATATTTAGAACCCTTACTTTCTTGTCTTTTTATTTTTTTTTTTAATCCATAAATCTCTTAACTCTCAAACTCTAGAACTGAATCTGTAAATTGCTAAGGCAAAAGACAGGTCTGCAGAGTGAAGGCTCATGGTTCCTTGATGTGTTGTCTTATTAAAAGACATAAATTAATCTGAATCAAAAGTTATCAGCCTTTGTTATTTAGTTTTGATGAAATCCTAAAGCCTATCATTCTTGCCTTTAAAGTCTGAGAGTCACCTTTGCAAATTACTCATTGAAGTGAAACTGAACTTTATGATGATCCTAAACATGAGGCCTATTTTTTTCCCTGTTCCAGAGTTAATTTAATAGAAATTACCCTGGTGGCTGCTAAACATCAGCAATCTTTTCATTTTGTTACGTTTCCTTCATACTTAAAATCTTTGCATCTGAGGTGCATTTGTACAGGCTGCCAGTTTTTTTACCTCCACCTAAGAAGAAAGATAGCTTTGGAATTTAAAAGATTTCTGAACATTTTTCTATGTAATGAAAACTATTTGGTCTTGATAATTACTTCTGAAGAAGGGAATATTTTAAATCCCATTCATAATATTTTTAAAATGTGAAGCCAGTCATTTCTTGCCTGCCTGGGGCTAACACTGAAGTCACTTTTCATGACCAACAGTGAAGACAGATTTGAAGAGGAATGTGTACAACAGTTTTTGAAAGTACATATCACTTCCATTTTTGCTCTCTGAGACATTAGTATGCCTATAGTGAGAACCACTAAGGCATTAACTCATGCTTACTTCACGTTTCAATGCACCAAACAGTTTACATGTTCTGTATCTTTATCATTCTTGGCCAAAAGCAGGTCAAGGTAAAGTTATTTTTCTTTAGCATATTAGAGTCAATTGTTTGAAATTTTGTATCACCTATCCCAGTGTAGTATATTTTCTCTATTTAATTATAAAGGTACTATTTTCAGTGCAGATAACTGCTAGGCGTACTGTGAGATGCAGAGAAACTTTGTAATGCAAAATCAACTGGGCAAGCATATGTTATTAAACAGAGCAATTCTTCTAGGCATTCCAGCTTTAGAAGACTAGCAAATAAATAAATCATAACTTGAGGTTCACTTAACAAAACCTCCCCTCACTCCAAGTGATGATTACCTTTCATCTGACCAATTAAACCACATGACTCAGTAGCAATAAATGGAATGAAAACATATGAATGCAATCTCTGTGTTTATAGGTGTCCTGGGAGAACGCTATTAGATTTTGTTACTAGCTCTGAGAGCACTACTGCACTCGTTGCTGAGGTATCATTTAATTCATTTGTCCACCTCTTAAAATCTGTCTATCTGAAATTGTATTTGCTCACTCTGAAACTGCTTGCTTGCATTTCATCTTTGTTTATTTGTTTTGTCATGTATATAGTAGAATCTTTTGAACATGGTCTGTGTCTTGTGAATATAGTGCCTAAAATAATAGCTTCCTATGCCTGGGTGGCCTCTTTGGACATTGCAGGGAATATTAAAATACTTCTTCACTCTTGCTCTCTACAGCATGGTTGGCTAACAAAATTAATTTAATAGCCGCTTCTGAAGTCAGGAATTATTATCCCCATTCCATAGATGAGGAACTGAGATACAGACATACCTTTTGTTCTGGACGTTATGTAAGAAGCTTGCAAGACTTAGATACAGAAGCCTTATTATCTGAGTCAGCACCTGCTCCCTCTTCTAACTCTTACTGCCCACATAAATATCTAGTGTTTTTCTGAATCCTCCTAGGCTGTTGGCCTGTATATCTGTAAGTTCTTAAGGTATATTATATGTCATGCAAAAAAGTATTTCCTTATGAATTAGTTGCCTTCTAAGACTCTCCTGTCTTATGTCAAAATAGACATAAAAAGCCCTATCAAGCAAAATGAACAAGATTAGAAGGACTATTGCTCCTAGCACCCAGAAATTCCTAAACTACTTCTGTAGCAGCAGATGCAGTGCCTGCTACATGCTGGAGGATAGAAAGATCTAGCACATATATGGTGGCAAAACTACATCTTTCCAGTTAACCTACGGAACTTCTCACCAACTCTCTCGCTAAGTAATTAACAGTGCCAAGTTGGTTGTGAAGCTCCTGCAACCAGGTAGTGTGCCAGCTGACCCACCTCTAGCTTGGGGATCACTGGCATACGAAAAAAGTCTTTTTATTGACCAGTTTTATTTTACTGTCGTCTGCTGCTAATTATCTTGAATTTAGAAGCCTGTGGTATGGCCATGTTTAGACCACTGGACTAAACAGATATCAATCTCACATGATCTTATTTATTCAGAATGTAGGTACACAAGATCCCTACTCCTCTATATATACTCAAAGTGTCTGTGTATATAGGTACACTGTGTATATAATGTGAATATTTCAAGACATCTCTAAGCTGTGATTGTTGTGTACATTTTGTTCAACTCAACAATTTTATAATTGTGATTGTAGTTCATCTGAATGATGGGAAAGTTGTAGCTAGAGGCCATTATTTTGTAAGCACTTAGGCACTTATGGAAGGTCATTGGGGTGGTTTATGCTTTGAGACCTATTTTTAATTCATTTTTACTAAAAAGATGGAATTATTGGGACCACATTGTCTGAGGCCATTTGGGTATGGCCTTTGTATTGCTTTTCTCCAAGAATAGGAGGGAGCTAACTATTATTTAGTAACATTAATGTTAAAATAATTTTGTATTATTATTGAAAGTTGAAACCATTAAAATACAGACTGCCAATCACATATCTTTATTATGATACTATTATGAATACCTTAAAGCAGATAGTTTTTCAAATAGCATGGTCTATGGCCTGAAAAATATTTTAGCAGTTAAGGGCTTAAGTTACTATGAAGTCCTTATATTTTTAACTGATCCTATACAAACAGAATATTATGTTATTACTGATGATGCAGCAAGGACGTGGAGTTGAGGCATATCCTCAGGCTCCTCTTTACCCCGGGAAGTTCTGCAGTCCTGTTCTGTAGCATTTGACCACTAGCCACATTTCGTATTTTCTTTCCCAGTTTTTAAATTCTCCATGTGCAACCTACGAGTTTTTGAATAAAAAGAAATTGTCGAACTGCTTTGCAAGCCTACCACCGATCTTCCTTAAATGTTAGACCAGATTTTTCCACTGCAGTTGAGTGTATTGCCTTCCCTAAATTTTGCTTACCACCCTAAGTGGGAGTCAGGTAAAAGTAGATTCTGAAGTAAAAGTGCAGATTATTAGCTGGAAAGCCACTATGGCAGGTCCATGGCTTGTAAATATGCTTTAGTAATTCTAAAATTTAGTAACTAAAATCTAGTAACTCTACAAAATTTATTAAAAGCATGATTTTTTTCCGCACTCTAGAGACAAAAAGAAGAAAAAAATAAAGAAACCAAGGGTAGAAAAATACGTTTATACACTTAGATCAGCCGGTCTTGACCTTGAATTAAAGTCAGATCCATCACACTTAGCTAAATACTGCAATTTAGGTTACTTTCAAAGGCTAATACATGTAAGTAGTCAAAGGAATAGATATGAAAGCATGTCTTTTATTTTGGTACTTTTAAGTATGTGTTAATTTGACAAATTATGAGCAGTGTAATGTATAGTGTTCACAAAAGTGCCTGAGAATTACTAAAGAAAATTATTGTCCAAAAATAATGGTATTAATAAAACCAAATATTGATGTTAAAACAAGCTGATGACTGCATTGTTGCGAAGTTACATGTGAGCTTTGTACAGGGCTTGCCCTTATATGAGACCTCACACAGGGGCTATATTCATTCATGTTTAACACTTCAGAATTATTTTTCTCTTTGCAACTAAGATACTTCAACATTTCTGTTTCAGCTGTTTAGTCAAAAGTGACTGAAGAGCTTTGCTTTACTTAGAGCATAACTGCACCTGGGGCAGGATTCCCAGACAAACATTATTTAGAAATGTCAGGGCTTTTCAAGTTATATTTTAAAATGTAATTTCTGAAATGAACTTTCAGTGATAATTCATTAAAAGTTGTATTAATAATTTAAATTGAAACAAGTGCCAGGCTTATGTTGTTACAAATGGCTTCTGCCAAAGTAGTCTGTTGTTGTCTTTTAAATGACCACTTCTGCTTTTCAGATCTGGCAGTTCACTGTTCAGTGGGAGCTAGTGAGGCAGATGAATGGAGGGAGAGAGATTTTGTGTACACAATTTGTGTACATTTCATATACATAGCGTGTATTTCATATACACATCTTATATAGATCTGTGGTGAAAGGTCTTTTTTTTAATGCAACTTTCATGTTTAAAAATTTAGGGGTGTGTGGGGCGTTTGTTCCATATAGATGGTTTGATGTATTTGTAGTAGAAATGCATATTTATGTGTATTGCATAGTTAATTGTTTCCACCCTGTTGTTCCACTGATAGATTTAAAAAGTGCTAAGGAATTCTTAAGAACATGGTTCAAACTCTGTTTCAGTAAATCAAAGCCCCTGACTGGTTTCAATGAATTTGAATCGCTATACAGGCAACACGGTACATTGATTAAAAAAGAATATGAGCCATATGTGAGCCATATTCATATGAGTGTTTACCATGACTTTGTGTAGCATGATCATTTTTACGAACAAAACTTTTCTTTTCTGGATTTTTTTTTTTAGTGTGAGGGTTGATAATTGAACTGTTTAAATCAGTGTTCCAAAGACCACTAAGAAAAATGTTTACGATTTAAAATAATAAATGAAAGAAATGCAGCATGTAAGCAAATGAAAGTCCTATCCAAGGACTGGTTTGATTTTCAAAACACAATATGGTTGCAAAGCAATGTTCCTAAGCAGTTTAAAATGAAGACATCAGCTTCTGTTCATTCATGGGTTTGCTAAATTAACATAATCCTATGAAAGTAAACCCAATGCTTTAGAGACAATGAACATTTTTATTAAAAATACATTTCTTCTTAACTTCTGAAAGTCTGAAAATGTAAATACTGAAATCAAATGGAGAACAAATCTTTTTTTTTCCCCTTATAAAACTGTGGTATATGTTCACACCCTCAAATCTCTTTGCAATGAAAGGGGGGATTTGCTTGAACAGTGTGATCAGGAGTGTCCCCATGTGCCCCAGTTTTACAAAAACAAACAAGGAAAGTAATGCAGCTGCATTTGCAAGCTTGGGGAACTTCTCTTTCACTTAATGTACAGAGATTATTCTGTATATGGAGAATACATGCATCCTCTGAAAATGTATTTCTGTTTGCTGTTGTTAGCCAAATTCGGGAATTTGGAATTGATATCTGTCAAGCACGCAGCAAGCTTAACTGAAATCAACAGAACTACTCACAAATTAACACAAATGTTTAAGGATTGTGGTTTAAGTATGCTAATTTAAATAGCGCTATCTAGCTGATATTAGAGATAAGGGGCATCACTTGTAGGCAGTTGTTACCACTACTGCTGCTTTGTGTGGTTATGATTTGGTAGCGCCGTTAGGCTGGCTATGTGCTGCCTGTCCTGAAGTCCTCGCTTCCACAACAGAGTATGTGACCAGTGGGACAGAGAATGGGGCTATCTCTAGCCACCACTGAAGAGGTACTTAGAGAAAATACAGGAGCTACCAGATAGCAAAATATTCATTGTCTCTTCTACGCTTTTTTCTTGTTTTGTGAAATAACATTTGTTCGTTAAATCCCACATGCCGGAACAAAGCTGGTAGCTTGATTTTAAATTAGCTGGGAACTGTAGTGGTCTCTAACCCAAGGCTATGAGTCAATATATTGCACACACTGGCTGACATTGCTCAGTGTTTCTGCATCTTGCTTTCCACAGACACAGTACTCCTCAAGCTGACATGCAGGACAAAATAATATGTTGTCTGAAGCACATTATTCACTCAATAATGTTGCCCATGCACCAGGTGTTGTTGGAGCCACTGCTCTAGTAATTTTCCCCAGGATGGCCAGAGGAATCCTAGGTAACCAGATGTAAATCTGCACAGGCCCAGGCATCCTGTCTAAGGTGAAGACTTTGAGCTTTGTTTTACATAAGCATAGTATATTTTACGCACATAAGAGAAATTAACATGATGCCAATAATGCATGGTAGTATTTAACAAATAACACGTTACAAGATAATCAGCAAGTTCAGCATATATCGATCAGCGGTGCAGTGTCTATGCTGCCTTATTCACACATTCCTCTCTTCCCATGCATTTTTAAAGGAAACAGCACATTTAAAGCTAAATCCTCTGCTGAATGGATATAGACAACTGTTTTTGAATTTAGTTATTTTAAGAAAAAGTCTTTAAAAGGGTTATTCAATAATCAGTGTGGTTTTGTTGGTCTGTTCTGCTTCTTGCCTGGAGGAACTTAATACAAAGGAGCTGTTTGAAGTGTAGGTCAGAATAAACTGGGATAGAGATGCCTCATAAACTGATGCTTTGTACGTATTCATTATCTTTACCAGTAGGTGGAGCTGCCACGTTAGGTGCTGCATTTTTTTCACTTCTCCCCCTCCATTCCCCCACCCTTCACTCCCCCTTCTCCTAATAAGCTGTTTTCTGATATATGTTGGGTACCATAGAGTGAGACTGAGAACAGGAAGCGGAGGCAGAATCAGAGAGGATTCTGGAAAGGTCTCTGTGTTTTCTTTTCCACTGAGAAAACAGAAATTGTAATTAATTTGTAAGGCTTTGTGGATGGAAATCTGGACTATTTCAGGAGGAGACACATATTATCACATTATTTTTGGATGCTGGGCTTTGCAGTGATTTGTCATTCTCTTTCAATCAGGTAAGCCAGCAAAACATTTAATTGTACCCATAATAAATCTTAGCAATATGATCTTTTCCACATTTCAGAATTGGATTGTATCCTCTGGTTTGCTGTTAAGGCACAGTCAAAAATGGAATGGGGAATTCAAAGCCATTTTGTACTGACTGATTGTGATGGTGGTGTGATTTTTTTATTTTAACCTCATTAAATCTGATATCTGGCCTCTTACTCTTAATGTAATGTTGTGATGCAGTAGTCTTACTTACAAAATCAAATCATTTTATAATCAAGGTATACTGAATTAATTCCTAGCATTTTATAGGAGTGACCTTGTTTCCTAAGAAGAAAATCTACTGATATTCAGGCTCAGGAACACCAGGTCTGATAAGATTCTGAGCATCTCAGATTCTGATGGTCCGGGAATAAAATCTATGTGGTTTGTTACTGCTATTTTCAAGGTATATATATGATATTTGAAGAAATCTCCTTATTAGCTAGATTTTGTAAAAGATATGTAAGGAAATATTTTCTTTCTGTGTGATTTTTTGCATGGTTGTGTGTCTCTGTGTATGAGAGAGTGGGCTCACCAACTGTTAATTAACCAGAGGTCCACACTGCTACAGTTCTCATTTTGTCTGTAACATTACTGTCTAGCTTAATATATGCTTCTTAATAGGACTGTTTGAAGAAATCAGCACAAGAATTATTATATTTCATGTTATTCTCCATTTATCTATTGTCTCATTCATTGTTATTGGTAATAATTAAAGCAGTCAGTTATTAAAGGTAAAAAAAAATCTATTGAAGATCACTTTGATATGTGAATTCTTTTTCAGTAGTGGTTCTACAGACACACATTCGCATTAAAACTATACATGTTATCATAGTATTAATTTGAAAATTATTTCCAAGAGAAAAGAGTAGAAAAAAAAAATGCCAAAACCCCATACAACAGAATAAAGAGCCTACTGTTTACAAATCACCATCTCAATCCATATAAGAAAAAGAAAGCAGGATTGGATCTCAGGTGGTACTCAGAGTAGCAAGTGAGGCCTGTACCTGAAAGAGTGATATGAAAGTATGAAGTTTTAAATTTGTATTTTTTATGGTGCCAAATCAGTGTGCCTGTGGTGTCCTTGTGTAACTTCAAAATAAATAAATAATAATGATGATGATGTTTGTTTTAAAAACACATCATGTTGGTGCTCTCATAATTGATTTGTCAGGAAAATAGTTTCAGAAAAAGACTTTTTAACTCTATCAGTTTAATATTTAATTTTTGCTCTCTTACACACCTCCATTTTGGGAGGAAAGATTGTTTAGAATGTGGGCTGCTGCAGTGATTTGAAGCTTCATAGCACCTGTTAAACAGATATGTTGTTTATTAGGACTTGATATTTATAGAAATTATGCTTGTGGTGTTAGCTTGTGATTTTTCCCTCTAATGAGCAGAAGTTAAAAGCCCATGCTGATTTTCTTAGCGGTGCCAATTAAGCTTGGTATTGTAAAGTTCTGGTTAGATAATACTAGATGCTAGCAGAGGTAGAGACTTACATGTTTTCATTGGACAACATAAAACAATTCCCCTGTACCCTCTCAGATTCTGTCAGAGTGGGAATTTGGTCATTTCTCTTTATTATCAGGTAACTTGGAGTGGGGAGAGATCAAGGGAAAGGAGAAAGGATAGATAGTATGGGGGTTTTAATCAATATGCCGATGACACATTTTGTGGTTTCACCTCTCTTTCTCCATCAGATACCATTAGATGAGTTAACTTGTACCTTATGAAGATTAGATGTGGAGATAAATTTATTTGCCCTCAGAAGACTAAGAATTTTAGAAGCAAAAGGATAGTGGGATGTAAGATGGAACTTCCTGACTGATGGTATCCATTTTCTTCTGCTGCTGCTGTTCTCAGCCCTGTGTAATTTGCTACCTGTATGGTATATATTAATTACATTGCTGGAGCCCCACAACTTTTGATGGGTCAGAGAACAGCAGATACTAAGAGAGTTCTTTGTACAAGGCAAGAAAGTTGTGACCTTGTTCTCTAAAGCGAAAATCATGGCCCTTCTTACCCATTTGCTGCTCTTGCCATAAGGTTACAAATGAAAAAATTGCTTGAACTCTGCTTGAGTTAAACCTAAGGGTAAATAAATGCAGGTTTCTGATATTTGGTACTTTATTTGTTAAGATGATCTATTTGTTGAACACTGAAAATTGCTATTTTCAGGCAGTTACAGCTACTCTGTTCTTCATCAGAAGTTCTAGTTAGAAGTTAGAAACTCAACTTTCAAAAGTCTAGTCAGCTTATTTGCTACTCAGTGTAACTTTTCAATATTTTTTTTACCTTATAGCTGTTAATTGGTAATATACACTGTTGCCATTTGCAGGGAATATTGTTTATCATCCTCACTTGAATAAATAAAAGGTTTAAAATATCATAATGAAATTGATGCTCACTAGTTCAGACTGCGTACAGAACAAACGTACACACTCTGAGCTGTGGCTTCAGTTAGCCCATCAAATCAAGTATCAACCACCATAAAATCCATCTGTAGGAAACTGCATCCTCTTCAGTGAAAAGCTGCTGTTACTCATTACAGCTACCACTCCTGATTAAAAGCTCTGAGGCACATTGCCAACGGCACCTCTGAGTTTGGTATTGACTGCCCTCCCATAGGACATCGATATTGGAGCTGGTATCTTACAACCAGTTCATCTGCTTTCATCAGAATTTTCTTTACGGACAACTGGAATGCCTAGTTTATTATTGTGATAGTGTTATTGCTTGATTTTTCCTTCTCTTATGATGAGGTAAAGCAGAGGGACTAGGGATAAGAGCAGCTCAGGCAGGGACTGCATTACTTTGAGATATAAATACAGAGTAGGAGCACCATATGCTCTTGAGTAACCATAATGTGTGGGTAGGATCATTGTAATCCTAAGCAGGAGTAAGCAAGTTAAATTCTAGGTCTCAAAAGTATCTGGTCTCTCATTTGTTCATTATCCATCCCAAAATTTTCTTTCCATTACAAAAATAAAACTCAACCAACCAAACAAGAACAAACTAAAAGCACCAGCCAACCCACCCCAAAACTGTCATTTCAAATTGTTGCTAAACTTTAAAGTGGTCACCAGTCTTGGTAAGGTCTTCCTACAAAAAATTACTGTTCACTTACTCTACCAAGACAGATCAAGGAACGTGTTTTTCAGTAAAAAAAGCAACTAAAAAGTTAAAATTTAATTAAAGGACTTAAGATTTTATGAGGCTCTTTCACATGTGAAAACCCTAAGGAAAAGGTTATTCATGCTCAGATTAGTTATTTGTCCAGTAATTCTCATTCTTTATTGTTATTGATGTCTTACTGAGTAGTTTTACTTAGGCAAGTGTAATCCTAGAGCTACCATGTGCACAGGTCTTTTTTGCAACCTGGAATTGTTTTTCCTGCTATTTTTCTGGATTCCTGTCTTGATCTGTCAACTTGCTGGATGCCATATATCCTTATCAAATGATCATGTCTGGAATATGCATATAGTGACTGTGTAGTCCGTATGCAGTGAGTCTGGCCCATCCCGGATACATCGATTGCATACATGCCGTACTGTTGAGCTACCTGCTCAGCAAAGCTGATGTGTTTCACATGTGTTGAAGTTACTACATATCTATAGGTTAGCTGAACAGCACATAGAGCTGACACCCTGTACCTGCACTGCATCAGGCACATCCTCATATTTCTTTGCAGGATTTCCTGAATGAAAGTATGAGGGACGGTAGTAAATGCGAAAAGATATCACAGATGCTAATATGGAAAATAGCTTGGAAGGGTGTCAGTATGATTGTCTCTGTGATCCTCTTTACTATACCCCAGTATAGCCACTTAACAGGAAGATCTTTGGCTAGAAATACATAGGAGGCAATTTCCATTTATAGATGATTTCCACTTAAATTAGGCATTGCTTATTTAATATCAGGCCCTTCTTTTTAATATGAGAGGGGAGCAATGTTTCTGGTCCTTTAGCATAACTTATCTGAAAAACAATATAAAGCGAGAAACTTCCTTTTTTGTGTGTGTGTGAAAATTGGGTCTAGCACAAATTGTTGCATGATCTGCTTAACCATAAAATATCATTATGTATGTTTATATATATGTTTCTAAGAAGTTACAAGTTTGTATTCAAAACCACTGCAGAAATGCTGATGAAGAATTAAAATAAGCAAGGAATAAACGTAGATTAATTGTTCACAGGAAAAATAGTACCTTTTATATAGGGCAATATAGCACTATGTGGCCTGGCTACTGTTTTCATTGAGGAAAAAAGTGCCATCATTTCTCGTAAATCATGTCCTTTGACTGTCTGGTACTCCTGGGATAGGAATAGAGGTTTCCGGAGCCCATGTTGACTGAATTTGGGCCCACCTGTCCCAAATTCATGCCTACTTTGGTTCAAGTATCCTGAAAAGTCTGCCCTTTGTTACATGCTATTGTACTATCTTTTAATATTTGGACACACTGAGGAATTCCAGATTTATGTTGGTTAAAAAGTATACTCTCAGAAAATCAAACTTCTTGGTCTAATTTTAAATATGTCCAAATCAGAAATCTTCAGATGTTAAAATGAAAGCAAACAACTTAGCAAACAACACTCACTGACTTTTCAAAAGTCAGTCACAAAGTACAACCATGTAACTGTGCCAAGACTTTGATACAAGAATATTTTTATCCCTTTTTATTCATATTTGAAATATATGTGTGGTGATCTTGGAAACCTGAAGGTGAATTTGCCTGTCCCATGTAAAACCACAGGATTTTTTTTCTCAGAAGCAGTTAACATGATACCAACATGATTTCCTTGAGCACTGAGATTCTGTACAGTTACCAGTGTTAAGAGCATTTACATTTGAATGGGTATGTGATTGTGTAGTGATTAAGTGATAAGGATCAAGCTGGGAGACTACAAAATTAGGACATTATCTCACAGGAATGAAGAAGCCCTATACATTTTATAAAAGTTAACCTAACTTCACAGTCAGAGATATTTTTAACCACAGATATATTGTTCTTATTTGGACAGATATTTGAGTGTGTTCTCCATTGAAAAGCACTCTTTAGGTAAAAGAATTCCCTAAATCTAAACAATGTCCAAAAATTCAAGTTTTCTGTGATAACTTTTATCTTAAACAGGGAGAGAGCACATTTATATGATGAGCAGAGGCATATGCCTAACTTGCACTCTTGCACCGTATCAAGGAGCAAAGCAAATTCCACTCATCACAAAGAGCTTTGAATAATTTTTTTAAAAAATGTTTTACTTTATTTCAGCTTAAGGCCCAATCATCGGTAAAACTTGGGTACAGCAGATGAAAGCAAAAGTGCTAGCGTTTACAGTAAGAAAGACAACCTATTTATAATGTTATTTTAGGTCTAAGTGAAATAAACTTGAAGGCAGAAATAAGCAGTTAATCTCAAAAAGGCCCAAGAGTCCAAGGTCAGATTGAACTGAAAGAATAGAGATGGCAGTTCTAATGTTTACTTTCATTCAGATGAAATGTCTGAAGAAAAACCTGTCACTAATATTTGAGGCCAAAATGTTCATATGAAAAAGTCTGATCTGAGACAGAATTTCAGACCAAAAGCAATATAAAAAAAAATTCAACTTGTGTTAGAAAGGAATGTCTTCTTACTGAGTGAAGTTGTAACTGAGTATTGAAGGAGTCTTCCTGATAGGTTTTTACTAACACCAGTCTAAGTTACCTGCCATGTATTTCCTACATATCAAGTTGCTTTAGTTTGTGTTACAGTAGGAAGAATACTAGCATTCTGGTAGCTGCTATAACACTAGCTATCATTCTGTCGTGCATATTACTTAAATCTAAAGACTTCTAATTAATACAATATTTAGTTGATACACTTAAATTTCAACATTACAAGAGATACCTTTTAAAGAGGTGGTAGAACTAGTACCTCATAAGCTGTGCTCCTTTGGATTTATTACACACATATAGTGACTAGATCAAAATCTTACTTCCATAATCCATTCGGAAAACATTCCAAACTTAGGGCTTGGTTAAGTTCTATTAGGCACTTCCACGATGCCTGAATGAATGCTTGAAAAATCGATGTACATTTTTAATAGGCTGTGTTAAACCACAGGTATAAAGCACCCTATTTTCATGTTGACTTTCTGTGCATTTTCTTCCTTGTGTAGTAACGATCACATTCAGCAAAGAATTGTGTGTAAGCCTCTCAGCCAGAAGTTCCGATTTTTTCCCTTTCAGTTTCCTAGACAACTGTCGAAGTCTAAATACAATCCATTAATCTTGTGCTATACAAAGTTTATTCTTTCATATTTTGTATTGATTAGTTTCTGGGGCTTAGTAAGACTGGGAAAGTAAGTGTTCCAGCTGCATGGTTCTTAATGATTCAGTTAATTTTCTGAGTTTAGTTTGTTATTTCTTTTTAGGTTCAGAAGCAGTATTTTGTGTTGCAAATGTATTTTCATAAGTTTACCTAGAAAAATTTAGAAAAGAGTGTTACTTTACAAGCAGCGCTTTCTATTTTGTAACAAAGCAAAGTTGATACTGTGATATATTTAGATATTGCTAACTGATATTTTATTGTGACTTCTTTAACACATCCACAGTGGATACTGGTGTACATTCCAGTGTTTCTACTTGTCAGCACATTTAAATTTTTAGTATAAAAAGGATTAGGAATTAGTTAAAACTAGAGTATGGAGAACATGCAACAAATAGTTATGAATCTGGACATGTAGTTTTATGGAAAATGCTGTTTCTTGTTAATCTAAAATTGCATTAAGGTTTTTATAATACTTAACACTTCAGATATCCTTATAGTTGCCCAAGGTTTCTATTCATTGTCTGGCATTTGTCTCTAATATGAGATTTCATTTAGTTGAAGCCATCACTAATGTATCAGCCCGTAATGGTCTTTATAAGAGTGTCTAATTTTGAATAATCCCATTTTTTTCTAAATCACATTTCAGATGGAATCAACACCTTTTGATGTGGGACAATGTGAGAATACTATGCAACTATCTTTTCCAGCTCATCATTACATTGAAAGGGAGCTCAAGTGCATGCGGATGTAGTTTGAAACCTTTTTTTGTATCAGTATCATGTCTCAGAATTTGAAGGATATTCCAATCAGTCTTAAAATAAATGCTGATACCATACAGGCAGATGAGTTCATGAAAGAGTCCCACAGGAAAGAATATATATAGTCTGTCTGTCAGGAATCACCTCTGACGAGACCTGAGATTTTACTTATGATTTACTCTTGGAAGCTGAATCAGGGTAATCCGCCCCAAATAAAACCAATTTTAATCAACATGATATCAGCCAAAATAATTCTTTACAGTAATAATAATTCAGCTACAGTAAAACCGTAAAAGCCGGACCTACCTATGAAAATTTCTAGTCTTGGGGTGAGAACCACAGTCAGAAGATCAAAAAAAAAGTAAAACATTTTTTTCAATGTATTGCAAATACCTGCATGATACAGCGAAAAGATGCTTAAAACAACATGATGTGAGTTATTAATTGAAATTCTGTAATGAAATTACTCTGATGTGGCCTAGCCCTATTATAAATTCAGGACAAAGGGCTCACAATTCTTCCAACCTCCTTGCTTCAGTTGTTGCTGTGACTACCATTGATATTACTATACTATTGCAAGGTATAGCATTAGTAGATACAAAGCTGCATCCCTTATCTATTGGAGATACAGCCAGTGCCAACATACATAGGTTATAATAAATAGGGAGATGGATACTAGGTGGTAGGGTTACATGTGAAAAAAGGTTCTCTGTGACTGTCTTGTGCTCTAATTCGAAATACAGATTTATTGAAATTACCTGCACTGCTAGTGTTATTAACATTTTTCACAGTAAAGATTAATTCCTCAACACATATTAAAGATTATTTTCTCAATATTTTGCAAACTGGCAATTATTTTAATAACTGGATAGAAGTTACACCCCCTCTTTTAAAAATAAATGTCTCATGAATGCTTAGTATTAGTGATTAGTCTTTTACTAGGAAGCCATAGCATCCCCTTTGTATTATTTTAAAGCCTGCAAGCAACAGGACTTACTTACACATTTTGCTTATTTGCACTGTATCTGACCATGAGATCAGATTTCAGCCACAATGCTACTGCAGGGGCAGAATCCAGACATACCCAATAGGCAAAGGGATGGGGAAATCCCCTACGTACCCCCAGGGAAAGCTGCATTCAGTGGAAAATATGTGTTGGTGGATAAGTATCATTGGTGGCAGTATCAGAGTCATGATCCCCTGAGGGTAGTACAGGAGACACAGCTTTCAGATGTCTTCAGTGGAGCCTCTCCAGTACTGACTCACCACAGTAAGTTGTGCTGAGTCAGTCGCTTACTCAAAAAGACCAGGACATTGAAAGAGTTTTCTGTTAGCAATCATTGGAATGTCTTTACGTTACATTATTAAACAACTAGAAGCTCTAACTGTGGTATTGCTTATTGTATCTTTGTGAAAATGTATTTCTAGATTAACAGTAACTAGTACTAGGTAAATTCTAGGTTAGTGTTTTAAGTGTCTTCTGTAGGAGTACTTGGAGATCTATCTTTATACATGAAAGAAGCAGTGGCCTAGTAGAAAGCTTTCATTTTCTGTTTTCCCACCTTCTGTGTTCTCTTTGACCCAATCTGTGTCTACACAGATTTTCTTCATTTTACCTACAGGGTTTCTACAGGGCTGCTCATTCTCACTACATTTGGAGACAAACATTATTAGGGGCTGCTTTGGCAGAAGCAGAGACCTAAAATAGAGGGTTGTCTTTTTCTTTTCTTCTCTAGGAATAGAAGCAAAATACAACATAAAAAGTACGAGAAGAGCCAGAAATATATCTAGTTCAAATGAGAAAAAATGTCTGAAAGACATCTCATCTCAACCTCAATGGCTGAAGACTGAAGTTTGCAAGCTGTAAGTAGACTATTTAGATGTAATGAACTAGATACTCAGGTTATTAAAGCTTTGAAGGCTGAGGAAGCCATAGCCAACCTTTGGTCAGCTCTTGTAATGATGCAATATTTAAACTGAAGAACCTGGAGAAGAAATTACCTTTTTCCCCTGTTACCTTGCTTGAGATAGAGGAAAAATTTTGTCACACAAAGAAAAACATTTATACCAACATTCTATAAGATAAATAACATGCAGAAGTATCTGCATGTTTTCATGCAAATATAGACTCAATTAACTTCTGATCCTGGTTAAAGAGAGTAAATCCAAGTGGGAGTTATGATACACTGTGCAGTTCCCTAAGTGACAGATAAGAACGCTCCTGTTAGCCTGGGCACAGTTATCCTGTGTGTACTAAAGACTGCACTAGTCATGCAGTAAGCTCAGCAAGACACATTTTTTCCCTTTTAGTTAAAGCATGCAGGTAAAAGAATAAATGGAATATTTGAAACTCATGTCACTTAAAGGATATTCTTAAATGTACTTTTGGTCTGTGTTAGTTTTGTGAACTAACTCATGTTCCATCCTGCTTCTCCTACATCTCTTTTCTCTTAGGTTGGAAAAACATGTCTGTGAATACGTACTTAGTCTACTGCAATTAATTTTAAGAAGCTTTGGGCATAGGAACAAAGAATGAGAGAGTCTTGAAGAAACTTCAGTCTTGAAGAAGCTTCATCTCCTAAGGAGAAACTTTGCTTACCAATTCCATTTTCTGCTAGAAATGCAGCTTTTTTCTTTTCATAGTAGCAAAAGATCCAGTGGCTAGTTCTGAGATTTGGTGTTTCTTAGAAAAATAAAGGTAAGAACATCTTTTCCTCTCAGCCAGAAATAATGTTTCACTTCATAAGATGGCCATTTTTTATAGTGCCATATATCTTCACTAAAATATCAGTGGGAAAATAATACTAATGTCATTAAAGAGGTTAGATGTAGAAATTTGTGTTACATGTATTGTAGCTATTTTCCATTAGAATGTAAGGATGTTTAACATTGGTAGGTATTTACAAACTGTATTCCAACTAGATTGATGGGCTAAGAAAGTGACCCTTCCTCTTCCTTTTAAATTCCATATGGTTTTCATTTGGCCTTTGTCGTGATTTAACCCCAGCCAGCAACTAAGCCCCACACAGCCGCTTGCTCACTCCCTCCCAATGGCATGGGGGAGGGAATCAGAAGGATAAAAGTGAGAAAACTCTTGGGTTGAGATAAAGACAATTTAATAGGTAAAGCAAAAGCTGCGCTCACAAGCAAAGCAAAACAAGGAGCTCATTCACTACTTCCCATCAGCAGGCAGGTGTTCAGCCACCTCCAGGAAAGCAGGGCTCCATCACACGTAACAGTTACTTGGGAAGCACCATCACTCTGAATATCCTTCGCTTCCTCCTTCTTCCCCCAGCTGTATATGCTGAGCATGACATCATATGGTATGGAATATCCCTTGGGTCAGTTGGGGTCAGCTGTCCCGGCTGTGCCCCCTCCCAACTCCTTGTGCACCCCCAGCCTCCTTGCTGGTGGGGAGGGGTGAGAAGCAGAAAAGGCCTTGCCTCTGTGCAAGCCCTGCTCAGCAATAATGAAAACACCCTGTTATCAATGCTGCTTTCAGCACAAATCCAAAACATGGCCCCAGAGTAGCTACTAGGAAGGTAATTAACTCTATCCCAGCCAAAACCGGCACAGCCTTCTTCAGGTTTCTCCAATACTTCAAGTCTTCACACTTGATTTCTTTTTACACCTTCTCAGAGGCAATTTATGGTGTTAAAGAAAATATGAAGCAGCCCTGCATATAAAGAATTCCTAGAGGTTTTTGTCAATTTTTATAAGTAAATAAGTAAAATAATTTATTTTGAGGGTTCTACAACTTGAAGGTACTTATGTGAGGAATCCAAGTTTATTTCTTTACATAACATACCTTTTTTTTGATTACTCCAGTTTGCTAGGTGCAGCATGTGTTAGCCTTGATGTAAGAATCATAAGCCACTATTTCCACCTCTAGGTAGGAGGAGAGGAGAGATAGGAACAAATTAATTCAAAAGGTAATGTTGCAGTGAGGTAGAGAGGGAAGAAAAGAGATGTGTGTGGAATGGCAGTGGGCATAAACAGGCAAATAAGTTGGGGGAAAGACTATTAATAGCAATGTCTTGGTGAGAGAGAGTAGTGTGCAAAGGTATTCTGAGAAGCAGTTTCTAGATATTTCAGACAGGTCTGAGATTGCTTTCCAGTCTCTAATCTAATCTGTTTTGAGTGTTTTCCCACCTGCCTAGTCTTTCACCAGTCAGATTGAACCTCACGCATTATATTTTGCTTAGATTTCCAAACTCTTACAGGACTTTCTTCTGTTGAGGTTGGGGTTCTTAAGATTAAGTTAACTTGCTTTCACATCTTACTGCAAGTCATTAATGAGGACATTAAATAAAATTGCATGTAACATCCCTGAAAGAGCACATTGGTATTACTTCATTAATGTTTCCTGTATTTACTGTTCTTTGGACAGGTTTCAGCCAAAGTGAACTGTCAATTCATATTCAGACACTTATCACTCCCATTCTAAATCTTTTTAAAGTAAGGTTTTATTAAGTAAATATTATTTCTGTTACATACTCTTATTAGCGGATTTCATCTTATCATAGCAAGTAAGTATTTTTGTCTTCTTTGATTTGTTAATTTTATTAATAAATACCTGGTGGTGATTTCATTGTTTTTATTTTGAATAGTTACGTAACTCTAATGCCTACCGGCTACTGAGGCTGACTCTACAAATCCAGACAAAAATTATAGTCATTGCTACAGATAAATTATAGTCTAAGGAAAATGACACAATAGAATGATAAATGTTGGAAGGAATAGAAAAAAGGAAAGCAAATTCTATATATTAGTCAGTTAGAACCTGCAAACACATCATAGTTTAAATTAGTAGATTACAGTAGTTTAAAGAAGGTGCAGATTCTGAGCAGGTGTTAAATGCAGGAGGCTGTTTGCAGCTTTGAGGAAGTCACTCCTTTCCTTGAAAATACCTACTTTTGTGGAACCAACGTTTATGGATTCCTTGGTTTAAGACCCATGGATAGTTTTGACTGGATATCTCTTTAGATATCTCAGTTAACTCTGTCTTACATTGCATTTACCACTTGGAATTACGGCAGTGACATTTTGGGCTTTTTTTTTTCTTTTTGAGTTCAGTTTCTTATTCAATTATTTTTAAAGCAGTAAAAATAGTGTAAAGATGCCAGAAAAAACAAGGTAAATGTCAGTTATAAAAAGATAATAATCTGTAACTGTAAAAAAATACTTCAGAGCATTTCATCAGATAAGAGGATAGGTTTTTCTTTGTCAAATTATCCTCTGTGCACAAATGCCATGAGAAATTTCAATAAAAATATTTCATTTTAGATTATCCTCACAACAAATTAATATTTATCCATTCTTTTATTTTTAGGATCAATTGAATGCAGCATTACTCAATTTGGAATTTGATCAGAACACAGTAACTTAAACAATTTGTCTTCACTGCCAGAAGAATAATGCCTGAATTTTGTAAAACAACTTCCCTAATCCTAAGAGAGGGAGTTAGGATGACTCATTTCTTTAGACTCTTCCTGCATGCACTCCCTCTGTACTCCCTTATTTCAAGACAGCGTCCTGTACCTCAGGACAGGTGTAGTTTGCATTGAGGTAATTTTCTGATGACATCAGCACACAACAGCTACACTTTTTACTTCTAAAGCTGCAGAAAGTCATCTCTAGCTGATGCTGAAGTACTGCCACTAGCCCTCCTGTTTCCATCTCTCCTACGACGGGAGCCCCACCTTTTTGATTTGGACAAATATCTTTACTGGCCTAATGTGAGAGTGCTAGTCTTATTAACACTAGAGATTTAGAGCAGAGTTTTTAACCCAGATTTTAGCATCTGAGAGGCTATTGCTGTGCCTGGCACATAGGAAGACATTATTCCCAAATTACAGCCTCTCAAATAAACGATTAGCATAAGAAAATTATGGTATTTGATCATTTTATGGATTCCATTTGCTAGCCTTGCGCTTATCCCAACTCTAATCAAATACATGTTTGTGTGCCAGCATTTCAGTTTTAATGGAATAAAAATCTTGGTAGTCAGCTTTTTCAAGGTTTTAGCAGGAAACGAATTCTGATGCCAATGTTGTAAAAGCAAAAAAACAGCCTGTAAGAAACACTGCAAGGTTTGTTATTTCTCCACCTTGAAAATTTTGAAGGGAATATGTGGATTGGTTCCTGCAGAATGCAAATAACCTGTTAGATAACCTGATGATTTAAATACATAATCATAGTATCTGCCTGGTTATTATGCTCCTACTTTCACTTTTACTATTTGCCTGATTTAAGGTATCATAAGAATAGATACTTCAGGCCACTTCTCCTGGCTTTTCCAGAAACAGACAGAAATCAATTTGACAGATTAGCACAGATATTTCACGTTCTGAGTCATCTTCTGTGTAAATGATGAGAAGATAATTATATTTAAAAATAAAATTTAACAAGTTATCCATAGACATAATATAATTAACTGAAATATACATAAAATTAAGAACATATGGATAGTGTTTATTGCTCAATCTTATTATTGAAAGGAAGGAACTGAAGGAAAACTGGATAAGGATTTATGGAATGCAATGCTCAAATACAACTAAACAGATTTTTAGCAAAAGTATGTCTTTAATAAACTGGAGCTTATTTTTTCTAATGAAATCTATTGAACTGTAGACCATTGTACATATGGTATCTAGGCCCAAATTGTACTTCAAATACTTGAAATGCTTTTTGCTGAGCAGCATCAGGTACTGACGGGCCTAGACCACTCAGATCTTACATGCATTTTTCAGACTACTCCTTTAAAGACAGTTTTTTAATGAAAGCTATTCTGAAATTATTAGATAGACAGAATTCTTTGTCTGAATTCTGCCCAGTATCATTCATGTCCTGGCAGTTTAGTCAGAGGATAACAAGCAATTTTAAAACCAGTGAAGGAAGAAGAAGGAAGCAATTACTAAAAACCTAGTGGTTCATAATTCAAGGGTTGCTAAGAGCTTGTTCAGGCCTCAGTGCAGGGAACAGAAGAATTACTTTTGTTTCATTGTTCTATTGAACTACTGCATGTATAGCAACAGTAATCCAGCACATATTTGTGTGTTGTTCTATTAAGCTCTGTAATCTGAATGAAAACACTTGGGGTATATTTAGCAGAGGAAACAATTTACTGTGTAACAGTGCACCCAGGAAAGATATAACTACGCTAGACTGTAGTGGAGGCAGGACTCAAGTGGGGTTTCCAACTTCTCAAGAAAACTTTTTTAAAGCATATTTTATGACAGTTTGAGAAATACAGTGAGTCTGCTACTATTACTTTTCCCAGTCATTCACTGGCCCCTTTGTGGACATCTAGCAACATAAATACATGTATTTCTAGTGAGGACAATATATTTTGTTATAGCATTCATAAGCATAACTGTTAATGGGTGAAAAGCAGCCTAATGAAATGCACTGAACTATAAAGAGAAGATGGACCCACCGTTGACTCTAGGAGGGTGCACCTTTTAAGACTAGTTTCATAGAAAAGGCACCTAGGTCAACAGCTTGAATCACAGACCTGTAAAATGTGTAATAAAGGAATCGATTATTCAGAAAGACCGAAGGGAAACCTCAAATGTCTCTTAGTTTATTAATCCTGGATGGGCAAAAGCAATAATGAAAGGAGAGTGGACTGTATCCAGAGAAGGTGTATGCTTTTAATTCACAAATAAAGGACAATTTTGAGTTTAGGATCCTTGTAGTAGTGAGTTACACTAATAAAAAGCAAGGATCAGCAAAGGCCTCCATCTTGTACAAACTGAAAATCAGTAGCAGAAGTTTCAGTATAGCAACATGTGATAAGGTTGCCTGCTGGAGGCTCTGGCTGATTTAACAATTTATTTTTCAATTTATACTGCGTCAGTACCTCCAGCCCCTCCAGGATCTCTGTGATTCTACACATTACATTAACTCATCGTTCTCCAGGCTATTCCCTGAGAAAAGCTTTCTCCATTTCCACATTACAGTATATTTTATTTATGAATGTATGGTTAGGTACCTCGGTTCTGGTCTTGTGTTTTTTAGATGCTTGGTGCTATAACCTACTGACTAAATTCTTTCAGTGGTATCGGTGATGATTGTACACACTGGTGCTGTGCTGTGAACCCATTCCAGAGATGAAGACTTGAGGGGGCACAGGAGCAGGTTTACCCACCATGTCATTGGATTGGTAATTCAGATTTAAGAACACGTAGTCTCATTTATTTCCTCCAGTTTTCTATTGTAGATTCTTCAAGTACTTTTTAACATCCCCCTCTACCTTTGTGCAGGATTAGATTTTTGGGGGTCTCATTTGAAAAAGAATCCATTATTTCATAAGAACATTATTGTGGCACTTTGTGTGTGTGTGCGCGCGCGCATGTGCGATTTCTACAAACTACTCAGGACAGGCAAGAAGCTTTGGGAGGAAGGCTATTGAATGAATGCAAATGAATACAATAGTATGTTTCAAATCTAGATGTGGCAACTCCAGAATACAGGTGTTGCACATCCATGAGGTAGCACAGGGAAGGCTACTTAGCGCCATGCACAGAAAACACAATTAGAACTCATTTCAGGTACTGAAACTCTCTTAAAAATTGGTTTTCATAATTAAAGTTGTTACTACACTATGCCACAAACTTTTGCAAAGCAGACATCAAATAAGGCTATAATTTCTTACTTGGTGGCACTGCTCCTTAACCAGGTCTGCCTTCCTTCTGCCATTCCCTCCCCCCTCCAGCCTTTCCAAACCTCTCCACCATGCTGTGCGGTGCATCAGTTTAGGCAACTGGTCCTGCTGCAGAAGGACCTGGAAGAAAGTAAAGAACATTACTTTCAGCCGATGCACCGCAAGGCTTCATAAAAAGAGACGTGTTGTACAATGGAGTCTGGCTCAGAGAGCTGGAAAAAAGCAGCAGGGACTACCTCAGCCAGCACTGGCACCAAAGACATTCATAGGGAACCAGACTTAAATTTCAAACCAGTTTTAGTCTGAAATAATATTATGACACTTGCCTTGCAAAAAATCAGGAGCACCATTCTTTTCCCACATGGTCGTGATTGTACATCCTCTTTCCTTTTTACTTGAAAGGCTTGTGATTTTGATTCACAGCTCACAGACAGTAAGTGCAACCTAACCTACTTCGGTATCTAACATTAACCTTCAGCACAGTAAACTGCCAGTAAAAAAGAATTATGCTTATTCCTCCCATAATTCAGTTGCTGTATTTAAACAGCATTAATCGTACAAAACCTTCTTTTTCATTTAATGAAAGTATTTACTTTTATGAGGTTGGATTACTGATACTTGAAAAAATACAGGAAGATAAAATGTATTAACTCGTAAAATATAGGTTTACAATTTTCAAGAGCACTTCATAGAATATGTATTTATACTTGCTGTTAAAAGAAGATATACTGTTAAAAGGCTTGTATTAGTATTTTGCTCTAACTGGGAGAGTCTAAGAACATAGGCAAAGCAGTGTTTGTGGGCAGAAGCAGTGTATTTTTCTGGACCAGTAGGAAAAACTGCAAAATAATTTATAAAATATCTAAATTAATTCTGAGCAGTTTCTTTTAACTTTTATTTAGCTTTGAAATATGCTGCTTCTATTTCAGGCCTGGAAAGCATTTCCGAGCAAATGTTGGGGTTTTTTTCTGTTGTTACAATCTAGTTTTCCTAAATTATCTTATTTTATTTTATAGGTCATTCTTATGCAAGAGGCTAAAAGTAATTAAATTTGCAGGATGAAAACATGGCACAGGCACTGCTGGTACCACCAGGACCTGAAAGCTTCCGCTATTTTACTAGAGATTCTCTCACCGCTATTGAAAAGCGTTCTGCAGAAGAAAAAGCTAAAAAGCCTAAGCAAGAACATACAGATGATGATGATGAAAATGGTCCAAAACCAAACAGTGACTTGGAGGCAGGAAAGACACTGCCATTTATTTATGGTGACATACCTCCAGGAATGGTATCTGAACCTTTGGAAGACCTGGACCCATATTATATCAATAAAAAAGTGAGTGAATAATCTTTTGTACAAAATAGAATATAATTCTCTACATTAGAAAAGTTTAATCACAAAATATGATAGTTAGAGCCATCAAGCCACTAAATATAGAGAAACATCCTTTCATCTAGCAGAACTAATTTATGCTCTTCTATGTTATGAATCCTTCAACTTCCGTTGAGTTACTGTTATTTACCTTAGTGTAAGGAATATATAGCTTCCTTGAGCTTGCCTGAACTTGAGAACGTGACTGAATTTTCCAGATTTCCATGTAGCAGTGAGACTGGATATGATGAACGAAGTGTTCCAAGCATGATTTTGCAGTGGAGATGGTTGTAGCATCCATCCAATTTGGTGAGATAAAGGACTGTAACTGTATTCTTAGCTTCTGTTATAGCTATGTAACATATGTAAACGTATATCTATATATGTATAAAATATCTATATATATATATATCTGTAGCATGTAGAGACTCTTTGTAAATCTTGGGTCATATAAAACTACCACAGTGAAAACTATTGCTTGAGGTGCTTCGGATTGCTATGATAGCTCTCTGTCAACAGCTGTCAATTAGAATTTTATGGCAGACACCACAGAAAAGCTAGGTTTTGAGAAAAATTGAAAAAAAAACCAGTTTTGTTGTTCTGAAGACTAACAGAGTTTTTATGCAGAAAGAGCAGAGCAAAGAGTTAGGTGTTCTGAGAGAAAAGTAATGTTCCTGAGTTATGTGTGTGAGGCTATAAACACAATTGGACCATTAATGTCATAGCTGTGCTTCATGAAGAATTTAAACTCACCTTCTGATTTGCACAGTCATACGAAGTCCACATTTTCACATGATCCGCAAACCAGGGATTTGGAGATAGAAAGGTTAGTTCAAACAAATCCATCCAAGTAAAAAGTTTGCCCCTTGACCTTTTAAAAAGTCAGGTTCTGCAGTAAAGTATATGGTTTTTGGTCTTGTTGCAATAATACATAGAGTCTGGAAACAGACTACCTTTATACGACTTAAGAGAAAGACAAGGAACAAACAAGCATATTTGCATATCGCTGGGATTAGTTGCAGACTCTGTTAAATTATTCCAGGATCTGAAATAGTCCAGCCTTGGAATAGTTAAAAATACCGTATGTCCTGTACCGATTAGTAAAAGGTACAGCTGATAGTAAGAGCAGGTTCTCCTCTGTAATCTGTGTGCTTGTTTCTGCATGCTCCTTTAGCAGCATGAAGATGTTCTCCCAGTTTATGATAGACCTGCGAAGTGTTGTGGGTAAGGAGCGTGAAGGAAGATGAAACAGTGGATAATAACCAGAAATTCAAAAATGTGGAAGGTGTTTTATGGGCAAGTGCTTGGGATTGTCTTTCCTCATCTTTCTGAAACAGAGAAGGAAACGGGCACAGTTGCTTTGGTGGCAGCTTGAGGCATTCCAGGCTCCCATCCAGATAAGAAAGTGGATGTTGAGCAACTATAAAAAAAAAAAAAGACATAAACTATTTTAAACTGTAAAGAGAGTTATTTTGTTAGGAAAAATCATGCCAATAGTGCTGTCAATTTTGTGGCTAAACTTGTGGTTGCCTTTGGTTTGCAAAACTGTGTTTAAAATTATGGCTTCAGTAATAGGAATGGAAAATAAGGCAGAATCCATGTGTAGTTGCATAACCTAACAGTTGCCAAAGTTAAATAAACAGTGCTATAGATAATACAAGTATTAACATTATTAAGGAAATTTAAAGAAATGAAAGCTCAGAGAGGGAGTGTTGCCAAGGGTTATTTTCACTTATATGGTTTTGGTTATATCAACAGTTCCATACAGATTCTCACTTACAATAGAATTGTGTGCACTAAGCCCTTTTCTTGACTAGCTGCAAAATAATTCAGGCATAAAGGTGCATATATAAGTTCAGGACTAAAGTTCTCTAAACAAGTCTTCTACAACTGAAGTATCAGAAAACCTGAGAAGTACTGAAATATACTTTCTAACCTCCAGGGATCAGAAATTGTAGTCAGATTTTTTGGAACAAAAGTAAAAACTCAGGCTACTGGTGGGCTTGTTAGTCTGTGAAAGTAATTAGCAAATCTTTTGTCACGAGTGACATCTGTACTTGTACAGCCTAATGTGCTCAACAGAAAACAAATGGACATCTTAAATGATGAACTAGAATTAGTCATCCTTCCTCCAGTTTATAGCAGAAACTGCTCTCAGTCATCGACTTGTCAATGCAGGGAAAAACGTATGTGAATTGGAGTCTGTCTTCAGGCTCTGCTGCAGCAGTGACCTTGGGACAGGCAACATCTTGCCACCATTTCTAGCTGGGTGATGAACTGTAGGGCAGAGAGAAATGCCAGTGAGTGCAAGTTCGCTCTCTGTCATGCTCAATGCTACGCTTGATGTTAGTCTGTGAACAGGCAACGCTCCTTTACCTGCCTTCTCTCCCACTGTAGGGAGGTTTGCTTTTTCTCCCAGGAATGGCAGACCAGATAGGCAGTAAAGGCCACAGAGAGGGCAGCATTTTTATAATCACAGCCAAGTTTTTACAGAGAATGGAAATCAACATGGAGAACAGTGATACTATATAGCTCTGCTGAGAGCGTAACAAAGACTCTATTATGGTAGCACAAAGCAGAGCCATTACCATTGACAAAGAGCAAAAGGAATGAATAGTCATGTCCTGAAGAAATTTCAAACAGCACCAAAGATGCAAGTAAACCTCACACACAAATACACTTGGAATAAAAATGAAAACACTTAGGCGATGACCACCAACAGGAACAGAATGAAAGTGAACACGAACTGTAGCTTTATCAGGTCAAATTTCAAAAGACAATAACTACTTAATTTTGGTGCTCACATATAAGGAAAATAAGAGCATATTGTTAAAAAAAACCACAGTATTTTTTTAAATAAAAAATTTGTTGTGATAAGATGCCAAATTCTGGTGTGTGTTTGTCTCAGACTGCTCAGAATGATGTCAGCTGGCGATATACTCTTCATTTTTTTGCGGAAACATTTTTAGAAGATACATATAATTTATATTGGCAGTGTTTAAAAATCTAAAATGAAAGCAAAAGTATTTTAAAATTATTGTTAATTGTTTAGTGACAGATATTTGTCCTTGTCACCATATATATGTATATAATTCTGTCAAGTTATTTATTCCAAATACAAACTGGCATTTAGAATTGCCCATTTGTTGTTTTGGTTTTGTTAGTGTTTGCTCACAAGGTAGAATGTATTTCACTAATTTGTAACTCTGACTTTAATCATCATTAAATAAAATTGAAAATGTTTTAGTAATGAAATGCCACATTTTGCTACTACTGATGAACTGACATTGGTACTGATAATTCTTACCAATTTTAATAATATCGGAATTCAGTCCACGTGCTGGGAAATGTAGCACATTGGAAAACTGGCTGTGGAAGGCTTAATCCACTGTATTCATAGAAATCAGTTATTTTCCTACCACAGGTAGACTGTAGAATGGAACTTGAACGTCCTATGTGGAAAATGGAATCGTTTAGAAGGAGGTAAAGGCATTTATGAAGTCAACACTGTATTTTAATTTTGCATTTCTTTTTTGCAGACTTTCATAGTACTGAATAAGGGAAAGGCAATTTTCCGATTCAGTGCCACATCTGCCTTGTACATTTTAACTCCTTTTAATCCCATCAGAAAAATTGCTATCAAGATTTTGGTACATTCATATCCTTTTTTCTTAATGTTGATTTAAGGATTGTAGTTTAAAACTTTATAATTAATGAAATAATACTTTTTATATGGATATACTAGTTAAGTCCATGTGGGTTTATTATGCTAACTAAACATATGCTGATCACACTTAAAAAGCAGCAATATCACATGTAAATTGCAGTATGATCTTCATTCCTACCAAGAGAATTCTCTACTGAACTACCTAAAGCTGTCAGAGTTTAAATATCAGGCTTTATATACAAAAGGAGACCTGATCCCATACTAAGCCCTGCAGCTAAAGCCAAATTAGTAACAAACCATTGCACTTGAACATATCTAAGGTCACACTTTTACCAAGACCAGTAGTACCATTCATGAACTAGACTCACTTAGCAAGGACAAAAGAGCGTGAGCAAAGAGCTGCTTTTTCAGGCATACTTTTTCAGCATTGTGTTTTCAGCATTGGGGTGGGTGTCCTATAAAAGATCCAGGTCAGAATAAAAGAAAATATTGTCAAATGTATTTCAGTCATGTCCAAAGAACAACTTGGGCGTAAACAACCAACCTTTGCCTAAAGATCTTTTAGAATGATCCCCCTGGCTTCAATGAGTAACTGCGTTTTGGTACCCACTTCATATTTTTACAGGCTTAAGGATGTGTGTAAGTTTCATTTAAATCCTAAACCTGCCACAATTATAAAAGTAATGCATTGTTTTACAGTAAGTGCACTGTAACATGCCAGATGGCATACCATTTAAAATAGATAAAATTACATGCAAAGCTTTATTTTCAGATTTTATTTAGAATCTCATGGTTTTTGTACATATTTTTATACACTTAATGTTTTTAATTATTTCAGTGCTATGAAACTATCATGTTTTTCTGTGTTACATCCCTTGACTATAATCTACATTATTCAGCATGCTTATCATGTGCACTATTTTGACCAACTGTGTATTTATGACCATGAGTAACCCCCCGGACTGGACAAAGAATGTAGAGTAAGTTAAACATTTTTAATTCTTCATTTTTACTACATGTGGCTCCAAACAAGAAGGAAATTTTGAAAGTTGCATGTCAGAATGGACTTTTCCAGAGTCATGAAGAATCAGATTCCATGAGATCATCAATGTCTTTCTGGATTCCTCCTGAATAATTTAAATGGTTTAAGAGTAATGCCTTTGTCTTTAAAATTGTGTCTGAGGAATGTCTGAATTCTACAAACACGAGCTCTTGTCCTTGGGTGTTCTGAGCTGTAAATTGGAAAACGAGCTCCAGAAATTCAATGTGCAGTAAAATTGTGGCACGCCACTGGTGAGGCCAGCCATATATTGCTTGAGTATCCATGATCTTAGCACAGTGGGACATCCATCGTGGCTCACTGATGTGAACTCACAAGTGCCATCCACAGCAAGGACACACAACACCCAAGGTGCAAGAAGCTCAAACCACTGAGGCAAGGGCCTTACCTATGAAGGAGAAACAAAGAACTTCCTGAAGTAAGGAAATGACAAAGTATCTCTGTTTCTTTTTCTTGTTCATGGTTATACATGCATGTTTGTTCTCTAACAAAATAGATACACGTTTTTCTTTAAAATATTCTGTTCTTTGAAGTAATACTACTAATGAAAAACCTAATTCTAGCCACTTGAAGTTTCTTTCACTCCCTCACGTTCTCCAATAGCCATTATTGATTTCTATTTATTTATTTTGCTGCATTAAGGAATCTTACTCTGAATGCTGTATCTAGAAACCGCACTAGTGTTCACCCATTCTCAGTACGCTCAACAGTGACTATGGCTTGTTAGGGTTGCTGAGAGTCTTAAAGGAGAGCAGTAGGGTCTGTAGGTAGATTGCCTTTATTTTGGAGGGCCACACAGACCCGCATGGGTCTCAGGAAGTCCCTGCATTACACGGTTGTAACTGACTATTCTATGATTTTAAATGAGTGGTTGTTGCCACACCAGGTAAATCGGTAATCATGCTCCACATCTTCAAGAATAACACTCTGGGCATGCTTTCTTATATTCAATGATTATTTATGAAATAAACCTGGTTTATAGGCACAAGTATAGTCATTATCCAGACATTATTTTCACAAAACACTCTGATTTTAAAATTAAAAAAATTCTTCATTTTTTGTAACATTTAGACATACACCTGACTTGTGAATGCAAGCAAAGAGGCAGCCCTGTAGTGCCAGAGAACGTACATATAAATATCAAAATCCGAAATGTATCTATAAAGACTGGAACCTGAAGTTATTTGAAAGCACAAAAACTGGGATTAAATCAACCTTTTAGAAAATGAATAGTACATATGTTTCAGGTTAAAATTTCATCTACTGAACAATGATTACATTCTTAACTGTTTGGGACAAGTTACATTAATGATTTCCTCCTTCTAAATACTTTTTCTTTTCTTGTAAGACATCTTTGATAAAGAATGACACAGTCTATAAGCATAATGATGCAAAAATCCATTATTCCTGCTTTGATACTTTTCAGGTACACCTTCACTGGAATTTATACCTTTGAATCACTTATCAAAATTCTTGCAAGAGGCTTCTGCTTAGAAGGTTTTACTTTTCTGCGAGACCCGTGGAACTGGCTTGACTTCAGTGTCATTTTAATGGCGTAAGTGGTTCAAGAACTTTTTAAGCTTTTAGGGCATGAAATTAGTGGCAAATATTATTATAATAAATATATTGGGTTTTAAGGATTTAATTTCCGCAACCTGTGAAGTTTAGACACCGTATCACACATATTAGTACTCATAAATCAAGGTAAAATATGGCAGGAGCCAGCACAGAGTGTCAGCCGCTAGTGTAATTACTGCTGAGGGACACTAATTTCATGTCCTACGTTTTCCTGCTCACCAGAATGGAAGCCATTCCTTTGATTTCATGTCACCGTCCTATTACAAGCTAATTAGTTTACATAGCTGTTGAAATACAGATCAGTGAGTTTCACTTCAATGACATTTAAGCAAAATTGAGGAAAATAAATAATTTAAAAAGCAAGGTGTAGTGAAGAGACAGGTAAATTTTGAAGTATGATTGCTAATATTGCCACAGAGGTTTTGAAGACCCACATAATTAGTATAAGCTCTGCCTCAATTCTGAATAACTGTGATTTAATCCTACAGGTATGTAACAGAATTTGTAAACCTAGGCAATGTTTCAGCTCTTCGAACTTTCAGAGTATTGAGAGCTTTGAAAACTATTTCTGTAATTCCAGGTAAGAAGTAGTTGGTGTAAGGTGTTAGGCCCCTCGTATCTCCAACTGTTATTTGTGTGCTGTCATTGTGTTTGTGTGTGAACTCCCCTATTACAGATATGTGACAGAGTTTGTGGACCTGGGCAATGTCTCAGCGTTGAGAACATTCAGAGTTCTCCGAGCTTTGAAAACAATATCAGTCATTCCAGGTGAGAGCGAGGTTAAACACCGAGGCTGACTTTTGTTCCATTGAAGTTTAATTCACTTCTTTTGAGCATGAGTCTTGCTGTTCACTGCTCGTGTTGCAAAAAAAAAAAAAAAAAAGGCATGGATCATAAGCACAGATTATGATTCTTTGCCTTTTCAGCATTAGCTTCTTTTATTTTGCAAAATCAGCCTTTGAGTTTAACAGATTCTTGCATGAAACATAAAATATGAGGCCTATGGGTTATTTTGCTTTGTTTTTCCCCATTTTATTATGACAAGTTGTCTCTTTTACATTAAAAAAGCTTTAGCGCTATGGCTTTCTTGATTTTGAATTTTTTCCTTTATTTTACCACGTAAAATTGACATTAGTCTTAAAAAGGCAACCAAGTAACTACAAAAAAGCTACCATAAAGGTGATAAATATTGCACAGGAAAATTTATCGAACACAAATGATTTTTTTTCCGACAAATTACTTGCAATTCTGTCTCATAATATCTTCATGCTATTGTGAAGTCATATTTAATACTAACTGGAAAGTGAATTATTGGCAGAACATTAAATGCGTAGCAAAATTAAGAAGTAAAATCTGTAACAGGAAAGCATGATTGATAAAATTTCCTGCTTGAGAATAACATTAGATGTTATTTATTGGAATATATGTACATTGCATATTCATAAAAATGAATCTTTTTCTTTCATTCATCTTCACAAGCTCTGAGGCTGTTCATGAAGCTTTACTTTTTGAGAAATAAAAAATAATTTCTTTCAAGTGTCTGCATGACATCTTAATTATATGGGAAGGGCAAAGATACTCTTTGATAAATCTATGGAACTTTTCTCTTTGCAGGCCTAAAGACTATTGTAGGAGCCCTAATTCAGTCTGTGAAGAAGCTCTCGGATGTTATGATCCTGACTGTATTTTGTCTGAGTGTATTTGCACTAATAGGGCTGCAGCTGTTCATGGGCAACTTGAGGAATAAATGCCTGCAGTGGCCTCCAGACAATTCTACTTTTGAAACAACTGTTATTTCCTACTTTAATAGCACAATGGATGAAAATGGTACATTTGTTAATATGACAGTGAGCACATTTAACTGGAAGGATTACATTGAGGATGAAAGTAAGAATGACTGATGTATCTATTTTTAATATATTTGTGAACAAAGAATATTAAACAGTTTATATGTCTGCTTACAGTCACTGACTGACAAAGATCAATTACATATAATAAACAAGTACAATAACCAAAGGGTTCCTAAACAAACTACGGAGTGATCAGCAGATAGTGACTTTGATTTTATTACAATTTATTTTTATTTTAGTTTGTATTACTTTCATGTCCGATTGATTTATTCATGTATATTTCTAATGCTTTCTACACAGCTCATTTTTACATTTTGGAAGGACAAAAAGATGCCCTACTTTGTGGTAATAGCTCTGATGCAGGGTAAGACCCTTTCAAAAATCCTCTGTTATGTTCTGTAGAAAAAGCAATAACATGAAACCTATCCATAGCAGTTGCAAGTCCATATTCAGCAGTGTTACAGAATTTACAGTTTTGCTGATAAACAATGATTTCTTACTTAAGTCAAAATATGTCACTCTCTGGCTAAACAAAATACTCATTAATAGCTTTTTGTCCTGCTTGATTGGAAAATGATGTTGGCATTAGTGATAAAATTTGAACTGCTGTAAAGTCTTTTTTGGAGATGTATTGATTGAAGAACATAGGATGAAAGCAAAGGGTAGAACTGAGAAAGAGAATACATAAAATATTAAGAAAGCACAGCAGTGACTTCATAGTTCAAGTCTGAATCCTTATTTTCAAGCCTGACACTTTTTCGTTACTGGGAAATTCTGCCATACACCTGTGCCAGTTGTAAGCCTAGAACTGTTAGCTGAACTCCGAAACCTACCTGGCAACAGTGAAGAAGCTTATTAAAAAAAACTTCTCGGCATTATGCAGGAGATCCCTAACTGAACAATTGGATTTAGCTAATAATATTGTTTAATCTGTCTGTAACCTTAACAACATTTTAGCAATTATTTCTGCCAGGAAATTATTCATCTGGAATAAAGATTCTATTTGCAAAATGTAACCGAGAAGAATTTAAATATCTAGGTCATTTCAACCAGTGAACGATGGAAGGGGTATTTTTCATTTACTCTCTTATTAGTTCATTTCTTAGGACTTTTTTTTTCTGAATGAATTTAATTCTAATTCATTGACTTACTGTGGAAAAAAATAATGCACATTGTTCCAAATGATAATAAATATGTTCTAGATGGAAATAAAAGTTATGACTAAGTGCGTCCTGTTTGGTTTTCACATAGGCAGTGTCCAGAGGGATATATATGTGTGAAAGCTGGTAGAAACCCCAACTATGGCTACACGAGTTTTGACACCTTCAGTTGGGCTTTTTTGTCACTATTTCGGCTAATGACTCAGGACTTCTGGGAGAACCTGTATCAGCTGGTGAGAAATTTTTATGACATAAAAAGTAAACTTTAGGTGACATACAAAGTTATAAATAGGCTTATTTGTACATGAGCTAAAAGCATAATGCTGTTGCAGTAACAATGGTAAGTGGTGGAGTAATGTATAGATACGCTTTCTACTCCCTAGACACTACGTGCTGCTGGGAAGACATACATGATATTTTTTGTTCTGGTCATCTTTCTGGGCTCTTTCTACCTGATCAACTTGATCTTGGCTGTGGTCGCCATGGCCTATGAAGAACAGAATCAAGCAACCATGGAAGAAGCAGAGCAGAAAGAGGCAGAATTTCAACAGATGCTGGAACAACTGAAGAAGCAACAAGAAGAAGCTCAGGTAATGATGGAAACTGTACTTTCTGAACAGCCTTATTCTGAAGGCAAGGATAATAACCTATGAATTAGAACATGTATAAGCTGTGCAATGAATTACAGAAAGAAAAAAGTCTTGTCTACCATGCAAGTTATAAAAGTGGAAATAGCCAATGAAAATCAGGAACTAACCAAATAAATAGCAAAAAAAAGCAAGCTCATGGTACAGAAAAGAACGCTACTAAGTTTACCAAAAAGGTGTAACAGTAAAATATTTGTGATAATTGTGTCCTAGGAACCTGACTTTAAGTAGGATAGTTCATGATGCTTTTATTTTACAGGTCTTATGAACAGCATGAAGAAAGTCTAGTGACATTGCTTCTGGTTTATGTTCTGAGGGAAATTTCCAGGCTTGCTGCACTTAATAGTTCTTCCCCAGTATTCAGAAAATAGAGAGAAGAATTGTAGTCAGTGTTCTTTTAGGTTTCTATCCAGTAAGGTATTTAAGCATATCCCTAATTCAAGCACAGTGAAGTCAGTCAGAACGTTATATAAAGTTGGAACAGACTGGCAATATTTGTAACAAAGATATTACTTCAGAATTCTTTTAAAGTTATCTTTGTTTTCTTTGAAAAGAGAAGAAAATTATTTAAAGTTTTATGAGGAAAAGACATTTTAATAGATATTTTCGTGTGCGGTTTTCTTACCTGAAAGTAAAATACATGCAGGAATTCAGCTCTAAGAGTCAGACGTCTGTCTGATTTCTGGACTGATTATCTATTGCTTTTCATCTAGCATATACTAATTTTCAACAGGACTATGTTTATAAAATGCTAGCAAATTAGAATCTTCTATGAAACTATAGATTTAGTAGTATTTTGCAGATACTTTCACTAAGTTAGAATGATTCTATAAGGTGCTAATAGAAATTAAAACTCTCCATCTTTTTCTTGAAAAGAAAGCTTTATGCATGACCTGTGAAATTGAATTAGCATGTGTCTATTTTAGTCATTAAACCTTATCTCTTCCAAATCACTAAAGAAAAAGCAGAATTCCGCAAAATTAAAAATAAAAACAAGTCAAATATCAGCAGAGCACTTTTTTTTAAAAAATGATATTTTCATTCATAAAAGGGACTAAATTACATTATATCAAAAGATATCTAGATAAGATCTAGATAAGACGACGCTTATCTAGATTTTTTTCTTTTTAAGGGTGGAAATAGAGACAAAGCTGATCCAGGATTAGGAAGAAAAATAGAACCATATGAAACAGAGACTACAAGGAAGATTGGATAAAGGGCCTAGAAAGTCATTACTTTTTAAAATGAATGCCCACTCCATTTATTATAAGAAAAGCAGTATTACAGCCAAGATCCCTTTTGTACATTAAAATATTAGCAGAAAGTATGCATTACAAGGTGGATCACTGAGCTGCTGAATTGGTTGCCGAGATGGAAATGAGTGTAGGACCCATCTCTTCACTCCCTTGATGCTGAACCTATTCATTCGCAAACCTACGTCATCACAGCGGTCTTTGGATTGCTCCGCTTGTTTGACCTTTGGTGTTAGTATTATGAAGTGGATGGGTGATGACTCAGTATCTGCTGCCTTTGTTTCTGTTAGAGCATTTAAAGAACTAAATTCTGAAACTAGTACGGCAAAATTTTAAGTATCACTTTTTTTTAATTAATAAACACTTCAGAATCCTTTTTATACTCCAATTAGCAGAAAAAGTCTGTATCAAGTCAACTTATATAGCATGGGTTGTATATTGTGGTGCAGAAAGCCATTAATTCATACTGTGAGCTTTCAAACTATCCTTTCCCACTGGGAAGAGATATCTCATAATTCCTGAAATACTTGGCATTGAATATAATATGTTTTGCCGGATAATCACTAGTCATCTTTGTTATATAACCATAGTCTCTTGCCATTTATCACACCACCCTTTTTGTAAGCTCACAGCAGCCTATCAACTTCCCAAACATATTTTCCAATGCAGAATTTCATAGCAATCTCCCAGACAGTTCTTTCTAGGAAGAGTACTAGAGACACTCTCAGTTAGTCCTTTATTTGATGACTAAATGAACCAGTTTCCTTAATGAACCAAATCAGGTAGGCTGACCACTGTAGTTGAAGATACTGGTCCCAAGTTTTTGGATGGCTCTTCACTCCAGTAAGTCATCTCATCCCATTTCATCACAGGAGAAACCTAAACTTTTTCTTCTTTATGGCCACAGCAGCAACAGGCAATAAATGTACGTTTCTGTATCTATAACAAAGACCTAGAGTGCTGTTACAGAGGGAAACGTGGGGGGCAGAAACATGAAGAGGCAGTTAGGGCTGGAAGACACATCTAGAGGGTGTGTCTGTTGCCAGTGAAGGTAGAATGAAAGTAAGGGGAGTGTCCTTGCTGTGAAAACAGTGAGGCGAGCCTGGATTCAACTACTTGTAGGCTGCTAGTTGGATTATGATGCATTAACTTATATGGTGGATATTAGGGATTAGTTTTCTCTGTAAGGACTCAGAATCAGCCTAATTAGAGCATGATGTGGGGCTTTTCTCGAGAGAAAGTGGGGAAGCAGGTCTGAAATACATGAAAAAGCACCATGTTTATACTTTTCTGACTACCTGAATTTTAGATCAGTGTCTTCTGCAGCAAGACTTTAAGGAATAGTGATGTTATTGGTCTGCTGAAGTTAATGCTTCAAGTAGCTCATGCTACTAAACTGTGAGGAGTTATACAACACAATAGTTTATCTTCAGTTCAATTTGTTTGTGTATATTTGGATACTCAGGGGTGTACAACCAGCAGTATTACCACAGTGATAATAAAAACAGTTGATAAAAGCCTATAAAATTATTCATTTTTGGTCTACTAAGAATACCTTGCTTTATAATCTGACAGGCAACAGCAGCAGTAGCAGCAGCATCAGTTGCATCAAGAGATTTCAGTGGTGTAGGGGGATTAGGAGAACTCTTGGAAAGTTCTTCAGAAGCATCAAAGTTGAGCTCAAAGAGTGCTAAAGAAAGAAGAAACAGAAGGAAAAAAAGAAGACAGAAAGAAATGTCTGAAGCAGAGGACAAAGGAGATATTGATAAGTTCCCCAAGTCCGAGTCAGAGGACAGTATCAGAAGGAAAAGTTTCCGCTTCTCCACAGAAGGAAGTCAACTGACATATGAAAAAAGGTTCACATCTCCTCACCAGGTACAGCACTCTTTTTTATTAAATCATGTACATCTACTCAATTTGGTTTTGACTGACATTACAGCAGCTTTACATATTGGAAGTTATGTAAAACGTGAGTGTAGGAGAAATCAAGTGGTAGCACGTTAACAGTGTTACAGTTTGATATGGTTTGACCCATTCTATTAGCAAAGGGATAAAAAGAACCTACCAAGGATAATTGTAAACATCATTAAAATGTTTCTGAAAACGTATTTCTGAAGATGTATCTGGTAGACTGGAGAAAGAATCAAAGGCTCTTTGATATAGTACTCTCATATTTGCATTAACAAACCATAGGTTCTCTGTTCTTCATCCATTTCTAAACTATACAAATATGTATGGTTTTTTTAACAGACCACATCATGAAAATACCCTGCATAGGAAATTCCACACCACCATTAGTTTCTATTGTTTTCCTTAATTAGCTTCTTTAAATAGTAGATTATGAGAAAAGTAGCTCTAGTACTCCACAATAAAGACAAACTATATAGGGATCGTTTGGGCTTATAAGATTTTAGTCATACTGTCCTTTTTCATTAGAAATTCATTATACAAGATGGAAAATCATTGCAATCATAGAAAAAATAGTTTAGGAAGGACACCTGGAAATAATTTTGTCCAACCTTCAAAGCTCTACTCCCTTAAATCAAAGGATCTCTTCTCTTGGTTAATGATACCTTTGCTTATTTCAAGTGTACACACAGTAAGTGTATTTGTGGAAAAATCACTCAAAATGCATCTCTTCAAAATGATCCTGTCTGGTCTCAGCCAATAGATGACATTTACCTACCATTACTACCCCTGTTTAACTAACAATGTTTATCTTATTTAATGTTCATACCAAGTGTGTTAGTTTACAGACTCATATAAAATATGAGATTCAGTGGCAGAAACACTTCACACTGAAATATATGCACTGAGGGGAGGAAAGCTTGATTTGGGACAAATATTCAGTAATTAGTCAAATATAAGAGATGATGCCTGGTCTGAAAAATAACACATTTGCATTTCTAAGGAAGTGAAAGAATGTTTATTGTAATTAAGAAGAATGACCAGGTTGTTCTCTGGATAAGAAATACATAAAATGTAAGAAAAACTAATCATTAAGTCTATCTCAACTCCTTTGAGTAATATTGTAAAAGTGTATTTCCAATCTAATAAAATGTACTATTAGTTTTGGGTCAAAGTTGCTCTAAAAAGTCTTTCATTAATTGGAATGGGCTTTGAGTCAGGCTGATACAAAGGAGCTGCAGCTGAAGATCTCATCTTAGACTGCACAGCCCTGCCTCCCATATATATGTGTCCATACTTCATAGGTAAGGATGGCGAGTGACTTGACCATGCTAAGGAGTCACTGACAGAGTCTGAGTAGAAAGGAATTTCTGGCTGCTAGTCCTGAGCTTGATAATAGGTCTCTCCGTTGTCTAGTCTAAATTCCTGATGCTCTTTTATATACTTCAGGTGAAGAGACTGATTAAGGAGTATATTATGTTTATATTAAATACACTTTTTGGTGCACAGAAAAAGTACTTAATACAGAAGCATGTATACTAAGGGAAGGAGAATTTAAGACAGAATTCCATACATAATAAACTTTCTGTAGCTTTATTAACATACAGGAAAACATGGTTGCATGTATTTGTTCATACTCTGAAACTCTCAGAAAGCTTACATCCTGTCAATTGTCATGAAGAACTGTGAAACTTCTGCAGAAACTTAAGAAGCTTAGGAAAGCAAGGCATTTCAAATTACTTTTGGTAACATTAAAAATAATGTGAATTCACGGTGCCGAATAAATAATTAAAATCTGTTAAAGTCAAGTTAAAACAAATATTATATACGTCTTAGATTTGAAAGAAAAGAAGGAAATGGTGAAATAAAATAGACAGGAAACAGCTTATCTTGAGACATCATGAATTACACAGCAGGCAGGAAATAAGTGACAATCTGAAATCATATTTTAATTAATTTAAAATTTTAAAATACAAAGACAATTGTATCAAGCAAATAATCTAATTGAGGATTGTTTACTAATTAAAGACTGTCTTGGTAATTGTTTTTGCAGTTGTAAAAAAGTTTCAGGGCAAGGGCTGCTTGCATATAACAAATAAAACTGAGCTGCCACAAGAGTGGAAGGATTACAGGCAGTAGAACTGGTAAAGGAAGAGCTGATTTGTGTTGTAGCCATCCAGTTAGCTCCCTGGTGAAACAGGGTGGCAGAGCATGAAACGACGCAGCAGAGTGGTAAGGGGAGATAATCTGCCCAGTCAGCCCCTGTAGAAGTTTTGTCCTTTGACACAATATTCCATGTGCAAATGAATGATGCAGCCTGCAAGAAAAGACAAGCTTTCCTTTCAGACCTTACTTCCCAGGAGCATGTGGACACATAAATTTCTGCCTCCACGTGTGTTAGAATTGCAGCCATTTTGGCTTATATCTTTTGTCTTAATCCAGCAGGAATTTGCAGAGCAGGCATTACTCCTCCCAAATCCCTGAGGGGCCTGATCCATTTAGCTGTGCTCAGAGCATGATAACACATATTGGAAAGATTGGACTACAAACAAAACACAGCAGCCATGGAAACATTCTCTAAAAAAACAAGGGTAGCAGTGGTAGTCAGACAAAACCTAGTGAGCGTGTGATTTTTTGAAGAACTGTAGGTTGGCCAAATACATTTACAAAGAAATGTACAAAGGGTGCAGTAATTAGTTTACCACTTTGTCAGACATCAGTGTCATGCTCTATAGCAGCTAGAGATTTTTTTTAGATAAAATTGTCTTTCAGGATAAGAAAAACAGTACTTTTTCTCCAGCCAAGTTTGCATAAATGGGTGAGCAAAGCCATTTGGCTGATATTCTTCAAGTCACTCAGCCTGAGGCTGACAGCCAGCATAGAAAATTTCAGACCAAATTATTAAAATTTGGTATAGCTGTAAGAGAAAAAAAAAAAGCATCTCACAATGGTAAAAACCTGCCAGCCTTTATAACAGGCAGTACTACCAGTTCAGCACACACATTATGTGTGTGCATGTATAAATCTGAGTATGCATATGCAGGGTTACATAGGGATTGATGTATGTATGTTTGTATAGTTTCAGTGTTTGGTTTTCACAGTATTAATATAGGCTTATATATTATAGTGCAATTTTCACTTTCACTTTAATTATCCTGGGATAAAAACCACTGCTATTACATATGAGCACTTTCCACCTGCAAAACTAGTGAAAAATTGAGAATCATCTCAAACCAGGTTTTTGATGTACCAAGGTGGGAAGATTTGTACAAATGCAGAATTGAAGAAAGCTTAGCACAGGGTTTCTTTTTCCCACAATTAGTAATCATTTTATTTATTCATGAATGCTGTTAATAAAATATGTAGCAAGGGAGAAGAACATTCCATTAACTAGCTTCTACTGTAATTAAAAGATGAATTACCAACAACCACTGATTTATTTTTCTCATTTGTAAGAGGATATCTTTAGGTAACTGTGTCCCTGGTGAATGCTTGCTCTGAGAAGCCTGATGGCCAAGCAGACCCTTCTGGTAGGTGGGCAGCCTGCTATAGCCCCCAGAGTGCTACGTCCGAGAGCGCTACTAGTCATGTTCATGCTCTACCTCCAGAGCTTCCCCAACCTGTTGCCTCTGTCTTCTATAGTACTGCATAAATAGTATATATATCTTGTTCCCACACTATTGAGCCTATTGTGAAGACGGCAGACAATTTCTTTACATCAATGTAGACTACCAAACCTAAGACCACTTCTGCCTCTAGCAAATAGAATAGAAAACAATGATCAGTCAGTGTTATCAGTTGTTATCCCTAGGAATCCAGGGGATGAAGACGGCAAGAAGAGTAAAAGATTTTTAGCGCTGTTGTAATAGAAGAAGGAATAAAAGACAAATACCTACAAAACCTTGACAGTGATGTTAAGAACTGTCTCCAGCAGAGTCACGGGTCCATATCAATTCAACCTGCCTTCTTTCCTCAAAACTAACTTACTTACGGCTTCTGCACAACTTGTCCTCTGACCTGCTACATTACATTAAAAAGAATATTCCCCCTCTACTTCAGATCCCCTAATGAGCACATTCCTTAATGGACACACTGATACTATTGAAGAAAAAAGTTACTATTCTTCCTCCAGCACTGTAAGTATTCTTTGAAAAGCCATGAACTTAGAACTTTAGTTCTAATGCTGTACTGTTTTGGTTTGTTTTAAATCTTTTACAGTCTTTGCTAAGCATTCGTGGTTCCCTGTTCTCACCAAGGCGCAACAGCAAAACAAGCATTTTCAGCTTCAGAGGTCGAGCAAAGGATATAGGATCTGAAAATGACTTTGCTGATGATGAGCACAGCACTCTTGAAGACAATGAGAGCAGAAGAGATTCTCTCTTTGTTCCAAATCGACATGGAGAACGGCGCAACAGTAACATCAGTCAGGCGAGTGTGTCATCTAGAATGGTACCAGCCCTTCCAGTAAACGGGAAGATGCACAGCACTGTGGATTGCAATGGAGTAGTTTCCTTGGTTGGAGGACCTTCAACTCTAACTTCACCTACTGGTCAGCTTATACCAGAGGTAATTATAAGTAAACCAGTTTGGTTCAGGCACAGAATTTTTTTGTACTGCTTACTTCTGTATACCTTATCATTTCTTAGAGCTGTGAGAACAAACTTGCAATAGTTTCTAAATAACAGAACATAAGGGGAAAAAAAGTCCTCAATCTCATATGTCTGAGCCTCAGGACAGTATTATATTTGCCTTGTCTTCAGCAAGAGATCAGCACATATATAGAAGAAAACATAAATTGTATTTAATTTGTATAGTTCCACCTCATCAACAAAGGTAGACATTTGATATATAACTAAGGATATAACTTGGAAATATGTATAGGAAAACACCTGCAAAATTAAGCAGAATGCAGTTACTGCTCCCATGAGAGTTAACAGAAATACCCTCTACAGAATTTATCTTGAAAAAAATTTTTCATAACTTTCATGAGAAAAATATGTACAATTCCTATGTAGCTTTGCAGTTACATTACACTTCAGTCTCAGTTTCAGACTCCTGTAAGCTCAGATGTTCTTTCAAACTTTCAAAAAATCAAGCTTTTTCGTACATATTCTTTTAATATGGATTCAGTGTGGTATTTTGGTGGCTATAACAGCACTGTATTTAAATTGAAAAATATTATAAATAATATTGAGATTTCATTACTACTGTTACATATTTCTCTTTATTTTTGTTTCTCTACTATCTTGATATAGACCTTCATACCAGAAATTCAATCAAATTACCTTAGAGGTTCTATTTCAGAAATACATTCACTTGAAAAAAAGATTTAGCCATTTAACTCAAGAGTATTCTCTAAAGAAGTAGCACAAGTGAATGCTCAAAAATAGGTTTTCATCTTCACACTAAGATAACCTTGAAATCCCTTATGAGTTCTGAGGAATTTTTATTCCTTTTCTGTATGGGGACAGAATAATGAGAAAAAGAGTGAGTGGTTTCCATGAATCACAGAATCAGTGGCAGAGCAGGAACCAAGATTTAGGAACTTTTTAATCCCACTCATGTGTTTAGATACCTAGGCCACACTCTGGAGGAAAAGCAAAGCAACTCTAAGGACATCTACATGCTACAGAGTAGTGACATGTTAGGCTGGGTATTATTGCTTTGAAAAGGTAATTAGAAGCCATACAAAACAGAGAGGACTTGCATATTCATTGCAAGAATATATCACAGATTCTGTATGAGCATTGTGGTGGTTGAGAATTAGGAAGAAGAAATATTAAATAAGATGTGATTACTTTTTCATATAAAATTTTCCAACTGCATGTACTGGGTTAGGAATGCAGCACATAGTATTAGAGAGGTAATTAATTCCTACAATTATAATAATGTTTCTTGTATCAAATTTACTTTCTTAAATTATAGTTCGCTTTTTGTGTACTTGCACTTATTTAACATGACTAGCTGCTGGAAATTAAGGTGACAGGTTTCGACTTTGATCATTTTTTTCTTGAAAGAATAATGTTAATCACTAGCAAAAAGATACGTAGCAAAAATTTTGTTCACTCATCCATTTAAATGAGAACCACCTTTGGTCCCACAGTTGATTATTTGTAGAACTGTACAAAATTCCCACTTAGTTCCTCAATAAAGAACAAAGAATTTCCTGCGGGAATAGGAACCTTCAGTGTGTAAGAAAAGTCTGGTATGCTGCACAAAGCTAATTTTGATTATCACTACAATATTTATACAGTAAATATTGTTAATTGGCTGTTGAAAATGATGGTTTAATTCCTCAGTATTTAATTTACAGGGCACCACTACAGAAACAGAAATAAGAAAAAGAAGACTGAGTTCTTATCAAATTTCCATGGAAATGCTGGAAGATTCTGTTGCAAGACAAAGGGCAATGAGTATAGCCAGCATACTTACAAATACAATGGAAGGTATTTGATGCATTTTATCTCACAGGCAGTTCAGTGCATTTCTGCTAACTACATGTACAGAGCAATTATTTACATAATTTCCTTTGTAGGTGTAAAACTGGACATGTGAAATCTCTGAATATCAGACACAAAAGGCTTTTGAGCTTTCCTAAGATCATGTACACATTCTAAATGCTTAGTCGTTTCTTTTTCCTGACACCTTCCAAAATATTACTCTGTTGAGTGGACTAACAGAGACAAAACAATCATAGCTAGGGGACTGCCACAGCCCCAAACAGACAATACAGGGATTTTCTTCCTATAAGACATCAACAGGAAAAATCAGTTAAGATACACAGGAATTGCTATGATAAAGGCAGTGATGTGCTAGAACAGTCATCTCCTATAGACTTAAAATCCAGGAAATGGGGATGAAAAAGGTAGCTTTAACGAAAACAACAATCTGTAATCAACACATGCCAATACACAGGAACCGCCTTCCTTAAGCACTTCTTAAACTTTCTTAGGTAAGTATATCAAAGATAAAAAATTACTATATTTACTATATGAAAAAGCATACATTGTTGGAATTGTTTTGCTTATTTAATGGAAACTCACGCTTCATACATATGCCATTATAATATTTTTATAAGCTTATCTGCTGGATAATCTATCTGCTGGATACTGGCACAGTGTGACAGCTGTTATAGTCAGACAATCCCTGTGGCTGTCCTACAACACATATTCTAAAAGGTCAAGAAATTACCAAGAAAATTTTCAGTGTTCTTAAGGTTACTTTAAGTCAGAATCAAAATCTACTTTTTAAAGTGAGTTCTGAAGCCCTTTGCTCTCAGATAAACAAACTAATCTCAAACTAATTGTAGTCAGAAATATAAGGCTTATATTGCCTATTTTCTCCTAAAAGCATTCACAAACCATTCTCACAAACACGTATCTTTCTTTAGTGCAAATGTGAACTGTTGGTACGTCTTGATTCTTGGTCTGCAATTCTTTGTTCTCCTCCCAGGTAGAGAGGATATCTCCTTAGAGGGTGCAGCTCTCTTCTTCCAGCTGAATAGTTTGTCCTTCTATTATCCTGGTCAGAAAAAATGTGTCAATGTAAACTATATCATCCTTATAGTCACCTCCTACCCACATGTGGTGGGTTGACCCTGGCTGGACACCAGGTGCCCACCAAAGCCACTCTATCACTCCCCATCCTCAGCAGAACACAGGAGAGAAAATATAATGAAAAGCTTGTGGGTTGATATAAGGACGGGGGGGATCACTCAGCAGTTACCATCACAGGCAAAAGATACGACTTGGGGAAATTTATTAATGAAAGCAGAGTAAGGTAATGAGAAATAAAGCCAAATCTTAAAACACTTTCCACCCACCCCTCCCATCTTCTTGGGCTTAACTTCACTCCCAATTTTTCTCTACCTCCTCCCCCAGCAGGACAGGGAATGGGGGTTGTGGCCGGTTCATCACACATTGTTTCTGCTGCTCCTTCCTCCTCAGGAGGAGGAGTCCTCACACTCTTCCCCTGCTCCAGTGTGGGGTCCCTCCCATGGGACACAGTCCTCCATGCGCTTCTCCAACGTGGGTCCTTCCCATGGGCTACAGTTGTTCACAAACTGCTCCGGTGTGGGTCCCTTCCAAGGGCTGCAGTCCTTCAGGAGCAGACTGCTCCAGCGTGGGTCCCCCACAGGGTCAGAAGTCCTGCCAGCAAACCTGCTCCAGTGTGGGCTCCTCCCTCCATGGGTCCACAGGTCCTGCCAGGAGGCTGCTCCAGCGTGGGCTTCCTACGGGGTCACAGCCTCCTTCGGTCATCCACCTGCTCCAGCTTGGGGTCCTCCATGGGCTGCAAGTGGATATCCGATCCACTGTTAACCTCCATGGGCTGCAGGGGCACAGCCTGCCTCACCATGGTCTTCATCATGGACTGCAGGGGAATCTCTGCTCTGGCACCCAGAGCACCTCCTCCCCTTCCTTCTTCACTGACCTGGGTCTCTGCAGGGTTGTTCCTCTCATGTTCTCACTCCTCTCTCCAGCTGCAATTGTGCAGGTTTTTTTGTTTTGTTTTGTTTTCCCCTTCTTAAATATGTTATCCCAGAGGCGCTACCACTGTCACTGATAAGCTCAGCCTTGGCCAGTGGTGGGTCCATCTCGGAGCTGGCTGGCACTGGCTCAGTCAGACGTGGGGGAGGCTTCTAGCAGCTTCTCACAGAAGCCACCCCTGTAGCCCTGCCACTACCAAACCTTGCCACGCAAACCCAGTACACCACATCTGGTTTCTGTTATTTCAGAAGTTGCTAAGTGCAAGCAATGGAGTCTTCTGTGCCAACTCAGCATCCAGTGTGAGTGGCCACTTCTGTTCAAGGACAGTCCCATTCTACCGCTCAGCATTCTGAGTTACATTTTCAGAAATGTGATTATTCCACCCAATCCACCTATTCCTTTGGAAGCACTGTCTTTGTTATGGTTTATAAAGATTATAGAGGACTTTCGCTACTTACAATACACTTTTCTGCCTGGAGGCTACAGTCTGACGTAATGGAGAGCTTGTTAGTTTCAATGAATTTGAGCTGTGGCAACTGACCTTTTAACTTCTTGTAATTCCACCCATATAGGACAATATTAGAGGCAAAAATAAATCCACTGGTCCTCAAAGTGTAGAGTTTAGCACTAAATCCTTATTAGCAAATACTGTAAAACAGCATGTTTGCTATTTTAGCAGAATCACCCTTAAGTGTCATGATGATGGAGACCTTCCTGTGCTCTAAGGGATGCCTGAAAATGCAAATTTCAGATTTGGGTTTATGCCACCATGCAGAAGTTTTATCAAAACTGTTGTGGCCATTTCTTACACGTTTTCTTACATATTTTGTACTCTAAGTATTTCTCACTTAGGCAAATATCAATCTTCCTTCCAGGCTGTCTTCAAACATCCCATCACATTAAACATTCATCCTTGCTATTATTAACTCAGTAGAAGTTACTATTCTTCTGTAACTTTGACAATATTGACAGTGAAATGGAAGAAAAAATAGTTTGTAAAGATTCTAATTGAGAGGAGAGTTGTTCTGCTAATACTAACATTGTTGTTCTGTTGCTGAATTGATAATCACTGCAACTCTACAAACATTTTCAAAGTCAAATTATAATTTTTAAAATAAGAAAACAGGCATACTCTATATCAAAAGTATTGCTTCAAATAAGCAATGATAGGTATGTGCACTGAGTCATTTACCTGATATTGTGGTTGTTCAGTGTAGTAGCAAGTATAATACTTTTAGTAGCTCAAATCAAAATACATGTACATGTTACATACTTAACACAAAAATTGTATGTTTTAAGAATAACACAATTTATATACATCAGCTCACTGATGATGGAGTCATGTTAACTTTTAATATTTTAACATTTAAAATTAAGACATGTGCTGCAAGCAAGTGCACTAACCTAAACTAAATTCTAGAATCTCCCTACAGTCATGGGAAAGGGACAAACACATTTTTCTCTTTAGATGGATGTCTGAGATGATTCAGTCTTTAGAGTAACTTCACTGTCCACTGGTTGTAGAGGAGCTTAAATAAATTAGATGCTTAACTTTACAATGGCTAAACATAGGTGAGGGAAATCCAATGTTAGTGTGAGCTGTTTATTTGAATGATTTTAACTTTTTACCTATTTTAAACAAGAACTTCAGAGGCTTTAATTGGAATATTCATTATTTGGTTGTTGTTTTTTTTGGTCTGTGGTTTGTGGTTTTTTTTCAGAGCTTGAAGAATCCAGACAGAAATGCCCACCATGCTGGTACAGATTTGCAAATACTTTCTTGATCTGGGATTGCTGGAGTCCATGGTTAAAAGTAAAACACATTGTCAATTTAGTTGTGATGGATCCATTTGTTGATCTTGCGATAACTATTTGCATTGTTTTAAACACCTTATTTATGGCCATGGAACATTACCCAATGACAGAACAGTTTAGCAGTGTCCTTTCTGTGGGGAACCTGGTAAGTGGTTTATTGCGCACTACTTGGTGTAAAAATACCCTTTTCTAAAAGAAAAAATGCATAAATGCATTGCATTGGTTTTAAATTTATTCCAGGTTTGGTTTTTGTAATCAGTTTAGAAACTGTGTAGGTGATCTTCATAGATAAAGTAATTTTTGCTGGAGCCTTTAACTTTCATGAATCTATTTTGTAACTACTATTTTAATAAATAACTGAACAAGTGTGGAAGTGCAGTCTTCACTGGATTACCAGATTTATTGAGGTCTACCTTGGGTTTTTTCTTTAAAATATTAAGGTAGATTATTAATTTTTACCATGGTACTGATATTTCATCACAGAAAATATTTTACTTCTGTAAGAAATTGATAAAATATTCAGATGTCAGAATTTCTCGTTGAATTTTTTTCAGTTACGCTACAGTGAAAGTATATTTCCAAGAAAGGCATACGTCTTGTTAGCAGTATGTCCTTGCCACTTTAGGTAACTAAAAAATACTTAATAAACTAGAAGCTAATTGTTTATTCTCTAACAAAAAGCACCTTGTATCTTTAAGTTTATAGTGATGCCTTTCCAAATTTTAACCTGATACAGAGATTTAGGGTTACATGTAATTCCTTTTCTGAACAGATACCTAAACATGGCATAATACTTAAATGTTCTCATCTGTTTCTCTCCATTTGCTTCTAAAGCTCAGGAAGCAGAGGACTGAACCTTGCAAGTGTTTGTTTCAGAAGAAGATTCATAAATTTTTAATTTTTTTGTCAGCTCACATAACTACCAATAGTTTACACAGGGGAGGTCTGGATTGACTCAGACAGCATGCAGTCTTAAAAACCAAAACCAACCAAGTGTTCTGAACTAATCACTCAAAAAGATTAGTTTTGAAAAGTCCACTAATATTTAAATAGAGCAGTAATATATTTCTCAGTCAGGGTATGTTTTAAAGTCTAAACATTTTCCTTATATGCACTGGCGTATGACTTTTTTTAAAAATAGAACTAAAATTCAACTTACTACCTACATCTTCTTGTGTGCATTACAGTTTCCTCTCTCCTGGACAAAGAACTAATTGCTGGTATATTCTTATATTAAACGCAGATGACAGAATATTGTATTTTAAAATGTTGGTCTGTCTTATTGTTAGAATTATTTCTCTCCAACCGTTTATACTTACAATGTCTTCTGCCTTTTCCCATCTCATATTTTTATTTTTTTCACTCTAAGCTAGCAACAGTCATAATTTTAACTACCTTTGTAACAATCCAATATTCTTAATTAGGACTATACTTTTGCAGTGAATACTATTCCTGCTGGTTTAAATTAATTTCTCTGTTCCTCACTATATTAATGCATTAACCTTAACTTTGTGATTTCCATTCAAAATATATTAATTTACTTTTTGCTTGTGACATCACAGTCTGTTTGAGGATAAATTAAATATGATAAATATGACTCTGCCTTTTCTGTAGCATTTCAATGAGAAGGAAGAAATAGTTCTAAAATTCAATGATTCATTTTCATAATACAAAAATTCATTCAGTATTCTAAAGTCCTAAGTAATTACAAGAAAATTTCAGCTTACTGCTATTAAAATGTATTTTTATGTATTTGGGGATGCAGCTATGCTCATGATGGAATGGATTATTTTGTGAAGGAAATATTTTAAAGTGAAAAGTTTGTTACTACTTTTTTTTCAATTATTTTGACAAATATGACAGTTTTGTCAAGAATAATCTTCTTTGTTGTGTTCTCGTTACCACATATAGTAATACTTGTTACATTCTTCTGATTATATGGCAACATCTCTCATATATCAATTTAATAGTATAGTGTTTCTTGCTGTATTTCTATTTCTCAGAAATACACACTTGTAAAAATGTTAATATTTACACTCCAGCAATGGTGAATATTTCCACAGCATTATCTCCACCTCCTAATCTTCTTAAATTAAAAGGTGATCATGAGTGTAGCTATGTAGCATTGTAAAAAGTCAGCTTGACTTCCATAAAACTTGCCGTAGCAAGACTGAGACCAAGCTGGATAAAGAACTATCACAAGGCAATGGCAGAGTACATTGGTGTAGTTTAGTAGACATTTGGATCATCTAGAATAATCTTTTGGTGTTGTGCAGATTATTCATATGTTTTTAGTGGTTTTGCATTATGCTCCAAAACTTCTTTATTATGCTGCACAAACCACTGATCACTACTCATTGCAAAAAAGTGTTGGATTAAATTCTGGACTTTGAAACACTAAGAAGCATTGATAATTTCACATTTGGCACTTCCAGATATTTCAAAGAACATTATCACCATGAAGTTTTTTTCCCAAAAGGAACAGGTTTTTTCCATGCTAATTTCAAAGCACAGCACTATACCAGCTAGAGTGAAGAAAATTAACTCTATCCCAGCTGAAACCATGACACTATCACACAGAACAGTAGCTGTGCGTGAAACCTCTGTATCCTCACAAAAAGCCCAGTGCAAGAAACTCGAGCTTCCCCTTTCTATTCCATCCATACTTTTCAACTCTGACCTTTCAACTCTGACAGACCTCGAGAAAGTCTGTCCTTAGAGAGTCTGACCTTAGAGAATTTCTTCTAACACTTCTGTTTAGACTGGGAGCAAGGAATAAAAATTGCTGTCAAGTCTTCTTTTGCTTTTCTGGGACTAACTTCTAGAAACAGCACTGCAAACACTGGATCATATTACATCGTCTGCTGGATTGACAGTCCAGCATGTATCAGCCAAACATGAACTGGAGCTGAGCTGCCGATGGGTGAATAGCTTTTTATAGGTTTATCAAACCTCTGCCCTCCTGTATCTGTCCCGATTTAGTAATTTGTTTTTAATTATCGGGTTTTGGTGTTTAGAAATACTTAGATGCCATTTGGAGATAGCAATCAGCTGGTTTTTATAGTAACAGGTGCAAGTAACAGGTATGAGAAATCAAACTGGATTAGAAAAATTTACTCAGGTATATAAATTTCTCATAACAACTCAACTATTAATGACCTTTTTTTTAGGTATTCACTGGGATATTTACAGCAGAAATGGTACTAAAGATAATTGCCATGGACCCTTATTATTATTTCCAAGAAGGCTGGAATATTTTTGATGGTATTATCGTTAGCCTTAGTTTAATGGAGCTTGGTCTTGCAAATGTTGAAGGATTATCTGTTCTTCGGTCATTCAGATTGGTAAGTACCTTGATAATTAAATATTTTCATGCAGTTGTCTCAAAAAATATATGCTGACATCTGTAACAATTACCAGTGCTGTAAAGATATATACTTAAATGGCTCTCACTATTTTTTCATATATACCTGATTTGCAAGCCACATAAGTACAAGTTTAAGGTGTTTGTCAGTTTATATCCTATGATAACTTTTGGTATCAAATTATCCCATTGATAATCTACCATACTGATATCCTTTCCTGGCATAAGACTACCTGCTACCTTTTGAGAATTTCGTAACTCTTCATTATACTGATTTCATTAACATTCATCAAAGCTGAATATCTGTAAAAACATACATATCAGTACCATCATAAGGAATCATAACATTTTTAGTCTTTATATTGTGAACATTACTTTGTGCTACTCATAAAGCCCCTAAGTAGTTCCTCTCTTCACATTTATTTTAATGGGCACCAAGAAAAAACATTTAATAACTCCATTACATATAACAAAGAGTTACAACAATCTGACTTTAGGATAACAAATTGAAATGTTATTGAGCTTCTACTAGAAATGTCTTTTTTATAGCAATTAGTATTGCACACAAACTAATTGATAGGCATGTTTACTGGAGGTACAAGATTAATGATTTAAAAGTCTGTATTACTAATAGTTACCACACTACTTGAAAACCTAGCTTATTCCCTAATATATAGAGCAGGAAGTAGTGACTTAGTATATTAGCACCAGTTGCAATGGTACCCGACTTCACATACCATAGTTTGGTTACTGAATGTTATTTTTAACTTAGTGTTTATGATTGGAATGGGCATCACAATATCAGCATCAAATTGTCGCTTCAAAAATTGTCCTCTAACTAGGCCTGGAAGACCTAATGTGGTGCTGAGGGGAATGTGGAACCAAGCCAGCAAAGAGGGTGTAATGAAGGTGGTGAAAAGAGTACGAACTTCTAAAATGTCTTTAAGAATTTTTCAGTAATCATCTGTAAGTGGATGTTTAAAAATATTAAAATAAAATGTGATACAAAGACAAGTTACGGGTTTTTTTCTATGTGCATCACTAAGATGAAATGCTGAACGCTGCAGTTTAGGCAAATACTTCATGTTCCCTGCTTTCATTGAAATAATAGTATGTTCCTACTGAAGAACAAACTAATCTACAGAAACTGATATGCTCTGCTAACCATCTCAGACCGAGCTTCTGTTTCTTAACTAACTCTAATGATTCCTGCGTTTTTGTTTTTCAGCTTCGAGTTTTTAAGTTAGCAAAATCTTGGCCAACTCTAAATATGCTGATTAAGATTATTGGCAACTCAGTGGGGGCTCTGGGGAATCTGACCCTGGTGCTGGCCATCATTGTGTTCATTTTCGCTGTGGTTGGGATGCAGCTGTTTGGGAAAAGCTACAAGGAATGTGTCTGCAAGATCTCCAGTGACTGTGTACTTCCACGCTGGCACATGCATGACTTCTTCCACTCTTTCTTGATTGTGTTTCGAGTGTTGTGTGGAGAATGGATAGAAACGATGTGGGACTGCATGGAGGTTGCAGGCCAAACCATGTGCCTTATTGTTTTCATGCTGGTCATGGTGATTGGAAACCTAGTGGTACGTGATGAACAGTTTCAAACATTGACTCTGATGCAAAATGTATATAACTTACAGCTGGACAATGAGAATGCTTGTCGTACTTCTTTAGAATTAAAAAATAAATCTGAATGTGCTAGATTTCTGGTAAAAACATATGATGATTCCCTTTTCCCCCTTTTCACTCATTTCTATGCACTGAAGTACTCTTATTACGGGTCCAGGAATTTAGGAATACACCAAAGTGTCAAATCAAACACCCTATCATGGGACTGCAGCAGCTAATTTGAGATGCTGTTTAAATCCAAATATCTTCCTAACTACTCTTAAAATAAAGCTTATGCTGCACCAGGTCCTGGGCAGCTGCTTCTTCAGAGAAAAAAAATCAAAGAGATTTTCCTACACCCATTACATCTAATTCTGGCACTAACAGTACTGACTTAATAAAGTATAATGTAGCTGCTCTTATGTAGAATATCTTGAATTTAAGTACTGAACTTTTTGGCCTGTTTAGATGTAAAATCCAAAAACAAAACACAGAGTGGTTGGACATCAACACTAAAAATGTGTTTGAAAACTTCTAACTCAAAATTATAGAAGAAACTGTTACAGAAACATTTTAATTCAAGCTGACAAGTTAAAATGCCAAAGGCTCAATTGATAAATATTGAACTGGTGAGATTTTCTTAGAAATCAGGATTATAACTCAAATGCACCATTTACACTTTTACTTTATTTTAAATTGTCTTTTACTGTTAATCTTTGCAGTTCATTTTGATATGCCTAAAAACTGTATTTCCTTACATGCCAAAATTCTCTTCCTTTAGTGATATATTTTAACATGATTTTTAAATGTTAGTATCGTTGTCATTTACATGACCTTACAATCTTGACATTGTATCAGCAGAAACATGCAGAGCATGATTTATGATCAGTAACCTGCTAAGTGAATACTGATCAAAACAAGTGAGGAAATCTTTTGTAATTTAAGTTGCTATATGGTTGTCTAAAATTAGTGAAAGCTGTTTTTCAAAACAATGGGTGCGATTTGACAGTATCATGTAAAAATACTCAGTTCTTATATGTATGTATTTACTATACAGCTGTATTCTCTCATCTTTTAGGTACTGAACCTATTTCTGGCCTTGCTGCTGAGCTCATTTAGTTCAGACAATCTTGCTGCTACTGACGATGATAATGAAATGAACAATCTCCAGATTGCTGTGGCAAGGATTCAGAAGGGAATAGATTATGTTAAAAAAAAGATACAGGAGTTCATCCAAAAAGCCTTCATTAGAAAGCAGAAAGCTTTAGAGGAAATCAAAGCACTTGAAGAGCTAAACAACAAGAAAGACAGCTGCATTTCGAATCATACTGCTGTTGAAATAAGCAAAGATCTGAATCATCTTAAAGACGGGAATGGAACCACCAGTGGCGTAGGCACAGGCAGCAGTGTGGAAAAATACATAATCGATGAAAACGATTACATGTCATTCATAAACAACCCAGGCCTCACTGTGACAGTGCCAATTGCAGTTGGAGAATCAGATTTTGAAAATTTAAATACAGAAGAATTTAGCAGCGAATCTGATATGGAAGAAAGCAAACAGGTAGGATTTTTCGTATCTTAACAATTAAATTGTAGTCATGCATTACATATTTATTAATTACATATTTAGAATTGTTTAAAAACTGACTTATCCCATGTAAATATATTTTCTATTTCATTATTTTATGTAACTATAATTCAAGAGAAAAATACCCTACATGATGTGCTACTAGGGGATCCTTAGAGTTTACATTTTTAATACTTGGTTTGTTAGCATTTGGAAGATGTATCATTTTAAATATTATTATTTCTTTCACAATTTAATGAGGTTTTAGGACTAGCACATATTTCATAAAGCATTCTTTCTGTAGTACCTATAACGCCGTCAGGATTTATGGAATAAGAGTATCGTAGAAGGCTAAGGAACAATCAAGGGTATACAGCTTTGCATACCCAATCAAATATAAGTGGAGAAAAAGTATTTTCTTCTATATTTAGGGTAGTTCTAGAAATGAACCCTGAGGCATCATAGACCAGTGATGTGTTCTGGATTATCTAAAAAGTTTTGTGAGTAATATTCATACACATTTTGTGTTCAGAGACTATGGCTGGCTGAATTGAAGTAATCCAGATACCAATAAATGTCATGGTAAAACAGTACCTCAAGTTATCCTGGAGAGCAGAATAATCTTGTAATATAGATGCATGTGGCAACAGTTTACTTGAAAGCCTTATGCTGTTATTGTGCAAAGAGACAGAAGTTGGTCTAAAAACCAGAAGCCGTGTGCCTCAAAATATAAGTGGCTTAAATACCAGAAGTGATCATGAAAGGTGATAACGGTATTCAAGGAAGACTTTGTATGTTGGAGTAATGATCAATGACAATGTAATAGATGCATTAACAGAATATAATTATATTCAGTGCCTTTAGAATGTAGGAACTGTGAAGTTTAAGGTATCAGGAACCATGAAGAAATATGTTTTCAATTAGATTAGATAACTCATTAATACAAAAGGATTTGTTTACCATAAAGAAAGCTCTTCTATAAAGAAGCCCTGCATTCATGGCAGTATCATAGCTGTATAGCTGCCATATTTGCAAATCACACTGTATTCCTCAGCAATACCAAACTATACCACATAATATTAATGTGTAGCCATGATCCAGTTAATCATAGCATGGTCTTTTTGCTGAAGAACATAAAGGAACATAAAGAGTGTGTGTTTATTCGCAACTGCAAAGAAGGTTACTCTGCATAACAATTGTAAGAGTAAGAGCAAGATGCTCTGTCATCTGAGTTGCTCAGTTATGAGACAAACATTTTCAATGCAGATGTGTAAGATAGTTTAGCAGTAGTACTTATCCATGTCAATTAAAGAATATGAGAGATACAGGAAGTGTAAAGTGATATAATTTATGAGATCAACTAGTATAAAAAAAAAGTTTCAGAGTGACTCTGGGTCTGAGAGTTACGTATTTTTCACATAAGCTGATCTAATTAAAGTTAATTGTCTTTTCCAATGAACCTTTAGCAAAGTCTTCTAAGTCTTTTCATATATTCTAATGTTCTTTAAAATGACATTTTACTATAAAGTTTCTGCTTTCTTTGTGGTTAGCTTTGATAAATACGGTGATGAGTGCCTTCCAAGTAACTCCATCTTATGAAGTTACATGTCTAAAAATATTCTGAATATCTTACTTTTTAATAAGTTTGTAATATGCATTAGGAAGTCGGGAGGCGTATAAGCCGTGCAGATGCTAAATGTGTGGTTACATGACATGTTAGCCTCAGCAGCAGAGCTGGCTTGGGAAGTTCCCATCCACACCTGGCTCCTGATCCCCTGGCAGTATTTATCACTTTCTCTGCTACAGTGCTGGTGGGTCTATATGATAAGGCATGTCACTGGAGTGCCGTAAGTTAAATAACATCATCCCATAGGCTTTATTTGTTTATTTCTTCTTTAAGATAGATTGAATCATTCAGTTTACAGTGTACAGCCATATATTGTATCAGAACAGCTGAGGTCAAAACAAAATGCAAGGCAAAGGCAGAAACTCTTCTGCTTTCTGAGTGAATATATGATGTAAGTATAACCCAGGAAAATGGAGTAAAAGCCCTTGTTGTGCTGAGAAGTTCTGAATGATACTGATTTCAAGGTGACTTTCACAAGTCAATTGCTCTGTTCATTCCCATCTTTGCTTGGTTCAGGCATCATGCTTTTTTCCTCTAAGGCCATCCTGAAGTTTCAGGACCATAGTAAATCAAGAGGGATTTTGCCTTTAGTTACTGGCTTTAGATATATCCGTATGTCTTCAGCAAGAGAAACCAAATCCAAAAGTCTGTATAAGCAATTTGAAAGTGAAAATTTCAGGTGACTCTGGGAAATCCACCAGTAAATGACGGATGGTGTTTATATTAAGAACTCGTGGAGAAATTTTCAACGGGGATAGGATAAGTTTAGGACTTCTGTGGAGCCTCAAGATTTCCATAGAATGTAACAATCACTACCACTGTGAAGCTGGACCGACATGGCTTCCCTCAAGTTCTGCTCACACACAACTGTCCAGCATTTAACTGTTTGACATGTATTCAAACAGTGCAAGTGTGCATATTGTGAACAGTATCTAGTAAGACAGGAATTTTTTATCAGTGCCCTGACAATTGTGAATTCTATATTAATTGCAGTTTTTGTTCTGGATTAATTATTCCATTCCTTCTGGATGATTTTTAGAGAAAGGATAAAGTGGGGTTTTTATTCTGTGTATAAAAATCCACCTGCTTTGGTAATATATGAACAGATGCTCTGACATGTGGCAGGAATTTGCGAAGATTCCCAATCTTCTACTATCAAGTCAACAGTACTGTTGAATCTTTTGCTGCCTTCTGATTGTCTTTTGAGGAAGATAAAGAGTATACTGGCGCAGTGCTTAAGTTACCTCTGTAGAACAGTACACCATCATTTGCTTTATTTTACCTCTCAAGTGATACCACTGAGACAACATTCCTGCTAGGAGAAGGCCTGGTATGCAAAAGGAGGGGTAAAAGATGGGGCAGAACTTTCCCTGCCTTAACCATGGCAGTACTTAGCCCTTAAAATACCCTCAGCAGGTATCCCCTTTAATAACGTATTTAACAACAGAGCTGTGAGAAACTAGGTCTGCACAGGAACTGTAAAATGAGCCATTTTTTTCTAGTGTCTTACTGACTGTCACTGATGTTCAGAGCAGAATGATTATTTCAAGTCTGTCAGAAATAACAGGTCATGCTAGAAGTGGGGCAGTGGCTGCGTGCCCCTGAGGGATACGCCAAGAGCAGGTAATTACTACAGAAATTGTAACGGCAGGTGAGTGAGGAACAAATTGTAATTTTTCCTATTTTTATTATAAGATGTAGTATGGTACAAAATAACTCCAGCCACCAAGTTCCTTTTGGAAGGCTGGTTCTTCCCCCCCCCTCCCTTTTTGTGAAAACACATTCCTGTTAACTTGCTAGTTAATAGCTTCCCAAATCTGCCAGAATCTGTTCTGGAACCTGGTTGCAAGTTCCAGACCTAAAGAAGATCTCTCTAATACAAATTACTAGAAATTTGGGGAAGCCTTCATCTGGATGAAACATAATAACATTTATTAGATTTAAATTTACCTACTGCTTTAGAGTAATAGTTGGCTGACAGTACCTGAAAGGAGCAAACTTTTCATTGATACTTTGAAGGAGGATTTTTTAAATATCTACTATCAGAAAATAGGGGTGCAATATCCAATGAAAAAAACATCATAAATAACAGATTTCTGCTCTGAAAAGAAAAAACTCGAGTAACTAATTAACTTTGAAGATAATAAGAAAATTAGACATAACTAAAGGGGTGTAATTTGGTGGTTTTTAAAGTTAGTATTGTGGATGCTGTTTCTATTATAAGTTATGCCTGCAAATCAGTTAAATGAATTGACTATGTTAATCTTACCAAACATAAGTGTTCTGACTATTGTATTTCTGTACCACTTAACAATTGTTCACTATATCTGAATCACAGCTTTATGAATAAAGTTTTGGATTTCAACATGGAAAAGTAATTTCAAAGATATCCATCAGTTATGGAAAAGCTTATTTCACAACTAAAGAAACACATTCTTACAGGCCTCTACCATTCAGAATTCTGAAAGCATTTCTGTTTATAATATATGTACAGTAAGTACAAATTCACTCTGGAGAAGTAAGGCTGCTCAATTAACTTCTGAAATTACAACAGATGGTTTTCATAAAATTAAAAATACCCTTCATCATCTAATCCACTGAATTTTCAAAACAAGGAATAAGTTCAGTTTTCTGAATGGCTTCACTAGTGCCTTTGTGACAACATGAAGTAGAAAGACTGGCACACACTTACTGCATTCCCAAAGTTAAGCATTGCCATTGGGCTTCAATAAATTTCTCAGCCAAAACATACCCAGTAGTGACTTGGTCAATTTGTTGGATGATTTTTTTAAAATCATGTTTCTTTTAAAATATCCAACGAGCTAAATTCCACTTTTCTAAAATTGACTGATTCTGGGACAGTATCTTAGAAAAACTACATATTCTTTAAGTTATGGACTAGCTGAGGATAACTAATGAACGAAACTATATCTCTGGATACATTGATGGGCCACTGCCCAGACACTGATCCAAACCTCTTTTGAAACAATTAGAGAGAGGTTATACAGTCAGAAGTATATAGCATACTAATGCTAAACTAGAAATGTACACAATATGATACTTCATCACATTTAATTTGAACAGAAATTAAGGAGGTTTATTTTCATTGAGATTTATAGGTTCTACCACCATTATTAGAGGATGAAGAAGGAATGGGAAGACATACATCTTCAAAGTATTTTGCTTACTGTATGTACATTTTTTGCAAATAAAAGAGATAATCACATATTCAGTTAAATGAAGACTAGAACATTAAACAAAAAAAAACCTTAAAATTTTCATTAATATGCATTAAGCACTATATAAATACTGGAATACTTCCCAAATCTGCTAACCATGTCTGTATTAACTTAATTCGTTGTATTTTTATTTATGAATCACAATTACAGGTATGGATTACTAGGTCTAGCTTCTGCATTTCTTATTTCTCTAAAATAAACTAACAAGTTCTGCAGAAAAGTTTGTTCAACATTTCAGGTGGTATGTATCTCCCTTTTTGCCAGCTGATCATAAAATATTTAATAATTATGCTTTAATTGTGTTAAAGCCATGTTTGAATTAGAGATTCCAAAAAGAGGAAAAGTAGAGAACCTGTGTCTTGAACTTCACTACCTACCATTCTTACTTCTCACAGGGGTAAAACCAAGCTGGAGCAATCAAGAATGCAGCTCTGGTGCTTTTTAACCAGGTAGAGCAACGTGTCACCACTTTCACACAGGTTACCTAAGCAAGTTATACATATATATGTATATATATATATAATCACTTTTTAATGGATTTTGACTGGCCTGCATGCTATTCAGCTATGTACCTTCCCTATCCATTGCAAGATAGTAGAAACATGCACAGCTGCTCTCTGCTGAGTCATGGGACTCACATCACAGCATGGTCAGGCGGGACTGGCAACCCCGACATACATTTTTAAACTCTGCTAATTATTTTTCTGGATATTTTAATACAGTCTTTAGCAATAACTGCATGCTCTACAGGTTTCGAAGTATGGATCATAAAAGTACTGGAATGTTATATGTTAAAGAGGCCAAAGAAAAAGGGAGCATGCACAGTTTTTAAAAAATAAAAACAACCCTTTTTGATTCAGCCCTTATAAATGTAAATATTTAATGAAATGTGTTAAGTGATTTATGTAATTACTGCCACAACTTCAGCTTCTTAATGAATAACAAACTATTGCAGTAGCTACTTGCATAAAAATTACACCGTTATGCTTTTAAATCTACAATGCACTGTAATGCAAATCTTCAAGATGCTACAAACTACATTCTGTATTCGTTTGGGCAGTGCATATCTTGAGTTTTATAGACTGTAGGCAGAGCAAACAGTTTCATAATTGATAAAATTATGCTTAGCAAATAACCCCCCTTAAAAAACTCTCAAAGCAAAGCATTTTACAAATACTTTCTAAACTTTAAATTCCTTCATAAATAGTGGTATTTTGGAATGTGTTCCACAATAGCAGTCTGTGACTGAGTTGGGAGATTTGGTGTAAATTAGAAAGACTATGGAGTAGTCAGCATAATTTTTATAAAATTCCATGTGTATTTACCCTAGGGTTTTTTCTTTGTAGGCAAGTATAATCTCCATTGATTGAGAATTGGCAGAGCTTTCAGGAATAACAGCAGCAAATATTGCACAGGATCCAAAGTTAAAAGAAATAAGGAGGTCAAATCATCCTTCTAAAGTAGGCATCAAAATCTTGTTGGGATTGAGATTTCAGACCTTTAGCAGGATTTAAAGCTGTTTCCTTCAGGCAGTCTTACTGGCTTCAAAAGGCTTACCAATGGTTCATTTTGTACCATTGATTATAGCGTAGTATGGTCTACCTATATTAAATTGTAGTATAAATTGCCCAGAGATGACAAAAGAAATTAATATTGGTGTGTATTCTGAAAATTCTCAGATTTTACTGATTACATTTTAAACCAAGATATGCTTCAAACATCAAATAAAACTCTAAGGAAAGAGGTTTTAAAAGTGGTTTTCTTAATACTATATAAAAGTCAAATATCATAAGACCTGGGTTTTCAAGTCAGTTTAGAATCACTTTGGAATCATTGATCCCCATTATTTTATATTTTATCATTCAATTACAGTGCAGCTTTCAAGATTCAGAGGATAAAAACACATGGCTGAATTACTAAAGGCAATTTGTAATGGCTGAATCCCTTTATTTTACTGTCACTTGAATCATGAAGCCGTTTGTAAAGCTTAAAATTTTAGTAGCCTGCTCTTGCTCTTATTGAAATCTAGAATAAAATCAAATGAGAGCAAGACTGGGTCTTAAGTGAATGCATTTTCTTGTAAATGGGCACATTAACATGCTGTTGGTCAAAGCTTGTTTTAATGATCTAAGCTGTTGAAAAGAGATGCACTGCTCTGAAAGGATAGTACAGAGGCTGATTATACATATATTAACCAAGTATTTGGGTTGGTAATGAAGCATTTTTTAAAGTTATACACATATATGTTATACACGATAATATTTACAACACTATTTTCTAGAAAAATATAATCCCATTGAGGTAGTCTTATTTTTTATTTTATTTTTGTGTGTGATTTCCACAGTATTGCTCAGGCTTCTGCTCTAGTCAAGCATGTTGTTTTGCTGATTCAGGCCTTGAGAATGCTGCATCATAAGCAATTGCTTTCAAATGTATCCTTGTAAAGGAAAATGTGATATTACTGAAGATGCAAATAAGTATTTACAGGGCATGGCGTGTTCTAGAGGCTGATAACCACATTTATGAGGTGAAAAGAAGATTGTGTTAATCCATCCCGTATCTTGAGTTTCTGATTAGTTTTATTAGTTTTATTGCTAGAAAAAAAAATCATTAAAGTCACCTTATTTAAGATGCAATTGTTCTTTCCTAATTTCGGGTCTTGAAGCAAAGAAGTGGAGTTTTATTAACTTAATGGGTTTCTTTAAATAATGTAATTGTTTGAGATTATTTGAAAAATAATGAAGAGAATTATAGTAGGTTTTGTTTGTACTGATTATAAATTGCACTTCTATCACTTGGTTTTTAGCAACTATGCTGACAGGACTACCTGCAACAGAGTTTACATGGGAAGATGCAGTTAAAAAATTGACTGCCTTTTAATTGGCACTCATATAGGTTAATAATTGACACTTACTATGAACCTTTATCTTGCTACTGTTAAGTCACTAATTGATTTAATGATGATGGATCAGGCATGAATTTTAATTTTCCTAACTTGAATGTGACAAATACTTATTTTCACAATATTTGGTTTATATTTAATGAAGAAACTGCCTATAATTTCAGTGACAGGTTTCAGACGTATTTTTTTGTATTACAATGATATATAATAAGAGAGTTAATTCACAAAACTTATTTCCTTTTTAGAAGAAAGCCTTATGTGTGGATAATAAGGTGGTGTGCTAGTAGTGCTTAATATAGTGTCCTTTAATGTGTATTTTGGTCTGTAAATATAATATAGAAAGCAAAGTTTAAAATATTGTTACTATATGAAGTACACAATATTTTATTTCAGACTTACTGATCTACATGACCAGTAATAAAATTATTCCACTTAGAGGCAATATGGCTGTAGCTATTTTACATATATAAATTTTAGAAATCATTGAGGAAGTGCAGTATGAAAAACATTTACTAAGCAAAAATCAAACACTGGAAGCATCTAAATCTCAATGTATCTATCCAAATCTTTTCACATTTGTCAGCACGATTTTGCGTGTATGACAGATCATGATATTTAAAATGAGAAAGAATAGTTTTCAAACTCATACCTGTGTGCTCGTCAGAAATCTTCTCTATTATCCTTTATTTTTGGTTACAATGCATTTGCACGTGTGTGTGAAGGGCAGCTTCTTGAAACGTAACCCTGAAATGATCCATCACCCAACATGAATTTTTTTTTTAAATTTCATTCATCTCATGTAAGAGTTGAATATGAGGAAACCAAACTAGATAAAGATATATGTGCCATTTACTTAATTTCTGGCAGAAAAATAGCCCTTAGCTCCCAATATGTTTTCCTGAAGGGACTGGGTTTTAACTGAAGAGTTAAGTAACTAGTTCTAATTTGCAGCAGTGTCTCTGAAGAATAGAATGCATGGAAGTGCCTCTTTAAAAAGTTATTGTTTATTATTTGTGGCAAAATCATTCAAATCATCTGAACAGTATTTTTTTCATATTCTAAAAATGTCACTATCTTGAAAACTGAATGTGAAAAGTAATTGGTATTAATCATCCTCTCAAAAAATTTGTCTAGAAAGGTCTTCATATAGGTCAAAGGGTTTGACTGGATCTACTTAGCTGAAAACACAAATCCAGTCTGTGAACAAATGCCCTTTTGTTATATCAGTGCCTGTACAACTTAAAGTATTTAAGTTAGACATGCATTCTAGAACCCCCCCAAAATTCCTATGTATTACTGCTACATGGTATAATCCAGAAGTATTTCACTGCCATGCTTTTTTTAAATGCTGCTTTCTGATTACAAGCCTTATTTCACAGTAAAAGAGAATGTATTTTGGATGAAAGCAATTAAAGACACAAACAGTACTGACAACTGAAAACAAGTTGCAAACTCTGTGTCCAATTATTGCATTAGTTGTGTACATCTTTAGCAGGTTTGTCCTTTCAAAATATGCATTCTTAAAAGGACAAAATTATGGGCAGTCTTGCATGACTGATAAACAGCTTGACCTGATCCAAATTTCAATGTACTTGGTAAAAAGTTATTTAATTTCAGTTGCTTTATATCACTCTCCAGTTCTTGCAGTTTTCAGATTTAGAAGTGCTTTTACTATAGTAAGGACTATAGTATTTCACTGTACACAAAAGTAGTAGAATGACAGAAAAAATTGGGATGGAAAGGACCTCAGGAGGTCTCCCAATAGGCACAGAGACTGGAATGCAAAGAAGATATTTCGGATCTGGTAATTTGTGCTTTCTGCAAAAATTAAACTGTACAGGAATTTGCCATTAAATGCCATTAAATTTACAACTTCTTAATCCAGATATGGTGTATGTTTGTGAAAGCACCATCTGTATCTGTAGTGGACATGAAGATATACGTGGAGCTTTCTGTTAGATCATTTCACTGGAAAAAATAAGACACATTTTCAGTGTAATCCACTATAGTAAAAAAAGTGAAGTAACTCAAGAGTGTGGTACATGCAAGCTCTCCAGTTATACTACTGAGAATACTTCAGAAGTCTTATACATGGATCAGGTTAGTAGCCAGATTATGTTAAATTGTTCCCTATGAGAAGATAAACTGGGAAACAGAACCATACAATGTACCTGTCATTACTATGTTTTTACTTATTGTGAAGAATATTTATCAGTATAAATTCAGCGTTCTTCAAAAGTCAGAGACTGGCATGATTTGATTCAGTATCATTTTTTACAGAGTATGTATCTAATGAGAAAAAATTGTTCTGTGGAACTTTACTTGCAGAAACTAAATGCATCGAGTTCATCAGAAGGCAGCACAGTTGATATTGCTCCTCCTGGAGAGGGCGAGCAAGCAGAAATTGAAAGTGAAGAAGCTCTTGAACCAGAAGCCTGTTTTACAGAAGGTTGTAGAATAACTGTTGACTTAAGAGATGTATTAGTAAAATGCATTATTACTAGGCATATTTAAGTTCTTGAGACTTTCAAATCCAGTGGACCTTCATGACCTCAACAATCAAAAGAAAACACTCTTAGCCTATAATGCTGGAAATCAGATGACAAAACAAGGTTTCCCTAGGCTTTGAGTAACTTTATCTGCCTGGCCACTGCATACAACTCGTAACTAAGAAACTTCATTAACTTTCCTATTCTTAAATTCACTTCAGTTATTTGAAAGGGCCCTTGAAATTTGGAACAAATTAATTTTTGTGTGACTCCATCAACAAATGGAACAGCTACATGCCAACGGTCAAAAATATCAATGTTTCTTGGATTGAGTTTACTCATAATTATGTCTACTGTTGTCTGTTTTCTCTCCAAATTACTTATCTAAATTCAGATATTCAGCATCCTATAAAAGCTGATTCCAGTCTTTAATTTAAAAAAAAAATTATTATAGCATTTGTTAAAGCTTCTAACAATGTTGATACCACAGTAAATATTGACTTTGAAATAATTTGCTTTTGGATTCTAATACCTCCTAATCTAATGCAGGTTGTGTGCAGAAATTTCCATGTTGTCAAGTAAGTATAGAGGATGGCAAAGGAAAAATTTGGTGGAATCTTAGAAAAACCTGCTACAGCATAGTTGAGCACAACTGGTTTGAGACTTTCATTGTCTTCATGATTCTCCTCAGCAGTGGAGCACTAGTAAGTAGAAAAAATTTGCAGATGCTGAAACATTTAGATATCTCCTTGGAAGCAACAGCAAAATTCAAATTTGCTTCAGAAAGACTTGTTCTGCTTGGAGCTGTATAAAAATACCTGCATTCCATCAGTTCAGGATGGAATGAAACTTGGTACAAACTTGAAAAAGTTTTTTAAATTTCACATGTGCTTTTTTAGTGATACTTTTGGTTTACCATGGCAAAACTGGCAAATTTTTATTTAAGCCAGCATAGCTACTAAAAATTTAATTTGCTTGCCAATTTGAGTACAAAGGACCATTGGTGGCTGTTAATATATAGCTAAATATAATATTTTAATTCCTTAATCCCTTCCTGGCTCAGCTGCTTCTTGGATTCTGCTTACGAAAGACCATACAAAAAATGGAAAAATTACTTCATTCTGTTTCTTTTTTGGAGGCAGGAGATAGGGAAGAGTGCGACAGCAAATTAAACCTACCACTTTCAAACAAGATTTCATTACCCACCTTTCCAGCTTTACTCAAGTTGAACATTTGCTACAGTATCAATGTGCATAGTGTACATTCTAGCAGATACATTGCTCTTTAATTTGACTTTTAGACATAAATTTGATTGATGGAGCATAGAAATGTAATCTCCCTAACTGCCTTCCAGAATGGATCATACATATCTGGAACAGATTTTGTGTAGGAAAGGGGTTTTTCTGTGTGTGTATGTGAAAGTTTCTTAATATCACAGTGGATGAAGAAAACTCATGCTTTGAGTTTATTTCTTTATTTGTTAGGAAAATAGGATATATATACACTCAACCTCAAACAGGGCAGAATACATAAAGTTGCTCCATTTTGTCGTATGGGAAATATGTGCATTAAGAGGATGCAGAAGAGCAAGGGGGAAGACTAGCTCTGACCTACTTTTTTTTTTATTATTTATTCCTTATTTTTATCATATATATTCCGTGAAACATTAGTAACGCCTGAATATATGTTTTCATAGGCTTTTGAAGATATATATATTGAACAGCGCAAAACTATCAAGACTATGCTGGAATATGCTGACAAAGTTTTTACATATATTTTCATTTTGGAAATGCTTTTAAAATGGGTAGCGTATGGTTTTCAAATATATTTTACTAATGCCTGGTGCTGGCTGGACTTCCTGATTGTTGATGTAAGTACACCGTCTTTAATATTGTAAAATTCACTATAGTAAAGTCCATTATGTTGTAAAAATCATTACTAATAAGTAATCTTCTTATTAACATACAAAAATAATTCACATTGATCTGGATGTGTTATTTAATGTACATTTATATTCCATAAGGAAAAGGATGGCTGGCCATCAGTTTGTTCATTCTTCATGGTTAATAATTTCATTGCCAGGATGTATCAAACTTAAGATTTTATGAGGAAAAAAATTATTTTGATACATGCTATTTTTAATGGACTCTGATAATACTACCTTATTCCTTAGCAAATAATATACTACATAGTGCAAGTTTCTTCTACAAACATTGCCGTTTTGCAAGTGAAACAATACATTTGGTCCAGATTTCATCTGAGTTCTCTGAACTTCATCCCCCAAAACTATCCTGTCATCATTTTTAGTAAAACAGAAAGACAGTGGCTATTTGGTCTAAAAATTAATTAGTTTTAATGGGCTGACAATTAGCAATAGCTAAATCAGCTATGACTTGGCAGGGTTTATGATAGAAGAGAATACAAGGTTTCTTGGCTGCCTTCCCTGCTGTGATATACTTCTGTGCAAAGGCCTTGCTTATGTTGTCAGAAGGGATCAAAGCTGGTTTTACTCCCAGAATATTTTGGTCTCTTGCCTTCACACATTATCTGACCCAGTTCATTGGCTGTGCATGTCCTCAGTGTGGAACTGAGAGATGGCATCTCAGGGCAAATGTGCATTTATAGTCATTTCTGCCCAAGCTAACCTATATCTTGAGAATAAATACTTTTTTCTTATGAATATGTAATAGAAATGTATTGGATTTATGACTACCAGAGGAAAAAAAAACTAGCTAGATTGGCCCATATCTCAAAATGGAAGACCTCCTCTTTTTTTAACCTGCCCAAGTTAGTGTTGTTGTACTGTTAATCACTAGCTGTGTCCTGAAAATCTGCACTAGAATGGAGCTGTGTGAATGGTTTTCTTAAAAGGATGTTAATGCAGAAGACAGATGCTCCCTTCCGGGATTATGTTAAGAATAGATATTTTTTTTTAGATAAACTACAACTCATGTTTTAATAATTCTTTTTGTAACATAAACCTAAAGAGATTATTCTAAGCCATACTCCATGGTTTCTTAATAATAGTTTAGCCTCAGAGATGCTGTTATCTGAGCAGGCTCTCAGAATTACAAAGAACATCATCATAAATAAAGCAGCTTATTTTGACAAATTTTTACCCATAATTTTTAATTTTGTAAACAAAAGCATGACTAAATGAGATTGGAACCTTCTACTTTTGAAGAATTATATTCAATGTTCCAGAAAGCGGTAAAAAAAGTCTTAGTGTGCCTAAGGCTAATTCAGCAATTCCTTTAGCACCACCAGACACCACTTGAAAGAAATATATGAACTCATCTTCCTATAGAAAAGCAGAGTCTTTGCTTTAACAGGCAGTTTAAAGAGGTGTGATTCAGTGGCATTCTCCCAGTGAGAAGACCAGTGAGCCCTTCTTCATAAGAAGTGACTAACATTAACCAAATTGTTTAATTCCATCCTCTAAAATTATTCAGGAGTAAAAACTGACAGTCCTTTAGGGTTTTGACCTTCAATATCTTACATACCTGAGTCTCTCACTGTGAGAAATAGCCATAGTTGTTCTCAGTGACTGTGACCAAATTAGATTTCAATAATTACACAAAGAAATGGCAATTTTCAGCTCTGTCAGTTGACAGCCATGGCAGATGACTCCTGGTACATCTGGCTACCTCAGTTTAAGACCTTATCATACCATCTCTCTGCCCCACTCTTCTGCTGGACGCAACAATATCTGTAGCTAGGAGCAGATATTTGGGTGGAGTGCCTTATCTACCCAAAATCACAATCTGATAAATTAGTTCAAACACATTTATCAGATAGGATAAGCAATATTGGAAGTGAGGAGGGCCGTATGCCACTGAGGACCTGGAATCAAATCACAAATATTAGCCACCTCAGCAAGTAACACAGAATTCATATGGATTAAAATTTTGGGCCTAAATAGAAATAAAGTCAATGTGGAGCTGTATGACCAATGATCTGGCTCAGATGGCAACCCTGACCGAAGATCTCAAGCAGGGCTAATTGTGAATGCTATGTTTTGAAACATTTTTTGCAACAGATAGTCCACATTAGAAGGTCCATACATAAAAATGTGGACACACAACCCTCCAGTTTTAGGAGATGAATGTAAAAATTCTTTCCACCATTTTGGGTTCATTTTAATTTCTTAAAATTGCTGCATCTGCATGCATTCCTGTCTCAAAAGAAATAAATTTATTTATTAGTGTACAGAGATATTTATTTTCTCACCTACTAGCAACAAAACAGGTGCAACAGATGACAGAAGTCCAAGCTAAGAAGATTGAGAAAACCAGAACAGTACAGAAGAGCTGTCTATACTTATGCTGTATATACAATAGAATTAATATAATAGAATTCCAAGCAAAACTTTGCCTCTCATTTGAACTGTCCTTCAGAGGAAAATGTGTTGTTTACAATAGGTGAAGTATTTCTCTGTGAAATAACTTCAGGTTTATGATGTAAGAGCACTAGCACCATGGTAAGAAAGCTGCAATTAAGTTGAAATGGAAAGCACAGTCGAGGCTGGAGAATGACTTGCAATCAGAACCCAAAATCTGTCAATATACACAGTGCCACACAAGCTACAGGAGCTACAGCTATGTAACTAGCTTGTGTGGAGTCTTGTTTGCGAAAGATAGCTAAGGCACAGTGCTAGTTTGGGGAGAGACGTATAAAATGAAGAAGCCATTAATATGAGTTCAGTTTTGAAAGAGATGTCTTGCTCTCCCAGTGAGAGACTGATTTTTTTAATATATATTTCATAGATTGTGAATAATCTGTAAGATGTGCTGTCTTTACACTACAGTTTATTGTCATGTCTGGGTATCTTGTTGATGTGAGTGAATCAATGAATATTCTATTAAAATACAGATAATTTATTTTATTATTTTACAAATATTTTTATTATCATTTATAAATAATATATAAATAAATGTTTGTGGGGTTTTTTTACAGAGATAACAAGACTTCCTGTTATCTCTAAAATATTAAGAGTGGCTAAGGATAAAAAAGAACTCTCACTGTAGAATCACAGGACAAATAAATTGTATTAATGACAATTATTAATAGCAATTAATGACAATAATTAATGTAATGGCAGAAACAATGTCTTTTGTAAGTGAACAGACTTCAGTTACAGACTACAAAAAATAAATAAGATTTTCTTCTTAATATGCTTATAAATCACAGCAAGTTCATTTATAAATTTACCCATTACAGCACTAGAATAAGCCTTTCCTGATATGAATTAACTAAAATACTACTTTCTGTTAGAAAAATTTACATAGCAACGTAGTAATGAATAACTGATTTCTATCTGCTCTCAGATTGTGCTTTTGAGACATGATCTTGTAACTCTTGTGTTTGTGATTCACGTAATTGTTCTTTCATAAAATGGGCAAAATCTTACCACCATTATCAGTGTGTGCCTATTTCCGTACAGCCAATTATTTGAAGAACTCTCGAGACTGAGTTACAGAAATGAACATTTGAGGGGGTTTTTGAAAGCCTGAAATATGCCTATGTTCATTCATGTGTCTTCTATGCTTTAGTGGTAGAACTGAATAAAATATGAGTAAGGTATGCTATTTCCCCACTCCCATCTCCAAAACTGCTCAAAGTAAGTAAATTAAATTATTTTGCATTAACACTGTTTAAAATTCAGTTCTATTTAAGAAGCAAATTAATTGCTCCTTCCTGAAGTGGATCGGCTTATAATAAAGTCCCAGTAACGTGAATCAGGAGCTCACTACTGCTGTAGATAATAAAGCACTTACTCTTATAATGCTAGCATCTGTTAGTATCTATCCCATAATATTTTCCTGTATTTAAAAGAGAAAAAGGAATATTGAGAGAGTTGCCAGGCAAGTGAGAAAGTGCCAGCTCTGTCAACATATATTTCATAGATACCCTGGCTATTGTTGCTATGAACTGAGTGTTTGACTTAGAAGAAATATTTATAACAAAACCTAATTAAATGCTACATTATTTAGCATATTATTAGTGATTATAGATATAAATAATATTGCCAGTAGTTAATAAACTATCCTAATGTATTCAGAATTTTAAATTCTTGGAAGGTTGAACCTTAATTAAGCTGCTGAAAGTATGGCTATGTTGTCTTTAAATATTTCTGAAAATTTTATCCTTTACCAGCAGTGTGCTTCCATCTGACTGTTAAACCCTATCCAACTATAATAGATACTTAATAGCATATATTCCTTTTTCAAATGTGCCTTCATATGACCTCTTGCCTTTCCAGCAAGTATGAAAATTGTGGGGTGCGGCATCCAATGTCACTGTAAGCAAGAACGGTGTTTTTCCTTTTGTCACTGTTGATCTTTCTGTTTACTGAATCTGTATTCTTTTTTTTTAAAAAATGTAGAACAATTTTAATAATTTTTTTTCTGTATTTTTATAGGTCTCATTGGTTAGTTTAATAGCCAATGCTTTGGGCTATTCTGAACTTGGTGCCATTAAATCCCTTCGGACATTAAGAGCTTTAAGACCTTTAAGAGCCTTGTCACGATTTGAAGGAATGAGGGTGAGATAAAATGAATGAGTCTGATTGAATGTATGCCTACAAAAATTAATGCAGAAGTGTAACACTCATGCCTTCTGCAAAGAACTCCAGAATGGGAATGCATGCAAAAAAGTGTGGGAAAAAAGGCCTTCCAACATGTCCTTATACACAAGATGTGTACAGCTTACATTTGGAGATTAGACCTTGAGCTCATTAAATTTGCCTGCTCACTGCTGCATAGTTGTGCTATCCCAGGTCCCCGACTTAAAATTTCCATCAATTTGTGGACCTACAGAGAAAAGTAAAAGGGCATAAGAAATTTTAAAACAGAGGGTTGGGTTTTTCTCTAGTTTAGCTGGGAACTTTATTTTATAAATTTCTGTAGCTAACTTCTATCCTCTGTTAGTTTGTCAGTGGTTCAGGATGGAACAGGATTAGCTGGAAAACAAAACAAAACAAAACAAAACAAATGGTGAAGAAGCTGACAACAGTGACACACCAGAAACCACAGTCTCCCTGTGGTTCCCTGTCTACCTGCCTGGGGAAAAATATCCCACAATAAATGCTGTAATATTAGGGAAAGGATCTCTGAACAGATACCTGAAATAAGGAAGCGGTTAGAAGTATAGAAGGGAAGAGATGGGAAATAATTTTCTCAGCTAGTATCCTTTACTTCGTAGGTATGCATCTGCTGCCATCTTACCTCTCCTATGCAGCTAAATTCTTCCTGTTGAGGAAATTATTATTTTCATATTCTTCCAAACCCCAGTCCCATCCCCCCCACCCAAAACTATTACAAGCTGTCTGCTGAAAATGCAGACTATGCCATTTCCTGGAAAACCGATGCATAAAAAATTAACAAGGTAATGTTATGGAGAAATATCGTTTTAATCTTTCACCTCAAGATACCCAGATGCTGCAATACATGTTTATAGTTTGGTCATAGGTCTTAGGTTTCCAAATAAAATGTGCTTCCTGTCTGGGTTGACGCTGCTGATATTCTGAAGGTGGCCATGCTAGCCAGCATAGGGAAGTGTGTCCTGTGGCACATTGCCATCACCTCTATGTTTTTGTGATTTGCATCGCAAACAACACATAAGTCCCTGTGTAATAAATGGGCAAAACCTCTATTGATCTTAGACTACTTTCAGCCAAATTAGTGAACTGAAAAATACTATTTTCAAAACCATACACAAAAAACTACTGCAGTCTCTGCTGCTTCGGCACAAAATTATTGTCTGAATATCTACAGCTTTCTTTTAGTTCAATCACAATAAGAAAGTAAAAGAAAATTTTTGTCGAGGGATTTCAGCTGATCTTTTACTGCCACTTGCCCATATAGAGTAGTTCAATTGTATTAAATGCAGCCAATTAAAAAAACCTCCTAACAGATAAGTGTAAGAGCAACTATAGTGAGCCAGGCAATTTGAAACCAAGGCTTCTAGCAGATGCTGTTAATAAAAACTAAATAAGATGTGCTTAATTATGTTACATTGTATGTAGATGCTAAAATACACTGGTGCCAATATATACATAAAGTTTCTGAGAATAAAATAATCGGTAATGGTAGTTTTAAAATCAGACATTTTTATTCAGTCTTCCACATCATCATTCTTTGATCTTTTTCTGGTTTATTTTCTATTTATAGATTTTGATTTGTATTGTTGGAATTTAACATTTATTTCTCTCTTTTTCTCTAGAGCACTCAAATTCTAAGAATCCATCTTGCTACTAACAGGTTTTCTTTTGCTTTTGGAGTTTTTTTCAGACTTTTGCATTGTCTTGGTTTCCATATAATTTTATTTCTTGCTTTTTGCAAACTCATTAGTGGTTTTATTGAACCTTAAATAATGTTTCCCCCTTACATTTTGAAGGTAATATTTTAACTGTCCATTCCATTTCAATACTGTTTTAACATTTCTAAAATATTTTTATTTTTCTGTTCATAAACTAAGCGGCTATTTTGTCTAATTTGTACACTAGGTGGTTGTAAATGCCCTTGTAGGAGCAATTCCATCTATCATGAATGTACTGCTGGTATGTCTTATATTTTGGCTCATCTTCAGCATCATGGGAGTAAATCTGTTTGCTGGCAAATTCTATCACTGTGTCAACACCACAACTGGTGAGATGTTTGATGTCAGTGATGTCAACAATTATACTCAGTGTGAAGAGCTCATAAAAAACAATCGAAGTGCCCGATGGAAAAATGTGAAAGTAAACTTTGATAACGTAGGAGCTGGATATCTTGCTCTGCTTCAAGTAGTAAGTAAATTTATATATTTTCTTTTTGCTCTTTGCAAAGAAGTCTAGGAAAAATGGGCAAGCTGAGGCTGTTAAGTAGTGGAATAATTTCTGCATAGCAATGATGTACAGCTTACAAAACTCTATTGCATTGTTACCTGTAATTGTTGTGTTAATGATAGTAGAGTAACTTTCCATTCCAAGGCTAGGGAATCCATTCTCATCATGATAATAATGTGAAAATAGTAAGTACACAGGTACAAGAATCTTTTTAGTGGTGCACAATATAAACTTCAGGAATGCATTTCATTAGTCTTGCTATGGCGGAGAAGGCTCATAGTTCCCTCTAATTATTAAAAAGGTCTCTCCTTTATGAGCTCAGTTCTCTTGTAAGACAGGAGGGCAGACAGCAACTTAAAAGAGGCCAGACACCCTAACTGACTGTCTGGTCTGAAACGAGCAACTTCCACCAATGCCTCCCACATAATCTGTTCCTGGGTATCATTACACATCCACAGCAACATCCTTCACAGTCAAAATCCATTAATCTAGGCACTTTTGGCACTATGAAATAATTTTCCTTTTGTCAACAGCCTGGTCAAGGTAGAGGGGACTTTTTTCAATGTCTATGCTCATTTAATGAACCAGTTCATAAGTTAGATGGTAAAAATAAAAATTTATCAACCTGGTGTTTGCAGTGCAGATATTTGTTTAATAGGAGCTTGATTTCAAGACCTGGAAGTGAGTTGAGGGAAAGGAATCATAAATAATGCAAGATCTGAGATCGGGGCACCCAATGTTTCATGTAGCATGTAGACAATTCTTTATCATCATAATACTTGTGTAAGAGTTCTGAAATCCTCTGAGAGAAGTAGGAGCTGTCCATGGGAAGAATATGGATAGTTACTGATAGACAGATCCTAATTGAGTAGTAGGTCTGATTAATCATATAACACTTTCTCTTGATGTTTGCAGATAAACACTAATTGCTACTAAAATAAATGTGTTTCATTAAGAAGTACCTGAAACTAGAAAGACATTAAATTGTGGGTAAAATAGGAAAATGTAAAATACTTATCACAAAAAAAGATTTACAACTACCATATTGCATTAACGCTTGTTAAAGTCATTATCATATTCTAAATAAATATTATGTTACTTGTGAAGTATTAGATGTTACTGTATTGCATGGCATATTCATTATATTAATTACTGCTACTTAGACAAAGTCTGTAAATTGTATTTTGCCTTCAAGTCCTTTTCCTGTGCACTGTGATATAGAAACGTCTTTGTTCTAGGTACCAGGCATACCTTTTACTTATGCCAGAGGAGTAAAGGCCTTAGCTTTTTACAGGCTCCTTGGCTTAGCATGGAGCTTCTGATTGGTGATAACTGACCCAAAACACAAGCAAGAAAGCAAGCAGTTATGCTTAGATGATTGAGCTCTGTCAAATCGCTTGTCTATAACTTGACATACAGCTTCACTGTATGAAAAGATGTCAGAAATGTCACAGGATTGTTACTGCTCTGGCATCACCAAGTTATCTAAGAATTATATTCTTGTCCCTTCTATCCCAGAGCAGGTCAGTATCCCTAGATGACCCTGATTCCCAAATTAACTACCTGGCTTAAAATGTTTTGCCTCTAAAGGCAATGTGACTCTCATGTGCTGAGTAGTAGTACTGAATGATGATTGTAATTCTCTGTCTTCATATCTCATTGCTAACCCTGTACTAGAGATTAAAGTAAGCCATCTTATTACCAATACTTGCCTCTGAAGATGTATAAGGAAAACTTCTAGTCTCTTGAAGCTGTGTCTGAATGTCATTCATGTCACCCATCCAGAAATTGTTGGTCTTTAATTACTACATCACTACTGTGGACCTTTCGTTCTTCCCTTCTTTATTTCTTTTTATTCTGATTTTTCATTATTTTCCTTTTCAGATATTCCCTTCTGCCCTTTACTTTTCCTGCAGAGGTTAAGGGATCCTTGAGCATGTATCATGTCACCTCCTTAGCTGACTGTCTCCATTAACATTCTCACAGAATCATAGAATGGTAGGGGTTGGAAAGCACCTCTGGAGATCATCTTGTCCAACCCCCCTGCTTGAGCAGGGACACCGAGAGCAGGGGGCACAGGACTACATCCAAGCATGTTTTGAATGTGGCCAGGGAAGGAGACTCCACAGCCTCCCTGGGCAGCCTGTGCCACTGCTCTGGCACCCTCACAGGAAAGAAGTTTTTTCTCATATTGAGGTGGAACTTCCTGTGTTCCAACTTGTGCCCCCATTGCCCCATGTGCTGTCATTGGACACTACTGAAGAGTCCAGTCCCATCCTCTTGACACCCACCCTTTAGTTATTTATAAGCATTGATGAGATTCCCTCTCAGTCTTCTCTTTTCCAGGCTGAACAAACCCAAGTCTCTCAGCCCTTCCTCATAAGGGAGATACTCCAGTCCATTGGTCATCTTGGTAGCTCTCCGCTGGACTTGCTCAAGCAGTTCCCTGTCCTTCTTAAACTGGGGGGCCCAAAACTGGACACAGTACTCCAAACATGGTCTCACTAGGGCAGAGCAAAGGGGGAGGATAACCTACATACCTACATCAACCTGCTGGCCACACCCCTTTTAGTGCAGCCCAGGATATCGTTGGCCTTCTTGGCCACAAGGGCACAGTGCTGGCTCATAGTCAACTCGTTGTCCTTGTTATCCACCAGCACTCCCAGGTCCTTCTCAACAGAGCTGCTTTCTAGTAGTTCAGGCCCCAGCCTGTACTGGTGCATGGGGTTGTTCCTCCCCACATGCAGGACCTTGCATTTGTTGTGCAACAGTTGTCTCCAGCCCATCCAGGTCTCGCTGGATGGCAGCACAGCTTTCCAGCCTATCAGTCACTCCTCCCAGCTTGGTATCATCAGCGACCTTCCTGAGGTTACACTCTGTCCCTTCATCCAGGTCATTAATGAATATGTAGAACAGAACTGGACCCGGTACAGACCCCTGGGGAACACCACTAGTGACAGGCCTCCATCCAGACTCTGCTCCGTTGATCACAACCCTCTAAGTTCTGTTGTTGAGCCAGTTCTCTGTCCACCTCACTGTCCGCTCATCCAACCCACACTTCCTTAGCTTGTCTGTGAGGATGTTATAGGAGACAGTGTCAAACGCCTTACTGAAGTCAAGATAGACGACGTCCACTACCCTCCCTTCATCGACCCAGGCAGTCACGCCACCATAGACAGCTATCAGGTTGGTCAAGCATGAGATTCCCTTGGTGAATCCATGTTGACTATTTCTGATAACCTTTTCCTCCACATGCCTGGAGATGACCTCCAGGATGAACTGCTCCATCACCTTTCCAGGGATGGAGGTGAGGCTGACTGGCCTATAGTTCCCTAGGTCCTCCTTCTTGCCCTTTTTGAAGATGGGAGTGGCATTTACTTTCCTCCAGTCCTCGGGCACCTCTCCTGTCCTCCATGACCTTTCAAAGATGATGGAGAGTGGCTCAGCAAGATCATCTGCCAACTCCCTCAGCACTCGTGGGTGCATCCCATCAGGGCCCATGGATTTGTAAGGATCCAGTTTGCATAGGTGATCTTTGACCCAATCCGATGGCAAGCCTTCCTTTCTCCAGATTTGTCCTCTCTTCTCTGGGGGCTGAAATGCCTGAGGGCCAGCCTCAGCAGTAAAGACCAAGTTAAAAAAGGCATTCAGTAACTCTGCCTTCTCTTCATCCTGCATCGCCAGGGCGCCTCCTTGTTCAGCAGTGGGCCCACTGTGTCCGCAGTCTTCCTTTTGCTGCTGATGTATTTAAAGAAGCCCTTCCTGTTTTCTTTGACATCCCTCGCCAGATTTAATTCCAAGTGGGCCTTGGCCTTCCTTGTCGCATCTCTGCATACCCTGACAACATTCCTATATTTCTCCCAGGTGGCCAGTCCCTTTTTCCACATACTGTGAACCTCCCTCTTCCATTTGAGTTTCTCTAGAAGCTCTTTGCTCGTCCATGCGGGTCTCCTGGCTCCTCTGCCTGACTTCTTCCTCCCGGGGATGCACCAATCTTGAGCTTGGAGGAAGTGGTCCTTGAATATTGACCAGCTCTCTTGGACCCCCCTGCTTTCCAGAGCCCTAGCCCATGGGATTTCTCCTAGCAGGTCTTTGAAGAGGCCAGAGTTGGCCCTCTTGAAGTCCAAGGTTGTAATCCGACTTTTCGCCCTGTTTCTACCACACAGGATCCTGAACTCCACCATCTTGTGGTCACTGCAGCCAAGGCTACCCCCAACTGTCACATCCACAACAAGTCCTTCCTTGTTCGTTCCACTTCCTGGTTCTCCTTCCACTCTTTTGTATTTATTGCTCTTATCAAACTCTGCTCCTCTTCTAATGGTGCTATGCAAAGTGCACCAAATAGCTGTCAATTGTCAACTGAGCCAGAAGGATCTATGAAGCCTGGCTCCAAGCATACCTTCTTAGTAAATCTGTATTGCACTGCAAGTTTCAAGAGGATGTGAACACTCCTGGAGTGCAAGTTTTCTGCAGTGAAAACTAGCAGCTGTACCAAACTGCCAGAGCTCACTTTTGGCAACCACAGATGTAAATATACTCCTTGGGATAGTTCCTCTCCTCAGGAGAGATGCTTTTTATCTCTTCCTTTCATAGGCTTTTTTAGCTCTTTTTTTCTTTCTTTTCTCTTTTTTTTTCTTTAGCTTCTTTTTTTTCTGGCGAAGCTTGGAAAATCTGGCTAGCGAGCAGGCACTCACACCTTAAACTATCATGCCACACCAAACCCTTGATGTTCCTCTGAAAGTGGACATTCCATGTCCATGAAAATCACCTCCTTAGACCAATGATGGCAGCTCTTTTTTACTCTTTATTCTACCCAGACAAAGTCTCTATAGGAACTCAGCCCAAAGTTTTAAAAAAGTTAATCACAGCTCTTTCACTGTTCACTTTTTGGTCCTCTGTAAATCTTATCCCTCAAGAACCAATGTATATTTTTAAAATGAGCAGAGTCCATTCCTTTTATTTATGGGGGATTAAAACATTTCTAAAAATACCATGACAGTTTAGCCATAGCAAAGTCATTCATAAGCATGTTGGTATCTGTCCAGAAATTGCATTGCTGACTCCAATTTATGCTGTAAACTTGATAAAATGTCTGTCACCATGAGTGATTCTAGTAGATTCTACCTGAACATCTTCAGCATTAGTGCCAATCTGAGTCTACCATTCTTCATCTGCAAAGTAAGTATCTGCAGCTCCAAACACACTGTGCCCTGGCTGAGACCTTCAGACCCTGATTTTTAATATTTTTTGAATACCTTAAAAAAATTGTCAAAAAACTAGTATTATTATGAAAAATATTTAATTATGCCGGTGTTATTAGATGTGGTTTATACATTTAGATATGATTTTATTAAAAGTCAGGGTCCAAATGCTGTGACCTAGTTATTTTCCACATTATGAATTTATATAGGAAGATAAACAACTATATTTTATTTCTAGGCTACTTTCAAAGGATGGATGGATATTATGTATGCTGCTGTTGATTCACGAGATGTAAGTGTAAGGCTTGGTTATATTCTGATATATGTACAGAATATAGAATTTAAATAGCTACACATATAATAATACTAAGATTTATAATCAGCACCAATACATATTCATTCCAGATACATTTAATCTAGAAAGGAACTTTTATGTAACTTCATGAATCTTAGAATTTGTAGTGGAAATAATTAATCCCACTTCCTTCTGTTTAGCCAAATAAAGTAACTTAACTTCTTTTGCAAAAGCTAACGTTAATGAAAGAAATAAGACGTTTTTAACCACTTCCTTTGCTAATAATGAGTATGAATTAATTTAAGATTATATAATGTAATTATTATATATTGAATATATTAATCTTGTTTTATAATTTGTAACTGTACATTTCTTTTTTTCTTTAGGTTGAGCACTTATGTTATCTAGCTATTTAAGTGCAATTAGATTTTAAGGTTGACAATTGAATTTTCTCAGGATTAGAATTTTAACTTGGTTACAAAACTAAAACTATGTTTACCTTGTACAAAAAAGTGCAACACAGATGCCTGAACTAGTTCTATACAACCTAGGTTAGAGTCACATTAATGATATCCAACATCACACAGTGATATTTGTCTCCCAGAGTAACATATTCTGTTTCATTAACTTCAGCATTTCTACACTCTAGCACATTGTGCGCTAGAGGTGCAGGAGTTGAGATGTATTATCCAGAAGAATTGAGACATTAACAAAATCCTCCTTAGAAATTTGCATCAATTTAATGGATTTCACAAAACATATACTCACTAGAAATTTATTGAAAGCATCCGTTCTGGACGTAACACTCATGTAAGACCAAAAGAGTTCCAGAGAGATTTAGGTAATAGTAAAATTGATTGATTCTGTTGCATGACAATATACTGAACACAATACAAAATACTTAGATTTGTGCTGTTAAAATTTTAAGTATGACTGCTCTCAGTCCCACATTGCTTCTTCCACCTATAGAAGGAACTTTGTGTATATGTACATACATAAACATATCTGAGTGCATATTTACTTTAAAATTCCAAATGAGTAATCATTCTTTCAGCTTCCAGTTCTCTAAATATTGATTGGAACGGACATGTTGGGTCTTTTTAGTAACTGAGTGCAGTTTAAGCTTTTCTAGCTGAAATAGCATATACCTATTCATAAATTATATACATTATTTTTTACATCTAGCATTCTCATGGGTAATTAAATTTATAATATCTTGCAGGTAGAAGATCAACCTAAGTATGAGGACAACTTGTATATGTATCTTTATTTTGTCATCTTTATCATATTTGGATCATTCTTTACCTTGAACCTTTTCATTGGTGTCATTATAGACAACTTCAACCAACAAAAAAAGAAGATAAGTATTTGTTTCCATAGTGCTATAAATTATTAGCTATAATGAATTAATAACTGATTTATGTAAAGCTAATAAAAATTTAAAGTTATTTCAAGTCCTTGAATAAAAATGTCTCTTTTTTTTTACATCATCTGTGTTAAATCTGTGGATGTGATATAACCTTTACATTTCAGCATTTCGACAAGCAAAGAGGGACAAATCATCGGTTGGTTCATAATAATTTGCGAATGGAGTGAGCTAAAATGCAAGAGTAAAAAGGGACTGTGCATTATTCTTTTGATTAGATGCAATATTGTCTGCCATGGAAGAGTTTCTTTTAAAATTAACTTTAAAGAATTAAGATAAATTAATTTTAATTACTGTTATAGACTGTTGACACTTGATGAAGATACAATATGGCACTGTGTTCATACAATAGATAGTAGTTCTGCAAACTGATTGAACAGGGGGTTAAGAGTAAGTCCAATAGAACTCATATGAATAGGCTTAAAGATACAAGTAAAAATGTGTACAAAAGAGCTCTATTTTTCTAACACTTTCGTAAGAAACGAGTTGAGCTTCTTAGACACAAATAAAAAAATCTACAATTTATTAGCAATAGTAAAGCAAAGGTATAAAAGCAATATATTTTTCAGTATACATTTAACATACGAGTATGTTTAAAATAATTATACTGATAATGCATGTAGTTTTATTTAAAATAACTTTAAAAATACAAATAATTACATTTAAAATATTTTGAATGCTCACGATTCTTAACCTTCCACTGCCAAAAAGATCTAGAATGTCAGGATCATTCTAAATCTTTGTATGCTGTGAAAAAGCAGTTTCATATGATTTGCTTTTATCCAATTACCAAATAAAAAGCAGCAGTACCAAAAAGAATCTACAGTAAAAGTCAGTTGTGACCTGCAGAAATTTTTCCTTGTGAAAATATTCTTTAGCTTCTTAAGAGAGTCATAAACACATCTGGGACTTCTTCCTCAATTTCTGTCACTTATGCCCTGCTTTGGGCTTTGATATCCAATTTAGCAAACAGTAACTCTGACATTTTGTTTCACAATTTATACTGAAATTCAGTCGGTTGCATATCTGACTGGCAGCATTTGCATCTGCAAACAAAGGCTAATTTAAGTTAGTCAAGGTTCCAGTGGTGGTTTAATTAATAATTTGCTATGGCATGATTTGGATTACTGTTCTTAAGTCTGTGTCAAAGGTGATTTTTTTTTTTGCTGTCATTAAAACCCACAGATTAGACCCAAATACTCTCTCTTGACACAACTTGTCCCTCAAAGTTACCCCACTTCTAGAGTTGGCTAAGCTGTAATCCTAAAAGCCTGTCTAGAATTTAGGGCATATAAGGCACCAGTCAGGTGCCTCTGCACTAAGCATATCCTAATCAGCAACTTATTTAACAGCATCAGTATAGATGATCAGATCAGAACCATTTTAGCCATATCTACAAAAGTGAGCAAGAAGACACTGGAAAATCTCAACCGTCAGCCTGACAACACACCAGTAAGGGGAATTTTTGTGTGTTAGGAATGCCTATGAACATCCACACCATAAATACATTAAAAAATCACTTTTGTATATAAATCAAATATAAAAGTAATATTATATTACAGAGAGAGATACTGTAGTTAAGTGTTGTATGTGTAGACATGATAGTAATTAGTTTTGATATTATTTCTTTACTTTGGAGGTCAGGATATATTTATGACAGAAGAGCAGAAGAAATATTACAATGCAATGAAAAAACTGGGATCTAAAAAGCCACAGAAACCTATACCGAGGCCAGTGGTAAGAGTGATATAATTTCAATACCCCCATATTAAATACTCATTTGGGAATATGTTTTTAGCCAACAAGAGGAGGTTATATGTCTGGAAAGGTAATATTTTTTCCATTTATTTTCTTGTAAAGGCAGAATTTGTCCATTTTTTTTTTCAATTCAGCGGACTAGATCATTCGTGTTTCATTTAAAAACATACACTCTGAAGTATGAGCTGTAGGACTTAATAAGGTTAATGTAGTAAATGTCATCATTCTTTACCTAAGTCCTAGAAAAGTATGGCTGACTGGATCACTTATTGATTCTTGTTACCCACTGATAAACTTAATTTTCCATTTTTTCTCCTCCCAGAGAATTTGAAGGAAATGGGGATGCACTGGCCCTTGCTGCTGAAGACAGAAGGGGGCAGTGGTCGCCTAATGTGAAAAAGACAGACAGATGCAGATAATCTTACAGAAAAAAAGAATGCCCTAGGGAGTAAAGCATAAACTAGGATAAATTTGTCTCTAAGAAACTACTCTGCTATTTACTGAATTCCAACAATGTTTGGAAAAAAATACTATACTTGTTGCACCTTATGCGCTGAGTGGTTAAAAATAGTCTTTTTAAGGAGATACATATGACAATAAACATTCAGCTAAGTACTAAAGGAAAACTAGGATATTGCAGCCATGGTGTGTTTGAGACATGCAACTTCAGCAGTCCAATGATCTCACCAAGTACAAGTAGTTTAATGAAGACAGAGACATCTCTGGGGGTTAGTACTCTAAAACCAGCTAAGAATATAGATAAGAAAAATAGTTTCTATTTGGCTGTTACTCTTGCTGGGTATCAAGTTATACCACCTTTTTACACCAATAATATAGATTTTCAATGTTATTACTATTATTATTGCATTGTTCCCCTTCCCATCCCTTCAGCCAACAGTGGTACATTTCCTGATCTGCTCCGACAAGATAAGACACAAGCCAGCAAGGGTTTGGTGAATATTAACGGATGTATTGTGAATGGGTCTTGCTCTGCAATCCTAAATCTTCTAGGGACTTGCTTTCCCATGTGGCATTTGTAAAGACAAATATTTCCAGAGTATAAACTGTATTCCATCTTTGTTTTTGCAGAACAAATTCCAAGGCATGGTCTTTGATTTTGTAACCAAACAAGTATTTGACATCAGCATCATGATACTCATTTGCCTTAACATGGTCACAATGATGGTGGAAACAGATGACCAGAGTAAAGAAATGGAAACAATTTTATCCCGGATTAACCTTGTGTTCATCATCCTTTTCACTGGAGAATGTGTCCTGAAATTGATTTCACTTCGCCATTACTACTTCACTATAGGCTGGAATATTTTTGATTTTGTGGTAGTGATTCTCTCCATAGTAGGTAAGAACAATTCCCTTTCTTGAAAGAACAAGTGGAAGGAAAAGGGAACATTTGTTTCAAGAATGTTATGATACTGAATATGAAATTCTCTGTTTCCTATGACTTACGTGTAGATTCAGATCTTCATACTTTATAGCATACAATATATGAAATGTTGCGTATAAGATTTTTATCTCTCCCGTTACATTCACTGTCATCTTCCACATCAAAAGACATAAAGGAAGTATTTGCCACGTTAGATTAACATGCACAAATATAAAAAGGAATGGTTAGTGGTATATGCAAACTAACCACAAATTTGCTTTCAGTACTAAAACTGAAAACTATGTAGAGGGGGTGAGATTTTTAATTGCTTTTCCTAACTAAGGTCTTCGTCAATATTTATATTTCTGCCAGCTAAAAGCTAATGACTTTCCAAGGTGCAAATAAGTTCTGTAACAAAACTTAAGGAATGATACCCTTGAGAGAGGCTGTGCTGATACAGTGCCGGTCCTCAGGTAAAAAAATAAAAAAAATCACTAATTTGCAGAAATTAAGTGAAGATAGTCTTCCATAAAAGACAGTGGTAATAGGCTCAGCTTCAAGAACCAATTATATCTAAGACAGAAACTTCTCTTTCCAGGCTTTTTTAGGAATAACTGAAAGCTTAGACAGACACTAGCTACCTTGAAGTAGTCGTCTTCTTTCTTTTACTTATGCCCCTTCTCCCAGATAGCACTTCAACATAAGGAAGGTGTTTTCACCTTAATAACAGATTTCAATAAAATGTAGTTACTTGTATGATGTTTTGCTATAATACAGACTCCCTTTACTGATTGTTTTGGAGACAGCAATAAATAAATCTTTCTATAGCTAATGAATGAATAAATTTAAAATTTTATTTTAAATATTCACTTTTTTTCTCTAGGTATGTTCTTAGCTGAGATGATTGAGAAATACTTTGTATCCCCCACACTATTCAGAGTCATCCGACTTGCCAGAATCGGTCGAATCCTGCGTCTCATTAAAGGCGCTAAGGGAATCCGCACTCTGCTTTTTGCTTTGATGATGTCTCTTCCTGCTTTGTTCAACATTGGTCTGCTGCTGTTCCTGGTCATGTTTATCTATGCGATATTTGGCATGTCCAACTTTGCCTATGTTAAGAGGGAAGTTGGTATAGATGACATGTTCAACTTTGAAACATTTGGCAACAGCATGATCTGCCTATTTCAAATTACCACATCGGCTGGCTGGGACGGTTTGCTAGCCCCAATTCTTAACAGTGGGGAGCCGGACTGTGACCCCCTTAAAGACCACCCGGGGAGCTCTGTGAAAGGTGACTGCGGCAACCCTTCTGTTGGGATTTTCTTCTTTGTCAGCTACATTATCATATCATTCCTGGTAGTGGTGAACATGTACATTGCTGTGATTTTGGAGAACTTCAGTGTTGCTACTGAGGAAAGTGCTGAACCCTTGAGTGAGGATGACTTTGAGATGTTCTATGAAGTCTGGGAGAAGTTTGATCCCGATGCAACACAATTCATAGAATACAGTAAACTATCAGATTTTGCAGCTTCGCTAGATCCTCCTCTTCTTATAGCAAAACCAAACAAAGTCCAGCTTATTGCAATGGATCTGCCCATGGTAAGCGGTGACAGAATTCACTGCCTTGACATCTTGTTTGCTTTCACAAAGCGTGTTTTGGGGGAAAGTGGGGAGATGGATGCCCTCAGAATACAGATGGAAGATCGGTTTATGGCAGCCAATCCTTCCAAAGTCTCCTATGAACCGATTACAACCACATTAAAACGAAAACAGGAGGAAGTGTCTGCTGTCATTATTCAGCGTGCTTACAGGCATTACCTTTTAAGGCAAAAAGTTAAAATGGTATCCAGTATATACAAGAGAAATAAAAACAAAGAAGGAGATGGACCAGTTATAAAAGAGATAATTATTGATAAACTAAATGGGAACTCCACTCCAGAAAAAACAGATGAGAGTTCTTCTACAACCTCCCCACCTTCTTATGACAGTGTCACAAAGCCAGAAAAAGAAAAATATGAAAAAGATAAAGCAGAAAAGAACTACAAAGGTAAAGATGTCAGGGAAAATAAAAAATAAAGATCTAAGAATTCTGCTGTGGGACAACTTGTTTACAGCCTTTGAGAATGAAGCATCACCTGGACTCCTGCAGGAGGTTTATGCCAAACTGACAGTTTTTACACATATATATGTGTGTGTGTGTGTGTGCGCGCGCGTGTGTGTGTGCGTATATATACATTATATATATACTTAAGGTCAGTGCCTATAACAAAACAGTGAACCTTCATCATCAGACTGTGACTCTGTGAATCAGGGTAACAAACTTGACAAGAGGTTACTGTTTTCACTACAGCTGACACTGCTAAGAATGAGGGGAAAAATGGCTCCACAGATAACACGGAGCATGAAATGAGTGCAAAGCGATACTTTTTTGTGTTTCACATACTGCAAAACACATAGAACAGTAATTCTCTTCACTGTTTGTAATGCAACTGCTACATTTGTCATATTTTTACAAAATCAGTATTAGTGTATTTATCATTTTTTAATTCACCAGTTGTTTACTATTATATGTGACTATTTTTGTAATAGGTTTTATGTTGGGGAAAGAGGTATGAGGACCAGGTGTTCTACTCTCAGATTCTCTATAATGTACAGCTAGAAGTGATTTGCATAGGCATGCTGCACTTGTCAATCACACGTAAATAAAAATATGACATTGCACAAACCTAAAGATTTTAAGAACTTCCATGTTTCATGGTTGCTCTTAAATTTGAAGCATTCTAACTACTTGTATGGCTGCATCCAGATTTTGTGCGCCCAGATTAATGTGCCTGGAAAGTCTCTTCTAATTTACAGGAATCTGCAATGACTTATTTTTATGCAAATCATGAAACATGAACAAGTTCTTGTTTTTGTTAAAATAGTCACAGCTTAAAAAATATTGTGCAGTTTCTGCACTGGAAAAATAGCTTCACCAAAATATACCTGGGAGTCCTTTCATTTTCTTTTTTTTTTAAACAGCTCAAATTTTTGCCTAGACTGTTCTTTAGTTACTATCTTCTCTCATTATGGCCAACATCCAATCAATCAATAAAATACCCTTTTCCATGTAAATATTAACGCTATACTGTTGTGCATATTTGAGCATAGTATTAAATGGCTTTGCCACATTGAATTGCATCAGATACGTACCACAGTATGGGTAATTTGCAAAAGCTCAACAGGACATGCTGTATTCTGTGTTGTTATAGGTAGTTTGGAGAGTATCACTGACGCATGTCAATGCTTTTGCTGCTGTATCTTGCTCCTTCCACTGTCCACAGTCTCCACTATAGGAAGCCATGTGTCAGTGGTCAAGTGAATCAAATTGTCCAACCAGACCTCATTCTTTCAAATCATTAAGCAATAGTTCGCAGCTATTTATGAGCTTCTTTAGTTTTGCATTTTAAATTTGAAGTGGCTACTATATGGTGTAGAATCAGACTGTACAGGCCATATTGCAAACTGTTTAACCTGTTGGAAATGTGGTTAGCATATATAAATAATGTAAAGAAATACCGTTTGGCAAGTTTTGTATATAAGAAAAGTGTCTTCAAGTTTAGATCACTGTTTCTTATATTTCTTTCCTCATTCACTTGGCTTACTTTCTAACCATGGTAATTTCAAACTGGCATCATCACACTATAAGAAAAAAAGTGAGTATTTGTAGACTATCTTGTTTTAATATTATATTTGCATATATTTCGATGTGAAGTAAATTGTGTAAATCTGGAACCCAGCTTGTTTCCAAATAGTTATATCTGATAACAGGACATAGCAAGGAAAGTATTAGGGGAACGTGCGAATTTCTAGCGCTGTTTGCATCAGAAATTCCAAGATAGTCTCATTGTTCATTAAATCCTTGCTATCTTGCAGTGTCTGTTTACATAGCCTATTCTTATTCTTTTTGAATCACGCTGCACTAGACTTGTACAAATAGGATCTGCAATATTTCCCAAGAACAAAATGGCACATTTGTATAACCAAGGACATCAGGACATTTGTGTTTCATACACAAGCTTACATTAAATGTGGAATCTTTCTTTTACAAATGCTTTTGACTTGTAATGTGTTGGTGAAATGCATGCAGGAAACTGTTATCATAAACAACGTAAACAATATTACAAATGAGCCAAAAAATAAATATTTCATTTTTTATTGTATTTATTTTTCTTTGTCTCTGTCCTTCTGTTGGTTAAAGCGAGATAAAAACTGGCTTTGGTACAAATAAACAATGCTTTCTTTATCACTGGAGCTAAATACCTTATTCTTCACCTTTTAAGTTTTTTTATGTAAAACAATTTTTTAAAAAATCTAAGAACTTTGACCACACCCCATTGATTTTTACTTCTTTTTCACCAGCATACTGTCTGGGGATTACACAGGACATCTACACATTCTGCCCCAAAACCTTTCTGTCAACCCTCAAAAGCCTTTCTGAACCATGAAGGCACTGCTCATTATCTAAGGTATTGTTTTAGGTTGCCGCATTGCTGCTACCAAAGCTGCCTTCGCTTTACAACTCTTAAATATGCAAAATCACTCGCCAGCAAAGTTTGTCTGTTTGGTCCTGTATAATGTCCAGCTAGAGGGCTCATCGCAAACAGATAGAGGTTGGTTTTCATTGTACAGAGATTCCTTTTATTCCAGTAATTCTCAAGGGTAATAAATAACATTTCACTTGATCTCACAAGAAAGGGACTGCACTGAAATTCAGCTAAGTAGTGTTCATAGTCATAATATCTGAATGTTACACAGTAACTTCTGACTTACAAAGGATGTCTTTATGCAGTTCAAGGACAGAAAGATAGAGTACATTGAAACACAGTATTATCTTACTGAATTAAAAATATATTTTCAAATTAGCAGTAAGTAGAATATTTCTGGACTTTGCTTACTGGCATGTTTTTAGTGTTTTCTTAATCTCTGGATATTACACCATACTAGCCATATTTTTGCCAAACAGTAAATTGCTTGGGTAGCCATGAAATAACAGATGGAATATTCTAACACTACAGTCTATTAAGATCTCAGATATGATGACCATCAGCAATCGCTGCAGCAGAGTGTCTGAGGTAGTATGCCATGCAATAGGGAAGCCATATTTTCTTACAGAAATGGCTTTACCTAGACCACAAACAATGCCTTACCAAGAACACACTGAATTGTCTAGCCTGCTCATACCATTATTTCCTGGAACTGGTCCCTGGCCCTCTTAGAATACGGGGTTAAAGCTCAAGACATGGCCTTCCACAGTTGTCTAGGCACCCTTACAAGTACCTGGCCTCCAGACCCAAATTAGAGGATCCTCTGATCATATTGTGTTAATGTCAATATAAAAACCCTTGAAGTCAAAGTTATGTACCTTATTTATTCCACCACTCCTGTGACTACCTTATCTGACCTCATAAATGATTCAATTTACTTCCAGAGGCTTTTGGAGCTTTTCTGCTTCTTTGGTCCTGGACTTCACATCTAACAATTGTGTTTTACTCATACCTATTCATACTACCCGTTCAAAACAGCACCTAAAATCTGCAGAGCTTCTGCTCTGTGAACAGGTTGTCAAGCATTCTGATGAGGAATGACAGTTCAGCATTCATTTTCAGGAACCTGGAGTCTCTTACAGTACTCTGTAAAAGTAAGATTACTATACCCAGCTTCATTACCAAGGACTGTGTGTGGGAAAACATTGACAATACTTTCAGCCTGGATCAGCAGGAATGGCTGAGGGTCTTGGTTTAATGTGCACTGGAATAGGCTCACTGCTTTGAGGGCATGTACGTCCTCCTTATTACCCTTTGCTGCTTCTGTGAACTTCTTCCCTTCTACCTATTCCTTTTTCCACAGGAATCAATAGACTTTGGAAAATTTAAATCTCACTTTACACACTCCTCTCCTATGCCTTCCACTATGTATTAAACGTTTTACCTGTCATGCATTGCCAAAACGAGAGTATTAGTAATGCTGACAGTAAAGCTAGGTCACTCTCATAGTGTAAGTTCATTACGTGCTGCTTTTATTTAATGAGTTTTTGGATCAAAAAATTTTCACATGGATGCCCAGAAAGGAGACGTATTCTTATTCAGTACATTGCAAATTAATTCATAGGGCAGCACAGCTTAATGTTTTTCCCGAGCAAGTGTTCCCAGAAGTCCTGGTGCCTCACATGAGCTAATGCAGCAGTACTAACATGTGCACAGTCATAAAAGAGTAATGAGCTTGCAGAATTAACTGAAGCTAATTCAGCACTGAAGTACTTTACCAAAGGAGGAAAGCTGAGTGTGTGGTGGCACAACCCCCGCCATTTCCTCCAAGAAGGAGCAGACTGGCCACAAAAACGATAAGTGGGACTGCCATTAGGGCAAGCTAGGATCCCCAGTAGTCAAATGTAATTTACTGTGAAATTCATTAATCCATTAAAGTAAATTGTGAGTACTCAGCACTCCTTAGTTCATTATTAATTGCATACTGTACCTTATTGGGGAAAAAAAATCATCAATCATTTAGAAGGTAAAATTATGATGGGAATTAATAAAATCAAGAAAGCCCTAACTCAAAAGGGTTCATCTCCTGTGTACGACTTATATGTTACATCATTATTACTGCTACATGAATTGTTACAATTGTGTGAATATTTCTACATTGAAGAGCTTAACTCTTCTGAAGTGCCGTTTGTTGTGATTTTTATGTTCATCTCTTTAGTTGTTCACCTAGACAGATAAATTTGAAAAACCATATAGAAATCTGAGCAGGAAAAAATACCACTGAGCTAACAATAAAAGCTTATACTTAAAATAAGTTTTCATTATTTTCTATTTGTTGCCTGTTTGAAGAACTTTTTGTTATCCAGACAGGAATAAGACTCAGAAAAGAGAAATATTACACCACGTGACTGAGGCTGAAAACCACAGAAATAATTCATTATAAGTAGACAAAGCAAAGAGTAACCACATTTCATTAGTCATATGTTCCAATTACTGAGCTAGTTACAATGGGTGTTTTCTAAAGATCATGATTAGTTCATGTACAATTTAATAACAAGAGAGGATAAGGTAAAGGGGGATGGTGGAGTGCGGTGATCTGTTTCCACGAAACACCACAAAGCAGGGATGTCTTTGTAATGCAACACATACTCTCCACCACTTTACAAATTAAATACTTCACCCTCATAGAAGAAAACATGCTGCAACATGAGCCTCAGCTAAGCTAAGAAAATAAATTGCACTGAAGTAGCCTAAGTAAACTGAAGCCAATTACCATCTCTCAGGAGAGAAGACAAATCACATGCATCTTTGCAGCAAGTGCTATGTTTGATGCATATAAGAAAAGACATATCATGAACAATTTATAGCAGTAAAAGCAGGCATCCATTCCCAAGCATTCTACACTTCAAGTACTTTTCCTGCATAACAAAAGCCATCTAATATTTTTTCTCATAACCTGCATTAAGGAGTAAGGGGAAAAATGGTATCAGACCTAAAAGGTATTCTTTGTTCCATTAGGAAAGATGTCAAAAAAAAATACAAAAAGTGTTTACCAGACCTTACATTGAATTCCTGGTGTTTTTTATAAAACTCTAAGCCTCTCATGAGAATTTGAGTATCAGAGGGGTATCTACCTTTCATTCTAAAACTCTCACAGCCTGTACATGGATCACAAACACCCCACCCCACCAGTCTCCTAATGCAGAAATGTTGGGTTTGCTTTCAGAAGGCATAGCCCCAGGTATCTGCTTATAGCAAAGTACAAGCCAAGTACAGTCTTAATGGGTGAAATCGGCCATCCTAAATCAAAGTGGGTCATGCTGTTTTTTCCCTCAGTCTAATGCAGTGATATCAAATCCAGCAAACAAAAAGCGGTATAATAACATGCCATATAATAGCAGCTATATTCAAAGATAACATGCACAGGTTTTTTAATTATGTCACACAAACACTGTAAGTGGTTGTATTATGAGTTTCTTTCCCAGAGAACTGGAACTGATTGACTGAGTTCAACAGTCACAAAAATTTACACATCCTCACATTTTTCTCTTGTTGCTATTACAAGGGGATGACAGTGATGGGTCTAATTTCACGACTCTCCAGGAAGCTCAGTTCTGGTGTACACTTCAGAGATCCCAGCTCTGATCTAAGGAAGGAAATTGATTGACCCAGAAAAAATAACAGATTTTTGTCTCTGCTGAATACCAAAGGCCTTATACTACCTCTTCATGCAAATAAGCAGAGAAAGATCTGAGAAGCATGTGAAAGTATGCAACAGAAAAGCTGTGTAAATCCTCTCTCTCAACTAAGAAACATTAAATGAAATACATAAGCACAAAAAGATACAGAAGAAAAAAGGGATGGTAGCTATGATTGGCATAGTCAGATCCTAACATGTGGGACACATATCATAGGTATCATTTATTCTTTGGACGGGATTTTGCTACTGCAACTCCAGGCACCAGGGAACAGCACATTCTTTTCAAACTGAAAGTGACAAGGGACAAAACTGGCAGAGCATATGCTGCTTCCATGAATGTGCACTGTGTAGAAAGGATGTTACTAACATCTCCCATCTGCACCAGGCACATCCTTAATTTATGTGTTGCAGAGTTTGTGCAAAAATGAGGACAAGCAATGATTTTTATTTTAGTGTTTTCTTAGTTTTGTAATGCAGCATTTTAACCCAGAGTCTATATTTTTAAATGCTTAATTTACACACATATTTTCAATTATATGTTTTAGACATAAAAACCTGTAACTGCTCCATTTAGCACACTTTTTTTTTTTTCCCCTTTTCTTCCCAAGAATGAGAACAAATTATCTGGTTCATCCCAGTTGTGCAACAGGAAATGTGGAAAGGCAGCAATGGTATTTAAATTCCCTGCATCCTCTGTCCATGCCCTCTGGGTTGTTGATACACAGCAGAAAAATGGGGACATGAAGCAACATCCCACTTGCTGGCCATATACATGGAAATATACACTGAGTGCAAAGAGCCTTAAGGGGTACTCCTTACTGTAGGGCTCCAGTAGACAGCCCTATAGGGGAATTCTCAATTACCAGACCCAACATGATTATAGCCTTTTTGCATACTGTGATTTGAGTTCATTAGAACTCTGATGTTAACACTTTGTATGTCATTATGATCAGCATGCAAGAACAAGTCCTAAAACTTAGTAGATAACTGAAATACAAAGCCCCCCATTGTTTTATTAGAAAAAGTAATGTTTTTTAGCTGGGTGATTTATGCTACTTAGTTGTCAACAGAGCAGGCAGGGCAATTTGATGGCTAGGCTAGTAAATTTTCAAAGTGATTTTGCAAGCCTATATTTCTTGTTCTGACCATTCTACTTTTATTTTACAGATTGTAAGTACATATAAGAATGCTCCTTGTTGTACTTCAGGTTAAAATATGTAACTGACAATTTTGGAAGACAATGCAGTTTACTAGCATGGCTGCTCCAAATTCATCGTTCTGCACAATTTGTCTATCTGAAGATAGCGATTGTAAATATTTTATATTAAAATAATACTTCTATATTTTCTAGGTCACTGCTTCTTTCTGTTCCCAAATCATTAGGAGCAAACAGCAGACTGAAGGAAAGGCTGCATCTGAAGATGGAATACAAAGGCGACCAATCATTCTCCGCTGCTCATTGCTGCTCCTGCACTCCTCCACAGCACTGAAAAACATACACAGAATCTCTTCCCTTGGGAAACTAAGATCCAGGTGGTAACTCTCATTCACTCACCACGGGGACTTACATGCTTCAAGGAAGTATTAGGTGGAGTCTTTTCTGCATATTCTTTTACATACAGAAAAGCATGTAGGGGGAAAATACCAACAATTCACTAGGTGGCACTTTTTGAGCCACTCGAATCTGAAGCCAAAGATGATGCAATCCTGTTTTTCAGCTATGACATCAACAAGGTCAAACCACATTTAATCACTGAAAATGCTATCAGACCTCTTTCTCAAGCAAAAGCTGGTGGTCTGTGTGTGCTAGGCACAGTCCAGCTTCTTATTTACCTAAATTTCTGGAACACACTCAGGGAAGATAAAGCTGAAGGTCTTTTTCCATTTACTCTCATTAACATTTCCCACCAAGGCATGTCTACTTTCTGTCACTAGATGTGGTCACAGCCACAGAGCCCTCCCTTCTCATTCAGACTAGTGCCCTAAACTGCTGCCATATTAACCTGCTTTAATTTCAGCACAGGTATACCTTTCCTTCTGAAGTGCCTGACTCGGGCAAAACTTATGGTCAATACAATACAGAAGCTCAGGCAGTCTGACTGCAATAGTCCTGCCTTTCTAATCCATGTAAAGACTTGAAATGGTAAATATGAGCAGCCCCGTCATACTGTCTGTGGTGATGTATTCTTTTCGGTTCCTGCATTTCAGGGAGCACACAAGCATGTGACAGGGTAGGCATGTAATCAAGTGCAACCCACACAAAAGAACCCACAGCTAGGAGGAGTATATCTTTATGCCCTTCCCCCCCTTCAGGAATTACTATCGTCTCACAAGAGCCCTCCCTAAGGGCTGTATGTAGTCATGGTGACAGGACATCACCACCTGTCTGCCCCTGCAACTGAAGCGATGAGCCAGAATACAAAGCTTTGTTTTCCTGCTGCTGAATGCACACAGCATGTTACCAAATAACCTGATCCTAACAGACCAAAGAAAACTAAAGTAGTTTTCAAAGTATAAAATCTGAAGAAAGTTCCAGATTAATAAAGAGTCATGAAAATGAATTAATAAAACAAACAGTGGCTTGAAAATTTACATGAATGGACATGTTCCACATTCTTCAAAATGCAGTTTTGAGCATAAAATCCTAAAAGGGATGCTTTATGTCCAGAATTCTAAAATTCAGGCATTACAGAAACAGATTTTACAGTGGGCTGCAACTGTTATTACACATTGTTTTTATTTCAGGGGGTATGCACACAGATTATTAAATTCTGTTTGCCTGCAGCTACCAGTGCCCAGCTTGCAGCATTTTACCAGTTCACGAGACTCTAACCATCAGCTGACCAAAAATCACAGAGAAACTGGCTAAACTACTATCATGGTACCACTCAGTGAACGGAAGAAGTAAACAATATAAATGATGAAATAAGCAGGCGAAATGTATCCAGCCACTGATAGGAGACAGCCTAAACAGAATGGGAACAGAGAAACTTCTTATCCCATCGGTTTTGTGTACATTGTAGAATTGGGCAGCACCTCACAGCTCTCAGGGGTGGGTGCATGCCCCTCCCTACCTTAGCTTGACCTCACACTGGGCAAGACATAGTGACTATCTCCTGTCTCAGGAAGGAAATACAGGCTGGTAAGGATTTTCAGTGTTCAACAGGTTCCCTGGAACCTGGAATGACTGGAGGGCGAGGCCTAGAGGTCAAGCTGCAGAATTCTGTGTCTTGTAGTTTAGATTTACTCTCAGAGACCACATGTAGATTTTCCAGAGGCTGCGCTGCAGAATTGGGTTGGACCTCTATTTCCCTAAATCAGCAGGAGCTACTGGACACCTAGAGGTCCCTATGGACCAACTCACTTGTGCTGGCTTTCCCATCGCTGTGGATGACTTCTTTCAGTGTGGAAGACAGTGTGGGAGATGTTTTTCCATCCTTTACTACATCATTTGTAAACAGTAAACATTTTATCTTTCAAATAGTTAGCAGAGAAGACAGTTTTGATGAAGTCAAGAAGAATGAAAAGAGTGGTTCAGTGCTCTCAGATGTTATTGGTTTGATTCTGGATAAACCTTACCACTGAAAAAGGGGATGTAGTTATGCACTTTACCTATAGTGACTCTCTTTCCGACATATGCCCATTTAACAGGCAGGCAGAGGCTTTCTGGCATCAATAAAACATTAAGCCTTCATGTCTAAAACCAAAATTCAGCAAATGCTGAAGGTCACATATGCTAAAGTTAATCTGCCATCTTGTGGGTACATACCACAATACACTGTTTTTTAATACCTACTATACAGTTCACTACAGACAAACTAGTATCTTGTATTTGTACGTTAACTGCCTAAGAGCAGACAGTAAAAGATTTCAGAGTGAAAAATGGGACATACAAATACAGTCTACCATCTGGCAGACAAGACATACACAATAAGTATTGTATGACCTAAAGAGGCAAACACAGAGCAATATTGCCCAAGATAGAGTACTAATTCTAGTTGGGCCTAGACACGCTAGGTTAGATTCTTGGTCACCCTGAAAAAATAACAATATAGTTATAAACCATGACTTAACAACATCATAAATCAGTGTAATTCAAAAAAAAAAAAAAGCAAATCAGACTTTCTTCCAAACACAGGAAGAAAGATCAGTCAAGAAAAGTTGTCATCTCTTTCACATGAAATGGAATAAAAACCTAGCAGTGGGATGGGGGAGGGAATCAGAAGGGTAAAAGTGAGAAAACTCATAGGTTGAGATAAAGACAGTTTAATAGGTACAGCAAAAGCTACACACAAGCAAAGCAAAAGAAGGAATTCATTCACTGCTTCCCATGGGCAGGCTGCTGTTCAGCCATCTCCAGTAAAGCAGGGCTCCGTCACACATAACAGTTACTTGGGAAGACAAACGCCATCACTCTGTGCGTCCCCCTCCTTCCTTCTTCTTCTTCCCTCAGCTTTGTATGCTGAGCATGATGTCATATGGTATGGAATATCCCTTGGGTCAGTTGGGGTCAGCTGTCCCAGCCGTGCCCCCTCCCAACTCCTTGTGCACCCCCAGCCTCCTTGCTGGTGGGGAGGGGTGAGAAGCAGAAAAGGCCTTGCCTCTGTGTAATCACTGCTCAGCAATAACGAAAACACCCCTTGATAACAGTGTTATCAAGACTGTTTTCAGCACAAATCCAAAACATGGCCCCAGAGTAGCTACTAGGAAGGTAATTAACTCTATCCCAGCCAAAACCAGCACACTTGGATTAGAAATCGGGAAATTTCATGGGCTAGCTAAAGCAAAATTTTCCTCAACCAAGTGAGAAAAAGGTTGAAGAAAAGCAATAGAAAGTATGGCTCGATAGTTTATTACATCCCTCCAAACAAAAAAAATGCTATGGAAAATAAAAAAATATATCATTCTGTAATGAACATTTGGGGTGTATCTTCAGGCTGAGAAAAAAGCGTACAGAGATTTTTGTCTGTTTACCCCAATAAAGATAACAATCCCAGCAGCAGACAGACAAGAAGATATTGCAGATATGCAGCTGGTTTTGGGTCCTTAAATGAGTCCAGCTGGGCATAAAAATTATGTCACAGGGAAAAGATCAGCAGATCTTTTGGGTCACCTCTCACCTCCAGTCTAGCGGATTTGGAGAAGGGGGTGGGATAGGCCAATATGCTTGATTTGGTGATGACATTAAATACTTCCATAGCAGACTAGCCTGGTAGCCTGTTGTGTCAAAATTCTGCCTTACCCATTCAAAAAATTGTTATACCCATCAGGTCAAAGATGAGCACATCTTTTCCCACTTTTCAAAAGAAAGTACTGTAAGAGATATACCAATTCAGATATGACACAGATACAGCAAAAAAAAGTATAATTTTGCAATTTATTCGTACAATCCACCTGGATTATTTCTGCTACACTTTGTGAGTGTTGTACCAGTTACATCATGGGGCACTGCTTTATTTTAGTTAAATGTCATCAGAAATGGAAGTCTGTCACAAAACTAAGACATGGATTTTGAGCTACTAATCTTTCAGGGGAATTACTGCCAAGCACTACCAAGACTATCATGACTTTAGTTCATGATAAAATTAAGTATTGTTTACAAATCCAAATTCTACATATGGGATGTGATTTTGAATAAAAGTTCTTACCATATCTCTGTACCAGTCATGGCATCCTACACTGATTTTAGTGTGATATCTGAATATAAATATAGTCTAAAAATGCTTTGCACAATGACACCGAATATAAAATTAAATAAGTTTCTTCAGTTATCTATAACTTTGTCTTTCCTTATTATGTGCATGTATTATATATACACATACACAAAATGCAGCTTAGAGAATTTCATATATAAGGATTCAGCAGTATTACAGACAAAGGTGACAACAATGTCTCCTTTATGGGTACTAGATATTTTATGGATGTCTTCCCATGGTCAAAACAGACATTAAATCTGAATCTCTAACCTGAACATCGGGATTCCGTTCCCCTTGCCACCTACATGTGAGCGTGCCTCATGCCTACCTGTCAGAGTGTAAGGATGTTTCTACACCGTTTAGGAAAAGTTGGATCACACCTGTCAAGAGTGACTCACACCGATAAGGCAACAGGTTTATCAAGACATAGTTGCCATGGCAAACAGGTAGTAAGTTCAGTTCTGTATGAATCAAAGGAAGAGAAATAACCTCCAAAATAGGTAGGCACTATGTTTTCTTCTTCTGCAAATATTATTGAGCCAATGCTATACAAATCAGGGAATCATACTGTATACCTCATGGATGCATTTTGATCAAGAGATACTGCAGTTTCAGTAGAGTTCTAACACTGTTGATCTACAAAAATACCAGATCCTTCTCCCAAACAGCTTCTGAAATATAGTAGACATATTGTAGAGACAATATCCTTGACAACATCTGGCACACAGAATCGGCAAGCTATTTAGGAAAACATCATTCTTTTAACTTAAAAAAAAAAAAAAAGGAGAAAAAGGTATGAAACTGATGCCAAAAAAATTTGAAACAAAATCAGCCATGAACAAGCCAATGTAATGACACTAGTAAAATTTGAACAGCAGTATCAAAACAGAACACTGTAAATGACACTTAAATTTAATGCCTTTTACAATACACCATGAATATCTGAGAAAAGGAATAAATAATATGGAATAAATATGGAAAGGAAAAACCAAGATGGTTCATGCTGTCAGCTGGTTTTAGCTCAGAAAACAGATATTCTGTAAATAGAGTCAGCAGTAAGAATTACAGTGCAACATCTAATACACTGTCGTTAACTATTAACTACTTTGATTTCAAAGCACTTCAAGGGGCCCATGTGCGATACACATACTCATGACACATAGTCTCTAAAGCAAGCAAGACAAAAGCCATCAAGAATATCTCTGCCAGAACAGTAAAAAAACCCAAACAAAACTCCCAGCCTGTTCAACAGTCTTGTATTTTATTTGAAAAAAATTAACACGCAATGCCTGAAAAGATGTTTCAGGTCAACTTGATCAACTGCAAACCCCCTCTGAAGAAAATGCCTTTAAAATTGCACTGAAATAGTATTGTTGCTTCAGTGCTTCTTATGTATATTACATTTGCTCAGATTGGAAATCGAGTAAACTTAAGTAGATCATTCACTAAGTTGTGCTGTTCTGTTTGTTTCCCTTCCCTTCCAAATTCAAATTCCAGAAACAGAAATTGAAGGTCAAGCTAAGTTATTTCTGGCTTCTCTACTGACTCTGATTGAAACATATTCTTGTCCCACAGGCTATAATTTACCTATCACTCTCCCCAAGTAAATGATCACCTTGACACCTCTTTTCCCTGCTTATAGCCTCCCTCCATAGGAACCAGCTATCTGCTTTCTCATATAATCTGAGACCAATTATTCTCAACAGTATTTAATTTTGAACTTTGTTGTTTCTATTTCAGATCTGAAAAACAGGCTTCTGTGACCAAATATGACTTTGCCAACTCTACTAAATGTTCCAAGAAAAGATATCACCTGTACCTACAATTCCAATCTAGCATCTGATAGGTATGACTGACATACACAGTCAGTATTATCAGAAACTTCTGTGTAGTTGTTTTAATATTTCAGAATGAGACAATGAGGTGAAGAGATTATTGCCCCACTTTACACATCCTATCTAATTACCTTATGGCATTTGCACAGACTACATTGCATAGTTACTCCAGTGATGCAACTGAGGTTTGCGCATAAATGAATAAAAGACATGACAGGTTAAAACTTTGAAAAAATTCTAGCAAGGGTTAAATTCTGTTTTAATCCTCGGACAGTTGGGGTCACATAACTGCTATTGAATATGCTCTTTGCCTCGAGCCTTAAGCTTTTCTTTGTAATATGACTTGATCTGTAAAGGAGTGATGAATAAAATAACTAGGAAATATTATTTCTTCCCTCATGGTGAAGTGGGGGGAAAGAAGGGAGAGTAAGATTCAGTATGCAAAGCAGACTATGTAGTGAAGTCAAAGAAAAGTGAAAGCAGTGGCATCAAAAATGCTAATTATTTACTTACTACAGTATTACATTGAAACTCAAAATTTCAGATGAAAACAGGATCTTTTTCAGGTTTTAGTTATTTAGTTTTAAAGGAGATAGCCATTTGCCATGAAAAAAAAATGTTTTGTTAAAAACACAGTAATCCAGTGAAAAACAGAAAAACAGAACACTATCAACCTAGCCTAGTCATTTTTGAGAATTTATTCTTAAATAATAAAATAAATTTTCCAAGTGAAGCCATGTTCTAAACAACAAAACCAACTTCCCCCTTTCTGTTCCATCACCCCACTGAGTTTAAAGTGCTACTGCTTTGAGCGAATCCCACATGCTATCAGAAAGTGAAGGAATCGCTAAAATAAATCACAAATTGCACAAGATCATCTATTTACATATATTCATGTGTTTCTAAAACAGAAGCAGACAGGCCTGGAGGAGGCAGTGGAATGGAAAGAGATAATATGCCTTTCATGTGGACAATACACTCAACCTACCAAGCACTACAGTACGATTCTAGTATATCTATTCTTATACTGTTTCTGAGTAATAAAAAAGTGACAAATGCAAAAGAAAGGTATATCACAGTGACAAACACTCAGTCTCTTAGGTTGGCATTAATACAGATTTTAGCATGAGCGGTCTACTAATTTACAGAGTCTGACATAATATGGAAAACTTAAGACCAATAAAACATTAACTCTTCCAGTTCCCATGAAACTTTGCATTTGTGTTCTGAACAAGACTGGAAACTAGCAAGGGTAAATGAAGCTATTGTGCTATTTACCAAGCTGACATAAAAAGCACTGAAATCTGATAAAACTTTCTTAATATCTTTCTTGTTACCGCCATAAAAAGGCAAGAGACTCAGAAAAAAAACCCTTAACCGAACTGCAAGTATGTCTTCATTAGGAAACCAGGTTGCGTTTTAACTCATTAGAATCAATTCACTGATGATACTGGCTGTAGGCAGCATAAATAGGGGGGAGCAAAATTGTCAAAAATCTCACCATGCTTTATGAGTGTTTACCCTAATTTACCACATGTGATTCTGAAATTTTTACTCTCTCTCAGGAAATGCCAGCTCAAATCTAAAAAACAGTACAAGCTAAGTACAAACTGCCACCATGACGTTAAACATCATTTTCATGTTTAGTCTGCATATAACCAGTTGTGATGTCAGCATTTTACCACTTCTGACTAATGGTTAAATAATAAGGTTTTGCAGTGAAGACAAGAACTATTAGCATGTTTATGCATCACTTTAGTAAACTGAATGGCTTACTGAGGATGTGGTATGACTAACACGAGGTGAAGGAAGGAAACAGCTTCATGTCATCACATGTAATCTATGTAATCAGGCATGATCCTATTCTCTTCACTGTGACCAGTCCTGTGTAACATTACCCTACAAAGGACACCAAATTATGGAAAGCACTGGATCAATCCTGGTTAAGTACCAGTGGGTTACATTTTTAGTGAAAAAATTCCTTAAGAATTACTCATCCAGAGTCTGATAGTTAATTAAATCAAAGTAAGTAAAAAACAGAGTTATAACAGGTGAATAACTAATAAAAAATAATCTTTAGTTCATGGCAGGATACAATAAGGATACTCTAACATTCTTACTGACTTGCCTAATCCTAGGAAAATCCTTCTAATTTGTTTTTATAGACCATCACTCTGCAGTACAGCAAGCAGAGTTTGTGCCTAAACAAGATGACCTAGTTTTCAACATCTGCAAGTCTTAGCTTGAAGCTTGTTTAAATTTTAATTGCCTTTTCAAGTAACAAACAAGTGTGAATGAACAAACTTATTTTCCTTGAATTTCTGTGAAAAAACATCTATGCATTAACTAATACTCAATACAAAGTCACATCAGAATTCAAAATAACAGTAATAATTAACAGTCATGTTCTTTAAGAATAGAACAGATCACAGGCAGATACTACAACATAGGCAGAAATATACAAGAACAGTAGAGGTACACGTTTCAGGACACCTGAGTGGGTACTTCCTTTCAAATCATAAACCATGTAATGTAACTCTGCAGAACATTCTCCAAGTATGAAATAAGCTCTGAGTTGATGAGCAAAGTGACCTGTATGCTTTTGTATGGAATTCATTAAAAATCCAGGCACTTGACTTGCAGCAGAAAAACACTACATGAAAGGTGACTTTTAAACATCACTAAGTATTTACATAGGAAAACTTATTCCTGCATTCTTCTATTTCTAATTTTTTCATGGCATTTGCATCTGTTACTATTTAACTGTGTATTTCAGGATGGATTTACTGTTATTTATTGAACCTGTTACTTATTACAAGCTGAAAAGCAATGCACAAGCCAAAAGTATCTCTGTTCCAAAGAGCTTGTAAACCAGGCAAACACAGGGAAATACAGGAAAAACTGTCAAAGGACCAAGGGGCATTACAGCATCCATTTTTCATGGAAGCTAAAGAACCTGAGTAATTTATACTTCTCAGTGTCCTGAAAAATGTTCTGGAAGACAAAGGTGCCAGCGCTTATTGTATGTTATACTAGCAAACCATTCTGAGTAAATTCCGCACCAACCCTGTCACTGCTCCAAAGGATGGCTTTTTAGTTAAAGCACAAATGCTGAAGTCAGGACTGTATTTTGTTATCAGCTCCCCTACAGAGCTTCAGACCTTTGGCCAACACTGTTATGTACCTTCTTTACTTCACTCTGCATTAAGAGTCCAAATGCCAGTACTTACACAAGCTATTTCGATGACAAAATCTGGCATCTTACAGACAAGCACATGATACTATGAATGCTGAAGATTTCTATTTCCATAGACTATGGAATTCATAAAAGAAATAACTGATAAATTAAAGATTAAGGATGGAAAACAGATCAGTCACAGGAAATTAAATCTCTAAAATTAAGTATATGTTACCATTTTTTGTGAAATTACATTTAAAAGCTCAAAGATTATTCAATATACAAATAAATTATCTGACTATATAAATATCTGATCTCAGGTGCAGTAAAAGAACATAGAAGAATAGAGACTGAGGTTGTCATTAGTGCGAAAATGTCAATATTAGTATTTCCTCCCTGCACATTTATGTCCTTTCTGATCCTTATATCTCTCTTAAATTCACTCTTTGAATTGTCCCCGATTTCTTTATTTTTAATTACAACCTTCTTTGACCTTTTTCTCTGACTAATATAAAGTATTTTCAAAGGATGAAAGAGAATAGCTATGTAAATATACAGTGGATATTTCAACACTGATCCTGGGTAAAATCATAGAATGGAAGGTAAAGACTGCAATCAGTTTAGAATTAGAGATGCTAGAACAGCCGATGAGCGTCAGAACAGCTTTAGAACTAAGTCTTGCCAAACACCACCCCTTTCTGAATGCAGGTTTATTTGATCAAAGTAACTGTGTTGACATCAAATGCCTTGCAGAAGACTTTTAATAGGCTTATATGACATTCTGAGACAAAAAAAAAACCAAACCAAACCAAACCAGTACTATTAAAAACCCTGTACAGGGTCTGAAATCACTTATATCTACATAAATTACAGGTATCCAAAGGTAAATGTAAACCAAATGTTACTGACACAATGGAGCATTCCCATTCAGAACCTGTGTGGCTGGGTTTGGCCAACAGAAACATAGGCACCTTTATCATAGGCTGAAACATGGTCTTGCATCACATTCTGGCATACTGACTTGAGAAGAAAATAGTTAACAAACTGAAAGTTATCAGGAAAAAAAAAGATTCAAGGAACAATTTTAGATCTTAAAGAATGAAGAGTGGAAACTCTACTTCCCATACTAATTAATTTATTCAACTGAATACTGAAGCAATGTGATTATGATCTACATATTCTTACATGCCCAAGAGATGCCTTTCACATTTTTAAGTAAAGTGTTATGAGGTAATACGATTTGCATGCTATTCTTTTCAATATCACAATCTAGTAAGAGATGCAAAGCCTAATACAGAATCTCAGAATTCTTATAGAATACTTGCACACAAAAAGTTTGAGCTACAGCTCTGTAAAATCACCTCTTTAAGTATGCTTTATATACCTTCTTTTAATCTCATAAGCAGAAGTTATTAGAATTATTACTAGAATCAAAACCCCTTCAAGAAATAGGAAGTAACAAGAATCAGACATTTAAAAAAATATATACAAACTTCCCCTTCGATTCACTGTACTCTCATCACCTGAAATTACATACACTGGAATTCACATTGCCCGATTCCAATATCCTTTTCACTGTTAGTACAGCTTTGTATCTTAAAAGATATTTCTTTGAATCACATACTTCTTTTTATTGAAGAATTCTGCCTTAGTGTGAGTTATGTTTGGATTTCTTCTTCTTTCTACTGTTCCCTCATTCTCTTACGTAATTCATTTGCTTACGTTACCACCTGAGACAAGATTACAGGTTAGCATCCTGGAACCTATTAACCAGCAGACTGTTTTCCTTTTAGGGCAGCACCTCTGGGCAGATGGTCTGGCAAGCCAGTTCGCTCTATCCTGATTCTCCCCAGACAGGGAGACAAGTAATTCATCCCTCCTGGCAGATAAGCTGCTGACATTTCCATCTCTGTTTACTGGGTTAGCTGACAGATTGTTGACATGATCCTTTTATTTTCTCCCTGTTCTCTTTACATTAGAGCTGGGAACTTTAGCAGGTGAACACTCACTTTCTGCTACAGTCTGGAGACAGCAACTTTACTAATACTTTCATTTTCAGAGTATAAACATTAGGCATGTCTATTAAAAATCTACATGACAAAACTCAGTTTGACAAAAAATTAGAAGGTCCTGAGGAAAGAAAAAAGGCATCACAAGTCATATGATACATATTAATTTCACATACAGATGCTATTTCTCAAGCAAAGCAAAAGATTTTGCAAAGATTTAAGGTACTGAAAAAAACAGATATGAGGAGGTGAACAGATCTTGCTCCATTAAAAAAAAAATTAAATCAGACCTCTTTAACTTAAGTGACAAGCAGTTAAATACTAAAATTCTTTACTTTATAAACTCAGAATTTCCAAAAGGAAATGCACCTTTTTAAAACAAACAACTGACTTAAGTAACTTCAGGAGTGTAAGAGCCCAATCTAAAAGTAGTACCTAGCTATAAGAAAAAAAGATATGTTATAAATTTTAATGATGCTTGGCAGCTCCATAAATTTTATGCAAGTTAATCTTGAGGTTTCTCAAGTGTACAGCACACAAAAACTCCCTTACTTTCATATAGCATTACACAAATAAATCTTCCTAGAACTGGAACCTTACAAGCCCTACAGGACATGGAGAGAGGGGAGACAGGCTTAGATACAGGGTTAGCAGAATAAAAACAGACCACTAGTGCTCTAAGAAGAGGGGAAAGCAATCACTAACCATTCTAAGACACCAACCTGTAAACTTCTGATGCCACTAGACTACATTACATGGCACACAAAACCATGGAAAGCCATTTGTTTAGTTGCTGTGTACTAAAAACTCGCTAAATTGTGATTGTTTTAATATTTAAGAAAAAACCTAAGTTTTGCATCATGATCATATTATTTCTAAATTATTAGGACACATTATAAAGGTAAAAGCTGACAGGATATTTAGCACTGCCTTCTCGCTTCTTTGCCCTCAACCACCACCAGCTATACTTTTATCTTTGAACTCTACCCGCTGGTCTCTCAGAAACAGCTCACACTTTTTTTTAATGCTGATGTGATGTGCTGCTTTAAAAATGCTGAACTGGAAATTTTACATGTAGAAAGAAACACTAAGTACCTCTAAGGCTGAATGACTATTTGGTCACATTCTCCATCCTCCAGGGTGCGTACTACTATAACATTTTAGCTTAATAATTTCAAAGTACATGGGAACTAATTCTAATGCCCATATTTTAGATTTGACTGGTACCTGTAATCAACCTGATAAAGAAGAAAAATACTCTAAAAAGCAGACACAAAATATTGTTTCACAGTCCTAATCTCCAAGTATCTCATTTTTAGCATATAAATAAGAAATTAGACTCTATAAATAATTCTTTATTGTTTCAACATTAATCAAACATTTCTTGTGCCTTTAAATGATACTTTGAACAGACTTTTTTTTCCTAATTCAAGAACCTGCAGTTGCAAAAGATACAATTCAAATATGACCTATTTCAAATACCTTTCTTCTATTCACTATTAATGATTTAAATCACCCACTAGTTTCAGAAATTTCTGAGACAAGAAAGAAATTCCTTCAGATAATCATAACAGAGAATGGAAATGATTCTTATCAGCCTTTTTTCAGTGATAATAAGAGTGATGCTGAAAATTTGCCTCTCTTTCACCTGGTTTCCTGGACAATAATGTAGAAATCACTAAATAGGGGACATTTAAAAGGGAAAGTGATTAAGCATTTCTTTTCAAAGTCTGTAGGACATAAATTTTTCAAAATAGGAAGGATGCCTCAGATTTATAAACACGGAAATTCACGTTATCCAAAACACAGTGGTAAAGGGATTAAAAAATAGCAATAAAACAGGGTGCACAATATATGTAACACCAGCAACAGAGCTGCAAAATGCTGGGTATATATTTATTTTTAATGATTTATAGAACATTTCTGAAAAGGTATCAACTAAAACAGATGGAGGATATAGCTAAAAATTACCTCTACAGCTCCTAGTCTTGAAAGGAAGACTCATTTATCTGTCCAGGGCTTTTGGTCTTATCATTTATTGGTTTTCATTCAGCAGAAAAAAGTATTTTTTAATAAGTTTCCTTTGAAAACCACTTTAGATACATACATGATGCAATACATTTAGCTAGGTATGTCCTTGAGTCACACTGATATATCTAAAACCAAGCTGAGTTAGATGCAGACTGTTATAAATATGGTGTATGGGAAAATCGACCCATGGAAAAAGTTTACAAAAAGATCCACATTTTGCAAGATCTGAGTAAAAGTCCCTAAGTAAGCTGTAACAATATTATAACCTTATTAGAAGTATATTATCCTTTGCTATCATGGTGGAGGTGGAATAAATACTATTCTATCCTGAAATGGAGAACTACAAAGAAAATTTGAAGGATCTCTCCACCTAATCATCCATGGTTTAGCACTACAGGGAAAATATGTGAGAAGTCTGACTGACTTGGTATTAATAGAATACCTTAGTATCAGGAAAAAAAATTCTGAATCAGCAAGACTTCAAAAAGCTATGTTTCTTATTATTATTGCATCTTTGAATGATAGAGACAAAATAAAAATTAATTTAGTAAAGAAAGTTTTCATAGTTATGTTAAATATTTCCTCCCAATATTCCTAAATCACACAGGAGAAAAAAAAAATCCCTTATTTTCCAGTTAGGTTAAATTACTTCATTGGAAGACGAGGTAAAAATGGTAAAAACCCAAAACATAATTCAAAATCTATGTTAATACACTATGGGCTTAACATAATTTGAATTAAGTTAGAACAGAAGTTCTACAGAGATTTCAAATCTAACTGTCTCCTCCCCAACTTCAACACAAACAATGCACTTTTTGTAACATATAATGTCTATATTATCATCAAATACAACTTTATAGTACTTCTGATAATTTATAAAAGCTTTATATTATTTTGCCACTGTTTCAGATGCACTTTCAGAATTTTATGCAAATAAATTTTAGTACGTTTAAAAAATATTTAAACTCTGGTTTACTGTGGGGACATCTGCAAAAATATTCTGTTATGTTCTTATTGTGCATTTTTACGTTCATGATTTTGTGAATCAAAAAATGCTGCTGCCCTTTAAGAAGCAGATAACCCTTTTGGGAGGGTCAGCAAATTTAGTAATTAATAGCAACAAAACATTTAATTAAATTACAGAATTAAACAATAACCTATCTGAAATATTTTCATATGACATCATCTACAAAATAATTGAACTAACAAGGAAAGAAATTAATAATTAAATGTTGAAAAATCTTTACAATTTGTATTGTCCTGGTATGCCCTTAACTTTCTAGTTAGTTACCCTACTGCAGCAAATAGAACAAAGCTACATTGACAACAGTGTTTCATTCCTGTTATACCTAAATTATGTTTCCTACAAGAAGGATGCTTGCCCAGTGTAAATAGGTTTACAAGATCTATTCACTCAATGTATTTAAATGAACTCAATACTAAAAAGGGGAACAGTTTCTTCATGAAATTTTCTGACTGCTTATATACTTCACTTCCTCCCAGGTAAGTGCCTTTTCCCTCTATTTTATTTACATGACTATATAGCCAACCATTTTAAGATTTTACGTACATATCAGTATCCACAGGAAGCGTAATCTGTCTGCTGACTTACTGAAAGGGCAGCTAGGTCTTTTTAGAGTGAAATAAAATCAATGTTCAGAACAATATATTGGGTGTTTTTCAAAGAATAAATCATCATAAACAAAAAGCACCATGTTATATACAGAGTTATCTGACAGGGACAGTTAAAAACCAAAACATTCTGCAACAGCACCCTAATACAGGACAAAAACCACTGCCTAAATTTTAACATACTCCAGGAATTCACAGAATTCCAACCTACCCACTTCCTCCTCTCCAGGCTAACAATCCTTTTTTTCTGCTTCTTAGGCCTGAAAATTGCTGCTTGCACACAGTTTAAAAAGTCTCTGTAAAAAAAGTTATTAACGATAGCCTCTGAAAATAAAGCAAAATTAACTTACTCTGCTGAAGCACATAATGAACTGCATCACTTCTACATATCCTTAAACTCCTCCTTTCCGCGTATATTTGTTCCTTGTCAGTTTTAATAGAAGATGGTGAATGGCACTCAGCACTGGACCTGCCAGAACTTCACTATTCATGATGCAGTACCTACTGGGACAGTAAAGGAGAGTGAGTCTGAGTAATTTAATTAAAAAAAAAAAGGGGGGGGGGGAGGGGGAGTCAAAATTATCCTGTGAAGAAAAAGCAATATTTGGTTTCCATCAATTTCTAGGTTTGAATTCTACCTGTTTGTGAATGCAGACTATTTCTGGAGAAAATGAAAGATTCATTCGATACACATTTCAGAATTAACTGTACTGAAATGGGACACAACTATCGAAGGGTGAACTAGATGACTGAAATCTTACTAAGTTTATAGAATAGTTTACAGATTTGAATCTAGTTAAATTCCATACTGATCAAAATTCTGAACATGAGTTTGTAGCTCAGCAGTCCACTAAGTTTCTAGTTTCTGAAAGTCTTGCTAATCACTGATAGCAAATTTAGAAACTAGAATCAAGAGTGTTGATCCCAGTACACTAAAGACCTGGCTGCACCAAGATACACAGGGAATTTTATACATTAGGACCTCTATGTCTGCAGAGGTGAACATTCCATTGCACTATAAATTATTGTTTTCAGCTGCTTGCACAAACTAAACGGATTTCTTAGTTTCTACACCATATCATGGTTTTTCCTTAAAACGATTCTCCAGCTCTCTCCACGTCTGTGTCCCCCTTCCCCCCCAAATATTCGTCTCCCATATTTCACCTAATATTTTGGCAGGAAAGCAAGAAGAATTTTCCTGATTCAAAATGCCTTTCAGCTTAAGAAGAGAGACTTTAAAACACAAAACTGAATTTGGCAGAAACTGAACATCTTCTTATATTTTATGAAATGGAGATCTACAAGTAAATTCAATTTGTGGTCAAGAGAGACACAATGTTTCCTTCAAATGCATAGCAGGATAGCTCAAAGTGCCTGTAAAATGTGCTCACTGATGCAAATGCTTAAAACATTATCTGCTGCCAGTAGCTGCACCACTGGCACTGGATTACAAGTGCAGAAAATTTCTATCTACTATAGCAGAAAACTGACACTTTATACATGCTTACAACTAGGCAGAAAAGCTTAGCAAAAAGAGTAAAAGCATTTTTAATAAATATAATGGTAAAAATCAGGTTTTTAGATAAAAATTTTCATACACCATAAAATCTTATCAGAGTTGGCAGTGATGAATAAAAACATTTAACAAATTATGTTTACTATAGGTTTTTACCTATCTCTGTAAGAATGGGCCTTTAAAATCTGAAAAAGAGACAACTTGTGATCTAATGGTTTGGAAGCCAAGAAATCATGTTATAGTGGCCACCTAGCTGTTAGGACTAGTCTAGTTCTCAGTTTTTAATTTCTCAATGCATTAAATCTCAGATTGTCTGTAAATGTTTCCATCAAAGTTGCTTATATTAAGTGAAAATCATGTTGTGCAAACATTTTATTAGGCCAATCTTTCTTTTCACTGTCACACCTCAGTGCCAGATGAACATTTCCCATCAACAGCTGACAACCTTGACCTATGAAAACTGAAACTGGGAAATGTGTTTCATGGATCTATATGAAGCAGTAAAGTCATGGTGGGAAAGATACTAGAATCCACTGCTCTAAGCACAATTCAATAAGTTTATGGGGAAGCACATGAGCACAGGACTCATTGCTGCTCCAGTGATGGATTCCACCACAGCTTCTTTCCACATTTCAATCTCATTAAGCACAACTGCCTGACATTTATGTACATATACAGCCATTGTGATTTTTTTTTCCCTGCCATATCATCTGAAGGGAAGAGAAATCACAGAATCATTTGGGTTCAAAAGGGACCTCTTGAGATCACCTAGTCCAACCCTCTTGCACTAGCAGGATCACCCAGACCAGGTTGTGCAGGACCATTTCCAGATGGCTTTTGAATATCTTCACAGTTGGAGACTCCATAACCTCTGCAGGCAACCCATTCCAGTGTTTGACCATCCTCACAGTAAAAATGTTTTTTCTGTTAATCAGATGGAATTTCAAGTGTTTTAATATGTGCCCTTTGCCACTTCTATCAGTAGGCACTACTGACAAGAATCTAGCTCCCTTCTTCATTCTTTCCCAGCAGTTACTTTACACATAACATCCCAGCTAAGCCTTCTCTTCAACAAAGTCCCAGTTCTCTCAGCCTCTCTTCATATGACAGATGCTCCAATCCCTTGATGATCTTTGTGGTCCTATGGACTCACTACAGGAATTCCACATATTTCTCATACTGGTGAGCCCAGAAGTGGACATGGTACTCCAGATATAACCTCACCAATGCTGAATACAGAGGAAAAGGATGACTTGCCTCAACCTGCTGGCAGTACTCTTCCTAATGCAGCCCAGGATGCTTATTGGCTTTCTTTGCTGTGAGGGCACTTTGCTGGCTCATGTTCAACTTATTATCCACAAGGACCCCAAAATCCCACTCTGCAGAGCCGCTTGCCAGCTACTTGGCTCTCAGCATGTACCGGCAGGACTTGGCACTGCCCCTTGTTGAACATCATGAGATTCCTCTCTGCCCAGTTATCCAGCCTGTCCAGGTCCCTCTGAGTGGTAGCACAACCACTTGGTGCATAGCATGGTGTAGTAACTCCTCACCATTTCTGTATTGTCTGCAAATTTGCTGAGGGTGCACTCTGCCCCATCACCAGGTTATTAACAAAGAGGTTGAAAACAGTACTGGCCCCGGTATCAATCACTGGGGTATGCACCAATTAGTGACTTGCCTCCAACTGAACTTTGTGCTATAGCATTATTCTTCAGCAATTAACATAGGAACTTTGGTGTGTTTTCTTCAAATGCATTACCTATATTTTTCCTTGATTCAACAAATTCCATAAAAATTAATACACATGCTATCAATTAAATAACTTGCAAGTAGTTTTTCTGTTTAACCATCTGCAGCCAAAAGAACTTTCTGCAGCAAAATGGAGAGGAAATCTGAGTACTACAAAGCCTAAGAGCACATGGATTTAAAATAGAGACTAGCTAAAGACAGGTTTAAGTCACTTTGCCCTCAATCTGTGGCACTAATTTCTAAATACATTTTTATACTCTGTTATCTTTACACTATTAACAATACCATGCATATTTTATCACCATTTCCATTTTGACAGAACTAGGTCTCCATAAACACATACAGATCTGGAAGCAGAGTAAAAGTGTTTGAAAACAAACATCTCAGATGATGGGCAGCATATAAAAGCTAAAACATTATCATTATTTCTACTGTTATTGGCCATGTATTACATAAGGAGGTTACGCTGGATTTTCTTTTTCATATTAGCATGAAAACAGGAAGCCAAAATTGTAAGACCCTTTTCTTCTGAAAGCGAAGCTGCTGTTAAATTCTGTCACAAACCACTTTTTCTACTTAGAACTGCTAGTACAACATATGGGGAACATGCTTGAATTCCATCTCTATAGGCTACAGGACCCTTGCCATGAGATCAAACTATTCATAATTCCACATTTTAGCTTATTTAGTTCATGCACAGTTGCTGATGTATTTTAAGACCATTATCCAGAGGAATACTCCAAGTTATTGATATCAGATTTCCGTTATCAGGATTTTCACAGAATCACAGGTTGGAAGGGACCTCAGGGATCATCTAGTCCAACCTTTCTGGGAAGAGCACAGTCTAGACAAGATGGCCCAGCACCCTGTCCAGCTGACTCTTGAAGGTGTCCAGTGTGGCCGAGTCAACCACTTCCCTGGGGAGATTATTCCAATGGGTGACTGTCCTCAATGTGAAAACATTTCCCTCTGGTGTCTAATCGGAATCTCCCCAAGAGCAATTTGTGTCCGTTCCCCCTTGTCCTCTCCATGTGACTCCGTGTAAAAAGGGAGTCTCCATCTTCTCTGTAGCTACCCTTTAAATACTGGTGCATGGTGATGAGATCCCCTCTGAGCCTCCTTTTCTCAAGGCTGAACAGGTAAGTTCAGATGCTCCAACACCATCTATGTCACTGGAGTTTTGACTCCATCTCATGCCCAAATAAGTCTAAAGGTAAGCTCAATGTAAAAAAAAAAAACAAAACCAAAAAAAAACCAAAAAAAACCCCCAAAACAACCCACACCTCAAAACAACCCCCAAACAAAAAAAAATACACACAAAAAACCAAACACAAAAACCCAACAAAACTACCACCAAAAACAATCACCAACACCACAAACTGGTCCAAGAAATATCCTGTAAAAATTTTTATTTTTTTTTTAAATCCTCCATGCATTAAGTGCTGTCAGGCAGCTCAGGAAGGACCAAACTGAGACTAAGTCAGCTTCTACAATACTAAGCAGAGTTCTGCTATCAAAGATATACTACTCAAAATGTCCTTCATCTAGCTCAAGGCATAGAGAATTTCATTTAGTTGTGTCCAATGTATGCAGTCAGCAGGGTAAAAGTAAATGTGTGAGCCATACTTCTGGAGGCAAGGTTGCCCAATAACTAGATTCATATTGTATAAATTGATTCCTTGCTATTTATAGATGTTACGTGATGTGATCAATACTGTAGCAAGCATTTTGCATATGTATCTAGCTGGGTGTTATTTTCTTCCCACTCAAATTATTTATACCTATCTATATAGATACTAGTTGTGTTGCCGTACTTAATTAAATGACTTCACACCTTAAAATGCTGTACATACAAAAGCTGCTGTTATTTTAAAGAAAGTAGAACTCTCAGAAACAGCTGTTCAAAACAAAGCCCACAAGAAAATGGTTTTAAAATATATAATGTTAGATATTTGCTTTGTAGATTATGTTCATCTTCAGTAAAATAAATATTTGCTTACATCCTTAAACATCAATTTAAAAAAATGTAATTTAGTGGAACACCCAGATAGCTGCAAAATATCTATGGAAATTGTGACTGAAACATCTTACAATTTGAGAAGAAAAAAAGGAATGAATTAACTTTAAAAAAAAAAATTTGTATACAATACATACACAAAACAAATTAGAGACAGATAAAAAATAACACTAAAAAGAATACTGCTCATCTATAATACCTACTAAGATAATTTTAAGTCTGTTTCTCATTATTCGTAAAGAAACTGTTGAGCCTTTTCCACCTAAAATTAGATTTACTATATCAATTATGTTTCAACTCTTGGCTGCGACATCCCTTCAGCCTGCCCCTACACTGCGCTCTTGTGAGCTAGTGTGGTAATGCAATAGCTCCAGATGACTCGTTTCAATAGTATGCAGTTTCTTCAATACAGAGATGCATAATGGGAAAGCAGTGACATAGCAGTTGCATATATGGGAGAGAAATCCTTGGCCTTAATTTGCTGCTGCTGGAGGATTCAGCAAGAAAAATGGATTTAACACACCTGCAAGCGTTTTTTTTCTGTACTGACTCTGTAGATCAGGACTAGTAAATATTTATTTTGCAAATAAAACTGACAGAAGAGAAAGTAGTCAGACAAGCTTTTAATACCATATTATGGTTCAATAATAACTATTCATAGAATAATCGTGGAAAAAAAAGTATTTTGATTTTAAGTGGAAATAACCTGCTGTAACTCATTATGCAGTTCCATCTCTTGGCTGTAACAGGAATCAATAAATTAAACTCCTTTGTAGCAATGTGTGTTTCTTGCCTTTAAGCAGATCTATGCTTATCCTGCTTATAATGACTGTGACCACATTAGTGCACTTCTGAACTAAATCTGGTTAACTGTACCAATAACCTGCTGGCCACTACCTGGATTATGCCACCATTTCCGATTTTAGAATGAGTTGTGCTTATATTCTTAAGGTAGCACCAGTAATCTTAAAATCATCTTTAAAAGCATTTAAATAATATGATATCTCTACTGTTATGCAAGGAAATCAACATTTGGAAAGCCTGAGCAAGGCTGTTCAGCTAGCTTTCAGTTAAGTACATGCTTATTTGCTTATGTTATGTTAGTAAAAACATCAAGCAAGGAAGGAACTGATGGAGGATCAATTTTTGAGTTTGAACTACAATAGCACTCATCCATAACTATATCTAACAATGGAAACTCTAGCTGCAGTACTTTCTGCAATGTCATTAATGGTTGCTGTGGAAATAACAATGTCATGAATCCAAAATTGAAAGCAGGGAGCATCTGGAAACTCAAAGACCAGTCTGCAGCATCTCTAGTGTTAAATTTCTAATGTTAAAATTTATTTACAGGATTGTATTTCTCACCCATAAATCATATTCTCTCAATCCTCTTTTCTGCTTCCCACTCAGCTGCACCTCCACCCACCCTACTTCAAGGCTGTACTGTTTGTGTGAGGTAATGTTCATCGCTGCATATAGTAAAATGATTCTACCTTCTGTTACCCAACAGTGCTGCATTTTCACTCCATATCATTAATAGTTAGTCATAGAACTATTATTCATTCTCTGAACTCCTAAAATGAGATATCACTGATAGGTTTATATCCCTAGCAACCGCACATAATATGGAGAACTGTATTTTGCTTAGCTGTATCATCACATGTTCCTATTTCTGCTTGCAAACAGTCTTGTTGTTGCTGAAGAATGTATATCAACAACAGGCTTCAGCAAGATATTTCACATCAGTTAATATTTAAAAGATGTCTTTACCTCCCCAGCAATGTCACCAGCTTGAGTTACTGCAGTCTTTCAGCCCAAAAGTAGGTGTCTCTGCCAGCTAGTACTAAGCCAGGTACCTATTAAGCTTTGGTTCCAGTATAAAAATATATATATGCATATATATCTCTGGTTTTGTCTTAAATACTGCCTCTTTATATGTAACAGCATGGCAGATATGTTTAATTGCCTAAAATACTTAACCACATAGTGAAAATTATTACTGTAAACATAAATGCTGTTTTTTATCTTAAAACTTCATATTTACTATATTTTAGTCAAATTTTTTACTATATTTTACTGAATTTTACTCCACGTGCACAGTAGGGAGTGCCCCAAATAGAGGAGGTAAGACGAATTCTTTATAGAAAATGCAATTGTTTCAATAGTGACAATCAAATTTTATATTCACTAGGAAAAAAGTGCAGTATATACGTGGACTTTAAAAAACAATGTATCTAACTTTAGCTACATGTTTACATTAACATACTTTCATATAATAAAGGAAGAGGTATTGAAAGGCTACCTTTGTTATACTAAACATGAACTGGATTTAGTGAAGTCAGCTGGTCTTTCAACATAGACCCAACCTGAACAGACCCTCTGTCATCTATAATTTATCCCTTTCCTAAGACAGTAACTATGTTCAGAAATGAGGAAAGTCATAAGGTCAGAGAAGCCTACAGCAGCAGGAGTACTTCAAAGCTGACATCTCTGTAAGTAAATCCTCCATTTGATAAGGGAAGAATGTCTACTGTTCAAATGCCATGTCTTGTTTCAGGATGCTTTTTGGCTAATATTAGCAGTGGATTTCTTAAAATTCTACATGCCTTTTAGACCATGCTTTAAAAGCGCTACAAGGAAGCCAAAACACCCAACTTAATAGAACTAATATCTCAGTACACAAGGGGAATTTCTGTTCATGCAGTACTATAGCAACATGTGTTCCATACACAGACCTAGCTGGTATGACCCTGCTTCCCTTTTCCATATATACAACCAGATTTAAAACAAACAAAAAAAACAAACCCCAAACAACAACAACAACAAAACTTAAAAATAATTTATGCAGTTATTCATTACGAAATACTTCCATTTTGCTCCATTTGACCCCCTTTTTGTTATTTTGCCAGAGCCTCACTTTCCTAAACCCTTCCAAAAGGCAGTCAGAGCCACTGCACCTTACAGTCACAAATACTCTACCCCCAAACCAGACAGAAAGGATGATTTAAATTTTGATTAAGGGAGGTGAGAACTACAGGGACCACTGTTACTCCCTCAGGCTCCAAAGATGGCCAGAAAAGTCCATTACCCAATTTCTCCAATGGTATTACCAACTCAGACAGCACAAAGAGGTTTTCTGTAGGTCTTCTGAAGGAAGGAAGAAATGGGGGAGCAGGTAAGGCAACATTTCTTGAGGAGCAGAGGGTAAATTCAGGCTTCTGAAGGGATAGCAATAATAGCAATACAGGATTGAAATGTGTGGGGAAGTACTTAGCATGTAAACCAGAGTGTATCTGTATGTACTTTTTGTTCTCTTAAACGAAGAGGATTAAATGACAGAGGGAACAAATTAAATAAATATAACTGCCATATTACATGCCACCCCTTGTTTCTACCAAAGAGATGTTTGTGGGTAAATTATGCAGCTTGTACGCCAAGCTCTTCAAAAAGATGCCTCTTCAATAACTCGCCTAGAGAAAGTGTGGTTTTGGCCTGAGAGGAAGATGATATTTTGTAGTACCTTCAGCTGAATTTGTCTGTTGAAAATAGGTATGGTGTATATATATATATCATGCATATATTCACACAGTTGCACAAACACACTTATCAACATTTCCTTCTCCTCCTCCCATTGAAAATACTACTTTGAGTGTTAAAAAAGTCTCTTGTCAGTTATCTGTACTGAAAATAGCAAAAGTTTGGGTTTATTAGCAAATACTTTATTGTTATAGCTGTATGCAGTTATCCTTTAGTTAGTTGTTATTGCCAATGGAGATGATTCTTAGTCTTTCCCCAGTGACGCTGTATTTGTCACTATTCTGGGCATTAATCCAAGTCCAAAGATAGGCATGAAAATTATAGGCTCTTCCTACATAGCTTTCCTTTTTAGCGACTTCATGCAGTCTCCACATTAGCAACTTCTAACTTCTCTCAGATTTCTTCCTACATAAGTCACTCTCCATTTGGATGAAAAGTGAAATAAATTCAGCTCACTGCTATAAGGGAATTTTTCTTTAACTTCTAACGGAAAATACGCTTTTTCAAATTCAAATAAAGCTAACAGTTTTTTGTGGTTGTTGCTTTCTTATAGCATTTTCTATAGTATCTATCACATTAACATCTGAGGAAAAATATTAATGGCTTTTTCTTCATTTGTTCTGTAAAATGGAAAATATCATTAGCCTCATTTTAGCAATAGGGAATTCATGCACAGAGAAAGCATACTGCATGTTAAACATCATAAGAGAAGACTATGCTGAAGTCAGGAATACCTCTCTGAAAATACAAACATTCTTGTTCCTAATTCTTTCAGTGTTTTGGAAAATATTGCTACATATTTTTACTGCTATTCCATAATACTAATTAAACGGAATGCTGAATGCAACTTTTTTATTTGATCTAATTCATCATACTACCCTAACTGGTAGGAGCCCCGGTCATTCTGCCAAATGTTAACAAACTAACAAGTCAGAAATGCTAAAAACACTAAGTATTAACTAATCAGGAAAAAAATAGATAACCAAATTCGATTCACTCCTAGTCTGAATTAATTGACAGCAAGCCTATTTTCAAGCAGGAGACAGAACTATGGTGTCACTGATACCATCTGTCATTTATGCTTTGACACAGAAGAGAGATTTGTAAAAAATCTCTGTATTGGATTACATGGAGCCCCTATATAGCAGCAGGGGCACACCTGACTAAACATTGCTCTCTATATGTTAACCAAATCCCTTGGATCATGCCAAGCAGATACTATGAAAGAGATCTACTCTTTCACTGAATGTTAAATGGACATATTAACACATTGGAAATCTACTAGATGACTTTTTTCCCCCCTCTTGAGACCCCTCCCTCTTTCTTCAGTTCTCTTTATTTATAATAATGAAAAAAAAAAAAGAAACCATATCTGCATGAAGCTCTTCAAACTCACTCTAAAATAAAATCAAGAACTGTTGCCAAAAACTTCTTGGCTGTCTTTCACAATGAAATGTATTCATTTAGGGTTAAAATGAACAATCAGGTATGATTACAAATTGAATTGTGATTGGGAAGCGCTTTATCACCTAAGATAAAATGTTACGAGTGACAAATCAGAAAATATTTCTGAAAGAACCTGAGAGGCTGCAAATACAACCAAAGGAGAAACTAAATGGCAAGGAAGTCATTAGCAAAACAGCATTTGACAAGTCCAATTGCCTCCTACTTATTTTTGTCCTACCATTTTAAAATCATCACTTCCCACAGCCCATTTCTACTTTTCTCCCTCTTTCCTCCTTCCCCTTGCTAGCCCTTCTGGCAAAACAAAAACTACCTGTTCTTCTAGTCCTCAAAACACACCAGTTTTTCACTTACTAACCCCCAGCAAACCTGCATTACTGTAGAACCTACCACAGGGCTTTACACATATGAACAATTCTGTCAGTTACACAAGTAACAAAAACACACAAGCAGCATAACAAAACAATTCATTACATCCTACAGGTGTATGTAATTTGTTAGCTCTTATGCTATGTTGATACAATACCACAGAGCATTTAGAAGTTACACCATTGACTTAACTTTGTCCAAGTTTTCATCAATAATATTCTACACATAAATCAGATTTTAAAATAACAAACAAGCAAAATCTTATGGGGAGTTTACAGTTTCCAAAATCATAGAAAAAATGTTTGGTCACTTGGTACATCATAAACTATAATCTGTTTACTGTCTTTAACATTTTACACTGTAAACATCTTAAATACTTACGTAGCTTGACTCATACACCAACCTTCTTCATCAGATTTGCAACATCTTAACTTCTCACCCTCTGCATAGAAACAAAGAAACATGAGTTGGAAAATGATCAAGGCTCATAAATGGACAAACAGTTGTAAGGAATACCAAGATACCAAGATTGTTACGAACAAGCCAACAAAATACAGAATGAATTTGACTAATCTCTGACACAATTATCACTTACTGTACTTAATTTTTGTCATGTTTTGATAATATGACACTGTCTTTTGAGAAAAAGAATTGGAACAGTATCACTTGATTTTATCTTCCCTCCGTGACAAATCGAGCATAACAAAATGCCCACAATGCATTCTGAGTTCAGGCACTGTTTTCACCCTTTGTTTTCAATTGTCACTGTATTTGTAGAAAACCTTTCCACTAGGGCCTGTATAAGCAGTAACTGAAGTAAGTGCGAATCCTGACACTGATTTCAGTGCTTACCAGACACCACCTACAGTAAGAGCCACACGTCGACAGCGGCTTGCAGTACACAACTAAAAGAAGTCAGATATTGCCCCCTAGTGCCTGCAGGACAAAGCACGTCGTTTACGAGCAACTGACAACATTTTATCTTAACAATACAGAGGCTTTCATGGGAATTTGCAGCGGAAGCATGGAGGACTGCGGCAATGCATGGTTCCAAGGCCCAGCAAAAAGCTGTGCTCCTTAACCCTTGCTGGGAGAGTTCATCACAATGGAGCTCAGAAATTACCTGTATGAGTACATAGCTGAGTAAGAACTGCTCAGCTCTGCAAAGAGCAATTAAAAACACTAGCAAAGAACTCCGGGAAAGAATTAATACTGTGTATGAGGGATACAAGGGATATGCATATCAAAATATGAGGAAAAAGGGTCTTTTTATACTCAAAGTATATTGTGTTCTTAACCACAAGAAAAATACTGAGTAAATCGACCTCAGTTTTCTAAATGAGACCACAGCTTATCATATTAAAGGCAGCATTTTTTAAGCTACTACAAGTATACATTCAGTTCACCATCCACCTCAGAAAACACAGCACTAGTAACAGAAATTAGTACAGTAACACCAATTTTAATCCTCTGAAAACAAAAGCACGTAAGTAGTAACCAAAGCAACTCATTTTATTTCAGTATAGGATCTGTTAAGGCACTGGAGAAATACCACAGTAAAAGCTTTAGCATTGCACATGTGCTCACATCATCAGTGAATCACAAACATCCAGCAGAGTACCAGCACTTGCAGTATCACCTGCTTCTGCTACAGTTCAGAAAGAGAATTGAAGCAATTAAGCTCACTGACTGGTAACTACAATGCCATCACACTCAGCATAAATCAAAACTATGCACGTAGCAAAGAAATTTAGCACACCTCACAAAAACACCCTTTATACATAAATATATATGCCTGCCAAACATGTCTCTGTGCCCTTACCTTTCATACTCTGAGCACTAAATGCCTTCAGGCTGGCTTCTGGCTAGCATGTTGTCAGTCACTTGCACCTTACTCTCTTGCCTCCAGGTCTCGTACTTGTCTTCATTATGTCTATATTCTTTCATTTAAATTATTCTATAGTAGTATTTTTTTAATGTCTATAATGTGGTAGTCAGAAAAGAATTTTAAATAAAAAGTCTGAAGATCCCACACTTCAACTCCTGAGGACAACACCCATTTATCTGCTATTGCACACTCAGTAAGCAACCTATGATATACACTGTACATTACGATTCCTTTGAACGTTATCAGGACACAATCTCTACCATCTAGGAAAAACATAATTCTGATGTTAAGGGCTTACAGTAACATAAACACTTTTGAAGAAGAACAGACTGTTATACAATAAAACTGTAAGAACCAGAATAAGAGGAAAAATATAGTAGATATTAAAAGCTGAAGCCTCTAATGCAGAAGCAGGGTAAGCCAGCCTACTTAACGCAAGGCTGTAGCCAAATACCATTGTCTGCATTTAGTCAACACTGAAGGGGCACAGAGCGACATAACTGAGTAAGCTGGCTTTATTATGGTGACAGCTTCAGGCAGCTACATAAATCAGTTCTTATATGCCTTCATGAATTATTATTGTTCCAATATTTTTTCCTGACAACTAGTCAGCTTTCCCTACCAGCTACCAGCATAAAAATTTATCCGCTATATATGAGGCATATTGAGAGACTTTGTTCATACTTTTTTGGTAGACCTGGCTGAAAACACTGAAGAAAATCTTATCTTGGCTTCTGAGACCAAAACAATTGCAGAAGAAACTGTAAAAGTATTCTCAAGAACATTCGTTTTCTACAAACCTGCCTGGTTTGTGGAAAACAGCGCCTGTTACCATTTACTTCCAGCTCCAGATAAAACTGATAATTTTGGGTGAAATAGCAAAGTAAAGAGGAAGAAAAGAAATTCTGAACTGATTGACACTTTGCCTCACCAGTTTGTCTTTGCAGAATGTCACTTATCAATCCCAACACTCTTCCAAATGTTCCCCAACTTCATCCCAATTTATCAAGTTCTCAAGGGTACAGACAGACCCTGCTTCTCTCTTACGCCTTGCTCAATCCTACCCAACTGTAGAGTTTATTCTTCCACATTCCTGGCTCCAGGCTCAGTGAAAGCTGGCACACGTACCCGGGGGGATAGGAAGAGAGGGGAAGATTTTTTTATATTTTCTCTTCCCCCAGATATTTTCTGCATTCCTGTAAGTAACATGTGATAGGTTTTAGGCATTTGTTGAAAAGTTCTGTCTGTGAAAGTTTCACAACCAGTTCAGAGTTCAAAGTACCCGTTTTTAGGGTGCTTTTTTCCCCACTTGCAGATTTTATATTAAGTTCTATACCAGAACTGTAGAAATATCAAACTTTCCTATAACCCAATAGCCCTAGTAAATAAAGTTTGCAAACTTTGTGCTGTTAAATTAGTGCCCTGAATGCCCTCCTTCGTATGTTCAGGATCATAGTGTAGGGGTATGAAAATAAAGTTTCTTGTATATTAGTCAATATCTTTAATCTTTCTCACAATTTACAGACATCTATGTACCAAACACTCAGATGCAGAGGGAATTAGCCAGGTGGAACAACCCGAGAAAGATTTATACCTACATTAATAACATAACTTTGATAACCATACTATATTGTATCTTTACATAGGCAACAAGTTTGAGACATGGCATAACAGCTCACTACTGCTGTTACGATTTGTAAGAAAGTCAGGTCTATTAAGACTGAGGATGAAAGCGGTGAACGGCCACACTTGGCCTGCTTTCTCCTACCCTTTCAAATCTGGTCAAGGAGCAAAAAAGGAGATATCCAGACCTGCTACATCAACACTTTAAGCAAATCACAGCTCTTACAACTTCTCCTCACAAAATTCTAACTCATACCCAGGTAAACAATCAAGTAGACATAACTGGCTTCTGTTTTCAGCTTCTCTTCCCCTCCCCTCCTCCAATGCAGGTGGTCCAGCAGGTAAAAGTGTGATACTAACTTCAGTCCTAAACATTTAGCTAAGTATAAGCACAGTTAGCTGCACTCACATTCTGTTCACTTAGAGTCATCGGAATATGAAGCAACTATTTATTATCTTATTTACTTCCTCAATTTTAGTAAATAATCAACAGTAGAGCTACTGGGATTCAGAAGTACACAAAAGGGGGAAAAAAGTCGAAGTTCCAAGAAAGGTGAATGAAACATGTAGGAAAGCAGATAACTGGTTCTTTTTGGGCTCATAGAGTTTACCTGTAAAGTTACAGGGTGTAACAAAGCAAAGCAGTTCCCAATCACAGGCAGGAATTCTTAGTACAGCCATCCCACATCAGCATGCCTGCCTTCTGGTCTTCACTGGGACTATTTTGAACCAGAAGAATTTTAGTTTTGATTTGCACAGACACAGATCCCACGAATTAATGAGTTGGAGAGAAATTATGCATTTAAATTTCAAAAACTTGCCATAAGAAAAATTCATATGTAAAACTTCTAATTATCTTATTTAGCTGGGTTTGTGCGGGGTTTAAATTAAATAAATAGCATATTTATCACAACCAACTAGTAAGGCAGATCCAGTTGCAGTTCAAGATTTTTTTCCCCCCTCCAGGTGCTTCTTTTGACCACAACTGTGCAGGACATGTTATACATGAAGCAGAAAATTTTTGTTATCACAGAAGACTGAAAACTCAGGATCCACAATAAGAAACATCAACAAAAGGTTACCAACACTGCCTGCACAAGATTTATCACCTATATCTTAAAGACTATGTTTCTCCGAAACAGACTGATTATGGTAGCTACAACCCACAGGAGAGGAAAAGCTATACTGGTAGCTTCCAGCTTGATTTGTCCATTAACTTCAAAGGACTGCAAGTTCTTATGAAGGCCAGGTTAGAACTTTTAGAGTGTAAACAAATATTTTCCTCAAACCGTAATTCTTTTAAGTAGTTTCTTTAATGCTCTATACACTTTTCATGGAGACCACATGCTTGGTGTTTATTAAGCTGGTCAACTAAGCAACACAAGCGGACTGAGTCCTTACAGCTGTAACACTAGGAGGTTGCATTCCCCTGTAGTCCTGACCATCCTTGCAGGGGTGCCTGATTAAGCTGGGCAGTTTTCATTCCAGCTTGCTCAGACACACCACAAAGGCTCATTTCTCAGCAACATCTTTTTTAAAAGTCGCCCACAATCACTCCTACTGGCAGACTGTTAGGTATCTTACAGCTAAATTAATTTACTGCTGAGAACAGTAGTTCTTTTTTAATATGTTTGCCTCGTGGACAAAGACACTTAAAAAGTGAAAGGTTACTGACCTTTTCAGGGAGGACTAACAAGTCTGACATTAAAGTGTCATGTGATTATAACAATCCCCTACCAAAAAATGCTATTTTTTCCCCATTTTGTTCATTCATTTTCAGAAAGAGATAAAAGGAAATTAAATATCTTATGTTTGTCAATTTGCATCATGTGGCTTTTCTTTTTCTAGGCCTGCTTTGTGTCTAATCTTTCTTGCATCTTTTATCTCATGTTTTCAGATGATCTAGACCACATCCTTTGGGTACACAAAGAGTTTATAGCCTTGTTTGTTTTAATATATTTAATGCTTGTAAAAGACAACAGTGTTTTTCTTGGCATTGAGAACTTTAGTTCTCAAGCAGTAACACCACCAAAGCAAAAGCTGCAACGGTGCAGGCTTCTCCACAAAGCACTGCCAACAAAGCTCAGTGCCATCTCATCCTATTATTTATTATAGCTTCTACTACGTTGTGGAGATGTCAAACATATTGATATGTAGTTTCCTGGATCATTCCCAAAGTCCTTTTAGACAGTTGTATATGTGCCATATTCACCATTTTCCAATACCACTTGGCACCACTGATATTAAGCAAAAACTTAGCACTGCCCTTTCCACAGCTACAAATTAATTTAGGATTCCAAGATTAATACATCTGATCATCCCAAATCGTTATTGCTTATCTTTTCTGTTCACTCCATTGATAATTCAGTTTAAGGCACATTCTCTGTCTGGTCCTCCATACAGGAAGAGTTCTGCTGCGGAATTCTTCCCAGGATACTCTCCAGTGAACAAAAACCCCTCCTTACTTTCTCTGTTCTGGTTTTATCATGATTGCTCTTCCCACCCAACCTTGATTCTCTGTGGATCCTCAGGATTGTCTGGCAGAATTTCTGCTCATAAATACTAAAGTTGCTAATATCGATTTGTCTTTGCTGGTTGTTGGCCTAACCCATTTTAGCCTGCCTTAATGGGTTTCCACATTTCACAAAGATTTATGATCCTTTCTGTTTCCTTTTTTGGACACGTATTTCCTTGTGTTCTTCTTTTTGGAAGATGCCTCCTTTTTTTTTTTTTTTTATAATTGCCCTACCTCTGTGGTTGAACCGTGTTGGCATCCTTCAAAGCTTAGCCTTCTACCACAACTACAGAAGTACACAAGCGTACAAACTGTCCTGCAGCAAACTCCCAAAGAACATAATGCAAACACTGGATTATGGACTTTCAGTGCACCCTGTAATTTTATTCACAATGTACTACTAGTCTCATTGCTAAGATTAAAACCAGTATTAAGCTTTTCATACAATAACTGCATCCCAAAGCACAGCAAGGAACACAGAGCAATCCAAGTGATCAAAGACTACTGTCATAGTACAGGAAAAAGGCCCTCTACACAACCTTTTAGGAAGTGCCAGTTCCTTTCCCTAATTCACTGCTAGTATACTGAGTTAATGCTTTTAAGTTTACAAACACTGCTCCAAATCGCTCCAGTATGACCAATACAAGTAAAATTCTAGGAATCTTAAATAAGTGGGTGCCACAATCAGGCACCAGCCCCCACACATATTAAGAGATGCATAGTGGGAGCTTGACTTATATTCTTTGGGCATTTATTTGATGCAAATTATCTGATTAATAGCAAGGACACACAGGAAAAAGTGTTTGCACAAAATAAAAATTATTTTCTGAGGCAACAAATAAACACTCCAAACTGGAATTAAAGCAAAATTGCAGAACTCAGAGGGACTACTCTAAACCATGTGGGTGTTAGATAAAAAGGCTTTGTTGCTACCAAGTTGCTACAGTACTTAAACATAGAGAATCTGGTAGAATACTGTCATTAAAACCTAATATATGCTTTATTACACTCTGCATTAAAACAGCTTAATTCCCTGTTTTTACACATAATTCTTTGTACAGTCCAAAGGAAAAAAACTAACGTTGCTACCAAAGGACAGGAACTTTCTCTGCACCTTAGGCCTTTAAAATTTTCTCTGCTGAGTCATGTCATCTGACTGGTCACACAAGAATACATGTGAGCTTGTAGCCTGTCATGGAGTTGATTAGAGATTTTCTTTGAAGGAGCTGAAGCTAATGTGCTTAAGCTATTGAATAAAAATGTCATATACGCTCTTTATGTGCACTTTGTTCTCCTTATTAAATCATATGCATCAGAGATCTTTAAGGACAAAATTACTGATGCACAGCATATGTACTCCTTTAACCACTGCAGTTTACCCTAGCAAAGTATTATCAAATATAAGAGTTCTTGAGACTATAGAAAGGAAATTAGCATGCTCTATTTTTTTCTGCTATTTAGTTGTTTTCCCATAATGATTTAATCCTGTTAAGAATTTTGGGTCTCTGTTCTATTGATGGGGCCCTTCACAGTAATTGGAGTAAGTTCCTGAAGTTATTCTTTGACTCTTGTAGGCCCTAAATTTTACATCCAGTAACACTTCACAAAATTAATCACCATCTCCAACTTTTTATTATTGCTTACTAATTCATACATGTTTTTAAGATGTGCATTTCTTTGTGTGGCTTGTTCTATGTTTACAAAGCATGTTGCTGCTAGAGACTGCCTGGTCTCAGCTCAAAATAACTGAGGTACCTACAGACTCTGAAACTCCAGCACTGTAATTTTGCATCTTTTAATTAATTTGGCCTTTTCCTTTATTTTCACTGCAACCCCAGCATGGTCTTTACCTAAATGATTCCCGTTTAGCTGACTTAGCACTCTACAGTAGCTTGCCCTCCCTGAAAAGGAAAAAGCGATGACTGCAGTAGCGAGTCCTCGCAAGTAACACCGGTATTGAAAAAGAACAACGAATAAGCGACTATGACATTGCAGCCTGTTTTCGGTGCACATCTCACAGAGAAAGCTTTCCTCGTGCGTTCAGGATAAGCAGGTATTTTGTAAACTCGGGGTCTCATAAATAGAAGGCAGAAACCCTTACTTTCTGGCCAGCTCCAGACGACCAACGGGCCGGAGGAAGGGCCGCCGCCCCCTCACAGCCCCGAGGCGGCGACTCCTCCCAGCACCTCGCCCCGATTCAACAGGTCTCGGTGCAGACGCGGTGCCGGGCAGGGCGCGGGTGAGCCCGGCCCATAAACCCACGCCTTTCCAGAACCCGCGGAGGTGCCGCGGGACCCCTCCGAGCCTGCGCCACCGCCCGCCCGGGAGGAGCGGGAGAGCCTGCCTGCCGCGCCCTTGGCTCCCTCCCCGGCCTCTCCCGGGGCTGCCGGGGCTCCGGCGGCAGGGCCAGCCCGCAGCAGCTCGGCGGCGCTGTGAGGGAAGGGCCGCGCCTCCCCCGCGGCAGCCGGCGATGGAGCGCGGCGCGCCGGAGCCGCTGCCGGCCGCGGCTCACCAGGTACGGGGGCTGAGGCGAACGGCGGCGGGCGTGGGCGAGGCGGGAGGCCCTCCGCGGCTCGGCAAGCCCGCCGACACGCACCCGGCTTCTCTTCACTCTCTTCGGCCCGTCGTCGTTTGCGGGGTGTGAGAGTTTGAGGGGCACGGCGGGCGATTTCGGCAGGCTTTACAGCGACCAGCTGCGTGAAGCGTCCCGGGCCGGTCGCCGCTTCAGCCCGGCTGCGCTGACGAGCTGACAGCAGCTACAGGTTTTCCATCCCGGTTCGGTTTCCCCCTAACTCGTATGAGGAAGAAAAACTCATGGGTACCACGCGGGAAGAAAAAAAAATGCAATCTGAGGGGCCTTATTCTTGTGAGGTAGGGGAACTGTAGCTGCTTGGCACAGCTAAAATTCAGTCTCGCTTGAGGACCAGAACTTGAGCACCCTATCTCCTGGTGCGCCCGCCGCTGTCGATACGTTAGCAGGTGGCCCTGGCTGTCTTATGGCCTGCAGGCGGTCTCTGGGAGAGGATCCTACTGGAGGCAAATGCATCCCATTCACCTCTTCGGTAGCTTTCCCTGTTGCATAGCTCGCTCTCCTGCCTCCCAGCAGGCATTCCCTCCCTGTCTGCAGTTGAAGTGCACCTTCAGGAGCGCTAGGCTTCACACGGGAGCCATTTCACCTGTATCACAATTTCTGTTGCCCTTGCTCATCCTTTTTGCCAATTCAAATGTGTCCCTTCCAGGAGGGGAAGGGACCAGGGTTCACGACAGAGTTGTTGAATGTACAATGTACATGGCGTTCATTTTCTTGTAACAACTGAAAAGAGGGAACTGGACTGTTCTAGTTCAGTGCAATTTGACATGTACTGTGCTGTAAGCAGTAGAGAGCATTAAACTTTCAGGAGAGAATGACAGTGATGCTTCTGCTGCTCAAAGAAATGGTGAAATTAAATGTAGCACCTGTAAGTCTAGATGAGAAACAGCAGAAGAGGAATGTTAAGTATAAAACTGCATGTGATATGGCAAGGGTAAGTAGGAAACAGTGACTGGTTTAAGATAATACAAAATTTTTTTTCAACAGCAAGTGGAAATATTTAATGGTAGATTCAGAACACAGAAGAGTACCCATCTCTTCATATGATGTATAATTAATATGTGGCATTCATTGCCACATGACATTGCAGGTGCTTAAAAAAAACTTGGCTTCAAAATAGGGCAAATTTGAAAAGCAATCCATTAAAGGATGTAATGTACCAAGAACGTATCTGCTTTGGGAAGTCCAGATATGCAAGCTAATGAAAGCTGGGACAGGAAAGTTATTTGCTAACTATGTTATTATGTTCTTATACTTATTATTCATATACATGTTATAATGTTATTAGGTTCTTATATTATGTTCTTATACTGTTCCCTAGGTGCCTTCTATGGCCGCTCTTAGAAATGGGATACCAGGCTATACTGGCTTTTGATCTGAGTCAGTGTTACTCTTATGTTAGTAATGCTTGAGGATGAAAGCTTCCACTTAAATATGTAGCCCTCCTTGAGGTGCTGTTATGCTTGTCCGCTTATACCACTATCTAAAGATGACTTAGTGCTTAGATGAAATAGTAGTTTTCATGGTAAGTATACAACATTTTGCTTTTGTAGAACACAGGTGGGCATTTTCTTCATTAAATGCATGTTCCTCTTTTTGAATTACACAACTTCATTTAAAATACTGGCTTTCTGATGAATGATTCTAAAACGTTGTCTGACAGCAGAGTGGTGATCTGAGGAGAGGACCACTACATGCTTATGAAGAAATGCTCTTTGAGGATAAGAACTTTAATTTTTATGCTACTGGCTACTAATTGTACTTTGACCTTTGGTTTGTATCAGACTTTCCCACATAAACTTTCTGGGACTAGCCAATGTTATAGTGTCATTAACTGTTCATAATGAACTAAATTGTTGGATGACACAGAAATACTTAAAATGCTGGATAAAACCTTGAATTAGAGAATCTTCAGATGTTGGCATGCGTTACTGGTAATTCTTGAAATTGATTCCATTCCCTTGATTCAGGGGCCTATTTTTACTGACCAGTTGCATTAGCCAAAATATTTTCAAAAACACTTAATTCGCATTTCTGCCTTTGGAACATGACTTAAAAGCTCTTTGTTTAACAGCCTACTTCTGAGTTTATATACATTTCTGTACTTCCACTTTTTTTCAGAGAAGAATTAATTACAGAAGATTATGGGTCAGACTTATACAGGAATTAGATGCCTAACACCGCTTTGATTTCTCACTGAAAAAAAAATAGGATTTAGTTATCAAAATACTTCTACAAATCTAAGTCTATGAAAATTTTTTTGATCTTGAATAGACTCTGTAAAATCCTTGTTCTCATCTGTTTTTCTCATGTATAATGTTATCATTGTCTTCCTGAAGCAGGTAGAAACAAATGACCAAACAGCCCTTGTTAGTAAGCCCAGGAGTAAAGGAGGAAACAGTGATCTGGCTTCAGCTGGATTTAACATTATCAACTCTATCATAGGATCAGGCATTATAGGTAAGTATACTTTTCTTCACTACCCTGTGTGTTCAGCCTTGTTTTTACATACATGACTATCCAGTTTGGGGAATAACACTGTCATCTTACTTTCTGCTGCTGTTCCTAAAGATTTTTCTCTATTTTTATTTGTTTACTCTGCAAAAATGCAGAAGTGTCAGCTGAGATCATGTCTCTCAGTGATAAATACCCTACAGCCTCTTTGCTTTAATCATCAAAGAGAGCTGGTTGGGCAGGTGCTGACTGAACTTCACACCTAGGCAACACTTTGTCCACTAAAAATTATCTTTCTGAGGTTATTAAGTGTGCTGGTCCAATTTGGGAGATCAGTAGAATTTTTTTTTAAAATCTGATTATTTATTTTGGTCGTTACAAATAAGTATTTGGAAAGGTGGTTCTGTAATCTCTCCTTTTCTTATTTACAGGATTGCCATATTCAATGAAGGAAGCTGGTTTTCCACTAGGAGTACTGCTTTTATTTGGGGTTGCCTATATCACAGGTACTCTAAAAGCAGTTTCTGTTGTAAAGTGAAAATTAGTCTTGCAATGTTTAGCTGATCTTGAGCTTAACAATACCTTAAACAGACATATCTATGACAAATGACAATTTTTTCTCTTACCTCACTAATCCCTTGAGCAGATTAGTAAAAGTTGAGAATTATACTGTGCAACATATAAAGCTGCTTTTTGTGTGCATTTTATTTTCGTAAAGCCTAATTTCTTAGACTAGGTCAAGGTGACATTTGGAAGAATAGCCATTATTTGTGCCTCATAGTTACCTGTTTTAGTCCACTGCCTTTACCCTAATTAAGAAACTGATCCTTGAGCAGGTTGTATGTCACCTTTTTTAAATATGCCACAGAATTAAAACCTTTGGTTGTACTATGATTTTGAATATTTTATTTAATTATCATTCATCAGAAAAAAATTGATTTACCTTCAAAAAGGGGCAAGTTTTGGAATCACATGTTAAATAAACATAAGTAAATCCATTGGCATCAAAGGAGAATCTTTGAAAAGACTCTGTGGTTTCACGTCTTAAAACAATAAACCAAGTCAACATGAATGACACAAATTCTGTTACCCGACGCTGAGCAGCAGTTGATGCTTTTAATTGTTTAAAATACCATTTAAGGGTCTGAATAAATGATCAAGGTTTGAATGGCAAACAGTATAACAAGGAATGTGTTCTTTATGAATGGAAAATTTTGTCTATGGCTGATGGCAAAATACATTAATGAAACCATATGATAAACATAGCTCAGAAATTTCAGTAACTTTTCTGTAGGAAATCTGATTTGTCCTTTGCATTTCTAAGTATTTTGAAGACTTAATGGCCATAGGCCCAGAACCTGTGAATTAAATTCAGCTTTTTATTATGTTAAAGATGTGGCTCAATATATCTTACACAATCAAATTATAACTATAGTTACAACTTTTTGACTTGCAGCATTTAGAGTACAGGTTAAGTATGTAACATTAACATTTATTTTCTCTAGTTTTTACTGAATAATTGCCAAACAGCTGTTATTTAGCAATTGTCACTGTGTTTCTTTTTGGGGGATGTTTTTGAATAATACTGGGTATAGTCCTAGATTGAGAGACATATACAATTTTACATTATTTAACAATAAATCTTTTTCAAGTTTTGTGGGTCTAAGATCCCTTGCTACAAAGACTTAATATTTCTTGTACAAAATCAGCTCAGTATGCAACATAATTGATAATGAACACTTCACTCTGCTTTTGTCTGCTCCCAATTACAATTTAAGTGCGTATATATTGTGTAAGAATTGCATATGCTCCTTGGCTTTCACATTAACAAATGGTAGAAATCTCTTTTGTAAAGACTGTGAAAATGTCATCATTTTAGTCATTCCCAGAAGATAATAAACACCAATACTGTTCACAGAAAGGAACTGTTCCTATTGCAGCATAGGCTACAAGCTAAGTGAAAGCCAGATGAGGAATAGACGAGGTCTAGCTACTATCTGTCAAGACATCTGCGCTAAGGTAATAAATTTTGTGCTGTAACTAATTGGACTGGAAAATCCCATGGTGCTCAAATGAATACTAAAGCATAGCTTGACATAACAGCAATATTTTGAACTGTTCTTGATAAAAAGTTGAGGTTCAATGGTGGCATCACCCTGTGACATCAGCTCTGTCTCAAGGGACATTGCTTCATGATTTTCCAGATAAACCACTCTGCGCATGATTTATTTTAAGTCTCCAATAAAAATATTTTTTTTTGTAAACAGTGGAGAACACACAAAATACTAACCAGGCTTTCTCTTTCACAAATTCAGATAAGTAGCTGAGTAAAGTGATTGAGAGTTCTAGCACTGTGACATGGGCAGTCCTCACAGTTTACCCCCTTTCAGGGTACAATCAAATGCTCCATCCATTCAGGACCTCTCTGCATTATTAATTGAATTTTCCTTTCTTGGTGCTTGTGGCAGTTCTCATTCCCTTTGACCATACTGGCAACTGAAGAAAATTAGTCTGTTTCTGCAGTCCCTAATTGGGAAAGCTGGAATTTCCTTCCAATATAATACTGAATTACAATGAATTATCCTGGTTTTGGTGGATTTGAGATTCTTTGAGATTTTTTTTTATCCCTGTGCTTCCCAGTGCCACCGTTTCCGTTTTACAGACATTTTTTTAAGGAGTGGAAACTTTGAGCAGTAACCAACCACAAGTTGGTTCATACTGTCTTAACAGTACTTTTATATTTTAACAGATTATTCCATTATATTACTGATCAAAGGAGGGAACCTCTCCAATACCAACACCTATCAAGAGCTGGTCAGAAAAACGTACGGTCTTGTAGGTTATCTAATTCTTTCAACTCTTCAATTTTTATATCCATTTATTGGTAAGATCACATAAAATATAAATGTTTAAGTTTTTTAAAAAACAAGCTTTTTCACAGTACCTCATTCCTGCACTGCTTAAATGTTAAGAACTCTGTAAAGAATATACTGTATATGCCTCTTTCCTATTAAAAAAAAAAAAATCATTAAAAATTACTTGGTGTGTTCTGAAGAATGACTGAGGAAGAATTCAGTGAATTGGAGCACCAGAGTAATGGAAATGAACTGAAATGTAACAGCAGAGAAAATCATGAGCACACATTTAAAAATTAATGACAAAAGTAACTATGGGAAATAAGAGAAAAGAGATTCTGTTCTAGAATGAGTAACAGAGCACGGATCTGATGTGCCTGAAACAAAAGGAAGATATGACTTCAGGAGTATATTAAATTGATATTTTTTCCAAAGATGTAGTATTACTGTCACTGGAGAAGCCACTGCTCAGATCTTGCTTGAATATTAGGTACTGTTATTGCTCTTCAAAAGCATTGATTCAGCCTCATACCCAATGAGGTACTAGGAAATTGGGCAGTCAAGACCTCTTTGAAGAAGCAATAGTAAAAGACCAAACAGGTATAATCTGGGAGGGAATTAATTAGACTGGAAGCTTAAAATAAAGTGATATTCTGAATCTGTCCCCTACAGTAGTAACATATTTAAATAAAATCTTAAATAATTGGACATCGCCCTCAGACACATGATGTGAATTTTAGGGCTGTCTTATGCAGGGACAGAGGTTGGACTCTATGATCCTTGCAGGTCCCTTCCAACTCAGGGCATTTTATGATGCTATGATATTTTCACACATGGGGCTGCAAGAGGTAGTGACTTGAGACACCAAGAGTCTGGACTTGGTGACCGCACAGTCCCTGCTCAGAATTCCTACTTCATGAATAATCAGTCTGAATTCAGTACAGGTAGGTGATATTTTTAAGGGACTCAAGTTACTGTTACTGCATGTAACAACGTTACACACGACTTAAAAAGAGCGTAATTACTACTTCATAGAGAATATGGAAAAGAACTGTAAAGATCTCAGTCCTTGCCATGGAACTGATTATATATATATGTATGTGCTTGAATTTATTTCTTTAAGTAGTGTTAATGGCTTATAAATAGTCACTGTTGTGAAATTGTGCATTAGTTAAGGTCAATACTTCTATGTGTGCTGTCTAAATGGTGAAGATCACATAAGTATATAAATATTTTTTGTGTGTATTTATACACACCCTTGAAAACATATACACAGTTGTAGTGTAGAATAAGATAAGAATAAAATATGAATGTTAAGGCCATAGTTCATATTAATGGAGGAAGGAATGGGAGTCCATATCTGGTATCTTAATCTGTTTTTTCCTCCTTTCTTCTGGTTTAAAGATTTTGCTAACTTTTTGCATAAGCTAGGAAGTCCTGTGCATTTGATTGCAGGACTGATTATTAGACTCATACAGGAACTTTGTTAAATAGAAACAAGAATTTGCAAATAAACTGGCAAAGAATTGCTGTTAGAAACAAATATTTTTTAAAAGCCTTTTCTCCTCTTCTAAAGTAAGTTTATATGGCAAGTCAGCACAATTGCTTTGCTTATTAGACTGGATTCTTGCTTAGGTTGTATCTTTTAAAAAAAAAAAAGTGAAATGAAAAGAGGGGAGTGTTAAAGAATTTTATTTCGTTTATTTTAAACCTGAAACATAGAAGTTGTTGGTGTTGGCCAGAATTCATACAAAAGGGATAGTGGCATATAATCCTGAAGTCTACAAAATATGTGTATTAAACGTTTATCAAATATTTCATTTGACTTGTACTAACAGAAAATTTCATTTTCTTTAAGCTATGATCAGTTACAACATAATAACAGGAGACACTTTAACTAAAGTTTTTCAGAGAATTCCTGGAGGTAAGATGCATTTAAAAAGTTCAGAACAGGGAAAATGTATTGGATAGGAATATAGTGTAAGTACTTAGGGTTTAGCATCCCATCAGTCTGAAGTCCTACCTGTTATTTTGCTTCTAAATTCCTCTTAAATATTGTTCAAGTTAAGAACTGGAAGCGTATCTGTATGAGTGGTTTTTTGCATTGTTTGGGGTTGGTTTTTTTTTAAAGTCTTTTTCACATAGCACATCTTTTCACCTGGCTGGTAGAAAGAGGTGGGAAAGCATTAAAATCTCCCAAATAATAGATGGAACTGAACACAGACTTTCCCTGTCAATTGCCAGTTGCTTTCCAGCCATAATTATTCATCAAGCTTCCATGCAAACCCGTGATTCATGGTAGCTTGACTGAAACTGAGATATGTTTTATTTTAAGTTGTCATTGGCTTGAAAAAAAACCACCCACCAGTTGTACACATAAATCCCACTTATTGCAGGGAATATGATAACATTATTGTTGCCTTCTCATGGTAATCTGTATTTTGCAAGTGGAAGCCAGCTGACAGCAAGAAAGGAGGTGCTCAAAAGAAACCTCAAATTAACTTATTTTAGAACCTTTCTTTAAGAATTTGCTTGTCTTCAACTGCACAGTAATTGATGTTAACACACAGTGCCAAAAAAATCCAGAAGCGTAAATGGTAGAAAGAAGTAGTAAAATGTTTTACTTGCAGTCTGCCAACATTGACCCAGGCATGATGAAAGAAATTAGTAGTGATCTATATGTAGAAATGCCAGACTTCCAAAGTCTGGTATAATATGTCCCATATGTTATGCATTTGGCTTGAATTTGCTGAATTCTTGTGATTATGCACATGCTGTGTACGGCTTCCTCACTGTTAGTTAATGCCTAGTCTTTATTTCAGTGTTACTTAGCTTGAATAAAGGGGGTAAAAGCCTGGTCAACATCAGAGTTTGTTACACCTAGCCTTTTACATGTAACTAATCTGTTCCTCATGTCAGTCCCTTAGACAAATAAATTCTTTTCTTTTTTGCTTTAGTTGGACCAGATAACATGCTTACTGACCGTCACTTCATAATTTTTCTTAGCACCATCATCTTTACCTTGCCTATATCTTTATATCGAGACATAGCAAAACTGGGAAAGGTAAATCATAATAGCAGCTGGTTTTTGGTTTACTTTTCTGTGTGCTGTTAGAAAATAAGTGCCAGTCATAACTTAATGTATTTGAACTCAATTACATCTGGCCAAAGCATGTTAAATATTTTAGAAATTCAGACTGTCTTCTGTCCCAAGAAATATAAGAAGACTTGGAACAGCTTAAGCAAAACTTTGGTCTCCATATGAATCGCTGGAGTTTTTCCATCTACTGCTAGTAAAACTCAAATCCTGTAAAGCACTGGGTGACACAGGCCAGATCTTGAAATGCTGAGCACCTTTGATTAGAAATGTTTAAATGGAACTATCACTTAAAATTAGACAAATAGTTGGTTAGTTACTCAAAGAATAACGAATTATAAGATGATGATATAGGACAAGTTTTCTAACTATAAATATTTGACATGTGATATCTAGAACTTTACTTGGTTGTTAATTATTATTTAGGGGAAAAAAAGTACATTATACTGCTAAGAGGACAACCTTTCAGCAGCTTACCGACTGAATTCGTGTTTTTACCTTTACAGGTATCTCTTATTTCTCTGATTTTAACCATTGTCATCCTGATTATTGTGATGGTGAGAACAGTAACATTCAGTCCACAAGTGTGAGTATTCTTGCACTTGCCACAAAGTGAATTTTTGATCATATGTAATCTGTTATTTCACTGTTACATATATCTGCGTAGTTTTCGAGCATGGCTGTTTTGAGAGACAGATATTTGGAAAAATAAATCTGTATTAACACTAAAACAAAATGAACTGCTAAAACATACTTTATCTTTTTTTTTCTTCTATTGCACATAAGCAAATTTAGAAAAAGCCTCAAAAGCCCTACAAATTAATTGGAAATTGTGTGTGATATGGCTAATAGCAGGTGGCTCCTGAGCAGGCATGTAAGCTTGTCTGTCATTTGAGAAATCTTTAATTTTGTCCATTATTGTCAGATGGCCTGTATTTACAGTCCTAAAATAGATAGTGTTTCAGGAATATATCTTTTTCTGTTTATACAATGATTGCATAATAAAAATGGAATAATGGAATATGAACAATGAAAAGAAAAAAGAACACAATAATAAAAAGTTTATTCTGTCATTTGAGAAAAAAACAATATAAGCGTGCAGAACTGATTTCGAGCACTCGTACTCTGAAAGTAGCATTTACCATTGGACATTGGAGTGTTCTAGGCAATTTCGTGCACATGAATGTGTTGTGGCAATGTTTTTATAATTATATTGCAAGAAAGTGTTTTGAATCTATTATCTTTCCTTTATGGCCTACAGGATGTCTTACAAATTCTTCTCAAATGTGTATCGTGTGTCTCTTTTACTGCATTTCATGTTGATTGCTTCTTGGCCTAACCGCAGTGGATATGGACAGCAAACTGTTCATTCTTTTTCAAATGCTTAAAAAACCACAAGTAAAGAGCTGTAACTTGTCCCTCTTTGATGATCCTTTCTATAGACTAAACAAGCACAGTTTCTTTGGTGTTTCTCTTTGTGTCATTTCCTGTGCTACTGATCATTCTCAATGGCTGCCTTAAGTTCTCTGTAAATTAAAGCGATATTGTGGTACCCCAGCTGCCTGTGGTATTCCCACTGAGGAGCAAAGAAGAAAGACTGATATATCTTACATGCAGAGTGTCTCGAGATCCCTTTCAACTGTATCTTTTGGGGATTGACACGCTCCTGTTCATGTAACCTAGGTACATGTTTGCCTCTTTGGAAAATAACATGATATTGTGGACGTGCCTTGAGTTTGCAGTATAACTGAAGCACCAAGCCCTTCTCTGCAGAACTGTGAGCTGGCAGTTTTTTCTTTCTTTTATTCTGCTCTCATGAAGTTTGAGGGTTTTTTTTTTGCTTGTTCCTCCCTGCTCTGTTCTAGTGAAGCCATTTTTTCCCCTGCATAACTGTAGAATTTGTCATTACACAATTGAATGCTGCTTTATCAGATGATTTCTCCATTTACTACCATAGTTATGATTTTTCTTTTTTCACCCTGTTCTCTAGCATGCTTGTGTTAACTGTACTTATCATGCTTTCTGTTAAGGATTTACTTTTTGTTCCATTATTCAAGGTACTGCTGAATACATTCAAAAGTGCTGGAATCAGGCCAGGTTCCATGGGAAACCCATTCAGATACCTTCCCACTTTGATAATTACTCTCTGAGTAGTAATCAGTTTTCACTTACCTTTAGATTTTTCAAAGAGAAGATTGCTTCCCTTTGAGAAGTACAAGAAGATTATCCAGGAATGATAAAAATGTCTTGTTGCTTAAATACAGTTCACATTCTAGTTGAAATTTGTATCTATTATTTGGACAACAGAGAATGTTATCTTTCCTAGAAACCTTCCGCAATGTGTTAGACCATCAGTGAATCAAAAATATTATTACTGTTTTTAATTATTCGATGTGCTTGAAGCTGGGCTGAAAACCAGCAATAAGTCTTGGAGTGTTGGTTAGGTGTTTTTGTTGTTGTTTTTTTTTAGTTGCCTTGGGAGTGGAGCAGGTTGTCCAGGGACATTACAGGAGTGTTATTTTCTTGTTAGTTCTTAGGAAAAAAAATATTTGCAATGAAGTATTACTTGGTTTAATTTATTTCCTCTTACAATAAATATGAAACTGAGGTGCCCTTTTTTTTTTCCTTTTGATTTATTTCATCCATATGATTATTGTTGCCTGAAGGACATAATGAACTTGCAGGTAAAATCCAGTGTTTTGGACCCAGAGATTACCCTCACTAGTTTGAGATGTTGGATAAAAATACATTTTGATGATCTGTTTTCTACTTTATTTCTATGTGCTTTATAGCTGGGTATTTTTCTACTGTGATCAAAAACAATGGCTTAGAATTATCTCAAACTGTGAATGTGCAGTATGTTAATACTGCATAAAATAACTTCATGTTTCAAAGCTGAAACTAACATTCATTGCTGTAAAAAACCAATATTTTATGTAGCTTATAAAGATGGATCATTTTCATTTGCTGTTCTTTTGGAAAGAATGTAATGATGTCAGTGTCTGCATAATACGTAAATCTCTAGGAAAAACTTCAAGAGCATCTGCTACACATAAATAGGATGTGAGAATTACTCAACTGGCAGCTGATCACAGGGATGAAACACCAAGTGTTCAGGAAAATAACTTGAAAGGAGAAAGCTGATTCTTTTCTTCGTATAAATAAACCAGTAGTAAGCAAAGATAAGCTTTAATGTGTGATGAAATTAAAAATTAAAACCTAAGCTACCGTATATTTACAGAACTGGTAAGTAGTTCATTAAGGAAGAAAGAGGAGTTAAAGCAGCTGTAACGAAGTGGAAATGACATATACCTTTGCCTTTTCTGTGTTCTTTAACAACCAAGGTGACTTTGAATTTAAAATTCAAGGCTGATGTAAGCATTACTCATTTTCTTTCCATTATATTGATTGAAATTATATTCAACATCTATAAACTTTGTCAGCATCTAACAATGGAAGTCTGTCACTCTTTCCAACATGTAGCTCCCCTGTCAAACCTGTGACTTTGCTTCTTCTCTAGAAAGTAATGGTTTGGGGTTTTTTTCAGTCAGTGTTTTGTACCTGCAAACTGGGTTGAGATCAGGGGCATATGTTTTTCTTGCCCTCCTTAAAGATATTTTGCTTCTGGTGCACTACTGTATTATATTTGGCAGCATTTCTACATAAATGACAGAAAAGATTTTTGCATAGCATGGCTTCTAAGACGGGGAGTATTACACTGTAAATATTTTACAAGAAGTAGAAGATATGCTGGTTTTAGACTGCCAAACAAATTTGTCCAACTCTTACTCGTGATCTAAATGTGAAATGCCTTTTACCCTGTTTGGAGGTCTTATTTGACTGGTTCATTTGTTCTTTTCATTTTCCCCTGTTCTAATGTAGATAAACACTAGTATTTTCTAAGCTTTTTTGAACTCACTAGCATGTTTATTATGCTATACTTTCCCTTAAGTGTACTGAAGACTGAGTTATTTTCTTAACCTCTAGGCTTTCTTCATTGCTACTTTTCACTACCTTCCTACAGACAGTTTTAATTGTCAGTCTGTCTTGCTGTTGTCTTACTTTCAGCTGAGACGTCTTCCTATCTGAGATCTCCCTTGGAATATCTTTTTGTTTGACCTTTTACCATTTTTGTTCCAAGATTCAGTTATATCACCTCTCAGCTTTTACTTTTTGTTACAACTTATATATATATGATAGACAGTACAGCTCTCAACAACTGCATTTAGTATCACAAACATATTTTTTCGTTATCTTTCATTCTGTTTCATCTAACTACTACTGCTCTAGCATGAATAAAACTTTGTGTTCGTGCAGGCATAGCCTGTGTTTTTCATATACTGAGTGAGAAGCGGTCAGCTAGCTCTTTTTGTCATCCAGGGATATTTGCAGCTACTGCTATTCTTATAGCAGCAGCATTTAAAATCTTCCCCAAACAACTCCTAACAAGAATCTAGGTCAGACTGGTCAGAACAAAGGTCCTTCTCAAAACAAAGAAGAAAAAGATTAAAAAAAAAGAAAAAAATCCATCTTGAACAGCAGCAGCAGTATTGAAAAAGTAAAAAGTAGAGTATGTACGGTATTGTCTCACATTCTCATATTCTTGAGATAGACTCAGCCTATGTGTGCATCTGCCTACACAGACGCATGTATTTATATGAATGAGTATATGTATATTTACCTTGACATGTGTGATATTGCCATTAGGTGCCCTTTTTCTTGTGAGCCATTTCAAGTGATTATTCACGGTATGGCTCTTCCATAACTATCAGGTACTGTTTCCTGTCAAAATTTTCTCTTTCCCAGTCTGAAGTCTTATTTTATACAGACACTTCAATGTCACCTGCACCCTTTTCAAGGAGCTTTGCATAAATCTCTGTCACACAGACTGGACTTTGGAGGTGATTTGTTGTTGATATGGTGGGAACTCTAGAGCTTTGACTTTTCATTCTAAATGCTCAGAAATTTAATTTCTTACTGTGTTGCTTTCAATTCTTAGTTTATGTGTTGCATCTATGCGAGACCCCTCTATCCCCAAAGTATGAAAATGGTTTTCAAAAGACATGCAGCAGTGTATGACTTACTGTAAGAAGTAGTCATATACTGTTGCATATGTCATCTATACCAACATGCGTTGTATGACATTGCAATCTGCTGGTAGTGTTCAAATTGTGGATCTGAAATTCTTCCTCCATTCTGCAAATAGAATTGAAGGAATTTATCTTCTTACACTGCTAAATAAACATGATTTGATTCTCTTGGATTCTTTTTCCCCCAAATAATACTTCTAATCTGATTTGTCGTTCTTCCATAGAGCAAAGCTGTATTTTGGTCTGTTGCATATTGCTAGTGCATAAGCTAACACTGTGGAGGGGGAAAAGTAGCTTCTGTGATATTTTTTTTTTAATTGATTTGGCCACTTTATTAAAAATATTTCAACTGGAATTCACATGCTTTCTACATTCCTTTTTTTTTTTAAACCCCTATTTCTAGGAACTTATACTATAGCTATACTATTGCACAGGATGTACCATTTTCACAGAAATTAAATGTTTCAGGCAAAAGCATTCTTTATTTCTGTGCATTTTAAAAATATTTTGGTGTATAGGATATTAGATAATCTAAGTGTTAATTATTAATAGAGAAGGGGGTAAGGAGGCTATCACAAATTCTGTTGTCAAAGGGAAATAAAATGAGTTTTCATTCCTTGTGTTTGATATCAAAGCTGACCTCTAGTGGCTATAGAATGGAAGAGTTGTGATGGTCGCCTTCTGTATTCTGGACAAAAAACTGAACTTGATTTTGATGCTCAGGTTCTTTTCACTTCAAAGTTAACCTTAGCAACCATGGCTTATGAGCAGAAAAGGTGCTCTAAGTCTGAACTGAATAAGCATTAGACTGTAAATTATTTTTTTTTAAAATATAGAAAAGGAAGGAATGACTATTTGAGCTCTCATGAAATTGTAAGATATGAGTTCTGAAAGGGGAAACAGCAACACCTTGTTCTTTTCTTTTTTTTTTTTTTTTTTTAGTGGGTGGGGGTGGAGTTTAAACATTTGAAAGCAATGAAAGCTGGCATAGCATATGCCACTACAGCTGTCAAAACCAGCCAGATAGCACCAGAGAGAGGGAGAGAGAAAGCTGCCATTGTTACCTTCCCAGAGCTGGCATGAGTGCCATACTGCTTTCTAGGGCAGTAGGAAAATAACAGTTAAGGCCTCAGGTGGCAGCAGCTTTCCCTCTAAATAAAAACAGAGCAATCAAAGTTAGTAGCAGCCAACTTTTTAAGAGCAAGCTTCTCTGTACTGCACCTTTGCCTGTGCTTTAATATTACAAATATAATGTTCAACTGGCTTGTGAATTTAATTTTATATTTTTATCAAACTGTAGTTCTGGCAAAAGATGTTTCGTGTCCTTCTCCTTTCCTTCACTTTGGCTCTTTATTCAGAGAGGCAGTTCATGCATCAAGTGGTTTTTCACAAAGTATGCTGATGGTTTTCTGTGGTGGTGCTCTAAGAATTACAATTACCACCGGTCCAAAATTGTGGGCATATCTTAGAGGAGCAGATGTGGGGAATACTACATTCTTGCCTGATTATAAAAGTCTCCATATACTCTCTTACACTGTATTTTATCACTCCTTTGGGAACTAGCAGAATTCCTTTACTATGAGGAAGAATTGGAACAGGTGTAAAGAAAGGCAAACTGTCTCATTTGATTTGTAGCCTAGGAAAAAAATCTCTAGGCTGCATGTAATACATGTGCAAATTCAAAGGAAGAAATTGCCTCTAAATAGTCAGAAGAGATTTTGGGTTGAGATGACCTTAGTCAGACTCAGTAACAGCTTTTACCTTCCCTGTTGCTGTTTGTTGGTATATGATGACTTGAAGAGTTTATTTACAAAACTGGTCACTGAAACAGTCTGACATTTTTGGCTCTGAAAACTGATTACAGAAATACTTGAATCAAAACAAGGTAGGTGAGAAGGATATCTCCCAAGTTGCAACTTATTGTTGATGAACACTGTGGCCTGCTTCAGAGAGTTCTGGAGATCTGACTAGCAATTCTGTATTACTGCATAGTATTTTAAATTATTTTTAGTAACTGATAGTTGAAAAGAGGATAATCTATTAAAACAAATATCCGTTTTAGACCCAAATCGGAAAACGCATGGATATTTGCAAAACCAAATGCAGTGCAAGCTGTTGGGGTGATGTCATTTGGTAAGTATTATTTTTTGTATTTTCAATGTTCAGATCAACTGTAAGAAATTGCTTTAATATTTTTGACCTAGAAATTGCATATTTTAATAATCATCGGTTTATATTCGTGTTAAGCTTGTTTAGAAGAAAATGAAGTTGACTTTGAGTCATCTATAGGTGAATTTAATTGTTATGGGTTTAAGACAATATCCCCATCCATTGCCCATCTGGCCCTAGAGACTATTGCCACTGTAGCAGAAACAGTGGTGTGGCACATGAATCCAGCTCAACTGTCCAGGTCATCTTAAAACACCTGCATCAATAGGGTTAGACTAACTGATAAACTGGGGAGGCTGTGATCATTCTGCATTCTCTTGGATAACCTCAAACTGAAAAATCTTAGACTGCAATGCATACGTTCCCTAGAGTGCCTGTTGCTTCCCATTTCTCACAGTGAACCATTCAGGTGAGTCTCAACTCGCCTCCATTATCCTCATTCTAAAATCTGTTCCTATCTGGAGGACTACTTGTTATCGCTGTGATAATCTGAGGCCTCCTAATGCTTGCTGCTGCTGAAAATGGATGTCATAGGAAGTGTAAAAGTAGCAAATGGCTCTGTGGATTTAAAAAAACCCAACAACCTCAAAACTGCTGTTGGGTTCTTAAGCAAAAGTGCAGAAAGAGGGAATAGAGGTGGAATAGGTGTATGGAGGGTTGGAAAAGGCATGGCATTTTAGGTTAATGTAATCAGAATCATCTCAGCATTAATATAAACCTTCACCACATCAAATAAGTAAGTAAAAGGTCAAGGCATTTATCTTTGCCACTCATTGCAGGATTAATGCCTGTATTTGAGTGGATTCAAACTATGCTGTGTCTCTTCTACCTTGGAATATTCACCCCATACATTTATTTTATATGCATATATGCATGATTTCATACATTTGCTTTAACTATTATGTGTGTTTCAGCATTCATCTGCAACCATAACAGCTTTTTAATATATGGGTCTCTGGAAGAACCCACATTAAAGAACTGGTCGCAAGTCACACATGTGTCTGTCTCACTCGCTGTTGTTATCAGTATAGTGTTTGCTGCATGTGGATATATGACTTTTACAGGATACACAGAAGGTAAAATGCTTGATCCCTCAATTTTGGTGATTGCTGTAATCCTTAGATTTCTGCCTTTCTGTCTGGCACGCTGTTATTATCTTAGTGATTGTGAAAATGCCAAAATCATACTATGTTTGGACAGAAATAGTTAGGACATTCCTTGTGGTTACCCAATAACCAAACCAGAATACAAAGATGTCAGCTACAGGCTAATAGGTGTCAGATTCACAAGTGTAAGCCTCACCAGTGAAAGTCCCCTGTGAATACCTCCATAATCAAAATACTTCTGAGTTCTAAGCATCTATTTTTTAGCTACATGGTCCACTAGCAGAGAGCAGAAAGAAGAAAAATTGCCTTGATTTTTCTACAAGGTGCCTGGCATGTATTTTTGTACATTCTCCTGTATCTTTTCCTGTTTGTGCTAATATAGCATCCTAGCTCTGACTTAGAGATATTTCCTATCTTTACAGCAGCTGTTCTGCTGTAACTAATCTGACTGTCACATCTGTGTGTATATGAATATATATATAAAAATATATATAATCATTGTTACATCATACTATTTAACAGCATTTTATTGAAGTGGAAAAGGTGCTTTCAAAAGAACAAGGCATAAATTTATTCAGTGCATCAGCTTCTTCAGGAAAAATACACATTTCATAAGCAAGCTTATGTTATTTAATAGTGCTTTTCCAAATTGTAGGAGCAGGCTTCCAAGCTTTTTCCTTTCCTGATGAGCAGGACCATGTAGTTGAGAACAGGGGAACTGTAGGACGGGGGTTACTGGTTGATCTGTCCTCCTTTTTCCCTGCCTCCAGTGCTGTTTATGCAGAATAACTTACTGTCCTAGATGCAACTGTAGCTAGACTAAGTGCAAACACGTAGCTATTTCAAGTATTGAACGCCCTGACTGCAGCTATCGCTCAGCATATGAGTCTGCTGTAAGCAGGTTTCGTCTTACCTTATGTCTTCCCTGTCAAAATCTTTTGGCTGTTTTTTCTAAAGTACACCTTATTGCTTCTTCAGTGCCATTGTGCTCCTAAAAGTAGTGAATCATAAGACAGTATAGTAATCAGGTAGAAAAGACCTGGTAGATAATCTGATTACTGTCTTGCAGTCTCTCTTGTGCCTGAGAGATCATTATTACAGATTCTTTGTGGTAAACGTTATGCAAGATGATGATTTGAATTCTCTAGCAATGCTTTTGTTGTTATATATAAGATTTGCTAGGTAATAATCCATATGTTTATAATGGGCTCTAAGGGTCAGAATATTTGAAATTCTTTACTGCACCAGCTGTGATTAGGTACTGTCAGGGAAATGTAGTTCTCCAGAAGTAACTCTCTGGTCTTCCTTGTGTAATTGTTGTAGTTCTAGGAATTACATTTTTAAAGGAAATGTATCTTTTACGAGCTTTCTTTCTGACTTTGTCACATATTTATTTAAACAAACACCAGCATCTCGTACAAAATCTGTGCTAAGGGAAGATAACAGGTGACAAACTCTAATGTGTACGCGTTAAAATATTTTTGAAAGGTAAGTGCTACTTGAAATAAAAACACTGTTACTAGCAGGATTGGGGGAAAGTTCTTCCTGGATGTAATTTGTGCTGTAACTACAGTTTCTTGATGTGTATCAGGAGACGGGATCAGAAAGTCTTAATTACTCCAGTAATTTACACTTCGATTTGCAAATAGGCAAATGACATGAAGTTCAAACTAATTGACATTTTGCTGTGCTGTAGGAGATATATTTGAAAACTACTGTAGAGATGACAACCTTGCTACATTTGGAAGGTTTTGTTATGGAGTTACTGTAATTCTGACTTTCCCCCTTGAATGTTTTGTGACCAGGGAGGTAAGAATTTATTACATTCTCCCTTTAACAGTGTTGATGTATTAATAATGTGAGATGAATATTAATATATCTATTGTAGCTGAAGCTAGTAGTTGATCTCTAATAAAAATCAGTGTATCCTATCCTGCTGCATGCAATGAGTGTGAGGTATTAGTTGTACTGTGTAGATTCTGGCCATATAATGTATTACATTTATTATCATACTATCCAATATTACATTAATAACTACTTAATAGTATCAGGACTGCTTAAAATTCCAAGTTTGACATAAATGTTATTGCTGTCGTGTTGAGAATAGCCAAAAATAGGATATTTATCATGCTTACTAGTTTCGCTTTGTAAAAGTATCTCCATCTAGGAAATCCATCGGTTCAATAAATAATTGTAAGTGGTTTTAATTCTGTAGTGGGCAAATGAGAAGAAAGTAAGTATATCCTAAATCCTGCAGGTATAACTACGTCAGTTTTGCAAGTGTTCTGCAATTTTAGTAATGGTTGTTATGAGTTATTTCTGAAAGTGGATGAAGATGTTCTCTTGAAGCAAGGTAGGTAAAGTCCAGTTAGTGTATTCTCATCTTTTAGTTTCCTGAGGTTAGAAGATTTGGAATAAGCTGTTTGTTAACATAAAGAGCAAAATCAAGGTTTAAAATTGTGGTTCTGTTTCAGGTGATTGCCAATGTGTTTTTCCATGGGAACCTCTCAACAGTTTTCCATGTTGTTGTGACAGTAGTTATCATTGCTGTGGCGACTGGTGTATCGTTAGTGTATGATTGCCTTGGAATAGTTTTAGAGCTGAATGTAAGTGAACCTGTATACTCTTTTATTTAATAAAACAGCTTTTTATGAAACAGAACTCTGAAAAATCCGCAGCTCAACTGAAAATCTTATGTAATTTGGCACAGTAGTATTGTTAATAGGAAAAAGGGGAATTATTCACTGCTTCAAAGTTGTGTAATTAAAGGAGAAAGGAAGTTCAGGAAGTAAAGTTCATATGGTTGGGGAGGGCTTTTAGAACAGTTCTGGAGATATGGCAAGTGGAAGTGACTTACCAAATATATTTAAACTGTAGTGGAAATTGCTAAAATACTCATCCTAACTGTATTGCAGGACTGAATCTAGTACTTCTTTCTCTAATCCCTGCTTCTGATGAAATTGGCAAATTACTAAACACTGGGGCAGATCCTAATGGCTGCCTTGTGCCAAAGGGGCAGGGGGCAAAAGAAAGAACCAGTAGTAGCGAGACCATGGAGATAGTAACCTGAATTTTTCCCTGCTTTGGGCTTAACAGGGAGCAAAACCGAGTAATTTAATAACCTGATTTTTAGGAGGAAACTGCTTTGTTTGCCAGTAAACATTCCTGTTGTCTGGTATTGCCTCATAGCAGAGACGGAGCTTACCAGGCAGGCCACACAAGGCACTTATTGACTTGACCCAGTTCTAACACATTTATGTAACTGCTTGTTTTGGTTGGCTGGAACTGCCGTGTAGTCTACTGGAGACCTAGACTACTAGCTAGCAAAGTAGACATACCAGATGAAGTCAGTCTGTTTTGGCACAGGATGTACATTTAATCAAATGAAATGGTAAAACAAAATTCCAATCTGCATTTAAGATATTGTCTTAACAGTTTACCTGCACTTCAGGTTTGTTTATTTATTTATTTATTGAAAATAAATAAATAAAGCAGATGTGGAAATACCATACTCCAGGATATAAAAGAAGACTTTTTAAGGACAGCCTTTCCTTCTTTATAGAAATTCTTTAAAATTGCCTTTTTACATCCCTGTCCATCCATTTATTGATGGAAAGAGGGATTTGTTCTTTGTTACATGATACCTGTACTTGTACGTACATTATGGTACATGTACACTGTTCTGATCCACAGTGCAGTTTATCTGCACTGCAGTTTATGATGACTGCTTTTGTAGCAGTGATTTAGCAGGTCATCCTTGCACTGATATTATAGAACAGGTCTGAATATTCAGATAAGCTATTCAGTTACCCTCTATTTAAAATAATTACCAACATAGTTTCTTCTCAGTTAATCCTTTATAAATTATAACTAGCTCAAAATAAATAATAATCCTATTGGTTTGGTCAGGATATATGTTCCTTTGAAGTCTCTCATTCATGGTGTGTGTTGGTAATTTTTTTCCATCTTTTTTCCCCTCTTTTTTACATCACAAGTGCATAAAATTCACCAGTGTGTGTATATACACATCAACAAAAGTATTTAAATGTGTGCATGGGTACACACATGCCTATTCTGCCCAAATATCTGAGTACGGGTATAATGAACTTAATTAACTATGTGTACCTATATATGTATCTGTGTTTTACATTTCTTATACGGTATAATATGTTAAGAATAAATTTACACCAGAGAATTGCCAGCAACTCTTTCTAGAATGGATAAATATGTGTGATTCCTATTTGGAATGAAATTGTTTTAAAATAATCACTCAAAAGCAAACATTCCATCAATGCAATATGTTTGCCCAGAGAGGCCAAAGCAATTACGGAATAGTCAAGCCAATAGCTTGATTCAGTTACAAGTAGAAGTTGATAGCCAGGCATTTCAGTGGGTAGTTCATACCTTGTGGCTTCGTTTTTTGAGTTTTTAAGAGAGAATTTGACAATTGGCTGTAATCATTGTGCTTAGAAGATTGTTCAGCCCTGATATCCACCAGCAGAGAAAAATGAACAGGCAGAGTCTTTCCCTGTGAAAGACTTCTCAGCAAGCTTTCTGTCCAGCAGAAGAGCTGTCTTCTGGCTCTTCACCACAGATGGCATTTGCTGCTGTTTCTCCAACTCTGCTTACTTTTCCCCTGCTTTCTGATTTTAAAAGAAACACAAACCATTGTGTTTGCCCTGTGGTAGTTCCCCAGGGAAACTGTTCAATCATATGGGAGTCAAGGGTCCAGGGATTTTGATGTGCTATTCTTTTACTGGGATGCTGATTCGTGTTGCTACACCTACTTAAGAGTCTTGTTTTTTATGAAGGAAATGCTTTGTGCATGTGCCTATTTTTGATATCTGTACTGATCAATGTTAACAGGCTCTACCATACAAATACACAAAAGCTTGTACAAACATTGATGCAAAGATGTTCAGCAGGCTGTGTTACTACCTTACCGTAATTAAGTTGAAACATAGTCTTCAAGTATGTGACAAAGTAAACGACCAAAATTTCTGCATGAAATGTTCTCTTTTGGCATGTAACTCATATGTCAATCTGCAGTGGCTTTCCTAAAAAAAAGCATTGATAAAAGAAGTGTTGAAGCAGGTGCTTTTTGTCTGTCTCTGTCTAAGAGAGCATTTAAAGAGGAGCTGAATTTTTAATATGAGGGTGGGGTTTACTCTGAGAGCTTTGCTTTCATAGGGAAGTCAACCTAAATCAGGTCATAAATGTAGAAATTGATCAGAATTCTTTGAACTGCTACATGATATTTCTACTTTTTTTCCTAAGGCAGTATTATATCTAGATTCCTACATGGAATGATCTTAAATATTTTAAGACAGTTGCAGTATTGCAGAACTATTACATTTCGACTTTTACTGTATTTCTGAAGCTTAGAAAATTCTGGTAATCAGATTTAATAGTACGTGCGACATAAATCATTATTCTGTATCAGCAAAAATAAACCTGAATTATTTCAAGTAGTTTTACAGGTATTTTTGCAAGTTACTTGTGACTTAGAAAAGAAAGTTTTCCATATAGCAACACTGGAAAAGGCCTCTATTCTCTGGCTTTACTGTTGCATCAATCTAATCACAACCATTTAAAAATGTAGGTTTTTGTGCTTCACATTTAAATACATATGCTTATGAGGGTTTTCTCTATTGTTGTTTCCCACACACAGGGAGTTCTGAGTGCTACCCCACTTGTTTTTATCATCCCAACAGCGTGTTATCTAAAGCTGTCCAAAGAGCGATGGAACCATTCAGATAACCTCATATCCTGCCTGATTCTTGCTGTCGGTGTGCTAGTGATGACAGTTGGGTTTGTTTTGACTATCCTGTATCCCCAAGAATGTAGCCATGGAAAAGAAATGTTCTACTGCTTCCCTAGTAATGTTTCTTTTCACAACAGTACACTTCCACCATAGGTAGCACACCAGTCTCCAGATTAGATCAGGTACACCTCTCAGCAAGCCATACATGCCAGTTAAAGGAGTGTGGAACAAAGAGCTTTTGTTTTGATATGCACTAAGATTTTTAAACTGTATAACTGTATTTACATACTTAGTTTTATGCTGCCATCCTTTTCCAGATAAGACTTGAGTTTTAGCTGTTGAAACAAATTCTCAGAGGTGCCTTTCCACAGACATTACTTGAATAACTTGCAAACCTATCAAAAAAGGCTGCTGCTTTTTTTTTAACTTAATCTGCAATGCTGTTTAAAAGCTATAAATGAAATGTTTAGGAATGTAAAAATCTCCCGTGTTTCATTGCTGTCATTTATTTTTTATTAATTTTATAATGTGTTAATGTATATTTATTCGCACTCTGTAGTATGGGTATTTTTTTGAAGTCCTGAAAAAAAAGTATGCCTGGGTCTCTTTCTGTGTATTAAACTTCTGCTGTTAAATTGAAAGACCCGTATTGATTCTGTCTTTGATTTTGCAATAACTGTCCTTTAGTGCTGAAAGCATCCCTTGCACTGGCCCTTGAGTCAAGGGCAATTTTGTATTGACTAAACTGTAACTGATACAATTCAACTGTAACTGTTACAATTTGTGGTCTTCTAATTACAAGACTTTGCATGAATAAATCCACACAGGGGAACTTAGAAAGATTCAAGTAAATGGCCTTTGTAAAAATTTCAAGATTGACAAAGAAAATGACGTGCGTAACAAACACATCTTATGTTTATAATTCTATTTATTATTTCTGAAACTGGATTGAAATATTGCTGTCTTGCCAGGCATGTGCAGCTTGGGCAGATACTGTAAGAAAACATTCTAAATTTGCTTATCATTCTAGTCCTCTAGTTCTTTTCAATATATGGCTATTGATTTCGTCATGGTTTGTTAAATTTCGGTCATCTGTTATGTTCTCCAAAATTCATTTAACATTAAGGATTCTTTATATATATATATATATATATATGTATGTGTATATATGTACATATAAAAATATATACACACATATATGCCTGTAGAATATGAGTAATTCGAAGTTGAGAGTAAGTAATATGAGTATCCTCTATATCAGTGCTGGGATTTTGAATATGTTTTGTTATCAAATCAAACTGTGTACTTTGAGTTAGATTTTGCATGATTGTGATCATTGTGGTTCCTTTTTCAAACCATTCCTTGACAACTAGGTGTATAATGCTACTCTATTTTTATGCTGCTAAAGGAGGTAGTGATAGTGTTTGTCTCCAGTTCATCCTGCATGACAAAGCTATTTCATTCAAAACTTCTAGCTAAATGGATCTTTAAGCAAGAGTCACTGGATGATGATTATACTCATAAGAATAACGCACTTTTAAAAAACAGTGCTTTCATAAGAAATGTTTTAAGTATTGTTGGAGGGGGTTTTGGGGGAGGGTGTGTGTTTGCTTGTTTCTTTCTAAGTTGTAAAGTTATTAGACATGGGAGTCTTACTCTGCTTTAATTTCCCTACATAGTGTCAACTTTGAGGGTGATAATTTGTCTGCTTTCCAGGTACCTGGGGAATATTTTTTACCAGTTTAGATCCAGCAATAGCTGATTTTCTTAGCTGTGGGTGAGCAGTCACTGGGTGGATTCCTTTTCTTCTGTGCCAAATGGTGTTAAATAATATTTCCTCGTGACAGCTGGTGATATCTTTCTGATGAATCAAAAATCTCTCATGAGCTTTTCTGTTCTTTTTTTCTGATATTTTTTTTAATTGAAGTATGTTACTCAGTTTCAAGTATTAATTATAAGCTATCCTTGCTGTAGAGGGTCAATGAAATAATTTATACGATGCATTGTAGTATTGCCTGTTCAACTTAAAGATTCTATTGAGGCAATGTCAATATTGAATCATGTTTACATGTACTTTATGTACATGTACTTATGTACTTATGTAGAAGGACAAGTCTTTCTATGCCTCTCTGCTTTATAAATGCAGATTTAAAGAAAATTTATTTTGTGATGCTCTGGAATTTGAAAAGCATCGAGTCTGAGGCAGTAAAGGTCAGTTAAATGTTTTTATTGCTGATAAAGCTTCTTTTGCTCTTTGAAGTTTCTTTTGCCAAAACTAATAGCATTCATGTAATCATATGCTCAGTTGTTTTCATTTGTGTTTTTGCCAGCTGCCGAGGGGGCTCTCCTAGCCATAAGTATACTGAAAAAGGGAAGTCTGACATTGTGGATGCCAGAGTTTAAAGCGAAGTGCTTTTTGGCTAATGGCTTTATAGAAGCTATGGTTCCTTCCCTTCCAGTATTACATAGTGTAGCTTACCTTTATTGAAAAGGCAAATAATAATAACCTGCTATATGCTTTCTTAGGACCTTCCTTCTGAAAACAGAAAGAAGCACCTTTTTATTTCATAATAAAATTGTGATAATCAATGTGTTTTGGAAGCAGTTAAGACTCCCAAAAACAGAGTTGTAGCTATCATCAAGAGCAATACAGAAAGCACTTAAGGATATAAAAATAAAGCTATTATAAATATGACAGTAGGTAAGTCTTGATTCAATAGAACAGAAAGATACGTAAACTTAAAAGGAAACATTAGAGCAAAGAAAGTACAACCATTAAAGAATTACTAGCAAATATACTTAATTTAAGCTTCAAACGGAAGTGTTGTTCTGTGACTAAAAGATTAAGGCAAAATCAGCAATTTAGAGTCTAGTAGTTTTAACGCAGCTCACTGAGAATGAATGAAACCTACTTATTACCTGTGTTATATCGTTGGACAGACTTTTGTGCTGAAGAGTATGCTTTAGATTTGTAGTTATAAAGCAGGTTTGGTTGGTAAGCTAGAGGAATTTAGGAATTTAGCATTGCTTAACTACTGAACAAATCACAACCTCTGATGCTTTATATTTCAGTAGGATAAAGTTTTTTCATCTCAGCGTCGTCTTTTTTTTTATCTTGGCTTGTTAACAGTGCAGGCTGAGGTTTGTTCTAGCTTTGTAAAATCCATTGGGATGCTCTCACTGGCCTCAGCAGCGCAGGATCTCACCACTGCCATAGTACTTCAAGCAGAGGTGTGCTGTGCACGAAAGTGGAAGGAGTGCTGGAACTCCAAATGCTTTGTGGTCACAGGACTTCATGGAGTTAGACGGAGGGAGAACAGCAATGTTCCACAAGCACTCGCTGGCAGGGTTTTGCATCAAAAGCTGGTAGTGTGACTCACTATTTCTTCCAAGTTCCTCTCTCCAGCTGAGAAGGCATTTCAGGACACCAGATGTACAATTACTATTCTTACAGGAGCTAAGCAGACAGTTCCTAACTTTCGAGAGCAGTGTGCTTCTTATCAGTCACAGACTTCCACACATCCACAAAGTATTTTATCTCTGAAAGTTTGTCAGATGTGCAAACCCCATGTACTACGGTGGACTCCCTAGAGAATTTTCCTTCCTCCTCAAGTTTCTCTGTGGAGCACGGGGGCAGGGGGCAGAGTGGCTCAGGTTTGCTAAATGGACATAATTCTCTGTATTTTTCATACACATTATCTGGATTTGATATGAGAAGGATATTTATTTAGTAGAGAAAATAGTATTTGTGACTCGGTGGCAAACAAAAATTAAATGTAGCGTGAGGATTTATTTGGACTCTGCCTGGTGTGAACACTGAATAGAAGTTAGGGAGAAAGGCAAAAAGTGGAAGACTAAACAAATGTATTGTGAGTGCAAAACATGAGATTGAACACATGCCCATAGCAGGAAGGAGGAAGAAATAAAAAAAACCCAAAGGTAATGCACAGAAGGTTTATATTTTTATAGTAGTTCTGTTACATGAATATCTAATTTTAAAAAGCAGTTCTTGAGTTTCAGCCTAGAAACTGTGTTGCGACATTTGTGGCTTGAATTTTTTTTTAGAATTGGTATAAATTCTACAAAGTAAAGGATTTGAATTTAGGCCAGTGAAGGAAATAAGTAGAAGCTTTCCAGTTTCTCTCATTCAGTGCTGTTGGAGAAGATGAGATTCAGGTACATGCTTAGTACAAATTCAACATTTGACTCAAAACTCTTCATGGAAAGGAATTAGATTGTTTGATTATTCCTCTTTCTGCTTATTTTCCTGTTCCCTCCTAGCTAAATGTTGATTCTAGGTACTTCATAAGAAAATACTGTATGGCAAATCCAGAATTGTTGTATAGAATTCCAAAATCACATGCAGCAGGCATTCAAGAAAACTTCAGGAGTGTCTGAGTTTTCGCATGTGGTTTACTGGAGGAGACAATGGCTGCTAAACGATGGAAATTCCCAGTAAAATTCATGGACTTACTGAATTCATACAAGTACTGAAGTAATGAGCTGAAGACAAAAAGCAAGCTAGAAACTAAGTTAAAATGACTATTCAACGCTGTAGGAATAAATTACAGATGTCATTTGGTAAAACATGCATTAGGTGGGATCATGCAAATCAGCTTTCAATGGGAAGCTTATGTCTGCCACAAGTAGTATATTTGGCAGACTCAGCTGTGGCAAGTAGAAAGCGTTGTACTGAAGTAATTCCACGCAACCTGCTTCAGTTACCTCCTGATTTCCTTTGGCTCTTCAGTGGTGTCCTTTGTCTTGATGGCAGCAGAAAACCTGATAGTAGTGATATTGCTGTCTTGCCAAGACTGACTGACTGAGATTTTTGTGGTGGTATGTTGCATGCATCTCTCATTACTTCTGTTTCTAGAGACAGGGCCTATCTTATTTTTATCTGTGTTCATATACTGCTTAGTGCAGTGGCTCCTGATTGATGACAGGGCCTCCTATGTGCTGTAGTAACATAAGCAGTAATTATTATACTTTGGCCATGTTGTACTGCTTATCATTGTATTTTGCCCCTGTCATTAATAAGCAACATATATATGTCCCTGGGTGACAGAGGGTCCCTATGCTTTTATTTTTGATTCAAATATTTTTTGGGGAAAAAAAGGCTTAGAAGATATCTCCATACTTGGTTTGCTGCATTTTGTGGCTCTTCTGAAAAGGACCTTATTTATGTACCCAAAGTGGTTAGTAGTTATTCTAGTTTTTGTAGTGCTGCATGAGAACTCTTGCAAAAAAAGCAGTACCCTGTCTGTTATACAGAATATGTTCAAGTACAGGGCAGTCCTGTCCCTCTTGGAACATTAATTAGCTCATCAGAGGCATGGCTGGGGCCACGTGACAGCTGATGAAGTGACAACTGTCTTAATTTTGGTGGTCTTTCATTTCAACTCATTTGGAAAGATAATTCTGAGAGCAGAAGACAAGTATTTTCTTTTAAAGCCAAAACTGACTGCTTGGATAAAATGTAAATGATGATTAATAATTATTAATCTTAGCCATTTATTGTTAATAAATATAAATTTTAATTATCACAATAATTATTAATCATAAGTGATTAATAATTAAAATATTTGCCCCTGCAGGGCAAAAAGTTACATGATTACAGGGCCTTATATTTAAAATTCTTTCCCTTATAACTTTTTCCTTTTATCCTACCTTTACATATCATAGAAAATGTTTCTAATGAACTTCAGTGGGTCAGTTTCAGGCTCTTTACTGTCATATTGCAAGAGATCTTAGCTAAGAAGAGGCAAATACAAATATCTTCCAATGCTGTTTAACTGAAGAAGTCACTGGACTAGGCACTAACTTTAAAAAAAAAAAAAAAAAAAAAAACAAAAAAAAAAAAAACTGGAAAGAGGTGATAAAACGTGAGCATATTTAAACAATGTTCAGGTCACAGTAACGCACTTCTGCTCATTTGCTCTCCCGCTTTCCATCTTTGCTCTGCTTATTTTTTCACAGAAAGGATTGTCTGTCTTTTGAATCAGCTCCTTTTATATCCCAGCTTAGTGCTCTGATGTGTGAAGTGCGAAGTCTTTTCTCTTCCATCTATTTTTCTTTACATTAAAATTCTTGGCATTGGCCCACTACAGAATAATAGATGTCTTAAAATGAGTTTTCACAGAAGGATTATTACCTTCCCAGGACTTGTAGCTAGCTGTCTTCCAGAGAAGAGATAAATCCCTAAAATTAAGTTTTGAAGGAGGTAAGATATAAGACAATGCCATAACACAGTGTTTTACAGCATTTTAAATTAGCAGCATGGTGTATGCTGACATCAAACATTTGTAACGGTGCTAGTCTGCCTGCAGTATGAGACAAATGATGCTCTTAGACTCCATTTGTATATTTAACAGCATATATTAAATCTATTCCCATCCAGTGACTAGGCAATGGGATGAAAAACAAGATTGTTTCTTCTAATAAGACAGTAGTTTTTAAACTCTACAAAAAGATTATGGTATAGCCCATTTTGCACAGAAATCTGATTATCAAATAACAGTTTATAGTGTGCTGGTCCTTTCAGAGACTTCATGAACCATCATGAAGCCTGCCTGGAGAAGTGGGACAAATGTGAAATTACCCAGTTATCATAGGATAATTGACATTTTCAGTCTTTCAGAAACCAGATGTAATTTAATCCAGGTTTTATAAAAGAAGGGTAGACCTCAAAGGTGAAATGCAAATATATATTCAGTGGTATATCAAATCATTGCTGGTAGGCTCTGTTGGACTTGTCCCAACTGTGGGAAGAGCATGTGGATGCAGCAGTCTTAAACCAGCATGCTGGAGAGAGGAAGGGGAGCTAGACCCTAGAGGTGTGAAGCACCACCAATTTTTAATTTAGGTTCAGCTACAAAAGCAGAGGCAATCCATCATTTCTTCCTTCTAATTCCTCCCTTCAGCCCTGTGTTCCCAGTCTATTGCATTAAGTGGTTTACAGGGCACTGTAAAGGGAAGGACTGTGAGAGTGGGTGAGGTGGATCAGTATTTTAGCTTTGTAGGCAGACACATGAGAGTGTGAGAAGCTTTGACAGAGGGAATGGTGTAGCTGTTGATCCTGCAGATGCTGCAGGTGCACTGAAGACCTATGCCACTATACTTCAAGGAGAAGTTACTCATTGTGAAACTGGACAAGAGACCCTATTTCATTTCTCCCACACGCAAAATACAGATAACATGGCGCAGGAAGCTTGTTATTTTAAATAAAGAATTTATACTTTCATCTGCTTTCTGCAAGTACCCAATCCTGTTTTGCCTAAGAATACCAATGGTAAAGATACTAACGATTCTGCTTGCTGTAAACAAATTCAGGCTTTTGGAATTGATTTTTCTTATCACCTCTCTACTCTGAAGTCCACTGCAACTATTGACTAAAAAGTCAGGGAAATGCAGAAAGTTGCAAGGAAACTTGAAACTGCTCTTTCACTTTGGTAGCATCTGCTGTTATTAAATGTCAGTTGAATCAGGAAGTCAATACAAGCATTTAAAATGTAAGTCTTCTTTAATAGATAGGAGTACTGTTTCCTCTAATACACATAATTCAATCTGTAACAGTAAAGAACTGTGGACTTAGAGCAGAATTAGCTCTAAAAGATTCTCCAAGTTCTGTTGCGTGCTACTTTGTATTATTTATTGCTGGTAGTGTGTTCCCACCTTCTTTTTATTAAGAAGCAGCTCTTCCTTAGACGGACATTCTATTGTAATTTTTTCCTTGTAAGACTGTGAAACTTGCAGGGGGCTTCCAGGAGGGCTTGTATCTTGGAACCTAAAGCAGGATGCAACAAGAAAAACATCCTGAAGCTTTAGTAGAGCATCAAAAGAGGAGCCTCCTGGAACTGAGGAAGGAACTTTGTTGAAAATTTAAAAACACTCCCAACAAATTATTAATGCTTCCAAAACTAGAGCCAAAAAAGCCCCAACATTGCACTTGTTGTGCTATAGTTAGATAGAAGCTGGGAGCTCACTTGGAACGTGTTTGTAACATCAGTATTTTAACAATGTAAACTGCATTTTGTTGGACTGTATTTTAAAATTGTTGAGATAATGTTGTACAAGCAATTATTGCTTATGATGAATTTAGTAAATTGTGCAACGGCTTCTAGCTGTTTCCTCTAGTAAGTGGGATGGTGCCAATGTAGAATTATAAAATAACAGGTCCCATGCATCAGGATGTCACTAGGCGCTAGACAGAGTATCATGGGACTGGTACAAGTTTATGAAGAATATTGCTGTGACTCAAGAGAAAGATGTTGTTAGTGTGAAAAGATGAAGAGAACCAGATACAACCAGGAAACTAGATAAATGGTTGTGTTAAAATTTTTAGTTAACTTTGCTTCCCTATAAAACAATGATAAATAAAAAGTGTGTTTATATTTTCCTCATAGTCTACCTACCCCTTTTAGAAACAAAAAAGAGCCCTAGGCAAACTGTTAAGCTGCTGTTTTGCAAATGCAATAACAATGTCTTAACTGGAATATTAAAGGAATTGCAGAAACACTTCCATTTATGTTATTCCAGGATCTTAACTTTTGGACTAACTCTCCTATCAGTATTCTTGTAAATGAAACTCTGCCCTTGAGATTCCTGCAACTTACTAAGGGGTATTAAGAATGCATTGCGCTTTCTCTTTTTAGAACCATCTTGATCCAGTCTAACGATTTGGATTTAAATTTTCGTGAGCCTTCACAGGGCTCCAAAGTCTCAGTCTTGAACATATATCATTAATTAAAAATGCAGAAGCAGTCCTGTTTACTTCAAAGTGAAAAAGAGGAAAAAGGTTTAAGTGTTTGTTGGAATGTTGTAGGTATCAAGATTTTACCCTGACGACAGTGTGATGTGAAATATTCACAGAATCACAGGTTGGAAGGGACCTCAGGGATCATCTAGTCCAACCTTTCTAGGAAGAGCACAGTCTAGACAAGATGGCCCAGCACCCTGTCCAGCTGACTCTTGAAGGTGTCTAACGTGGCCGAGTCAACCACTTCCCCAGGGAGATTATTCCAATGGTTGACTGTCCTCAATGTGGAAAATTTCCCTCTGGCGTCCAATCGGAATCTCCCCAAGAGCAACTTGTGTCCATTCCCCCTTGTCCTCTCCATGTGACTCCATGTAAAAAGGGAGTCTCCATCTTCTTTGTAGCTACCCCATAAGTACTGGTACATGGTGATGAGATCCCCTGTGAGCCTCCTTTTCTCAAGGCTGAACAAACCCAGTTCTCTCAGCCTATCCTCATATGGCAGCTTCCCATCCTCTGATCATCCTGGTGGCTCTTCTCTGGACCCCTTCCAGCCTGTCCACATCTTTTTTGTACAGCGGGGACCAGAACTGTACACAGTGCTCCAGGTGTGGCCTGACAAGCGCTGAGTAGAGCGGGATAATGACTTCTTTATCTCTGCTGGTGATGCCCTTTTTGATGCAACTCAGCATCCTGTTGGCCCTCTTGGCCGCAGCAGCACACTGTTCGCTCATGTTGAGCTTCCTGTCCACCAGGCCCCCCAGGTCCCTTTCAACAGAGCTGCTCTCCAGCCAGGTGGATCCAGTCTGTGCTGCATTCCCATTACACAGAATATATCCAGATTGACTACAATATTCTGGGCAGTAGACACAGCAATTTGGAAATATGAATAAATTAATAATTCAATGGACAGTTGTTACTGACTATTCAATAATTCAATGCTCAAATTAAATAACTGTTCAGCATAACAACGGACCAGCATTTTATATCTACACCTTGAAGATTGTACCTTCAGTTTGATACTGAAACTAATTTTTATTTAATTTATATTTTAAAAATACATCATTATATGCGTGTGTGGTATTTAAGTATGTTTGTCAGAAGCATAAGAAGAAAGTGGCAAGATACGAATGCTCTCTTCTAAACCAGACATTGCAAAGCAATTCAAGCTGGAAATAAATTTGGTATCTTTAACAGAAAGTAGGTACACATTTCTTATGTTACAAAAATATTTTTGTAAGTGCAGGATTAACAAATATTTATTTAGCGTTGTAGGGACAAGGAGAAAAGAATACGGCTCCAGATTTGCTAATAGTTAACCCTGTCAGAATTGAGGTTCCTAACATGGGACCTTGTTACCTTGTCCTAGAGAAAATGTTAGTTTTTCTCTTTCTGGACTAGAGTAAGAAGGAGGACAAAAAAAAGCAGATGGCACTGAGTTGTTAGGAGCAAGAGGCGAGCAGGAAGTAATCAGGATGATATATTTGAGGGTGAGGTTCTGTCTTTGTAGATCTCTCTACAACTCTTTCCTGTAGTATCTGAGAATCTGCAAGAAATAGAGGATGGCAGTGATATCTCTTCTTTCTTTGCTGACAAGAGTTGTGGTAGGGATGACATGTGGTACATTAAGACAACAACAGTGGCCACGTTGCTTTCACTTTCAGTGTACTTCAGAAACTTCTTCAGCTTAAAACCACTGTGACGGGTTTATCTCAAACTATGTTAATCACAAAGCAGCTATTTTAAACTTTCCACCACACCTCCTCTATAGCCTTCCCTTATTACATGAATTCTGTTATTTCCTTTAGTATGTTGATAGTGCCATGACTCCTGGGAAGTTTTAATAAATATGTAACAAAATAAGTGATAAGTCAGTACCGACCTGGTACATATCTAGATGTTACCAGTAGTTGAGAAATTTCGTTGTTGTTTTAGAAGTAGCCCAGCAGATGGTGCTCAGAAATTAATCGCAGCATAACTGAGTTGTGATGATACATCTTAATTTTTTTTCTTTTTTGTTCTTTATAGAATGGTTATTACACATATTTCTTAATTGAATGGAAATGTGAATAAGGAGGGAAGAACAGAATACCCAACACTTCTTGGAAACCAGTCTCTGAATCCTTACTAGTTTTCTTCTAGTAATAATCATTGGGTTTAATTTCATCATTTATCTTAATTTCAGTTCAAATGTTAACAGTTTTATCTTAAAACTCAGGCTTTTCTCCTAATCAGACTGAGCTGGTTTGCCTTGTAGATTTAAGAATAATTGTAATGAGAGTTGGAGGAGTGATGGAAACTGCAGTTGATAGTTATTAAATTAAAAAAATATAGAAAAAGTCCCTGCTTGAAGTCCCTGCAAAGATATGCCAGTAATCTTAAGAGCCTTGGGAATTTTACACACACTATATTAACCATAAAACCTTCTGCAAATCAGAAAATTCAATGTTAATTTCATATTCACAAAACAAGCATTGCCCTGTGTTAAAATGCAGTAAACTTAACATGCTCTGCCATCCTGTTAAGTCTCAGTCTACGGCTGTGACAACCTGTTGACATGCTATATTTTAGGTGCTGTGAATGATGTGCCCAGGTACTTAGAAATCTGGCAACTTTACAGTCCCTGCTTTCTTAGATATTTCACTTGCAGACACCTTAATACCCACTTCAGTTTACGCAACAGTGTCGAAAGGGACCTATCTTGGGAGCTTTGGTAAACCCCACCAAACGTGTATAGTCTGTTTTTAATTAAATGTATTGGCAAGTTAATGAAGCTGTTTTGTTTGACTAGTAAAAGCTTAGCATTGGCCTTGGGGTAGCTGTACTGGAAAGAAGAGAGAGTTTTGACAAAGAATCAAAAATACGACAAATGGTATACTGGTGATGGGATTTTGTGAAGGAAGAATGAATTACACTGGTCTTTGGCAGCCAGGAATGTATGCAGTGCTACTTGCACATCAGTGGAGGCAGCTACAGAACTCACGATTAATGTAAGAAGTATATGACAAGTAATAAATTCTGGGTTACGTAAATTCCAGGAAAACGCAAGTAGAGTATGCACTACAATGGAGTTTAGGAAGTAGAAAGAATATGTGTGCCTACACACACAAAAAAAAAACCTCCAAAACAACACCACCCATACATTCTTCAGAAAGGAGAAAATGCAATTTAGAAACAGGAAAAACTTGCAAAACAGAGTCTATGACTCTGCTATTACTCTGTACTGCAGATGAAGCTGGACCTGCAGCTCATGTGCAGCTTAAAATCAAGGCCATTTGTTAGAGTGAATGTACCCCGAAGCCAGATGTTTTGGACATGCTCTCATGGAAGTGGATCAGGAGTTCCTTAGGAAATAACAAGGATGATGGTGACTATTAAAATTAAGCATGGACATAGATTTTTCTTTGTCACACTGCCATCCTTTCTTGTTTTTGATTTTTAATACTTTTGTTTCTTTGTTACTCTTGTTGCATGTGACATTTACTGTGCTCCACATGGTGTCCATCAGTCCTCTTATTCCAGTAAAGACTGTATTTAAAAGCTTTGTTTCATGCTCTGAATTCATAATAGTTTTCAAACAGCTTTATTCACATTCATCTTTGGCTAGGGGATGAGATCATTCTGAGTGCATATATTTATATTTTTGTTGATCTCATCCACAGTAGACTTAGCCAACTGGAAAAGCAGCATGGATATGCTGAGATGGAGGTCATGGGGCTGAATGTCATGGAGTTCAGGCATGCAGTAGTTGCTGACTGCTGGTTTTCTGTGGAGAATAGGAGATTGCTGTAAGAGAGACTCTGAAACCTTGAGCAACATGTAGCGGACAGAGACAGCAGTAGGCTCAGAGCAGGCCTATAGAAGCCTGATGGTTTAGCATCTCTTTTGATAATAGCTTCAGCAAGAAGCTATTTCCACCTGATGCTTGTGGGCTACTGAACATACGGCATCCCCTACACTGAACTGGCCCTTCAGGAAAATGCAGTATTGATTATCTCAAAACCTGGTTCTTGCAGTAGTTATGGAGGCTTTAGAGACAGGGGACAGGTCTCTAGACCAGAGGCCAAATGGCATAGAACTAGTTATATCCACAAAATGTATCAGCTGGCCCTTGATGTCCCCTGGACGAAATAGAATACTGCTATGGCTCTAGGCATAACTTGTGTGTGAGATAGAGATAGAGAGAGAGATATTTTTCAACTTGGCGTATTTAAAATTGTGTGAAGGATGTGCAGCAGCTCATGGGACTGGTAAAACACTCACAGATAGCATTGTACAGAGAGGAGGGGAAAGCATGCTAACTAGTACAGCCAAATCATTCCAGGAGTTTTGTAAAAATTAAGCAGCATTGAGGAACAAGGATGCAGGGTTCAGTCTTGCTCCATGTTCCTATATGATTCAGCAGTATAGACTCAGCCTGCCTTTATGACTGGTGAGAAGTCTATGATAGATTATCAGTGATATCAGGGAGATACCACTGTACCATTTACAATTTTCGGACAATGTCAGTTCAGGCTAATAAGGACTAAAATAGATTTGTTTATTTAGTACCTACTTAATAGACAAATCAATCCCAGAATTATAGCGGTTTCTTGTTCTACCTGCAGAGGGCATTCGTACTATTCAGTACATCGTTCCTCTCTGGCTGACAGTGAATTCAAAGGATTATTTATGGTTATCTCGGTTAAGGGTGCATGAATGGGGAGCTTTGTGGTACTTGGTTTACTGAGCATACCTGCCTTCTGTAAAGACTCTGAGAACCTACAGCTGCATAATATGAAACAGCTGAAAAATGTGGTTGTGAGATGAGTTGTAAGAGATGGCCAGAAATTTTCCTAAACAAAAATACCGTTTTATTTGCTGAACTACTTTTGCATTTTAGTTATAAAGTTTCTAAACTTATCGTTCTTAGTAATTTCTAACTTTTTAGATTTTAATAAATTTTTACACTTAGTTTGTGCGCAGTGTAGAACTCTAATACTCCTTTTCAATAAAGCTACTCCTCAGAGCCTGCACTGAACTTGCAGAGAGCAGCAAAAGTTGCAAATACGAAAATTTTGGAAAAGACATAATCAAATCAAGCTAGAGTGCAGGAAAATGTTATTTTATTTTCTTGGAACCAAGAACCATAAAGGGAAAAAGATCATTATATCAGGGCTATACAAAATTATTTTTTCAATGCATTTGTTTCAGATTTAAATCTCATATGAAAGTGAGTATTGTTGCTTTCTTGAAGAGGGAGCATGCCCCTTTAGGAGGCTCAGGAAGTATCTTCATAAAAGATCTCCCCATCCTGGAAGCAGAGAGGCCAAGGAATGTGGACTAGCTGGAAGAACAGGTCTGATAAATGGTAACCCAGGCCCATTGTATCAGACAATGGCAACTGCTGAATAAACACTGGCAGGGCAGTATTAGTCTGCAAAAGTGTCATGCTTTAATGCCAGCCAGCAACTAAGCCCCACACAGCTGCTCACTCACTCCCCCCTGGTGGGATGGGGGAGAGAATCAGAAGTATAAAAGCGAGAAACATCATGGGTTGAGATACAGACAATTTAATAGGTAAAGCAAAAGCCACGCACACAAGCAAAGCAAAACAAGGAATTCATTCACTGCTTCCCATGGGCAGGCTGCTGTTCAGCCATCTCCAGGAAAGCAGGGCTCCATCACATGTAGCGGTTACTTGGGAAGACAAACGCCACCACTCCGAACGTGTGTGTCCCCACTCCCTTTTTCTTCCCGCAGCTGTATATGCTGAGCATGATGTCATATGGTATGGAATATCCCTTGGGTCAGTTGGGGTCAGCTGTCCCAGCCGTGCCCCCTCCCAACTCCTTGTGCACCCCCAGCCTCCTTGGTGGTGGGGTGGGGTGAGAAGCAGAAAAGGCCTTGCCTCTGTGCAAGCCCTGCTCAGCAATAACGAAAACACCCCTGTGTTATCAATGCTGCTTTCAGCACAAATCCAAAACATGGCCCCAGAGTAGCTACTAAGAAGAAAATTAACTTTGTCCCAGCAAAACCAGCACATTCTTCACTTCTTATTGCATACCATTTATGTCATGCCCAGGTACCACACTACCCAGTACAACCTCATTAACCACCACCCACCTTCCCATCCTTTGATACAATACGCAAATATCATTCCCTTAGTTTATAGACCAGCCCTGTAAAAAGTCTATAAAATGCCTGTAAAACATCGACAAATGTCCACAAAATGTCGACTGTGTTCATTGTGTCAATGAACTCCATCTGTTGTGGTGGTCACTGAGGACAGGAGAGGTGGTGTGTTGCATGGAGTTACTGGGAACCAAAGCCAGCTTGGGTCAGGTCACTGCTGCACTTGCACTGCTTCTTGTAATGTTTGTCCTCCACTAGTTCAGGTGGTTCCTGCTAGAGTAATTCCTATAACATGCAACTCAGATCATGGCTTACAACAATTTGAAGGTATATCTGTTACAAACTCCCCCCATGGTCCTTCTGGGCCAGGTTATAGTGTTTAATATTGCAATGAACTCCTCTCCTTGCTCCCAGCCTGGCTAGCAACAAGGGGTTTCTACTATAGTAATTCCCATAACATGCAACTCTAATCCTGAGTTACAACAATTTAAAGGTATTTCCATTACAATCTCCACCCCTCATCCCTTTGGACCAGACCATTGGGTTTAACATTGCAATGAACTCCTACCCTTGCCTCTGCTCCAGGTTGGATGTATCCACAGACTGCTGTCCCTTAGGGACATACCTGCACCAAGTGGAGCCTTATCTATGAGCCACAGTCTCTCCAAGGGTACACCTACTGCAGCGTAGACTTATCCCCAGTCAAAGTCACTTTGAGGTACGCCTATTCCAGTGTGGCCTTCTCCATGGGCCACAAAGCCTTCAGAGATAGACCAGCTCCAGTGTGGCCTTACCCACTGTGGAGCCACAGTCCCTTCAGAAGAAACCTGTTGCAACCTGGCCTTACCTGCGGCTGCAGTCCCTCCAGGGGCATATCTGCTCTGTCATGGGTTTATCCATGGCCACATGCTTTGCAGTGCTCCAGCATGACCTCATGCACAGCCACTGATGCTTCAAGGTGTACCTGCTTCTCTAGTGTGGACTTATTCATGACCACAGTCGCTTTGGGGTGTCCTGCTCCCACATGGACTCATCCTCAGGTCACAGTCCCTTCAACTCAAGTTCACACTGGAGTTCCAGCTTGTCCAGTACAGCAGCACAGAAACAGCAGCTGGGCCCTGGCCATCTGCCAGCCCAGGCACATGGACATTGCTGTTATCAAAATGTTCCCAGGCACAGCACAGTAAGATGATAAGCAGTAGAGCAAGCAGCAAGAACAAAAAAACAGCCACTAACAAGCACTAGACTCTAATATACAGTAAATGAGGCAAGCCCCATGGCAAGCACGGGAGCCTGCCAATTAATAGCTAAACAGCAATAACAGCTACAAATTCCATCTAGCACATTCCAATCAAATCTGTAGTTTTCTCAAACCCTTTGAGCCCCACATTGGGCACCAAAGAGGACTGTTGTGGTTTAATGCCAGCCAGCAACTAAGCCCCACACAATTGCTCACTCATTTCCCCCCAGTGGGGTGGGGGAGAGAATCAGAAGTGTAAAAGTGAGAAAACTTGTGGGTTAAGATAAAGACAGTTTAATAGGTAAAGCAAAAGCCACGCACACAAGCAAAGCAAAACAAGGAATTCATTCACTGCTTCCCATGGGCAGGCTGCTGTTCAGCCATCTCCAGGAAAGCAGGGCTCCATCACATGTAGCGGTTACTTGGGAAGACAAACGCCACCACTCCGAACGTGTGTGTCCCCCCTCCCTTTTTCTTCCCGCAGCTGTATATGCTGAGCATGATGTCATATGGTATGGAATATCCCTTGGGTCAGTTGGGGTCAGCTGTCCCAGCCGTGCCCCCTCCCAACTCCTTGTGCACCCCCAGCCTCCTTGGTGGTGGGGTGGGGTGAGAAGCAGAAAAGGTCTTGCCTCTGTGCAAGCCCTGCTCAGCAATAACGAAAACACCCCTGTGTTATCAATGCTGTTTTCAGCACAAGAAGAAACAAGCTGAAGCACAGACCAGTTGACTTCCTATTCATGAGATAGCTGTTGATCTTTAGATGGCTCTGGAAGAGATGACTGTTAGAAAGTTAGCAGTCTGTAACAGTTGAGAATAGAGCTTTAAGAAACAGGAACAAGACGAGGTTCTGCCTCTTCTAGAGGCTAATCATTCTGCTTCTGGGCATTCATTCTTATCACAAGCTGTAAGACAGTATTCTGAGGAAGTCTGTATTCATTATGTCAAAGTGACTGTGAAGTATATCACTGAGGCACTGAGATGCGGATAAGGCACTTGGCAGGAAGGTCATCTTTGGCAGCAGACGTACCTGTATTGCAGAACACAGCATCGCTAGAACTGCAGTTTCCTTTCATGTAATAATCCAGCGCGTGTTCGTGAAACTGAGAGTGACTGAATGCTATATTCCAACTTCTAAGTGCCTGACAGCTCTCCCCTTGGATGCACATATTTCTGTAGTCTCTTTATACTGTCACTAGCTGCTTGACACACAGCTTTCTCCTCTGAATTCTCATCAGCTCTCTGACAAAGCTTATTGATTATTCCTTAGTGGAACTTACATAATAAATATTTGAGTGCAATCACCGCAGATGGTGTGCTAAGACTTGCTGCTTCCAACCATATTTTAACTAGAGAGGCCTTTCTGCGTATTCACACTTCCAATAAAATCGTTTATGAGCTTTTACAATTTGAAAAGTGATTAGAGTTACAGTGATTGCCGGGTGGAAGAAATTCAGGAAAGTTGTTCTTGCTGGCTGACACAGAGATCTCTTCCTGTAAAATACCCCCATCCTTACAATGGGTTATTCTAGTAAATTAGGTTTATGATGCCTAGTGCACTAGGTATGGGAATACAAAAATACTCTCAGGTCTGCTGTGTCAGATGTTGCTACAGAGATTAAATTGCAACAGTTACCTGCGTTTTGTATGCCTCTGGGTAGTGAAAGGAAGGACGGGAGGAGTTGTTGGAACTTGCTGTTTGTTGCAAGGCTGGCAGGGGATTCTACCCATCTTATTATTCCTCTTTTCTGTTTCACATACTGCAGATTAAACACAAGTACTATTCAAGCAGGATCTGCTGGTGAAGTAGATCCTGAAGCAGACAAGGAGTAAGAGTTCTAGCAGAAGTGGGAAAATGCATTACCACCCCATTCCCTTACCACCAGTTCCATGGTGGCAATCGTAAAAAGTTTAATAGATTAGATTATAATTCCACTATTCTAAATAGTTCCTATTTTTGTCATGCCTACCATGTAAATTTGAGGCCTGACTTAAGAGGTGTTCAGGTGACTTCTACAAGTCAGTAAAATCACCGTGTTTTTTCATTGGACAAGGAGAAACCATTAATAAGCTCTGGAAAGTATATTTGGTCTTGATGAGACTTCTCACATAAAAATGAAAAGCTGTATGCAAAAGCTAAAACATATACTACAATCAGGTCCTGAGGTTTTCCTCTAATTTCCAGCATGTCTTTTTCCATACCTTACTTTTACCAGCTACTATTTTTCTCCTTCAATAAATTAAATAATTTCTGTTAATCTGTAACTGAAGTAGACTGTTTGCAAATGAACTGCTACAGTTCTAATCAGATTGCTATCTACTATGGCATTTTGCAATGTGTGGTACCCACTGGTAACTGGTGCAACCTGGAGATATCTCTGGAAAGGCAGGTTTGCCTTTCCAGACAAAGGAGTACCCCTTTCCAAACACAAGGAGTAAGCTGTGTTGCATGGAAGGATTTCAGAAATATTATTTAACTTTCTTCTTTGCAGCATCAAGTTAAAGTTGTCATGATTTAAGCACATTACAGAATCCTGGTGTTCTCTGTCATATCATACTGAACATGGAGTCCTTTTCTGTGCTGTACCCTTGTTTTTTACCTAGATGATATTTGACTTGCACAGTCATCAGAGAAAGCTTCATAATTTTGCATCCCTAGGAGGAAGAAGTCAGGCAGAGGAGCCAGGAGACCCGCATGGACGAGCAAAGAGCTTCTAGAGAAACTCAGATGGAAGAGGGAGGTGCACAGTATGTGGAAAAAGGCACTGGCCACTTGGGAGGAATATAGGATTGTTGTCAGGGTATGCAGAGGTGCGACGAGGAAGGCCAAGGCCCACCTGGAATTAAATCTGGCGAGGGATGTCAAAGAAAACAAGAAGGGCTTCTTTAAATACATCAGCAGCAAAAGGAAGACTGGGGGCACAATGGGCCCACTGCTGAACAAGGAAGGGGCCCTGGTGACACAGGATGCAGAGAAGGCAGAGTTACTGAATGCCTTCTTTGCCTCAGTTGTTACTGCTAAGGCTGGCCCTCAGGCATCTCAGCCCCCAGAGAAGAGAGGACAAATTTGGAGAAAGGAAGGCTTGCCATCGGATTGGGTCAGAGATCACCTATGCAAACTAGATCCTCACAAATCCATGGGCCCTGATGGGATACACTTGCAAGTGCTGAGGGAGTTGGCAGATGTGATGGAGAGCCACTCTTCATCATCTTTGAAAGGTCATGGAGGACAGGAGAGGTGCCCGAGGACTGGAGGAAAGTAAATGCCACTCCCATCTTCAGAAAGGGCAAGAAGGAGGGCCTGGGGAACTATAGGCCAGTCAGCCTCACCTCCATCCCTGGAAAGGTGATGGAGCAGTTCATCCTGGAGGTCATCTCCAGGCAGGTAGAGGACAAGATGATTATCAGAAACAGTCAACATGGATTCACCAAGGGAAGCTCATGCTTGACCAACCTGATAGCCTTCTGTGATGGAGTGACTGCCTGGGTTGATGAAGGGAGAGCAGTTGATGTCTCTCTTGACTTCAGTAAGGCATTCGACACTGTCTCCCATAGCATCCTCACAGACAAGCTAAGGAAGTGTGGGCTGGATGAGTGGACAGTGAGGTGGACAGAGAACTGGCTCAGCAACAGAACTCAGAGGGTCATGATCAACAGAGCAGAGTCTGGATGGAGGCCTGTCACTAGTGGTGTTCCCCAGGGGTCTGTGCTGGGTCAAGTCCTGTTCTACATCAGTGACCTGGATGAAGGGACAGAGTGTACCCTCAGCAAGTTTGCTGATGATACCAAGCTGGGAGGAGTGCCTGATCCACCAGAAGGCTGTGCTTCCATCCAGCGAGACCTGGACAGGCTGGAGAGCTGGACCCAGGGGAAACTCATGAAATTCAACAAGAGCAAGTGCAAGGTCCTGCACCTGGAGAGGAACAACCCCACACACTGGTACAGGTTTGGGGCTGAACTACTGGAAAGTGGCTCTGTTGAGAAGGACCTGGGAGTGCTGGTGAACAACCAGCTGACCATGAGCCAGCACTGTGCCCTTGTGGCCAAGAAGGCCAATGGTATCCTGGGCTGCACTAAAAGGAGTGTGGCCAGCAGGTTGAGGTAGGTTATCATCCCCCTCTTCTCTCTCCTAGTGAGACCACAACTGGAGTACAGTGTCCACTTTCGGGCCCCTCAGTTTAAGGACAGAGAACTGCTTGAGCAAGTCCAGCAGAGAGCTACCAAGATGACCAATGGACTGGAGTATCTCCCTTATGAGGAAGGGCTGAGAGACTTGGGTTTGTTCAGCTTGCAGAAGAGAAGACTGAGGGGGGATCTCATCAATACCTATAAATATCTGAAGGGTGTGTGTCAGGACGATAGGACTGGACTCTTTTCAATAGTGCCCAATGACAGGACAAGGGGCAACGGGCACAAGTTGGAACACAGGAAGTTCCACCTCAATATGAGAAAATACTTCTTTCCTGTGAGGGTGCCAGAGCAGTGGCACAGGCTGCCCAGGGAGGCTGTGGAGTCTCCTTCCCTGGAGACATTCAAAACCTGCCTGGACGTGGTCCTGTGCCCCCTGCTCTGGGTGTCCCTGCTCAAGCAGGGGGGTTGGACAAGATGATGTCTAGAGGTCCCTTCCAAACCCCTACTATTCTGTCACTCTGTGATTCTGTGATTTTTAGTCTTTTTTTTTAAGGAACAGTTTACAACTTGAGTTCCTGTTCGTAACAGTTAGCTACATGTAATTGCTACAGCTCTTAAAAGAAGATTCTCTTCACAGTGGCTGCGATAACGAATTCTGAACGCTGCCCTCACTCTCTCCCCCATTTTATATTTTGTTGAAGGTTGCAGTGTGCTTTCTTATCACAGGCCCCAGACGTCTATGATTCTTTCACAGAAGTAACTTTCAGAATATATCTCGTGATTTAATTTGGACTTACGAGAGAGACTCAGTTAAAACTAGAAAAATGGACATGTGTAAGGATAGAACTTCAATATATTACAAAATTGTTGCTCTGAAATCTGCCTCCTGGCTTTTTGTTTTTTCTCCTTCAGCACTGTGGTTCAAATCTTTCTCTGAACTTAGAGAAAACTGTGCAATGTGTTAGAAAATTACATGGAAAGAGCCATCAGTTAGGGATGATCCTTGCAATGATCAGTAATTGTTATTGGTACCCTTCCAGGCACGTATATAGCACAGATGGAAATCCTGGTACAAATTCACTCAGAAGACAGGACAACAGTTTCCAGCTGTCTGCCTCGTGCAGGTGAACAGGCTTCTGATTAAAATCTCTGTCATAAACTATGCATGAAAAGACTGCTGTAAGTAGCATCAGGACTGGAAGTCTAAATAAAATAAAAAGTATACAATATAGTATTATGCCATGTATAAAGCAAGGTACATGTTGTCCACAATAATACAATTTATTAGGAAAAATAAAGAAAAAAATGAAAAAGCTTCCACATACATTTGAAATTGTTTAAGATAATTTCTCCTTCCCCATTATTCCCCATCTAGGTGATCCCTATTTAAGTCCTGTTTTTTACCTGCTTTTGTGAACTAATTTAATGAGAAAGGGGAACTTGAATATCTGTGACCTTTGAAAAATTAGACTTCTTAACCTGAATGGTAGAAAACCTTGAAAACACCTATGCTTGAACCTTGAAATATCAGGTAAATTTTCACCCCTAAGAATCACAAAGGATCTTCCCCTTGGAGTTGAAGTTCATGCGCAGTGTCTGACTGTTCTGCATTGGTGAATGAGTAGAGTAGGTTCTCTTCTTTGTAGAGAGTAATTTCTGTGATGTTTTCCTGGAGAAGCAATACATGTTTCTGTGACTCCTTGACTCTCAGAATATAACAGATTCACTTTTATTGTTTGCTTTTAGTCTCACTTGCAATTCATCAGCATCATATTAACTGAATAAAGGTGTATTCAGGTTAACTATCACGGGTTTAAATATGAACTAGAGTTTACTTATTATCAGTTACAAATTTATTCTGTAACAATGTAATTTTATCATAAGAAGGATTAAAAATCTGTTATTTTATTGAAAAAACATGGGCAAAAATAATTTCATTTTGCATTCAGTAATTCCAACCAAAATCGCAGTAGTCTGGATAATTAGAAATTTAGTTTTCTCTGCCATTTCAGTTTGAAAGACCTGAATCCAGATTCACATTCACTACCTTTCAGGTTTACTTAGGAATGATAGCTGCTTGATGAAGCTGTATCACTTTGCTTTTGTACTTTTCATACATTAGGACAGTAACAAACATGATTTCCTGACTCAGACAGTATATCAAAGTCATTGGAGCGCAGACCTTGAAGAGTACCAGCATTAAACTCTCACTCTTGACTAAGAATGAAATAATGGCAAAACCTGTACTGCACTTTTCTTTTATGGACTCAGTATTTTTTCATTAGTGGCACATGAAGTGGAAAAAAAGTGCCTTGAAAAAGTAAAAAAAAAAAAAAGGAATAGTTTATTTGCTAGAAATTATGGCAAATAGTCTAGTCTAATAGTCACTCTGATCTGGAGAGGACAGTGACTTGGGGATTAAAGTCTTAGTATACAAGGTTAACCATCTGTACAGCCCTAGAATGTTATTTTTACTTATGCCATGAATCTGATCCTGTTCCTTCATGGTCCTGTACCTCCATGCCTTGACGGACATTTTTACCTCTTGGTTCTCTTCCTCTCATCTCAGTCTTCATATTTTATGCTGAAAATGTCAAGTTTACTTTTAATGTTGATAATCACAGTCTATGTTTTAATACAATTTCCTTCTGCCCTCACAGGAATCTATGTCCTGAGCCATCATGCAGCTTTATCTCCCTGTCTCTTATCATTCACTTTAAATGTTTCAAAAATTTTCTGTCCTTGGGCAAAAGATTTTCTAAGGTGCATCTTGAGTTACTTAAAATGGGTTATGCAGCAGTGTTCTGTCTGTAAAATCAAGAAACAAGAGTTAGTTCACTTGAAAAATGGTTGTGTGACTCAACCCAAATTGCTATCATGTTGAGCAGAGTCTACAGCTGCTGATTTCTCAAATGCAGTTTCATAAGTAGTAAAATAAAAGAGTACAAACTATTTAGGGTGACTCTTATTTCCCCTTATTTTCTCCTGTTTCTGCATCTGGGCACCCCAACACCGTTTCAAGCTTTTCTCTTTAACTGTTTGGCCTAAATAGACTCAGATGAATTTAATTAGTATATACATGTTTATCTTTGTGAATCTTAGCTGGGAATGAAGCCCAAGAACTTGTATCTGACTATAATGGGCTGACTTTTAAGGTTCAACCAGGTCAATAAGCATTTCATACACTGCTAGGGAGAGATAAAACATCTCCTTGTCCCAGTGCCATCACTTTCACACACACTGGCCTCAGAGTTGTTAATAAGGCCATTCAGCATTGCCACTTTACACAGAGCTTCTAAACCAAGCAAGCCATTCAGCAGAGCTATAATTTACCTTCCAACACCACCAACCTGCCTTTACCAGCTCTTTCAATGCCTAATGCTTGAAAGGTGTGGTGCATTACAATGTAAAAAATAAGACTGAAGGCAAAATCTTGAAAAAATAATTACAGTAGGTTCAAAGAAACCACAGCTATCTATAGCTCCTTTACCTTTATTAAAAAAATGAGGCCTTTCTGTTTTAAAGTCAGACCTCCAAATACATCTAAAGAACCTCAGAACATAAGAATGGCCTCTCTATGTCAGACTGAAAGTCTTACCTAGCCTGGTATCCTGACTCAGACAATGTCCAAAAATGGAGGTTGAGGGAACACCATGAATGAAGGGAAAGCATATATACTTCCACAAATTTCTATCATCAAGCAATCTGTGGTTCAGGAACTTCCTGAGCCAGAGATGGTGCTTTGTATTTAATAACTCTTGATGGATTTCTTTTCCATTAACTTGCCCAGTCTTCTCCAGGAAGAGATAGGGGAGATAAAACTGGTGCTCTTTTAATTTTCTAACGTGTGTTTCTGGGAAGAACATTGGCCCCATTCCACAAAGTCAGAAATAGCTGCAGTGCTGTTATAGCAGCTGAGTGGCCATCGGCTCCAGTACAGAGTGACAATGGCAATTTCACTTGTCCTGGCATAAACATGTGACACTGGAGCTACACATTGTTCATGGAGTGGGACTGACTGATGCATTCAAAATCTTTTTGTTGTATTTAATTGGGTTTTTCTTTTCAAAGTGAAAGGTTAAAGATATCTTTAACGAGCTACTTAAAAGTTGACTTTTCAAATGTTTTAAGTGTGCCGTTGGACTGCTATGCATAAAACATTGCACAGCCTTCTAAATCCAGTCTAATGCCCAAGGCAAACTGGTTGAGCTCAGAGCATTTCTGTTTGCTGGTTCCACATGGAGCATTTAAAGCTCTAGCCTAGGTTGTTTATTTTTTTACTTTATTTTTAATGAAAATATCTGGCCAGTTCCATGAAACCTTTGTCTCTGATTAGTACACAGTACTTAACTGGAGTGAATTAATAGATGTTAATATATAGTAAAAAGCAATGTAAAACGTAAACTGCTGCATGTATACATAGTAATTAGCATGTGGGAATTCTAAGTATCATTATATTTGTTTTTCTGCCATAGTAAACAGAACAAAACCAAACTAGATTGTTAAGCCTTTTTTTCCCCCTCCTGACTGAGTCAAGATGAGAATGAAACTTTCCAATCCATGCCATACTCAGTGGGTAGTAAGCCATGACTTCAGCATAGCAGTTTAGAGGGAAGAAAAATGAAATAACAGCAGCTCTGACTCCAGGAAGAGTGTGTATGGACACAAGCCCTCAATTTAAAAATGGGAAAACTAGTAATAGAAAATGCTCCATGCATTACTTAAATAAAATTAAACTTAGCTAAAACTTAACTGCTTAAATTAGAAGTGTTTCAAGATGCTGAATATATACACTGCAGTTTGTTAAATCAATAACAAATAGGTATGCATAAAAGTTATGTTTTTATACCACACACACAAAGGCTAGACATGTTCTTAGTCTGTGTTGCCATGGGCTTATTGTTATATGTGAGACTGCTGTTCAATTACCATCTTTTGTTTACAGGGCCAGGGCAGATACAGTGATATATATCCTGGTGCATACATACCAGAGAATATACTTGTGCTACCCTTGAGCTATCCTGTCCCGCATACTGCTGCTAAGCATAGCCAAAGACATAATGAATTAAGCTTCGACATTCTCCAGGAAATCTGGCTCTGAAAATGAGTCGTTCGCCCATGCTGAGCTTCACGGAGCTGCTGGTTTCAAACTGTCTTTGACATGTCTGCACAAGCTGTGTTGACTACACATAGATGCTCACTAATGAGGTAATTCTGTAAGGAGACACTAGCAAACTGCAGAAAAGAAACAGTCAAAGCTGGGCTTTGAAATGACTTGAAATTATTTATGCAAATTCTCAAACTCAGATCAATAATAATTTTCAGCTGAAGACCTCAAAGAATGTCTGCAACCGATGTTTCATCTCCCCCAGTGAGGCAAATACTAGACATAAAGCCAAATTCAGCTGTAATAAACAGCCTTGAGCTCCCATCCGTGTTCGTTCTTGCTTCTTAGAATCATAGAAATAATTGACGTACTCAGAAAATGTGTTTGAAAAGGTTGTGAAAACTATCACAGCTGGTAAACTCGGCCAGGTACTCTGACTGAAACCTTTATGTAAGTGTCTCTTCATGACTTTTATTCAAATGTTTATTGGTAAAAGAAATCCAGCTGTCTAAAAGCTTAGAGCACTAATCATTTCTGGATCTATGAAGCGGCATTATGTGCCTACGGTGTGACTCAAATGGAACTTGGTGCAGTGTGGTATTCTTGAAACTGCCACCATTTGAAGGTGGCATGAGCCTTTTCTTTTGACAAACAGATTTCTCCAGATCCCTAGAATTCACTGCGTGCACATATGTGACCAGAATTATCTTGGATCTGCCTCTGCTGAACATCTCAGTACCATCTTGTGTTTAAAGTAGACAAGATAAATACTTCTCTTTGGAGCTCTGTTGTGGGGTCCGTTCCTGCAGTAGGTCCCTGAAGCTCACCTGAATAAGCGTGCTGCACACAGAGCAATGTCTCTTCTTTTGTTAGCATTCCAGAGGAGGAGTGCCTCTTCCCTCTCTCCTCCCCATTTATTCAGTTGTCTAATCAGAGCACGCATTTCATAACACCCGAGTGAGGTATTTAACTCCCTCTCAATGCTTCAAAAGCATCTTAACATATGGCACTAGATTCCACCTAAATGTACCTGGTCCCTCAGAGGATGTCCATAGAATCATAGAACCACAGAATGTCCTGGGTTGGAAGGGACCCACATGGATCATCAAGTCCAACTCCTGTCCCTGCACGGATCAACCCCAAATTCACACCATGTCTCTGAGGGCATTGTCCAAGTGCTTCTTGAATATCGTCAGGCTTGGTGCCATGACTGCCTCTGTGGGGAGCCTGTTCCAGTGCTCCACCACCCTCTGGGTGAAGAACCTTTTCCTAATATCCAAGCTAAACCTCCCCTGGCACATCTTCCTGCCATTCCCTTGGATCCTAACATTGGTCACCAGAGAGAAGAGACCAGCGCCTGCCCCTCCTCCTCCCCATGTGAAGAAGCTGCTGACTGCAATGAGGTCTCCCCTCAGTCTCCTCTTCTCTGGGGTGAACAAACCAAGTGACTTTAGCTGCTCCTCATACGGTTTCTCCTCTAAGCGCTTCGCCAACTTTGTGGCCCTTCTCTGGACACGCTCCAGTAGCTTTATATCCTTAATGTACTTTGGTGCCCAAAACTGCACACAGTGCTCAAGGTGAGGCTGCACCAGCACAGAGTAGGGTGGGACAATCCCCTCCCTTGACCAGCTGCAATGCAGTGCTTGATGCACCCCAGGACACGGTGGGCCCTCTTGGCTGCCAGGGCATGCTGTTGGCTTATGTTCAACTTGCCATTGACCAGAACCCCCAGGTCCCTCTCTGCAGAGCTGCTCTCCAGCCTCTCGTTCCCCACTCTGTGTGTACATCCAGGGTTGCTGTGCCCCAGGTGCAAAATCTGGCACTTGCTCATGTTCAGCTTCATATGGTTGGTGATTGCCCAGCTCTCCAGTCTGTCCAGATCCCTCTGCCAGGCCTCTCTGCCCTCGAGAGTGTCAACAGCTCCTCTCAATTTTGTGTTATTCAGAAAGCCTGAGCCCTGTAAAGTTACCCAGGATAGTTCTGAGTGAGCTAGCTAAAGTACCAAGAGATACAAATTTGTGCAGCATAGTTTCTCCTGGGCTAATATATCTTGCTTTCATGATACAGTACAACCACAGCAATATAGCTTTCACGACCTAAGGTAACTCCTCTACTGATAGCTTAGCTATTGCTACTTCTTCTGTATCTCTGTTGAAGAAATTCCTAAATCTCTTTTGGATCTAAGTGTATTTTTGTAATAGAAAAAGGAGATTATGTTTCTTGTAGTTTTATTTTATAATACATTAAGATGTAAGCTAATGCATTATTTATCACTTGAACAAATATTAATGTATTTTTTTCCAAAGGTGGTTTTCTTCATAAGTGTTTTTTAGTGTTTAGACTGTACAGACTTCAGCACTGAGGATTTTTGCACAGCATACTTTCCGAGTTATATATGAACATTCATAATTTGTAAATGTAGTGCATGATAGTAATTTAGTGAACTTGTTTCTTCTAAACCCTAGGTAAGATTAACATTTAAATTCACTCTTATCTATCCTTCATTGCAACTATTGTGGTTAACATTTGAAAGCATTAGACAAAGCTGCTTTAAGAAATAATTAACATAGCAACAGGATACTTCAGGGCATATGTGATTTTATATCTTAAATCACTCACTACTCTGCATCATCTGAAGCTATCTAATATTACTCAAGTGCAAAGTTATCCCACATGAATGCCTCACTAATTGTTATTTAATGCATTCCCAAAAATACTGTTCAACAAGCAAAATAACTTACAAATCGTGACATGTAGTGTGGTAAAACATTCACCTTGATGATCCAAAGGCAAAAATAAAACACTAATGGAGTAAAAACATAACGGTAGCAATGGGAATGGATCGTAGGATCGTGCTAATCTTAAATATGATCCAAGAGGACAATGTCTCTCTAAGAAAGTAAATGCCTATAATGTACACATTAGGAGCAAAATATGTTTCAACAGTATTAATGAAAGAAGAAAATATTTTGGATCTGACCCCACATTTACGATTATACGTAGTAGCAACTATTGGGAAAACCCTCTATAAAAGGCAAAAATTCCTTAGTCCTATATCTGATGGTATATGGGGTACCTTTTGTAGTCATATTTGTAGTTCAACTATCAGGCCAAAGTGTTAAACAGCCAACTGCATTGCTTACAATTTAGAATAATGTCATCCATCTCCTTCTCACGGTGAAACCTGTATTTGTGTAGATGGCCAGCATAGATATGACATACATATAAATAATTAAAATATAACATTGGACACAAAGGCTAAATAGTAAACCTGGTAGGGTAGTTTTAATATTACTTTGGGTCACATAGATGGGACAGTCCTAACATGAACTATTTTCTAGTTTTCCCTTGTGTAAGAGGAGACAAATCATTATTTTATACACTCCATTGCACTTCAACAATCAACTAGTCCAAGTGGTCAGGTGGCTGGACTAGATGATCGATGTAGGTCCCCCCCAGCTGAACTGAACTGAACTGAACTGTTCTATTCTATTCTATTCTATTCTATTCTATTCTATTCTATTCTATTCTATTCTATTCTATTCTATTCTATTCTATTCTATTCTATTCTATTCTATTCTATTCTATTCTATTCTATTCTAATTTTAAAAAGTATCAGTAGCCCTACCATAAACTGAAACCATCAACATATTGTACAGGATGTCTTTACGCTCAGATGTTTAGCAAATCCATGTATCAGTGCCCTACTTGGTAAGTCTGTGATGCAAATTTGGAGCCTACTAATTTTAAAACCGGTTTTATAATTTTCCAAGTACTTAAAAATCTAGGATCCACCCAGGCAGATGCCTTTTTTATTGTAATCCAATTTTCTTTAAGATCATCTGCTGGTGAAAGTAGAGAATACAACTAGTTGTGATATACAGTAGTGGCATCCCAGTTGTGCTGTTAACTAGCTGTGATTTTAGCAAATTGCTTAATCTCCAGGCACTGAGGTTATTTAACATGAGAATCAGAAATAATAATTTTAAGTTCTTTATGGTCGTAATGTGAAAATGCTCCCTGAGCTCCTCAGAAAAAAAGGTGTTAACAAAATACTTACATTCCTCTGGTGTATTTATGGATGAGATGTGGATAGTGTTCTTCAATTAAGCACACAGCTTAAATGGGCACAAAAACCTGTCCCTGTGCCTACAGCAATACTTTCAGTGGCTATATGCATGTGTGTGCATGCTTCCCAAAACCTCACCCACATGCTGGAATGCAAACACAGAAAAGGCAACTGTTCAACAGGATGCGATGTAAGCTGATTGCCTGATCTGTAGACAAAATTACATACAGATTTAGCTTTCATTTAAACAAAAGCAAAAGTCATATAATTCCTTGTTTTACGTCTATACTATAAGGGTAAAAACCTGATTTTTATCACCTCTGCTATACTGGCAGAATAAAACAGCTCAGCTTTCTAATATATTTTAATTATGCATCATAAAATTAATTTAACAAGGAAAACACCCTTCAGTTCCATATTCTATTTCACACCTACATTGCACAATATTATTCAAAACAACTACTGTGTGATACAGTATGATTTTCTATGTCCAAATTTACATTAACGGAGCATTCAGGTTACATCCTTAAATCACAAAATGCCACTAATACGCTGGCATATATGAACACATTTAAAAAGACAGACCTTGTAAACAGACCTTTACAATAGTGAAAAATATCATAAGACTCCTGTGGCCTATTAACAGTTCTAATAGCTTTCACCACGGGCAATAATGGGTATACCTGTTTGAAAGTCATATGGTCTATTACGTTTCTAAAGCATCTTTCATCCCAAAATATTTGTATTCTGAATGTCTGGCACCTCTTGAATAGAGGAGAGCAACCACCAGCACTATCCTGTCATGCGGGTGGAGGCATGGAGAGTTTCCCAAAGCCATCTAGGACAACTCCAAACTGTTATGAAAAATGCCATGGGATATTACTGCTTTTTCAGAACAAGCAGGACTTTGTTTTTAGTAATTTAACTTGTAGGAAAACCCCATACTTAGTAAGCTGCCTGGAACGCCACGTCTCTACCTAAGTTTGAGGTTCTCCTTCAAATAGCATTTGGAATTAACAGTTCTCACTACAAGCATAACTTGAAGGTTATGCTAACAGTAATGAGAACTGGGTATTAATCGGCAAACATTTATACTGAATATACAATGGCACCAAGTACATTCACTGAGTGCAGTGGGTGGCGACTTGTCACGCGGATTAATGCCTCCAGCTAAATGATTGTTTTACCTCAAACCACAGACAAAGGATGACATTATTGCAACTGTGCAATTAATAACCTGCCACTTTGTTAACTGCTACGATGATATCTTCACAGATCAGCTTGAAAAAGCTAGGGGACTTTTCTTTAAATGTTCCTTATTTTGACTGCTCAATTGGGGAGGCATGAATAGTGTATTGATAGGCCATTGACTTGGTATTCCTTCTTGCAGCCTTCTGTTTATTGTGTATGAGTTACATTTGCTTTGTATGAGCATCATTTTGAGATCAGGACAAAGTTATGAACTTTTTAAAAAAAGAAATATAAAAAAGGAGAGTTTGACTCTGTCAACGTGTTATGAAACTCAAACACAGAACTGATCTTCTATTGTTAAAAAACAAAGTGCCACAGGGGTCTAGAATTTGTTTTTAAAAACTGAGACCCCTAGGGAAAATGGTATCTCCAGTATCTCAGAAAACCCACTATTTTAAGTCTAGTCATCATAAAACTGTTACTCCAGAACACTGTCCGTAGGCACTCAAGTTTAAAGCCTACAATGTTTCGAGTGCTCAGCATTTCAGACATGTTAACACCGAGATTTGACAAAAAGTAGTGGCAGCATAAGAAGACAAGCATAACCTCTCCCCTCTTAAGTGAGATTGGCAATAGTCAGTGAACTGCTTTTATAGATAATTCCCCTGTCTCTGTTGGAAATTGCCACCAGTAACAATTTTTTTAGGCTATTTCCCTGATGTAACTTTTTACCCTGGCATTGCTGAGTTTCTATTATTAGCCCATGTAAGCTATTCAATAGATTGCAATCTTCATGGCATTAGTACTTGCCAAAAGAATTAGACTATAGCAAATAGTAATTTTCAAATGAGATTTTAAAGAGGATGGTACTACAGTTCCTTATCTGTTGGTGGTCCAGTGAAGTTGGTTAGAAGGGATGACAACATCACACCAGTTTTTGTAATTACTCTAACATACGATCAGCTACGATGGCTGTTCAGTTGAAACAGCACTGTAGCATTGAATCATCTCACACCTTCGCAACATATGAGTTTCTTTACCATTTAGAAGATGAAGTCAATGGTTTTGCCCAAGAAGTAGCTGGTCGGAAGCATGAAGTTCTTTTGTACTTAAACTGAGGCTATGCTCTGAATACAGAAAGCTACCCTGCCCTTACTGCAGGAACAGTCAACATACAACGGAATTATTTGTCAGCCTTCATCCTAATTTAGGAAGTGGCTGCACAATTTGAGGAGCGTGAGAATAGAAAGTAGCCTGTCAAAAGAGAAAAAGGGACAGAGACTTACATAAGGTCTTCAGTGGGATTGTTCCTGAGATTCTCCTTATTGATCAATTTGTTGAACACCATCTCTTTGAAAACCAGACCACAGAAAATCCATCTGACTCATCAGCGATTAATTTTTGTATTTAAGAAACATGAGCAGATTAATGGGGCGTGCCTGAAAATGGCATGTGGTTACTGAGGGTGTGAACAACCTCTAGGGTCTGTCAAAACAAGCAGCTTCAGGGTTGTTTAATCCCTATTGAAGAGCAGAAAATGAAAGCAGAAGAAAATCTTTATTGAAGAAGCACAGTACAACTGAGAAGGGCATACAGGGACAAGGAAAATGTTATTAAAGTACAATATCTGTATTATGCTATACACAGTGTTATATTAGACAATGTCCATATTATGAATAATATTAACATGTAATAGTTATAATATTTTTTTTCCAGATATTTAATCTTAGAACTAGTCAGAAAAAGGACATTTAGCCTAGGTTGCAATGCCCTAATTTTTCCCTAAGGAAAAAAAAATTGAAAGGTTTATGTGCTTTGTCGTTGGCTATTGTTTGATTTCTGTGAAGCACTGACCAAAACATTACCTCTATAAAGAGTTGTATTTTACCGTGTATTTTACAGGACACAGCTGGAAAGGCGCTCTGGGCTGACACGGGTAAGTAGCACGTACTGCCAGATCTGCTCAGCAGGTATTGCGAAGGAGCAGCTTGTCACACAGAAACGGCTGAAGTGCCGTCACGCTCTAAGAGCAAACTGAAGATGTAGCTGCAACCACGCTCAGCGCCGGCGGTTGGTTACCCGGGACACGAGCGGGTCCGGCTGCGCTGCAGCCAGCTCGGCGGCCGGGGGCGAGGGGCAGGGGGAGCCGGGGGCGGCTGCAAGGGAACTTCAAGGAACGCACCCGGGACGAGTCCCCGGCGCGCTCGACGGCGGGCACGGGGCGAGCGAGCGTCGGTCGCCGAGCAGAGGGCGCGGGATTCCCCCGCGGGGTCCGACTGCCGCCCCTGCCCCCGCGCTCCCCCCACCTGCAGGGGTTTCGCCCCGCGCCCTGGCGGCTGGAATGGGGAAGGGCTGAGCCCGGTGCGGCTGCCGGGACGCTCCGCTCGGGGAGAGGAAAATTCCAGCCGAGAGGAGCGGCCCTGCCCCCGCTGGTCGCTGGTCGCTGGCAGCCCGCGCCCGGGGCCGGCGCCGGGGCCGGGCAGAGCGGAGCCGAGCCCCCGCGCCGGGCGGGCGTCCGGCCGCCGCTGGCGGGAGAGCCGGGGGTGAGGGGGCGGGAAGGCGGCGGGAGAGGGAGGAGCCGGGACGGGAATAGGGAGCCTCTGTTTCCCCGCGGAACGCGAAGGTTCCGCGTTTCAAGTTTCTCGCCGCGAAGTTTTTTTTTTTTTGTTTGGCTTTTTTTTTTGTGTGTGGTTGGTTGTGGGGTTTTTATTTTGTTTTTCTTTCGTTTTGTGGGTTTTTTCCCACCTCCGCCCAGGGTTCGGCTCAGCGAGCGGCCGCCCCGGCGCAGGCGGCTCAGCGGTGCTGTGTGCGTGGCCGCGGCCGCCGCTCCGGGAAGACGCCCCATGGCCGCGCTGTAAACAGCGGGGGAATGGCTGGGCTCGGGGTCAAGGTGGCGCCGGGGGCGGCGGAGCGGGGCCGCCTTCCTCAGCCCGCCCCGAGCAGGTGAGGTGGGGAGCCGAACTGAGCCCAGCCCAGCCGAGCTGAGGCGCTACGGGGGTGGGTCCCAGCGGCTGCGCCCGCCCTGACCCCGAGAGCCGACCTGCGCTCTCCCGGCCGCCGGCATGGATGGCAGCGCTCAGCCGGCGGCCGCCCCGCCGCCCGCAGGGTAAGCACGGCTCCCCGCGGAGGGGGAGGCCTGGGCCGCCCCCCGGCTCCACAGGGGGAGCCGCCGTCGCGGCGGGCCGTGCCCGAGGCCGGGTGAGGTGAGGTGCGAGGGGGCAGCTCGGAGCGGGGAGGCCCGTGCCGTGCGCCTCCGGCTGCGAGGTGCGGCGTTCGGGCGGCAGCCGGCGGCGGGAGGGTGCCCGCGCCCCTTCCCCCGGCTTCGGCGGCGGCGGGAGCCCGGCGGAAGCTCCGCGGGGCGGCCGCGCCCGGGCCGAGCCGGTAACGGGGGGGCAGAGGCAGCAGCGCGACCGTTAAACGGCTGCCGGAGCGGCGGGAACGGGCGGACAGAGCGCTGCACCCGACGGCAGCTCGGCTGGTTCCCCTCGGGCGGGGCGCGACCAGCCCGTCGGGGGCCGGCGCCCTCCCCGGCGGATCCTGGCTGAGCAGCGGCTGCGGGCTGCAGCGCCGGGCTGGGCGGTCGCCCCTTGCCGGCGCCGTTTCCTCAGGGGCGAGCCGTGACCTGCCCGCCGGCCTCGCCGTCCGGCTGCCGCCGCCGCGCCGCGGGGTGCCACACACCGCCGGTGCGGCACCCGTCGGGGAGCGCTTCGCTGTCGGGGTCGGCTGCTCTGGGAAATCTCGGCATGGCGAAATTTACCCCTTGTGAGGTGTGCGAGTGGCGGCGGCGGTGTGGGGAGCTGGGTGCTTCCAAGGGCTTTGGTAACTGCCCACACGGGAGAAGGAAAAAAACAACAAACAATCAGCATCTGTCGGGAGAAGTAAAAGGGTTTGTTTGTAAATGTTAGGCTCCTCTGACGAATTGCTTATAATCTGTCAGAAAACTTTAAAGAAGGTGTTTTTACAGTTAAGTACCCCCGTTGTAGATCAGGAGGAGGAGGAGGAGGGCTTCCCTTTGAGTTAAGCAGTGAGGTATGTTTGAAGAAAACCAATTCACTGAACAACTTCAGCAGGAACTTGAGGGATTCAAAACACTGACAAGATTGCTGGAGCTATCTGTAAATAGAATGGGCAAAATGCATGGTGAGTGTGGGTTATTTTAACACCAAGACGTTCTCGAAGTTTCCATATTATATGCAAAAATTGATTCATTGAATTTCTGACCAAGTGAATACAAGATAAACAGCTGCAGTTGATGGTGATGTTTTGTGGTATTTGCAGTATCAACCAGATCTGCTTGAAACCGTGGCTGTAGGGAATAGGGAAGACTCGTAGAGGAGGGGTGTTTTTTCACTTAGGGCCTTGTGGCAGTTCCACTTTTATGTGTGGCCATTGAAAAGTGACATTTCTGTTGTTGATCGATGTAGAGTGTATAGTTACAGTATAGATAATCACTGCCTTTTTAGGAGTTTGGGTATGTAAGCACGGTTGAAAGGACTGAGCATATGATAACAGAGCATAATACCAGGTTAGGAAGTGACTACAACAGTACGCCTTGAAGGCCATCACATTTACAGGAACATGAAAACAAGCAAAAAAGGACAATTACAATTTTGGTTGCTCTGACAGCTTCTCTGGGCCTATCACCTGCTGTAAAGCTGTTGGTTATGCTGAATTTTGGCTGCTGCTTGACTTCTCTAAGTCAGGAAAAGTAGTCTGTTCCCTTAATGTGACTTCAAGCATCTGTCAGCATTCACATCTCAGTTTTGAAAAACATGTAGCTAACAGAAGTGCTTATTTGTGTTAGGCCTGCAGATAGATATATTTTCAGGTCTTTTATCAGCTGTTCCCATATAATTTGGTACTTAGGAAATCAATTTTCCGTTCCTTTCTTCTTACTACAAGAATTCTTTATTGTCAGTCTTTATTATTTCCTGAAGGTGATCTCATTTGCTCATCCAAGCACTGGATTTGAGTAAAAATCTGGGTTTACCAGCAAAAACTGCAACTCCCAGGTTACTGAAAATGATTCCCCAGATACGTTTTTGAATAGTAAGCAGTCCTGCAGTTCTCCCTCTGAGATGATAGGAAACATTGTGCAATCTGGGAAGAAGTTAAGTTGAAGTAACAACTTTCTTTAAACGAATTACCAAATATATGATACTGCATTGTATTTCTTTTTAACCTGTCTATCCAGGTGGAGAATGTTGTTAATCTGCAGCTGAAAATTGTTCCTCAGTAAGTGTGCTCTTAAATTACTGTTTGAAGTTATGTGGTGTAATTACCAGTAACTCTTCACAGCTTAGAAAGTCTATTTATGCTAACTGCCAAGAAGGCTAGAGGTGCTGAGGGTGTTTTTTAAGTTTTCAGGCATTGATGTATGTTTAGCCTTGGAACTTACATATAACTTAATCATCGGTGGCTCTTCAATATGGAATTCTGTTATCAGTTCTATGGGGACAAGCTTTGGGAAAGGATCCTGTAATTATATCCTCAAAGACACCATTTTTGCATGCAGGATTGCTTTCTTGTTGAAAAATTGTTTACTAAAACCGGTTGTGGTTAAAAATGTTTGCTTGAATTTGGGGAAAAAAATGCAGGGGTATGTGCCAGTGCTATTCTCACCATACAATCAAAGTAAATCAGTAAAGATTTTTAAAAACAGCCTCTCCTGGATTTTTTTTTTTTAATGTGGTGGGTAGGAGGCATGCCCAGTAACTGGCTGGAATCTTCTGGATTACGGTGAATAGGAGGTGTGCCCAGTAACTGGCTGGACATGACACATAGTTTCTTCTAGTAGCAGAAGAAACTTGGCTGGACCTACTTTTAAGGCATTTTATAGCTCATCTGTCTTGCTTCGAGTCTGAGCAGCACTTAATGTGCAGCGTGCTCCTGCCAGGCCAGTTGACACAGTCTCCTCCTGTTCATCACAGTGCTGAATTGGCTTTATGTATTGGCTGTGTTATGGATTGATAGGAAAATGTGTGGTTTAATACTTAAAAAAAAAAAAAAGAAAAGTGGCTGTGGTTGGTATCCTGCCTCTTAAACACAGATTTCCTGCTGTTGCTGGATAGCCGTCCTATACCCTGGAGTGGATAAATTTTTACATTACCAAGTAGATTTCACTAGTTGACACAGGCTTCTACCATGAAGAACGGTACTCTAAGTTAATAAGCTGTTAAAATATTGGAGCAAATTTGGATTTTGGTAAATGGAAGATTGATTTCCTTTGAAATATTAGAATGCACATTGAGGTCCACCTTTTAATTAAATTCTATTCAGTTTCTGATAATTTTACATTATTTAATTTGTTCCCTTAAATCGTATTTAAAGTTATATGCTTACTTTCAAAATAACAGCTTCTGCTCTGCCTTACCTACGCAAATCCCCTTTGGTTTGTGTGTCTAGTGAAAACATGCTTAGGGGAGAGAGCTGCTCTCCAGGGGCTGAAAGCAGAGATGGTTGTATTAGGGGAGGGCAGAGTCAAACTGAGCTTTGGTTAGTTTACTGTGGGAAGCACTCCTCGTTGTGTGTTCGTGCTCCCATTCCCTGTTACCTTGGCCTGGTGAATGCATTTGAAAAGTTTAATAAGAAGAACAGGAGAGAAGTCTTTTCCACATGGTTAGGGCTGTCTGAGGAAGTGAGAGATGTTTTCAGAAAGAACAAGAAATTTAGCTTTTCTCTTGTGTATGCAACCGTTGAGTTTTTATCAAATCTTTTCAGATTACGGATCTTGGGAGACTTCAGCTGTGGCTCAGTGTTGAAAAGTGTCTGGCGTCAAGCTTAGAATACTGATTTAAGCTTTCTTCCTTTCTTTCATGTTGTCAGTTGAGTCAGTTTATGACATAGCCACAGGTTTGTTCAAGTATAAATGAAAGTCTTCCCTGTTGTGGAGTGTGGGGTGGGACAGAAACTGTAGCGATAGCTTCAAGCCAAGTGTTGCCAAGCCACAGCAGCAGATCGGGGGTGGGGTGGGGTGGGGGAGGGCGGGCCGTGTGTCTAAATTTGCTCAGTTTGGTGAAATTTAAGTCAGGGCCAAAACTACATTTTTGCCTTGCAGTGAATTAGCGGCTGGTAATAGCTGTAGCTCTGTATACTACAGTATTGTATAAGTATATTGTGTGTGTATATATATATGTAAAATGCAAGAGCTTTTGTGCTTGTGATACTAAACGGTAGCACTATCTAGGATATCTAGAAGTTAGGCTGACATGGGTCCAACAAGTAGTCCAATCTTAGATGTGCTTTATCTCTTAGACTGAAGACTTCGTGATAGTTAGCTCATTTATTTCTCACCCCCATGACCCTGATCAACTAACTGAGCAATAACAAAATGGAAAGAACTTCAAGAATTTGTGACCATAGAGTTTGCTGGATGTTTGAAGCAGGGAGTTAGCTACTTTGTGGGTGGATCCCCGTCAGGAGCCACTTGAATGTTAATCATTCCAGGGGTTAATTTGCCAACTGAGTTCTGAAGATACACCTAATACTTCTTGAGGTGATTATGCTGTTCTTTTTAATGTATGTATCTGCCCTAAGCAAGGCAACATCAAGTAGTTGCATGACACAGTGGTGCCATGATCTGAATGTTATATTTAAAAGCTGGTTTGATTACTCAAACTTCATCAAGTCTGAAGTCATAGCTGTGTGCCTATCGGGTAGTCAGTGGTAATGTTCACTGTTGGAGTGTGTTGCTGTGGGAAAAAGATCAAGGAAACATTAGGGGGTTGAGGAATGTGGATGCTAGGGCGAAAAAATGTGTGGGATGGTAATACACAAATAGAGAAATCAGCAGAGTGATTTCAAAGCTTTGTCTAAGTGTGATGGTATCCTTCGAAAAGGAAAAGTGAGAGCTAGTTGTTAGTGAGATATGAAAAGCATGTGAGGGGGAAAAAGTGCTTGAGACTGGAAGGTACATTTTGGTGTTATCTTAGGATAGGTTCTTTTCTTTCTATTGTTACTGGATATTTTTTTGTGAACTTTAAAGGAGATTTTGCAGTGTTAATGTAAACCTGAAGATCACTGTTTATGTTGAGTAGGTGCATCTGTGTTGGGTGGAAGAAGAAGAGAGCCCACTGTAGGGGTCCGAAAGCTTAGATTCCAGAGGAAACTGGAGATCTTTACAGGATTCCTGTCATCTGTCAGATTAATTAACTCACTAGGAATATTTTAAAGTCACAAACAAATGGTTTCTCCTGTAGTCTGGCAACATTTAAATCGGTCTTCCTTCGTGAAGTCCGGTACTGCTTCTGAGTTCCTTGACCCTAGCTTTGAAGAAAGTTTTTATGCATGCAAGTTTTTCTAGCTTGATTGCTGTTGTTTCTAGCTGCCACTGTTGCAGTTTTATGTGTGCTGGGGAGCAGCAGATGCCAAATCATCCAGCCAGCCATGGGAGTTGTAACAATGTTAGTGCCTGCTCAACTAAATATTTTTTTTTTCCCCCTAGAAATTAACAAGTCAGTACGATGAGTTGCTCTGTTAACAGAGTAGATACAAGGGATGAATGCTGGGTGATCTCTTTTATGGCTGCTTGCAAGTTAAAACAGAGCTGCTTGTGTGCTTTCTTTCCTTTTCACCTGGCTCTCACTTGCTTCCCCAACAGCTGACCTGCTACTCTGACTTAAGTTCACGTAGCTGCCTGCTGTTTGAGAAAGAGTTGCTCTTTACTGTGAGCATTTGCTGTCACTATGTACTGCTCTAAAACTCGGAGGGTTGACGTCAGGGCATTAGAGGATCACAAGAAGCCGAGATGTTGGCTCCTAGACTCCTGTAGAGTTCTGTGGCCATGCCCAGCATTAGCACAATGAAAAGGAAACTGACTGTACAGCATGGGACAATGGAGAGTTCAAGGGGGAAAACCACCCCCTGCTGATTTGAGCTGTAACAGGCAGTTAAAAACTTGAGATCTCACCTGAAGTCTCTCCTGCGCGGTAAGGTACCACAATTAAAAATGGAACTCTTTGTATGAAAGTAAACTTAAACAGTTACTAATGGGAGTTCCCGTAGATGTGTTCTGACTTAATCTGCATGGTGATGGACGGGTGGATAAATGTGCATTTTTTTTCATAGTATAAGGGACATTTTTTTATGCATCAGAAGTGGAAACCTTTACAGAATCGGGAGTTCCTGGAGTTGTTTTTTATTTGCTAGGAGGTTATCCAGTACAGCAGGGGCATATACATTTATATGTATCTTTTGGTGGTTGTAAATGATCAAAGTGCTGTAGGTGGTTAAAGGATGGATCCCTAGTCTAGGTATGAAATGTCTCCCTGGGGAGCTTGCATGTATGTCAACTGTGCTGCAAGACTGGGGTTGTCAGGATTGCTATTTTCAGTTAAAGAAAATAGAGCATATGAATATTTTTAGCTAGGTATAAGCTTTCTTCTGTGAGAAAGCATTGGTGTTGTTGGAAGCTTTAGTTTTATAGAGGTTTTCATTGAAGAAATAGCTTCCAAGCTGTACTTTCTCAGCTGTATTTTAAAAATCCTTTCTGCACGTTTCTTTGAGTTTTGTTTTGTTCTGGAGGTAACAGTAACCAATTGTTAACTTGGTTTGGAAAACATAGATCAGTCTTATTTAAAAACAGACAGACAAACCAACCTTTCTTCCTCCCCAAACAATGCAAACAGCTACTCTGTGCTAAACAAGTGCTGTGAGCTTGAATTTCTCTCAAATACCAACAATGATACAGTTTTTCTTTGCCCTATGTCTCTCCTAAAAAGTGATACTTCCTTAATTAAAAAATAAAAATATATAAAAAACGGCCAAACAACCCACCATTCCATCTCAAAATAACAGCATTAGAAACGTGGATATCCTTTAAAGTCAAATCTATTTTCAATTTAATATTCCTGAATGTTGATTTATTGTTTTAAAAATCATGTTCTTTTCATGGGCCTTGGTGTCCTATTGGGAATTAATTTTCCCTTTTGGTATTTTACCTGGCTTTCATGTCAGACCTTCAGGCTCTGGACAGGGGCTCTTAGCAGATACCTTTTAAATGTTTTGCTGTGGGAAAGGCATAAGCATCTTTTCATTCAGTTGTCCCTATAATACAAACACATTATTGACAAAGTTGCCTGGAGGGACTGCTTTTTCTAGAATTTTCATAAAATGAATTGGTTTTATATTATTTCTTGCGCCCAATGCGACTGGTTTTTTTCCCCAGTTTGACGTGCTGGGAGCTTTGCTGAGTAAAGGGAGCTAAATAAGAATGTTCCAGTATATGGGAGCATCAGTAGGGTAGCAGTGCAAACTTTGTGTTACTATTGCCCCGGTAGGTTTTGTGTGTAGGTCTCAAGGTAATTAGAAGGGCATTAGGGAAGAATAGTGGGTCAAGTCTGGGTTCTGTCATTTACTATTTTACCATATGTTGAGGTATGATTGTATTGCTTGTGACCTTTGTAAAACCCAGTACAGTCCTTCTCTAGTGTCAGACTAGACTGAGAAAACAACTGGATGTAATACTGCAGGTGGAAGGTAATCTAATGAGGTATCTATTGTTCAGCTGTGGTCATCACAGCAATGCTGAAAGCATTTTTTTACTTGGGAGGAATAATGTTTTGTCTCTGGATCTCCTAAAAAAAATGGAGGAGCCAAAATGTCTGTTAGTAACAAAGTTGAGAAAACTAACGTTTACAGCTCATCCTACTGGGTTGTAACACCTTCAGGCAAAAATGAGTTACATCTTTCTTCACTACTAGCTGCGGACTTAAACCTTTTGTTCTTTTCATTAAAAATGCATGTTGTGCAGAATTAAATGTGAAACCATTCTGGCTTTGAGAGCATAGAAGTTATTTGCATGGATGGATGGGTGTCTTTTTAGTTCTTTAGTTTGCAAGACAAACAAGGCGTGCGTTAGTTGATGGCGACTGTGTAGTAGGTAGAATTTCCAGAAGTGGAATTTCTGATATTTTCAGGAGTTTGTGTAAAATCAGAAATTGAAGCTGTGACAGAAATCTGGGCTTCATCTTTTTTTGTTTTTAATTCAGAAACTTAATTCCTCAAAGGTCAGATACCGATGTGTGTTGAAAGTTGCCCCTAGGTTCCCAGACTTGAGAATTATTGCTTTCTCCATCTACTTTATGAAGCCTCCAGACATACTTTTCTGTATCCTCTGATGGTCTCTCACTTCCCCTTGCCTGCAATTTTGGTCTTCTCCTTCCACCCAAACTACAAAGTAGCCTCACTAATTCCATCCTTGGCGCCTTCCTTGAGCTATTTTTACCTCATTCAGTTTTTAAAGTACTCGTTAGTTGGAGAAAATCCTGTTTTGCGGAATCTTAAACCTCAATGTGCTACTACTTCTTTTCAAAACGCCTTTCCAATAGATCATGCTTAGGGACTTTGAATAATTGTAACAATTCCTAAGGCATCTTAACCATTGTGATTTTAACCATTTGGAAGTTAAAGTGGTCTTTCCCCATCTGCTTTTACTGTGGGAGGCGCTCTTGAAGATAACACTTGGGTTTTGGGTGTTTCAGGTTTTTTTTCTTCCTTTATGGGGACAGGAGATTCCTTCCTCCTATTACGTTAAGCTGTTCTGCAATGTATGTCCCTGTCCTTAAACTCTTTCACAGGGTCCTTCTGCTTTTAGATTTTTGGATTTTTTTTTTTGTGCATTCTTCTGAATTTTGAGATTTAAAAGGAACCCAGCCCTTCAGCTTGGTCCTTCTGTCTGTTATTTTTTTTCCTGTGTCCCATTCTGCCTGTATCTGATTTCCCTTCCCCTGAGCTCATCCTGAAACTATAGGTTCTCCATTTTCTAAATGCGTCTTTGTGTTTAAATGTTATATATCACATTTTACCTAGCTTAATGCATTGTCTTCCCTTGTGCTTACATGGGCATGGACACTATTTTTGCTACAGCGTTTAAGGGGAGAAGGGCTTCCCAGGCCCTTTTGTGTGGCACTTTAAAGGGGGGTCATTGGCTGTCTTCGCAGTTGCTATTCTCATCTGCTCGCTTATCTATGGTTGAGTAATGCCTTAGACAACACAGGACTTGGAGCGGGGATCTTAAGGCAGCAGTGATAGCTGGAGACATGAAACAGGATTTATTTTATTATTTTTCTCCTTTGAACTAAGTCAGAGTGTACTTATGACTCTGTTGGGCCAGTAGCAGTGAATTACTTAATGTATTATATGCTGTCCTTCCTCAGAATTAGATATATTTGATTAGATTTCTGCATGACAGGTTATCAGGATGTTTGTTGTAGAAATGAACTGATGGAACTGGGTCACATGTGTCTTTAGTCCTTCAGCTCCTCAGTGCTTCTCTTCTTTCTTGTTGGTTGGTTGGGTTTTTGGAGGGTGGGGAGAGGGGCCGTTTTTCTTCCAAGGGATATGTACGTGGATAAGAAAATTTTCAAATCTAGATAACTTTTGTGGTTTGTTTTGATTGTTTTTCTGCAGTGTGGGGCACATATCCCCCCCAGTATTACTTAAATAGTTTCAACACACCAGGCGATGCTTGTTCACTTTTATAGAAAAGCAAAGTGAAAAACTAGAAAGTTTGGAAAACCAAAGCATTTTTTAAGCACTCCTTCAAAGCTGATTATCAATAGTGAGGGGGATAGGAGAGAATCTGAAGCGGCTTATTTTGGAAAAGTAGTAAGGATCTGACATCATTGTCTGAACTGTTGGAATCTCTGTCTTACTTCTAAGCATCGTTCTTTGACTGTTCTCATATTTCCACTGCCCAAACACTGTTACGAACTTTCCAGTCTTCCTCCCAAAATACACTGCTGTGATGTCTCTTTATCCATAAATCTCAAATGAAGGAGAAGGAGTGAAATGCAAGGAATTGTAAATGTTAAATGAAACCTTAAAAACGTACAATTTATTTTAGAAAACAAATATGGGATTTGGTGCTATGATAGTTTTAGAAATACTCAAAACCAAATCAGTCAGTTCTTATTTTTTTCTTTCTGATGGTGTTCTTTAAGATACTGCTTATAGGCTTCAGTCGTTTGTTTTTTTTTTCTTCCTGTGTTTACTTACCAAAAAATTTTCCTGAATTCTGTAGCTCCAATATGTAGAGCTTGCCAGCTAACGGGTTTACAGGATTTTTTTTCCTTTCTGTTTTGTTTTTTTTTTTTTTCTATTTTTATCTTTTTTAAAAAGCCTGCTTGCCAGCACTTAATCCAGAATAAGTTTTGTGGTAGAATTGAGAATGCTTGGAAATAATGACACATAACATAAATGCTGAAATTTCATCCTATACAATGCCAAGCAGTATTTTATACATGTTGACTGTAGATGGAGATTTTAAAATTATGTGGTACCCTGACTGAGTGGTCTTGTGGAAGGATCTATATGGTGTCAGTCAAAACTCTGCCCCTCTGCAGAAGAGACAGATGTCCTGCATGCTCTCTCCACTAGAGAAGAACAAATGGATTCTCTTTCACATTTGCTGAATGAAATCTGTCTATATTCTGACAAGCCAATGCTGCCTCTTCCTGTTTGTGGTGCAGAGATCTGTAGTAGGAAATCAAGTGCTCAGTGAGTTGAGTTGTTTATTTTGTAAACAAATGTTTGTCAGAGCCCCTTGGAAGAACTTTAGCAACTTAAGATAGAAATACCCTTGTAAAATCCTACCCTGATTAACTGCGAAATGTGCAGTTCATTTGCCAACAACATAATCTCAGAAAGAACAAATGATTGAGTATGTAAGGAGTTCTGTTACATGTAAACAAAAGCTTCAAGATTAGAAGTAATCACTTTGAGTTTTAAATTTTCATTTAAAAATAAAACAAAAAACCAATGAGATGTGGAAAACTCTATCTACAGTTATTGGCTTTTCCCACATCCTGCCACATCACGTTTCACATCTTGGTCATATACTGAGGGTGTTTCCTTGAGTCAGTTTATGGTATCATGTGAATAAATGCTCAGCGTGGTAGAAGGATCTCCTGTCTGTAAAAGAGCATGTGATATTTTATGTAAGATGGGAGGGGATAGCTAAACATGGCGTAGCATTTGTTGAAATTGTAAAAACTCAGTCATTAAGCTCAACCCAGTAAAAAACTTTTGGCTTCTGACAGGGAAATGAGACCTGTCAGAAAACGTGAATCACATCCTCAAACTGATGTCGCTGTACCAGTATTATGTACCATTGTGTTTATCTGTGGCTTTGAGTAACAAATTTTTTCAGTTAAATAGTGAAGTGGCAGCAAAAAAAAAAAAGTGGTTTGGTGGCTCTTTATGAGAAAGACTGATTCATTCAGAGATCTGGCACTGGATATGGAGATTCACTCTTGAAACCCAGCCCCCACCCCCCCTTTGTTTTTTTTTTATTAGTAGTTGAATAATTAACAGAGATTGCATACCTCTCTTCCTCCCTTATGGACAGTCTAGGTGGAAGTTTCAGTGTCTTCTTCTGAACTGAGTAGGATCGCTTCTGCTGTTGAGCTGGTAGAGTAAGCTTCTTGTTGCAGCTTCATGTCCTTTTCTTTAGTTAGAAGTTGTCAGTGATAAGCTGTTTGTAATCACAAAATTCTGAGGTAATTCCTTTTTCTCTTTTTAAGGTTAGGCAAGGTTTTTGTTGCTTTAGGCCCTCTTCCCTTGCCTGTGTTCACCTTAGGATATTCTTTTAGTTTGAGGATGTTTTTGAAGTGTCAACTTTGAATTTCTGGATCCAAAGAGAGCCTTTCTTTTTTAAGCTAGCAGCACTATGGTAGTGACTTTATATCCACGTAATAAGAATTCCAAAAATTCTGGTCATTGTTGTTTTATGTGTGTTGGAAGAACAGCTGGATGGCTGTTGGCCACAACGCAAATCTATTCTCCGATATGAAGCCAGAGTTCTTGCCATGGATTTTCTCCTTTGGGTGGCATTCGAAACCCAACCCTTACTTACTGGGAGAGAGAAAATGTGGCTCTTGGGAGAGGTGGATGGGATTTATGTTACTAGCACTTAAGAGTTTTACTCGGTAGAATGAGGGTGAACTTCTCAATTTCACAGAGTTTGCAGCTAAATTTTAGTTCTGTCTTGCTTGTGTCTCCTTGGGCTTCTGTCACCTGTGTAGATAGCTGCCCATGAACTTTTCTTCCAGATTGATTACCTGATCTGTTTTTCAGCATGTTAACTTCAGTTCTATGACAACATTCTGTGAAGCACTGACCTACTGCAGTTAAGTTTGGGGAAATGGGGATAAATTTTAGAGAGATTTTAGCAAACAAACTATCTGCAGCTTGTTCCTGATATAGGTACTACCATTAAGGACAAGAGTAGAAGCTCTGGTCTAGGTGATGTTCTGATCCATGCACCTTGTCTGAAGCTTCTGTTGTTATAGCTGTGTGGGTGGTAATTTTGCCTATCCTTCCCCCTTCACCACCCCCAACCCCCTCCACCCCAGGCCTTTTTTGACCAGTATAGACAAATTCAAGGTTCTCTAGTGCTCTTGAGTCAGGGTCATTAGTTTCTAATTTTGGAGAAGTTTGCCCTATATTGCCTTTTTGTTTCCACTGGCATTCTGCTAGCATGGTGCTTTCTAATTGCTTGAAGATAAATTGGTAAAAAATGTCTCTGTCTTGTACATATAACTAGCAATAGAGTTGTCATTTTATGTTTTTAGTGATTTAATGTCTTCAAGAAGCAACAATTTCTTCTAAAACTGTTTTGAACAAGTACAGTTGTTAACAGTTAAGCACTCTTGGTCCTTCTATTTCTAAAGTGTGACACCATGTGAATGGCATGTTCATGAGTTACTGCATGGTTACAGAGTATGAGCATGTAAATAATTCAAAATGATATTTGGCTGGTTACTTTCATGGGTCGGAATGTGGAAAATACTGGATTCTGACTGTTGTGATAACACAGGGTACAAAATTATTAAATACTTAAAATCATCTGAGAGGTGTCTAATAAAATTTTTATATATTCTTTTAGGCATTTTATAGAGATTCTTTGTTTTACTCTGGGAAAAATTCTAAATCCAGGGAGTACTTAGAGATGGTTTCAGATCTCAGGAATTTGTGTGTGTATTTTAAGGCCTTGGTGAGGTCTTAGAGCTTAGATCATTCGAGCAGTATTTCTGTCCTTTCCTCTGAAAGCCATAAAGTAAGAAAATCCTTTTTCTCTGAATTTTCTTGGGCATTTTTACAGGACTTCCTGGGTGGGAGAAGTGTGTTACTTTTTAAAGTTAATATTTATAAACTTCAGTTGCATTGTTTCAGAGCACTTCGTATACATCTATATACTCTGTAGATCAGGTAAGTACCATATTAGAATTTTCAGAAGGAAAGAACCAGGGAGAGAAGGTGCTGCTAAATGGGAGGGTGCTGTTTCTCGTAGTGGGAAAGGACTCAGTTATAGGAACTCTGAAAAATAAAGCCTGAAAACAACTGCCCAGCTGTACTTTAAGATGAAAACAGGATGTTGGTTGTATTGCTGGAGGACTACTGTATAAATCAAAGGATATGCTATTATTGCTGTGTAAGGAAGCTGTACTCCCTTAGAGTAGCTCTGTATATAAAAGAATGGTAATTGCCATGCTTATCAAGGACGGGCAGTTCTCCTTTTCCAGTTGTGACCTGGTGAATCCACCTCTAGTTCATGACTTAAAACACTGCCAGTTATTTTAATCCCTATTCAATAGCACAAACAGAATGTGGTTATTTTTATCTCTTTATGGTTCCTTAGATTATACAATAGAAAACACCTTTCCTATATTCAAGCCAAAGGTGGTTTACTGAGGGGGTATGTGGATTGTTTCCCCAGTGCCTCTTAAACCCTGCCAGTTCAAGTTGTGTCCACTTAGTCATGTCATCTGGAAATGGCCAGGTGGCTTTCTCCCCTTGCTGGTGTCTGACCTTTCCTTTTTTTTTTTTTTTTTTTAAAAAAGAGTTCACTTATAGCCCCTTTAAATTTTTGTTTGACAGGCTAAGCCAGCCGTTTTTTGTTTATTCTCATAAGGTCTTTTAAAGCGTGTCTCTGCCCTTATTCCACATCCTATTTAGGGTACTGTTCTACTGTTCTTCAATGCTGACTAGAATGGTGTTGCCTTTAATTTTGTTTTTAAAATAATTTTTTTTTATGCCTTTGAGCACTGTATCCAAGTGCACTTTCTCCCTTTAGGAAGGAAGCATGTCAAACTAATTCTCTGGTTTTGGATTCCACCAGTTTATTTTTATCTTCAGGGAAATCACAGAATCGCGGAATTGTTTGGGTTGGAAGGGACATTTCAAGATCATCTAGTCTAATCCCCACAGTAGATCTGTAGTACACTGTAGGATAGCCTAGATTGTTACTTAAGAAATATAAGTAAGTTTCTCTTAGGCAGAAGTAGCCGAATCTGGAGCAACAATAAGTATATGGACAAAGGTTAAATCGTGTTCCTGTAATATTACATGTGCTTTTATAGAAAGCTTTTTGGGATAAGTCCTCGAAACCAGGTCTATTTTGATAAAGTGATTTTTAGCATAGCAGTTTACCCTGGTTAGTAGAGAGTTGTCAGCCTCTTAGTATTTGCACTTGAGTGCAGAGTTAGCCTCCTGCAGTAAGACCCCTGACCATGAATCAGATTTGAAAACACTCTATGCTGCTGATGCCTACACGATAGAGGAACAGAGAGTCTGATAAGAAAATGAGAAGGTGGCAATGGTGAGTCAGTTATGCAGAACTGTAAGGGAAAGCAGGTATGCTTCACTCTTGAAAGAATCTTTCAAAGAAAAAAAAGCATTTTTTAAAGCCTTTTGAAATTTTTCAATGCCTTTGAAAGCCCTCAAAAACCTTTTGAAGGCTTTGCAGCATAAACGTAATATTGTTTTAATATTGATTTTACTTTATACTGAATTATAAATTCATCTTTCAGATTTATAGTTTTCATGGAGTTTGATATTCAGAATGACTTTTCTGTTATTTACTATTGCTTTTCTACATTTCCCTGAAGTTCTGAGAGAAGGATGTTGCAGGAGCTGTTTAGGCTTATGTAACAAGTTGTTGTAATGCCTAAGGAAGAATACGTCTATAATATGATGTTCCAAAAGGCATTTCAGTCCTGTTGTTCAGCTGGTAGTGCATTTGAAATAGCAACTTCTTTAAGGGGCTAAATAGTGCTGTTATTCTGGAACATCACTCATTACTCCTATATTTTCGCAGTTGAGAGAACTGGTTGTAGTAGGTTAAGCTACGCTCCTGGTGTTTGAACTACTTTCGAAATCACATTTATGTAGTGTACACATAGAAAACTATTCAGTCAAAAGTACTGGAGGTGAGATGCTCTCCTCTCAGGGGATACCTATTGGAGAATTTTCCATTACTTTTTAACATAAATGCTGATATAATAACTTCAGATTTAACACTGGGATGTAACTGTATGCCAGTATCAATTAATGGATGTATTTCTTAAGAAGCAGGGCCTCACTAATTTGCTTCTTTCTGCTTTTTCAAAGGGGTGGAACAGGAGGAAGTCTCAAAATCTTGAATTTGTTTGTCTGCATGAAACAGTTGTAGGAAGTCTTTTTGTTGAAACACAATGAGTTCTGTAGTACAGAGAGAGTTACTCTGAATGTACTTGGGAGGATACCGTATTATATACAGCAAGATATGTAATTTCTATGGAGGGAGAACCTTTTCTGGAGTGAGACACTAGTTTATTTGAAAACATGTTTGTCAGTTATCAGATGTCTTAGTGTCTGTAGCAGTAGTTCATCAAAAAAGGGTAGGTAATGATATAGGGTAGACGAGTGATTTTTTTTAAAAATACATATAACTTTTAAGTAGTCATGCCCTGTGGTCATTAAAGAAAAATTTTAACTTCTAGCTTTTCATTTAAATGCATGGTGTTCTTTAACAGGTGAGAAGTGTGGTTATCAGGAGTCATGCTGTGGAATTACCCTGATGTGACCTTGTAAATGTTGGATATGAAAAGAATTAAGCATTATTTGAACTGGTTCAGTACTCTGGAGGCCTCTTAATTATGCTGCCAGTATTATTTTTCTTAAAACTTCTAATGAAGGAGGATGTATTCTGGAGGTCTTGTCTCACTTACACACTCACACGGACAGTTTTCACTGTGCAGGTTGTATTGTACCTGAACATTATTGTGATTTTTTTTGTTTGATTTCTTTAAATTTTTGAGCACGTATCAAAACTTTTCATCCACAAAGAAAATAGCTGTTGCTTTTGATTAGTAATTTAAACTTTGGCAAGTATGTAAGTTCCTCAGCAGGGCACTGGTTTTGAAGAGCTACTTATGTTCCAGTGAGAAATCTTCTGAAGAGATTGTTTTAGAACATGTGATTTTAACTTTTTTTCCTGCTTCTGTACTACATTATCTGCACTGATTGACTCCTTTCCTTCAGGAAACACATTTGCATTAAAGATCCGGTCTTCTGTTTATTTAGTTCCTGCTGCTTATTGCTTCCATGAGGTCCTCTTTGACCTTACAATTAACAGAAAAGTAACTGCTATCCTGGGAATTAAATCAAGGAGAAATTAAGTAGAAGGAGCTGATAAATTTGGATAAAATTTTTCACTGATCAATCCTCTGTCAAAAGAAGTAAATAAAAAGATTAAAAAAACTCATAAGGAGCATGTTTTTCACAGCATCTCTGGTACTTCATGAAAGGCTTTAAACCATAATAGTCAGGGAGACCAGTGGTTCCTGTTGTTAAAAGTTGGCTTTGTCACCAGAAAAACTTTAAGTGTACTTGCTGGAAGGTACTCTAACCTGACCAGAGCCAATTTTATTAATCTGATCTGTTTTGGCTAATTGTCTTTTAGGAAGAATATTTACATTATACCGTAGCATTTCGTAGTCCCAGCTTATATACTCCGACTTCTATTTTAAATTGGTCTGCTGATGCAAAGATTATTGCTGCAATTAGTGCAATACTGAAATGGTAGTAAGTATAAGAGATCACTCAATTTGCTTTTAAGTTTAACATACAGCAAATGCAGTGAAGTAATAGCGGTAGTTCTGAGATCTGCTTTGTTTGTTCCTTCATATTGTATTATGTTATTATAATTGTGTTGGAAATAAAGAGGGCTGGTGAGGGATAAAACTGGCATATCACAGAATGGTAGGGGTTGGAAGGGACCTCTAGACATCATCTTGTCCAACCCCCCTGCTTGAGCAGGGACACCCAGAGCAGGGGGCACAGGACTACATCCAAGCAGGTTTTGAATGTCTCCAAGGAAGGAGACTCCACAGCCTCCCTGGGCAGCCTGTGCCACTGCTCTGGCACCCTCACAGGAAAGAAGTATTTTCTCATATTGAGGTGGAACTTCCTGTGTTCCAACTTGTGCCCGTTGCCCCTTGTCCTGTCATTGGGCACTATTGAAAAGAGTCCAGTCCTATCGTCCTGACACCCACCCTTTAGATATTTATAGGTATTGATGAAATTCCCCCTCAGTCTTCTCTTCTGCAAGCTGAACAAACCCAGGTGTCTCAGCCTTTCCTCATAAGGGAGATACTCCAGTCCATTGGTCATCTTGGTAGCTCTCTGCTGGACTTGCTCAAGCAGTTCTCTGTCCTTAAACTGAGGGGACCGAAAGTGGACACTGTACTCCAGTTGTGGTCTCACTAGGAGAGAGAAGAGTGGGATGATAACCTACCTCAACCTGCTGGCCACACTCCTTTTAGTGCAGCCCAGGATATTGTTGGCCTTCTTGGCCACAAGGGCACAGTGCTGGCTCATGGTCAGCTGGTTGTTCACCAGCACTCCCACGTCCTTCTCAACAGAGCCGCTTTCCAGTAGATCAGCTCCAAACCTGTACCAGTGTGTGGGGTTGTTCCTCTCCAGGTGCAGGACCTTGCACTTGCTCTTGTTGATTTTCATGAGGTTCCCCTGGGTCCAGCTCTCCAGCCTGTCCAGGTCTCGCTGAATGGAAGCACAGCCTTCTGGTGGATCAGGCACTCCTCCCAGCTTGGTATCATCCGCAAACTTGATGAGGGTACACTCTATCCCTTCATCCAGGTCATTGATGATTATGTTGGACAGGGCTGGACCTAGCACAGACCCCTGGGGAGCACCGCTAGTGACAGGCCTCCATCCAGACTCTGCTCTGTTGATCACGACCCTCTGAGTTCTGTTGTTGAGCCAGTTCTCTGTCCACCTCACTGTCCACTCATCCAGCCCATGCTTCCTTAGCTTGCCTGTGAGGATGCTATGGGAGACAGTGTCGAATGCCTTACTGAAGTCAAGAGAGACATCAACTGCTCTCCCTTCATCAACCCAGGCAGTCACTCCATCATAGAAGGCTGTCAGGTTGGTCAAGCATGAGCTTCCCTTGGTGAATCCATGTTGACTGTTTCTGATAATCATCTTGTCCTCTACCTGCCTGGAGATGACCTCCAGGATGAACTTCTCCATCACCTTTCCAGGGATGGAGGTGAGGCTGACTGGCCTATAGTTCCCCAGGCCCTCCTTCTTGCCCTTTCTGAAGATGGGAGTGGCATTTGCTTTCCTCCAGTCCTCGGGCACCTCTCCCGTCCTCCATGACCTTTCAAAGATGATGGAGAGTGGCTTGGCAAGAACATCTGCCAACTCCCTCAGCACTTGCAAGTGTATCCCATCGGGGCCCATGGATTTGTGAGGATCTAGTTTGCATAGGTGATCTTTGACCCAGTCCTTCTCAACTGATGTCAAGCCTTCCTTTCTCCAGATTTGTCCTCTCTTCTCTGGGGGCTGAGGTGCCTGAGGGCCAGCCTTAGCAGTAACGACCGAGGCAAAGAAGGCATTCAGTAACTCCACCTTCCCTGCATCCTGCGTCACCAAGGCCCCTTCCTTGTTCAGCAGTGGGCCCACTGTGTCTGCAGTCTTCCTTTTACTGCTGATGTATTTAAAGAAGCCCTTCTTGTTTTCTTTGGCATCCCTCGCCAGATTTAATTCCAAGTGGGCCTTGGCCTTCCTCGTCGCATCTCTGCATACCCTGACAACATTCCTATATTCCTCCCAAGTGGCCAGTGCCTTTTTCCACATACTGTGCACCTCCCTCTTCCATTTGTGTTTCTCTAGAAGCTCTTTGCTCGTCCATGCGGGTCTCCTGGCTCCTCTGCCTGACTTCTTCCTCCTGGGGATGCACCGATCTTGAGCTTGGAGGAAGTGGCTCTTGAATACTGTCCAGCTGTCTTGGGACCCTCCTGCCTTCCAGAGCCTCGCTCATGGGATTTCTCCTAGCAGGTCTTTGAAGAGGCCAAAGTTGGCCCTCTTGATGTCCAAGGTTGTAATCCAACAGTATAGCCCTACTTTTACCTTGCAGTATCCAAAACTCAACCATCTTGTGGTAACTCCATGCCAATATCAAAGAATTGACTGGGTAGATTGCAATGTTGTCTGCTTAATGTCACCTTAACTATCTAGACTTGATAATTTGGTCTGATTTGAACATAACAGTGTCACATTTGAAGGCAGAGGATGCCTAGAAAGGAAGGAGATGATTTACGTCCCTTGAGCTCTGTGAGTGGGAGTTTCAGATTGGAATTTGGCTATAAAATATTCAGAAGTTTTTGAAAGGTCTATATGATAAAATCAGAATGGGTACCAAGGCCTGTAACTGGATCCTTAGGCAGCTAACCTTGTATATACCTTCTCCAAAATGTAAGAAAGGGCCTGCTCTGTCTTGGCAAACAGCGAGCTCATTTCAGTTTCTACTGTCTTGAGTTTTACAATGTATGTATATGTTTAAAAAAAGCAAAAAAAATATAAATATTTTAGGCTGTATAAAGAAGTTCTGTGGTATATCTTGAGACTGCGCTCTCCTGCTACGACCTCAGACTAATCTTAACTTCTAGTTAGAAGACCAGACATAACAATACCAAGTCTTAGGCTTGGTGAATATATGGAATTGTGTTTCATTGTGTTGATGAAATTAAGCTATTCATTCATCCATCCATATTTGTTTGTGGCATATAGGCAAGAGTACATTTTGTAGGTGAAAGGATCTGACTCTAAATACTACCAGAATCACTGTTAACTCATTTGAGTTGTTCTTTTGATCTACATGTGCTTACACATATATGTGTACTCACAATGATTCAAGCATTTTCCTTTGTTTTCTGGAGCATAATCTTACAACTTCTGCATGTTTTCAGATAACAATGTTGTATATGTTGTCACTGTTGGTCGTTGCCAATAGTAGAAATAATCTGCCAAATGCTAAATTAATTCTGATTACACACTTTCCTTAGCTAAGTGTCTTGAATTCCAGGTACACAACCCAGTACACTGAATATACATATTTTTCTTCAGGAATCTGTGGTTCCAGCTGTCATTGACCACAGCGTGGAGCTTCACATAAGCTCAAGAAGAGCAGAAAGATTGTTATTTCTAGTTTCAGTATGTGTTCTTATTCATATCCAGCCACATCACGTAAGAAGTGTGGAGTGCTGGGACTTCTAGCCAGTGTTACCCAGTGGGATGTTGTGGATTTGCCTTCTATGAGCAAGTGGGGACAATTTCCTTTCTTCTTTTTCTTATTTAAGAAACTTAAAAGAATATGAACAGGAGTGGACAACCTGAAGAGGCAGTTTCACCTCTCCAGTGAAAAAGGTGAGGACTTGCAACTGTTAGGTTTGTTGTTGGACTAAATGATCTTGAGGGTCTTTTCCAGCATAAATGATTCTATGATCCTATTTTCTCCTTTACCAGTCACTTGTCTGCATCACTTAGCATCAATTGTGGTAAAGTTATGTAGCCATGTAATTGGGGCTAAAAAAGACCAGTAAAAAGACAGAGAAATTATAACTCGGCCTAGCTGTAAAATTTGTCTTGCAATTTTTGCAGAAGCCTATGTCATTATTGTGATTCACTGCTTTTGACAGCCACCTGGTATCCTTATTAGCTGCCTTTGACCCCAGAAAGCTAATGGTATAGAATATTATTAAAGGTTGCTGGATCATACTTAAATTTAAGTCTAAAATAACATTCCACGTAGCCTGCAGTGTTGCAGTGACAGATGTATCCCCTATTCAACCCTGTTGTTTCACATCAGCAAGTATGCAGAAAATAGAATTATGAGACTAGAAATGGTGGTGAGCTTGAGAAACCATGTGACTGCACGCATGGTAATAGTGCACTGTTGCAAGGTGTTTTATGAAGAACCATTGTTTAGTTATGTTAATTTTTGTTTAGAAAACAGATTCAACCAGGCTGTTGGTTAGTAGTTAGAAGGTGTGGTCTAGTAGTTCATACTGTGATGAGCAGTGGGATCCAATGATGTTGTGTAGCCAATGGCTGGTCCTTAGATATGGAAGATGGTGAAAGATTGGTGGACCTTATGAAGAGGAGGATGATGAAGGCATTCAGAATCATGGGGTCTGTTTCCTCTGTCTACCTACTGCAATCCCTAATTTGACAGGTGAATTTTGGTACCTCCTAGCAGTAAGTCACAGCTTGTTTGGGCCTCTGTACATATCTGAAGTGACGAATAAAGCTGTAGCCTATTTCTCTGATTCCTATCTGTATGTCTGAGTCAATAGTAGACCAAGTTTGTCTAACAAACATACTTTGTGGCTGCCCCAGCACTTTCAACACAAAACCTCTTCTGTACCATGGTAGCTACAGTTACATGATTACATCCGTTTTCCATGTTCATTCACTTCCCAGTTCTACTGAAATTGTTGAAGAAGTCTTCATGTATGCAGGCTACATTTTAAAACTGAGTAGAAATCCAGGAGTGGGAATACCTTTTTGATCCATCAGATAATCTTGATAGCTGTTATGAATCTCCCTTTTAAGTAGACAATAAAATAAATTTGTTTCCCCTAGAAAAACGCAGAAAGTTAGCGTAAGTTTTAGTCATATGTCAGCAAGAGACAGAGACAAGATTGTCATAGTGTGATGGGGCTTATGCAGCATAGTTTTTGGACTCCTGGGAGTGATCTGATGATAATAGTCACCTGTCTAAACTGTTATGTTTTTAATTTGGTAGAATTTGTACTCATAAGATACTCTTGTACTGTCCAGTGAAATAAGAACTTTACATATGTTTTTAGCTTATGCTGTCAAGTATACCATACTGTCAATACAAATATTTTTGTCTTATCTGATTTTTTTTGATCTTGCAGTAATTGGTTGTTTGTTTAAAGAAAGACATTTGTGTTCTAAAAACAAATGGCACACACAGCTGTGTAGCCAAGTGACCCAGAGAAAATTAGTTCCCATGATCTGTGTGTATCTGCAAGTGATGGGGACCAGAAGTTGTTCTTTGTCCAGTAGTTCAGTTGTGCATGGCCTCAAGGGAGCATGTGGCCGTGCTCCTTGTACTGTTAAAGTTCCATGGGAATGTAAGTATGTGTCTCACAGTGCTGGCTAGGAATAGTTGTGTGCGGTGTTTTGTTTTGCTTTTCTTAAATTTGTTTTCTTATATCCAAATTCCTGTGGGTTGTATAGCAATTTGGGCTAGATATTGATTGCACTTTTGAGGAAGAGTGTAAAATTGTGTGACACTGCAGTTGTTAGGAATTGGACATAAATGTTTTGCGTTGCAGTGCCAAAAGCTGTGCAGCCGTTTAACTTCTGTTCTTTATGTTCTTGAACAAATACTTCTGTTCTGGGATATTTGAAAAATGAAGGGAACTTCTTAGTCATCTCCATAAATAAATAGGTATGAAGTTCTCAGATACTCAAGATGTGAAAACGTATTTGTTTTGCTTTTGTTTTGTTCTACAGTGGGGGAGAAAGGACTAGGCTTGGCAGAATCCTTTCTTTGGAATTTGATTTTTGTGGGTTAAAATTGTAGTATTTGATTCCCCCCCACCCCCGTTTCCCCCCTTGGGGGTGTGTGTGTAATGCCATATCACAGACCAAGTGCTGTTCAAGTTACTAATGACCAACTATGGAAGCTTAATGCATTGGCTAGTTTTGAAATTATGATTAGCAATTTGATTGTTAGCAAAATGATTAGCAAAATTAGCAATTTAATGTCATAGGGTTCCTAGTGCCGTCCTGAGGCATTATTCCAAACCTGTACAAAATATGTACAAATTAACCATGAACACTTCTCTGCCTTAAGGAAATTAAAAAGCAGAAGAAAACAGAACTCAAACAGAAGATGTGCTAGTTTCTTCCTCCATGTATCTCATTATACACAGCTTTCTCAGAGACCATACTTTTAAGGGTATGGCGTTGATGAGCAAAGTACCTACTTCCCAAATAGTTACAGTTTCGTTTAGCTTTCTGTTAATAATGGTATAGGTGGCAATAGAGGTGGACAGAAAACATTTGAATCTCTATTAGATTGCATCTGGTGTCTATTTTTAACTTAAATAGTTTATTTTATTTAGAATTGATGGAGCTCACTTCCATTAGTTGCATAAGCACATGACCTTGTTGAGTTATATGTAAACAATATTATAGTATATGTAATTGATGAACTGGGAAGTTATTGTATGAAGTGTTGTAAGCGTAGTTACACGGTGTCTACAAGCAAACACTTCAGCAGAAGCCGTTGCTCTCCAAACCCAAGCAGAGGAAATAATAATAGCTAAATCTTTTCAGTAATAAGTATTTTCCTCTGTGTTTTGTGGTTGGTGGGATTTTTGGGGGCGTCTTAAATACTTTTCTATTTAAATAGATGATTCATGAGAAATACTGACTCCAGGCACTGAGTTTTTGGCATGAAAATAAATTTATTTTACCAGGTTACTAGCTTGTTAACTTAGCATTTGTCAGGCATGTGTTCTGCAACTACTAGAATGTAGTGCTTTAGTGTAAGAGTCAGCAAAATAGGTAAATAATACGCTCCAATATCATTTGTATGGCTTCAGGAATCAGTGCTTTTACATAATCATCTGCCTTATTGAATGTTAAAGCCACTGCTATACTGGTGTACTTCTTTGCCAATATATTAATGTTATTTTGCTATTAGACAGTATAATCTCCATATACAAACAGTTTAAGAAATACAAGGAGCAACTTGTAGCAGAAAGCATGGTTTATAGTTACTTGGTAGCTGGAACAATTACCAATCCACTCTTTATTCCCTCAGACAGAAGTTCAAACTTTCTGTTTTTTCAGAATTCTTGTTCTCTGGGGTAACAAAAATGAGAGCAGATGAGTCAGTGTTCTAGTTTATAGTATGATGCAACTGAACTAAAATACAACTTTTGGCTTATTTTCATTTATTACTAGAAACATTGACAAGGAAGACTACTGCTGGTCATACTTTCAAACTGAAAACTTAAAATGCTAGGACTTCAGGTGACTAAAATAGTTGTGTGCATATTGTCTGTTAGTTTAGAATCTACTGAAATATCAGGTTTATACTTTGAAGGAACCTTTTGTTTTATGAAGTAGAAAGTAACTGTTGCAACCCTGGGTGACCTCCAAATCTCCTTTGAAAATCAGTTTCTTCACTAAATGAACAGGAATAGGTTTTCTTGCAAATGTTTTTTCTTTTAACTCAAATGACAGGGATTTGAAATTTGGGGGAGAGGAAGCCAACAAAGCAGATTAAATAGACTCCGAAGTATAGCTTTGAAATATTGCTGTACTAAGTATTCTATTTTGGATGAAATGATGGCTGATTCTTTTGTACATGAGAAGGAAAATATTTTAAAAGGACATGATAGTGTTGAATGCAGTATTAAGACTTTTACAGACTTTCATTTGCTTTCTCAGAAGTGGATACTGTTCTTCCTTTCAGAGGAAGAGAGAACTGTTTAGAAGTTTTTGCTGTCCCAATATTGATAAAAAGTTACGGTACGAAGAAAATTCTTTAGCTTTTGTATGAAAATGCACATGCTTTATGGATAGTTTGTCTTAAATTATTTCAAAATCAACTGGCACCCAAAATACCTACCAATTCTTAGAGTATCTTTACAATAGCATTCTTGTGTTATGCTTTTAAATACTGTTTAATGGATTTATAAAATACTCTGATATCTCTGCAGTAGAGTACCTCTTTTAAGATGTGATTTATGTTCTAGAGATCTTTGTTGCTGGACAACACAATGCTTGAAGAAAAATTAATGAACCAGTCTCCTGTTTTCTACAGGTGGGATTAGATATGCTCTGATTTGCCTGGAAAAGAGCAAGGAGCCAAGTAGTTTCAAAATATAGCCTACCTGCAGTGCCACCCCGTGGCTTTTTTTTTTCATGGCTTCTCTTAAACTAACCAATTTCTGTTCCCTCATCCCCAGTGGGAAGGTTACTTGTGAACTTCTAAAATCTCTGTACTCCGGGCTGCAGACCTGGTCTAACCAGGATAGTACAGCACATTTCTTTGCCTGACTTCTGTGAGGCAGCATTATTTGTCCCTTCTGAAACCTGCATGGAGAAAGAAAGAGGGTTTCTGAGCAGTACTGGTTCATTCACCTAGTGCATCGAATGACTAAGCAATAGCTGGTTGGGTCTTTGAAAAGTAAAGATCATGTTGGAGCTGGAAAGCAAATAAACGTGTCAATTCACAGCAGTAACTTGCAGAAGCATGTTAATTGGTCTCATCTGTTCCAGCAATGCCACATATACAAGTAGTTTATTTCTAGGTAGTTGGTTTTCTAGGAATATGGTTTCATTTTAAAATTAGATTGTCTAGGTAGACACAGCATTTCTTATGGAGATAGTTGATATTATGTTGCATTCAAGACATCTGCATTTTTGTTGACTCTTATTAAAGGATGTTAGACTTTGTTCTTAAAAGCAGAATTATGCTTTGAGGGTTATGTTGTGCTTTGCCTTGCACCATTTTAAAGAATCACTCAAATCTTGGTGGGGTAAGTACCTGCAGGTTTAAGACTCTGGTTTTCCTGTGTAGGAAGCAATACAACGTTGAGGATATTTCATGCCAAGCAATCATGCAGGAAGGAACTTTTCAGCACTTCACCTGCCTGGCCTGCCTTGGAGAGCAGAACCTGTTTTCTTCCTCACAGACAGCTTAGTCTTACTAACATCTCTGGATGAAAGGCAGGGTTTTACCTATCTGTACTTTCTTCCTGCCATTCTGGCCGGGAACAGAGCAAACTCTCTTGCCCCATCTGCTTAGGTGGCAGCACTAATACCATTGCTCAGTGGAGGCATGTCAGCAGCAGTTCCCTGGGTTTACCTCCACAGCCCACCACCTGTCCCCAGTATACCAAAAGCTGACTTGCCACTCACTCTCCAGTCCAGGGAGAGTGTTTGACTACATTTTTGAGTGTTTAAAATTTGTGCTTTTAATGTTGTAAGAGTTTGTGTCGTAATGCTTTGAACGAGCTTTCAGTATTTTCTTGCTACAAAAGTAGTTATTTATTTTAATGAAATTAACTTCCCACGCTTGCATTGCTCTGCTGTTGTTGGCCTGATCGTGCTGCCTTGGTTTCCTCGCTTTCACAGAGCTCTTGCTGCCTGCCCCAGAGCTACTTGCGCTGTGTGGAGGCAGGACGAGTGACTAAGGGGACAAATCGAGTCTGGGCTAGCAAAGCCTCTGCATGTGCTGTTCAGACACCTGGGCTTTGACATCTCCATTGAGGGCTTTGTAGTTTTCCGTAACAGAAACGTAAAATGTGAGAGCATGGTAAGTATCAAATTGTATATTTAACATGTACAGGCTTTCTTTGATAAACAGGTGCTTATGTTCACATTTGCGTCCTAATTATAGAAATTATACTTGGCCTTTTCTAGAAGGCAAACATTTCTTTTTCTGAATTCACAGATTTTGCTTGTAAACTGTAAGGAGAGGCATGTGAATGTGGGGTCTGAGTTCTTGCAGAATCTTAAAGCTAGCAGTAGAAATATCTGATACTACAGTCTGTACCAGTAGGTTGCACTCTTTATTATGTGGAGTTGGAAAGTCTTAAATAGTGAGAATTAAAAATGCAGAGTTTTCTTCTTCCAGTGTGGCAGAAAGATTTCCATTCCTTGACAAGAAGTGTAGCGGTTTTTTAATTATGTTTGATATAAATGCAGTATGTATCTAAGCAAAATGATCAACAAAAGGCTTAAAAAGAAACAAAGATTGTACATTATTTTCATACAGCTGTTTTGAGTAGTTTAATATTTGCAGTTAAATACGTCCTTTTGGAACCCTGGATTTCCAGGTAGGAACAACTAAAAGTAGCAGTAGTGGATGTAAGGGAAAGTAGTGGAGAAGTTTTTCATTACTTGTCTTTATTTAGGAAGCTTGTCTGCTCTTTCTACCACACATCAGCTTCTGCAGTATTGGGGATGTGTAAACTAAAGTGTCTGTGATTTAAGGTAGTTGTTGCAGAATCTTGTCGGGCTGCTATAAATTGCAATGGAAGGAACAACTTCATTGTAATTTAGATCTTGGGTTGTATTCAGTGGATGTTTTTCAAATGACTCAGATGTAAGTCATGGACAATTCTGAATACTCTTTCTTAAAACAGAAAACAGAGTATTGAAATGCATGTATGCACGTACATTCCTGTGTATCACAGGCCCTGGCTTGAGTCCTTCCTGTATTAGAACTTTGGCTAGCAAAATGTCTCACTTCATTCCCTAGATCACAAAAAGACTGCAATTTTATTTTAAGAAAATACATTTTAAAATTTTGTACTGTGTGACTCAAGTTCTGGTAAGACTTTCAGCGTTGTGAATGAAAGCCTGTTAGTGTCTGTGGCGGCACTTCATTTCGTTGGGGAAGAAAATCTGTGCTTGCTGTTGTGAAAATGAAATTCATGACTGTGCTCTATGCCCTTCTGTATCTTTTTAACAGGTACTTTTTTTCTTTAAAATAAAATTTAAAAAATTGTCACATGAGCTCATCTATAAAACTTGCTATTTTTAGGAACCTTTATGAAAAGACATTTTTTGGTTTTTACAAACTTCCCACAAGGGGAGGGGAAAACAAAACACAACAAAAACCCCAAACAAAAAACCCCAGTGTTGATACATGCTGTTCCTTCAGTCTGTGATATACTGTGTCTAACTTGGGTTCTTTGATGGAAAAAAACCTGCCAGAAATAGCCACCTATTGTAACTGTTTGTCTTTCTGTTGAACGCTTGCAAAGTTTACAGGGCTAAAGTAAAACACTAAATCATAAAAACTCGGTGTATTATATGCCTAAGTTTAAAAGCAGATAATACCAGGTAAGTAGACCAAATGTTCTGTGGCTGATATATCACTCTACAATAATGTAATGGTTTTTTAGCAGCACATCAAGACAAGACACCTAGAATCATTTTTGAACTTACTGTGGCATAAGAGGCCTCTTACTAAATATGTCTCTCTCTCTGTGGTCCAGCAGAACTCAACTTCATTAAACTGAGCTGTTGGCATTTCTTCTTTCCTTTTGCTTTCATTCACCTTGTTCTTTGTAAGCTTTTTTACTTGATAGGTTTTGTACTCCACATAAATAGAAGTGCTTGAATACTTACATCACCTCTTTTCTAATCTTTTCTGAGTAGGTAGAAAAGCAAGCTGACAGGCCTTCTCTGTGAAGAGCTTTTAAGAATTTCGGATGTTTTAACATACAGAATTTTGTTGAGTATCTGTTTTGTACTATTGCACAGTGGAGCAGCCTGCACAAGCGGTACAGCACTGTGTGATGAGCTGTCCACCCATGCAGTACAGGGTGTTGTACCTAGTTTCTAGAATATCTGGTTTATCTAGTAGCAATTTCAAGGAGCCTGTGAGCTACTGTTGAGGTAGTGCAAGGAGGGTTCTGCATTCAAGTGGGCGTTCCAGCAAAGTAGTAGAATGGTGGAATGCAAAACATGCTCTATGTCAGTTTTTACCAATGTAAAACACACACCATCCCCCCACAACACCCCCCCCCCCCCCCCCCCCCAGCTCATGGCAGGAGCATTTTTCTAGGATTATGGTGTAGATTTTCTAAAAATAATATAAAAAAGTAAATTCCCCAAGTGAGGAAGAGGTTGAGTATGACTGGAGCCCTTGCACTTCTGAATATTACTCTAGAATTATGGTTTGAAGCAGACAAAACCAAACTTGACCTTTTTGTTTTTTAAATTGTAACAGCGCAAATAGCACTTTCAGGGTGCTAGCCTGTTATCCTGTTATGTTTGATCTTCTTGGAGATATTTTAAACTGTTTTGTTAATGGTAGCATACTGTCTCTGCTATATCTAGAATGAAGCTTGTATTTTGGAAGGCATATTTTCTTCTCTTTTGTTTCCCCCAACTTTGTTGATTTGAGCTTTCTTCTTCTGAATGCTAAGAGAGAATCCTCAAGCATGACTAGCCGCTCCCTCCAGATGTTGGTGTGGTACACTCCCAGTTTAGTTGTCTGTGATACTGATTTCAAAGATACGTGCTTATCTGAATTAAGGAGTTTGTGTGTGTGCATATTAAGTAAGAAAGAATGCTGTATTTTTTTCTTCCTCATTCCTGTCTTATAGGCAGCAGGGAACCTGAGGCATGTTCCTTCCCATGTGCCATCTTTGCAACCATGAGCTTTTGTTCCCCAGACGGCTTCTTACTCCTTTGGAATGAATGCACTCCTGTAAATCAGTTTCAGCTCCTGTAAAACAAACTCTGATTTTAATTCTTTGATGTCATTATTAAAAAAGGGGAAGGCTTTTATTACAAATTTTAGTATTGATCCCAGTGTGATTTAACTGTATATTTCTTCCATCGTCTTGTGTTTACTTCATTTAAGGAAGTACCTGAAACTTGCATGACAACGTTTATAACTGTAGTCTGATGTTTGCTTTTGTTCTTTTTTCTTTTCTTTTCTTTTTCTTCTTTCTAATCTATCATCTCATAAGCACAGGAACTCAAAAGACTAAGACAACACCACCAGGTAGGCAGTTCTGAAGAACGAGTGAGTGAGTGCTGGATGAAGCAAACACAAGATGTCCTTGCTTCACAAACTGTTTAGCAATGAAACACAGCAATTATTTTTTTGTTTTGGGAGAAGAGTGAGTGTTACTGAACTTGACCAGAGGTACAGGTTTCTAAAAACAGCATTACACTACATGTAAACATTCAGAACAAGAAACTTGTTGAACATCTTATTAAAGCTACGTCTAAATTCCTTAGAGTGACAGTGCCATAATAAGATCTATCAAAGTACAGACTATTCTGTCAAGGAATGGATATGATTATGAAAACTTGTATGTGAAACTGGATCTGAAGGTTTCTGAATTAAATCATGGGATTTTCCAGAAGAAAATCACTGTGGGAGCTTTATTTTGGCTGTCATTTTTTGATTAACATTCTAGGCCTCAGACTGATTTAAGGAAGCACGGTAACTCTGTTTGGAGCTATAATTCTCAGATCTCAAAAAACACTGTGGGTTTTTTTCAGTTGTTTGTTTTTGGGTACATTTGATGGTTGAATCCCGTAGTGACATTTAGTGTTCCAGAAGGTCTTTGTTGTGCGCGGCTCCCGCTTCTGCTGGTTAAGGAAGATAATACTGTTTCGGTTCTCCTTAATGTTTTCTAAATAAATTGTGAAGAAATGGGAGGGCTCCAGGATCTTACAGGACAGTCATAATAATAATGTGTTTGTTAAATAATAATGTGTTTGTTAGAAAATCCAAATTTTATTTCCCTGTGGCTCTCTGTCATAAGAGAGTTTGGAGGCTTAAAAGATATTTTTAGCATTACAGCTTTTAAATAGTTGGATACTGTCTCTTTTTAACTATGTAACTTCAGTCACAAGTCAAATTTTCCACATTATGTTCCTTTCAAGATGGCTTGGCAGTAGCTATCCTCTTTTGAACTTCTTCAAATAGCGCTACAGTGTTTCCATTGGTCTTTGCCTGGTAACTCAGTGTGTTACTGCTTTTTCTCAGGGTGCTGCATTTTCTCAGTTTAGGTTTTTGATGGTGGCAGTTCAAAAAAGAAAAAACCCAACAACAACACTCAATAATATGTTAGGACCTGGTTCTGGCAAGCTGCCAGTTTTCTTGTGCCATAGCACCACCGCAGGTATCGGTTATCTGGGGATACGCCTGTACCACCCAGGGAAGGCATGGCTGGAGCATGGGTATGGCTATTCACTGCAGCTTTAATCTAGCATAAGTAACACAGTAACGAAGGCGCGGTGTCATCAGTTAGTAACTAGTGTGTGGATTACTAAACCCTAGAGGGCTTTTAACTGCGAATACCACATCCTTCACTACTATTTTAATCATATTGTTTAACTTACAGCTAGCATTATGCCTGTTGGTGTTAACAGCAGCAGCTTCATTTGTGGAAATAACCTGAGTACAAGATTTGTGGTGATTCTTTTTTCTTTTCCCCCCCCCCCCCCCTCTTTCTACATCCCAGATTTAGTGATATCTTGGTGTGCTGCTAAGCATATGTCCTATTTCAAACTTTTCTGGAGGATTATAAACTGGGATTTAAAAATGAATCAATGATCTTATGGTAACATTGTAGCAATAGACCAAGAGTTGTTGATCTTAGTTTTTCTGTAGAGTGTTTGGTGTAACATGTATTTGAAGAATTCTGTAAGTTGGTATGTCTAAAATAAAAACAAGCTGAAACTTCCCAAAGGCAGCTGAATGAGGCCTGTCCATGGCTTTCCAGCCTACACACTCTGCTAAATAAAATAATGCAGTTGTTTGACAAACAGAGGGAGGGTTATAAAGTTACCTTTACTGTGACATTAAATCTGTCTTGAGAGCTTTCCCAGAAATATGAATATAGTAATTATATGATTAAACAATAAGGAAACTTTTTGGGTTGTGCACTTCCTCCGGCTATTAAACTAACTACTACTTAACTAACAGGAAATTCCAGACCTGAAAGTTTAATTATTGCTATACTAAACCGTGAAAATGTAAGTGTGTTAATGAGGATTTCATTATAGCCATCTGTAGCTTGTTTTTAAATTGTGTCAAAGCAGGAAAAAGATAATATACCATCTGTTACCTAGCCATATCAAGTTGACACAAAAAATATTAGAAAAAAAAATCCCCCGATATACAGCCTCAGTTGTCTCTTTCTGATATTTATTTGCAGCAACCACTAATGCCATGGCAGTACCACCACTGTAGTATCAGTACCATCATTTTCCTCTTAAATAATGTATTTTGTTTAGCTTACAATTTCTATATTGTAACTTCAGTATTCAGGGAGGAAAAGGTACTGACTTTCTGAAATGGTAATTTCTGGGCAGGTAATGACACCTCAATTTCAGTGTCATGTTTTCTCAAACGTGTCTGAATCACCAAAACCCAAAAGCTGAGAATCATCTTGCAATTTACACTTCTTTTTGGTTTTAAGTAAACAAAAACTTTTGGATAACATCTGTTAGTATTCTCTCTTTCTCTGAATATTGAGCATGAATTGAAGCATTTTGCAGTCATCAGATGCAGGGGTTTTTGCTGCTCCTTTTACCTTAACTCTTGGGTTCCTCTACAGTGCTTAGCACATATAAACTTTCCCAAATCCCTTCATTTGTGGTTCTGTTTGACCTTAAAAACAAGGGAAGTTGTAATACATTACTATGCACTTACCAAGAAGTATTATGGATTCTTAATGTTTGTAGGTATAATGCAGATAGAGCCTTAGGTGAGAAAAAGGTGGTGGTCTCATTGAAAAAGTTACAAAAATTGCTCTTGAGAAGAGAGTTGGCACAGAAGAAAATGCTGGAACAGCTGTGGGATAGTGAGGCAGATCCTTAGCAGCTGAGATGAAATATGACTCAGTAAGGTCATAAAATGTACTAATATTTGCGTATTACATTTTTTGAGGTAGAGGAGTGATCTATGATATGAAAATGAGAATAAAAGGCTGTAATTGAGATAGAAAGGTAGAGGGGTTATGCAGCAGTTTCAGGGAAGTCACGGTGTGGACAGGCAGCCCAAAATATGGGCTTGTCCTTTTGTACCCAGAAGTTTTCTGAGTAGGCACTCTCTTTTTGTCCTGAATTTGCACAGCAACTAGCACAGCTTTGGTGAGGGCTCTTAAGTACTACCTTAGTATTCAAGACAAACTATAAATTTGTTGTCTGACCTTACAAACAAAATGTGTTTCTCTGCAGTAAAATGAGGAACTTTCTGATGTAGCAGTATATCTACAATGTGAATGTCTTAATGCTGTAAAAATATAAAAAGAATCAGAGTGCTGTGCTGACCAGACAGATGAGGAAAAGCCAGCTGATGCAGTCTTTCTGGTTTTTTCAAAAGGCTTCTGCTAGTCTCTAACCTAAAGCCTTTTAGGAAAACTAAACAAACGTGGCATAAGGCCTTGCATGGCTAAATAATTTGCTCCAAAATAAGAACAGTGGTATGAGAAGTGGTCGTCTATGAAGATGAAGGAAGGTCATCTCAGAGTTCCACAAGGGTCTGTGCTGGAAGTCTTAGTTCAACATGTTAATAATTTAGAAAAGTGGCTGAATAGTAAGGCGGCAGTTCAGTGACATTAAAAAGTTGTTATTCTTGATAATTAGAGGAGTCATGACTCTGAAGACTTGCAGAAGGATTTTACAAAAATAAATGGATACTAAAATGAGATTAAATTCACTTTAAATTTAATACGAATCAGTTTGCCATGTGTATTAGTAAAAGAATGGAGAAGAAAAGGGAAAACATGAGTATGCCACTGTATAACGACAATACAGTGCACAGTTCTGGTCTCTGTCATCTCAAAAAGGATATAGTAAAACTGGAGAAGGTTGAGGGAGGATCGACAGGGATGGTCAAAGGTGTGATGTGGCTTTCACATCAGGGACGTAATGATGCGGTCTCTCGGCTTTTATGTTCTTAAGTTTACCATTTGTACTTGTACCCATTTGTGGTCTAACTGTTCCAAGTAAGTGAAAAGAGAACATGCAACAGAATTGTCTAATGAAGCTGCGTAAAATTCTTTAACCAAATGTTAAAAAATGGAAAAATAATTAAGTCCCCCTAAATGTTGAGTGATTATACAATCTATAATCAACTTTCCTTGTTGATGTGTGACTTGCATAAGAAAAACAAGTTCTTGGTATGCTTCCAAGCCATTTGGAAGCCTCTTGTCTATGCTCTCTTCTCCAGTTCTTTTTGATAGACAAAACTCTTTGCCTTTCCCTGGAGACTTGACTGTGTTGATCCATCTCCACAGATGAGATGTCATCTCAGTAGGTACAAAGCAACTGAAGAAATGGAGTATTTAATAAGGCAGGAATTTAATCTGGAAGAATGCCTATTCTTAGCCTAGTAATCCAGGTTTCCTGCTATTCTTGCTGCTTTCAGACTTTAGTTTCTCATGGATATTACTTTAAAAAAAATAATCATTACTATTTCAGGGTTAGATGAAATAACAGATAGTTTTAAAAAAAGACTTTTGTTTCTAACAATAGAGACAATAGGTTCAAAGAGTTCTCAACTTCACAGATATGTCCCTATGGGGAATTTTTAAAAAACAGATAATTCTGACCAGCTTTTTCATATGCAGATAATTGATACACGTCTGTTGTTCTAACAGCCTATTGGGCTTTTGGAGTTTTTTGTTTGGCTTTTTTCCCCAATGCAGAAATAGTCAGTGCTCTGGGTAATCACAGACAAATGAACCTGAGGGTATTAAAGATCTAAAAATTAATATTGGGAAGCTTTTGTTTTACTGCCCTCACTAGTATATGCAAGCTTCATATCCTTTTGGTCTTGGAAACAATTCTGTAGATTAAAGAGCATGAAACATCTACACTAAAAACATGACTTATACAGGGGTCTCTTTAGAAAGTGTTTTCTATTTAGCACTACAGTGTCATTGTATTTAGCAAAATTAGGCTGTTTACTACTTTTAAAGCATACACACAAGAAATGATTATAAACATGGAATTTATTTCCAATCATATGTATTTCCTTTTGCTGCTGATACTGGTCAGTTGATGTTTCCTTTTTAGGGAATATTTGCTAACACAGCAATGCCAAGATGAGTAGTTTAAGTAGATGCTTTATGAAAAAATGAGAAGCATTTTAAAACTCTAATCCTAAAGAAATTCCAACAACATTTTAATTCCATTCCTTTAGGGCATTTTTTTCCCCTAATACCCTGCCTAAGCTTTCCTCATACCCCATCTTTTAAAATTCTCACCATTTTACCTTTCACAAGTGTTCTAGGAAAAAAAAATTAGTAGCCTATGCTGAGTGATATTGGTAGGGGAAAAAGTAAAAGTAACCTCTGTGAGATGCAAGGGAAATAGCCAGGTACATACCTGTAGAAATGGAAAACCTTTCATTTCTCCCCTTTCAGGTTACCTGAAATTTTGGGCACTTGCTTATCATGGTCAGTAGTATTAAATTCCATTGGTAACTCCCTGAATGAAAACCACATTATCTTCTAAGTGATAAGTTTACTGCTTAATATGTGAAAGCTGTAAGAAGGGAATTGCTAGGTAGATAAACAGTATGTAAAATTTAGTACTGCAAGATACCAGTAGGACTAAAAAAAAAAATATCAGATTTTATTACTGTGAACATTAATTGAATATTTTTAGCTACAGCCCTTAGACCCAGATAGTAATTAATGTCTCTAAGTGGAATTCCCAAATGTTTTCTGCTGTGTACGCCATAGTAGCCAGAGGGAATGTGTTGGTATTTTAGACAACGTTGATACCCTGTCCGCACTGAAACTTTTACTGCTGTCGGTCTAGTCCTGCAAATCTGGCTGTGTCTGCATTATCGCTGTCCCCAGCTTTTAAAGCAATTAAAATTGCTTCAGAGATTTCTATTCTTCATATTGTTAACCCTTGAGGTTTCGTTGCAGAGTACAGTTGACTTGGAACACAGCCAGTGATTCATCTGACTGTTTCATTCAACCTTACACGTTAGGTAAAACTGACTTAGATTTCTGTTTTGTCTGACATAATGGGGGATGGATGCTGGTGACAGGACTTCTCAGGTAAGAAAGGCTAGATAAGGCATTGTCAGTAATGCTGTTCACTTAGCCCACAAGTACTCACGCAGATGTTATCCTCTCACTGAAGTTGGTACACAAGCCACTTCAACACACTATGTTGCCCGATACAGACCTAGAAGCAACATTTGCCAATGATAGGAACCCGCAGGATGTTGCCATTGATGATAGCGCTTGCCCAAAAGAGTTTGTTGAGTGTATTCCTTCCCATTCCCTGGGCAGACTTAACTGTAAGCAGTCCTCATGTGGCTGCATGAGTTAGGTTTGACTTTTGGAAGAGAGAACTGAATTTAGAATTGCTTTTAAGCAGCTTCTGGTTTTAATTGACAATGAGGTCAAGTTTCTGTAAATTATCCCACTTCAGGGACTGCAAAGTTGTTTTTTGTTTTCCTGATAGCATAAATGTTGTACTTCTGTTTGTGAAATTGATTTCTTAAGATCTTAAGCTTCAGTAATTTTGTAGGTAGTACTGATGATCAAATTGACTGGATGTAAATGGGTATTTGCCTCTCCTGCCTAAGTATTCCACTGATCACTAAAATTCACTCACCTGAACTGTTTAGTTGGGTATCTTACAGAGGAATAGGGAAGGCTAAAGAACACGTAGAGAAGGAAGAGTCGTAATTCTAAAACTTGCCATTAAACTTGTCTTGCAAAAATAAAAGGGACGTGGAAAACAGGATTGGATTCTTTTTCTGGTATAAAGCCACAGAAGACATAACAAAGCTACTTAATACTCTCTTGAATTGGCTGAAGTAGATATGTCAGGATTAATGGCTATACAAATCTCTAGATGTACTCTGTAGGCTGTTCGGTCAGGTGGTGGGATTATAAATAGGTAGGCTTACTGGTGTCACCAGTAGCAGAAGGGAACAACAGTGAGCTTGCCATGCACACACACACTCCCTTCCTTCTACCTACAGATGCTATTGAAAGAAATCAACTCAATTTTAATGGAGAAGAAAAACCTATGTTATCTTGGAGGTAAGTAGAAGTATTTGTTTGAAGCCATTCTGCTGAAGGAGAGGGAAGAAGAACAGCTAAAATCAATTAAACTACTTTTCTATTATCTTACTGGGAAGTGTCATACTAACACTAATTTTGTTTGCTATACATGGATAAAACTTTGACCCACAGAACTGTTCTGGTTGGTGTAAATGGGAATTCTGGAAGTGTTTGTGAAGTGACACATACTTTGCAAGACTAAGGATGCAAACATTGGTATTTACACAGCATTTCCTTGCTTGTTTGGTTGAACTTGTCCCAATAGCTGTTGTGAGGAAACATATTCACTAATAATTATATATTTGCAGCAGCATTTAAGTTATTGCTCTTTGAGCGAAGGCAGAATTTGGGTGTAGGGTAGTGCATAAATTGTCAGAATTCAAACATAGGTCTGTGAAAAGAAAGAATAATTAATGTCTGTTGTCCTGTTTTCAGAGAAAGTATGTAGTTCTTCTAGTCAAAGGTACAAAAGCTTTCTCTTTAATCCTGTTTCAGGCTCAAAGATGAGGGTGTATAAAGACCTGTAAATTTATCCATGTGGGCAGACTGTTGAAATGTGAGTTGTGTGTTTCTGGGTATAGAAGTGTTCCATATTTTACTTAAAGTTGATGATTGGGGCCTAGAAGCCTAAATGAAGTTACTGAGGTTATTTTAAATGAGGAATATTGTTATTTCATGCAGACTGTGAGACTTTGGCTTTGATTCTTTCATCTGATTTTGATCTAAAGTTTTGTTTGGAAGAAAAACACTTGTTGTTTGTAATAACTTGTAAAAGTCAATGCCTTCAGTGTTTGATATAGTAGAGTCCTTGCTGTGTATTCTGTGTATTCCTTGAATACTGTATATCACTTTCATTTATCATGGAAAGCATTCGAACAATTTTGTAATGCCTAAATAGAATAAATGCCTAAATAACTGCACGAAGCCAAGATGCACTTTGCTTACAGCAACAAAGAAAGAATTTAAGAAATCTTGTTCAGTTGAACTTCTTGTAAAAGCAAGTATGCTTCTGGCACTGAATCATATGTTAATATCTTAAAAACTTGGCAGTGAAAAATACTGTGTGTAAACTTGAGATAGTGAAAGTTGAAAAGGATGAGGGGGTGCATGCAGGAGTGAAGTATAGTAGTTACAACAGGTTATTCATTAGCATAGTTGTATAGGAAAGTTTCTCTACATTCCCCTGAGCAGACTGCTGCTGATAATTATAATAATTATAAATGTTAGTAAGAAGTATGCTTCTCCCTTTTCTAAAGAATTTTTTCCTACTTTATAGTTAAAGCTGAAGTCCTGTACCCTTTTTTTCAGAAAGAGCAGATGCTTTCTAATGGCAATAATGGGTCATCCAAAATAGCTTTGGTGTTACCAACAACATGCAGGGAGCCAGCTTTCTTTGAAGAAATATCTTCCTTCTTCCTTGCCTGTTGCAAGAATCCAGTAAGCAATGGATCTGGGGGATTCTGAGTGTGCAGAAGAAAGCAGAGAAGGGGGCTAATGACAGCTTTTTATGTGTAGATGGGGATGAGTTTGGGGAGGAAATGATAGCATTCATTTGGGGCCCTGAACTGCCAACCAATGAGGGAGTTCAAGTTAAAGTAGGACAAAGGGGAGGGAGCTTCCACTGTCAGCAGTAGCAGAGGTGGCTATGAAAAGAGCTGGAATAGGACTTCTGGCTGTGCTTCATACCACCCATCTCCTGTCACACAGTGCGTAAGAGATTAGGCTTGGGCTCCAGCAGCAGCACTGACATTTGAGGAGGTAGTAAATGCAGCCCTGTTCCTTAAGGTAAGAGGGTTTCCCACTTTGCCTGCTGAGGAGGAAGCAGGGAGTGGAGTGAGTGTTGAGGAAGAAGCTGTGAAAGATGAGCAGAAGAATCTCTTGACAGGTAGGTACTCAAAGCTTTTCTGCTCAGTTTTGCAAGGAGTGTTAGCTGGAGAGATGCTCGGTGCTTCTGTTTGGGGAACTAAAGCCACACTATTCATACTTCAGGAGAAGCCTCTTTATTAGCTTTCAGGATGTTAACTGCCAAGATTATTTTCTTGCAATCTAGTAAAGAAAACACTTGTTTTAATACAATTTCTTAGCCTGAGCGTAACTTTTTTCTTTCATTTTATTTCCTGTAATTAACTTGGATGCCTTGTTTGCTGAGATGGTTGTCTGTGTAGGAACTCCGTCCATTCTTCATGTGTCACATAGCATCTGTGTGTATATATATGTGTGTGTGTATATTTATTTTAAGCTTCTTGCTCAGGATAGAAAACTTTCACTGCTTCCCATTCTTTTCCAATGTTTAATATCATGTCTGTTCTCCAGTTTACTAAATCCTCCTATTTATTGGTTGTGCAAATGTACAAAACTTCTTGAAGTTTTACCAAATTTAGGTAGCCAAAGGATTTAACTGCTAAGAGAAGGCTCCCGGTAGCTGAAGTTTTCTACAAGGGAGAAAGCTTGTTCTGTTCCAAACACCTGCATAAAAAACAGGAATTAACTGCAGTGCTTTCCAAAATCACATTGTTGTGCTTGGCTTAATTGTTCTTCTTGTAGCTGAACCTTCAGCTGGGAAATGGGACTGTCGCAGTTGAACCCAACCTTTTGTAGCAGCTAAAAGTCATAGGGAGTAAAGTTTGACTTCCCTGTTGTTACCGCAGAGCTTCCTAGCTGCTGTCCTGCATTATTTTGTCTATTACCCACCCACAGCAACACCCACATACCTATATTTGAGGCAGGTGCGTGTATGAAGAAAAAGGGAAGGGTCTGTATTAGCCTCTTTCTTGGCCACTGTGTGGCTCTGCTTTTCTTTTCCTTACCTTTCCCAACCTCTAAATCCATCCAGTACCTGCCTCCAGTGTTACTTCTAAAACATTATTTTGAACTGGAGAGAAAAGCAGCAGCAGCAAAGCTCAGATAAATCGACAATTCTTATCTCTATTGATGTTCAGAATAGCAGCTGAAAAAGCCATGAGCAGAGCTAGTTGTTTCATCTGTAAGCTTTGAAAAGACAGTGGTGTTATACCTGCTTTTATGGCTAGGAGCTAACAGCCAGAAGGGCAGATTCAGGTTTTGCTCTATTTGAGAGCCTCCAATTGAACTTTTCATACTGGTCATGGGAGAAAAACATCTGTATGAGCATCCTTTTTATAGCAGTTCTTGAAAAAGATTTCAGGGTTTGTTCCTAGTGGAGGTGGCATATGTTTGCTTGAGTTTTAAGCGTTTGTTAGATTTATTAGTGTATCAAAGGTTAAGCTCCCCCCCTCAGTTCAAGCTGCTCTTTGTTTTCTTTTCCTGTTTATTCAGCCAGTTATATATTACTCAATTACTGTTACAGATTTACTGCTTTCTCTTTTCCCTGCTCTCCTTCCTTTCTGTCAGGCTGTTTTCATAACTGTAAATATAATAAAAGCTGAGTCATATGAAGTTTTAATAGTTTTGAGTGTCATTCAAGATTTTTGTACCTTCTTTTGGTGGTAAAACTGGGTTATTTTTTGCATTTGATACTTTGTGAAAAGGTTGCAAATAGATATAAATATCTGCTTACTGCAGAGATATATTGCACATGGACACGCCAAGTTTGTATTCTTATTTTGTGTTAGTCCTATTTACTTCAGAAATCTAAGTTCTTAACCTCCTTAGAATTAATGTCGTTGGAACTAATTTTCCACTACAGCATTTTTTTTTGTCTACTTCTTTTCTTAGGAGAAAAATAAATACTTATTTTGGCACAACAGAATGTGCTGTAGTGGAACTTTTGTATCAGAACACATTTCTATAATTTCTCAGTAATAATAATAAACTTTAAGCTAATTTATAGCATAAAGTATTTTTTAATCCTCTGTTTCCTGCTAGTATTCTGGACTCTTGGCTGTCTTCCTAACAGCAAGGCAATTCTTATGCCTAGAGAGGAGCTAACTATGTTTTGTTGGATGGTGTAAGACAACACTAAGTCAGTGGCTCTCTGTGCCTTAGGAGTTGGGTAGTCTTTCATATGTTTTAAGTGAGCTTGAAAAGGTCATTGTAATAATAGTTTTGAACTATTATTAGGCTTTGACTGGCAATGAATGAATCATTTTTCCAGAAAAGTTTTAAATTTCTACTTGACTTAATTACGTTACATAAGCTTATACTGGGGTTGGTGCCCCTTTAATGCTAAGAGGGTCACAATTAAAAACATGCCCGTACCATAGAGATTTGTGTTTACATTGCCTCTGAATCTCCCCTTTCTCCTTGTAATAAGAGAAAACTTTGCACGAATTATGGCTCAAATACAGTCTCTTCTGTTTTCAAGACTGCCACTGCCATGGGGACAGACAATCAGATGGGCAAGTGTCTGTTCCAAATGGTCTGGAGGGAACTGCAGGATTCATTTGCTGCTTTCTTGCTTTTACTGTGAACCAGACATCCAAAGATTCCATTAAGCTTTCACCTACTGTCATGGTTACTGTCCCAGTCCTGTGATTTATTTCTCTCTAGGATAAGACTTTTAAAAAAATATTCTTTTCTTCAGAGCTGTGAGGCTAGTTGGGGGGGGTTCCACACATCCCATTGACTAGGAAAAGCTTTTCTCTAGCAAGAGCTTTGAAAACATGTCTTGATTCAATTTATTTATGGAAAGAGAGTGGAAATGTAGGTATTTTACCTTTTTTTTTCCTCTTTTTTTTTTTTCTTTTTTCTTCTCATACAACATAAGTTAAAGAACACCTGCAGATGATTTGTTATTTGCTGGAACCTCATTGAGTAAAATCATAGAGATAATCTTCAAAGACCAGTTTATTAATAATCTTAGATTATCACCCATACCTGGCATGTCAGTTGGTATATCAAGTTGCACAACACGTTTTTGTGTTGAGAGCTATTTACCCAGTGTCTCATTTTTAGTACCATCTTATTCTTATGTAACATTTTTTAAATACCAGTATTACTTGCAATATTGGCCTCCTTTCAGCCTTGGGAATCTGTATAGAGAAGTGCACTGTGAAATACCCCATTATCACAAAAGATTTACAAATTGTTCATGTTTGTTCCTCTACCTGGAAATTGAACTTAAAATGTGTTTCTGGACTTCGGAATTTTTGGTACATATTGAGCCACCTGCTAGGCACAATACTCATACAATATAACCTCAGAATCTTCCCCAAATAACTAAGCAGATGAGTTTAGAACCTGAAAGCTCATATTTTTCTATGGTGCAAGTATTTTCCTTTCATTTTGTCCTACATGTATCATAAGCCTGGCTTGAAGGGATAACCTAAGAATGGACAGTGCTTGACTCTCATTGATCCATACCTTGATCTTAACATCCAGCTGGTGCTTTTATCGTAGAAATAAAGAGAAATACTGCGTATCAAACAGTGATATTGATCTAGAGATGAAAGCCTAGTATCCAGGCTGATAGGCACATTATATAGATGCCATAAGGGTGTTACAGCAAATACTTGGGCTGCTTAATGCTAAAGATAAATATTAGAATACTACAGTGTGTTAAAACTAACTTGAGTAACCTTTTTTTGCAGCACTTCTGGCAACCCAGATTTTCTGTAGAAATGTGTGTGCCTGGTAAGAACTTAGTCAAGATGAATAGAATGTGACATTTCAACTAGCCAAACTCCAGTTAAGAATTATTAAGTTCCACCAAAGAGAGAGGTGCTTTTCATGAGCAACAGCCGACTGTTCTTTGAGCGTGACTTAGGTAGAAGTAGAGGTGATGGCAAGATAGGGACTCAGTGGAAGTCTTTACATAAATACTAAATGCTTTCAGGTTAATCTTAGTGTGAGAATGCCAGACATGGTGAAAATGCTCCATTAGGAATGAAATGAGAATAGTTCTTAAATGAATTTTATGTTTACAGTCCTAGGTGGGTCTCTCTTCTTAAAAAACATCAACCACAGACCTAAGAAGGAAATTCAGACATACAGTTAGAGGGTGGGAAGAAGTGTTTCCACTTTAGAAACTGCTTGTTATGGTCTGCTGATACTTTAAAAACAACGTTCTAAGTCTTCTGATATGCAGAACAAATCTTAGTGTTTTGGAATAGCTTTCTGTCATGTGCCAGAAGTTGTCTAGTCTTAAAGACTGTGTTTAAGAGAACTATATTGTTTTAAGACTTTCATTACAAGATGAACATGGACAATTACAGTATTAGAGAAGAAAGCAACATACTGCTGAGGAGCCTTTTCTGTGATCCAAATGCAGTTATGTGAAAACTGTTCAATGTCCAGAAGAAGACACAATTTTATCAGTTTTGTGACTCTCTTTTTTAGATTCTTGGCAAGTAGTGCTGGAATTGAAAGCAAAAGTTGAATGTGCCATTATTCAAGACTACCTTCAGTGTTTAACATTCATTTTCTTGCATAAGAAAAATTTAGAGACTGTTTTATGTAAGAAGGGAAGAACAAAGAAGTTTGGTGTATACATACAGCCATAGGTCTTAAGCAAAGGTAAAGATTCATGCTGAGTGTAATAATTGTATACCTATTCCATGTATTACAAAAAGGTGAGTCAAGGCTGGGAGCAGTTGTGATGCTTTTGGTGTCTGATACTTGTTTGAGGTGAGATGTCTGGACTCTTCCGTTCAATTGTCTTTACAACAGATAGACAATGACCAGGAAAAGCAGTTTCTGGGTTTTTTTCCTTCACGTTTTCAGCATTTTGGGTTTTTTTGGTTTGCTTGGTTTCTCAAGTCTATCGTTTATTTCAAGCTTGGTTCTTGATCTCCTTGCAGGTCGTTGTTTATCTGAGCCTTTTTCCCTGTTCAGCTGTTCGTTTGTCTTAGTCTCTCAGTGCAAGACCCAAACACATATGGGCTGTTCCAGTAGGCAGTATCTTTATCTGAAGAAAGGACACATTCTCAAATGGCAACCACTTAACTTGATCCATTGCACGGGCTTCTGCTGTAAACCCTCGGCACCACTAAGGGTAGTTTTCAGGAGTTGCCTCGCTTTTGTATCTTTATGCCTACCTCAAGGTGGGAAGCCTATTCTTGAAGAGCAAAATCTGCATGTTGACTGTTACTTCTCGGAGTTTGCCTTCATAGCCTTATGTGCTTAGCAAGTCGTAAAGATTCAAGGAAATGTCTTGGTCACTTCACGTACCTCTGCTGCGTAGTGCCCGTGTAGTAGTGCTGCTATGGGATCGTTGTGGTACGAACTCTGTTTTGTAGCAGCTTTAGGACAAACCAGAACTGAACATTCAGAACTGACAGAGTGACTGAAGAAAATAAAAGGAGGGCTTGAGATGTTACATTAGTCTCTGAATGGTTTATTTGACATTCTTTATCTCAGAGGTTTGCTTTCACTGGGAGGATCTCTTAAAAGCGATCATTGTTCTCCATTAGATTTGACTGTTGGCTTGCAGCCTTATTTGGAGGGGTATTAGAGCTAAAATTGGGACAACACAGCTATAAACGTAGCAGAAGGTAAGTAAATTTAGGGACTTCCCATTCCAAGCCCTTATCAGAGAATCTAAGCAGTGAACTGTAATTTGCCAATGAGTGTGCAATAACATAAAACGTGTTGTATAGGAGCAACTGTACTTTCTCTGGCAGGAGGATTTTGTGAGTCCTTGTTCTTACTGAAGATTAAAATACATAGATACTAGTTGGTATTAAATTCAGTTGCTGAATCACAAGAACAATACAGTTGTGCAGAGAGTGTCTTGATACAGCTACCGCATAACTTTTGACTTCTTGATCTAAAACTTTAAGTGACTGAAAAAAAATCTAGAATTTGTTCCAAGCAATTTGTTAGAAATGTGTGTGTACGGAAGAGGTAGGACAGCAGTGAAAGATGGTTAAGGTGTAGTGTAGATAGTTACAGGTGATGTTCTCAATTCTGTTTTCTAAGTGTAACAGTCATTAAGGGGGAGATTCTCTAGTAGCTTATAAATAAAATAGCCTTTTATTGTTTTGGAAAAAACTAAAAGTGGGGTGCTTTTTTGTGAGAACAGTTCCAGTTGATTGGGCAGTGTAAAGCAAAGAACTTCCATTCTGTTCTTTTTCTTCAGCTTGGCTGGATCTGTCAGCTTGACTTGGGCTGGAAGAAACCAGACTGGGAATGGGTGAATCCAAGATGTGAAAGAGAAGTCTCTCTGAAAATGAGAAAAACAGATAACCTTGTGTTGGTGTATGAAATAAATATCACTTTAGAGATGTGCTTGCAAGTGGAGTTACCATCAAGTATTGCAAAATGTTAAGATGTGTGCTTGCAAGAAACACATACATAAGCTGTTGTAGCTGTATGGGCTATGACACTGTTGACTTCAACTGATACCATGCCACGTTTCCACATAACAATGAACAGGTAATTTAGGGACTCAGGAATTTTCTACTCTTTGCTAATAGTACACAGGAAAATAGAAACTCATATATTGCAGGATGTTAGCTGTTAAGGTTTTGTTTTTAAATACAGATTTTTCATGAAATCTCAAATGCAAATACACACCTTATTACACATTATTCATTGCTAAATTCTGTGTTTTCACTGATCTCCGGCAGAAGGGTTTTCAAGAGACCAGGTGCCAAGTGTCAGATCAGGGAAAAAAATCTTCATATGCATAGAAGAGAAATCCTGTGCTCATATACAGGCTGTTTTGCTGTGCTGGAGGGGGTAGGGGTAGGAGGAGTAATGGTCCTATTTCTTGAGTATTTTCATCTCAGTCTATCAAACAGTTATGCAGAATGGCTTTACAACATCTCTCTAGCTACTATAACAAGAAAAACTCTGTATTCCAGTTCTCAGGTTAGAAGAAGAACATTCTATGTAGAATAGATATGTCAATGAGATTGTTAGTATTCAGATTAAGAACAGTAAAAATGAAAATAAAGCTGCATTTCACTAAAGGAAAAAACCAAAAAACATCGTCCATAATTATACTGCAGATGAAACTGGTGTTTCAGACTGGCCTGTAGATAGACACTATTGAAAATAGATCGTTTTTCATGTGTTTGATTATGTAATTATCAAGTCCCAATTTGGGAGCTCCAACTTGCAAACTAACTTAAAATGTGGATTACTGAACACTTATATATTAAGAAATACTTCCCCTCCTCCTTTTCTTTTTTTTTTTTTTTTTTTAAGAGGTTATTGATACATATACCCTGAAACGTATAGCAGTGATTTTTTTCGAGTGACTTGCATTGAGAACTTCAGTCATTTGCTGGACTATGATGAACAGGATCAGATAGTAATGCTGCAGTTGCCTCCAAGCTTTTTCTTAGCAAGCAGTGTTTTATCTTGAAGATGTGCCGTGGTGATGCTATGAAACCGCAATCCCCAAAGAGGGAATGGAATGAACAGGAGGAAAGTTGGTACTTTCATGATCTTTGATTAATGCAGAAGAAAAATTTGTTCTGTGAGTATTAAAGATGAGTATTGGGCTGGGAATGCTTATAGAGGAAAGTAGGGGCTTAAATATTTTGTATACCTGTCGGCCAAAACTGATATATCATTGTAAACTAAACAAATTTATGTACTTAATGTAGGCCTGAACTCTTGTTCAGCTGTTCCTTGGTTGAGCAGATGATGTGCAAGGTTTCGGCTGCCTGCTATTACGGCACGGCACTGGAGCAGCATTATTGTAATAACTGAGAAAGCATTATAATAATTGCTTTGGCTGAGAGGTCAAAGGCAACAAAAAGCTCTAGAAGAAGCTTTATTGCAGTGGCCTTTTTCCTCTTGTGACGTGATCTTAGTAGAGCTAGATCCTTTTCTGACTTTGAGTGAAAATAAAATTAAATGCTGCTGGTACTTTTGGCATATATAATTTAGTAATGTTTGATACAGAAAAATGTGTAGTTGCTCTTTGTATAAACCAGTGTTCTTCAGGGTGCCATAAGCCATAAACTTAAGGCTACCTGTTGTGCAGTAGAAGGTTTTTATTGTACCATGTTTAATGAACTTTTTCAGTACCCAAGAGATGACTGAATTGGAGGTGAGGTCCCTTATGAACCCCTCCTGTTCTAGGTGATTGCTATAGAAAACTTGACAGATGGTTCCAATGTTGGAGGTTAGATCCAAAATAATTTCAGTGAGAGGGCGATTGAGCTGTCTTTGTACAGTGTCTCATGTAATTGTGTTGAGAACTGGAAGTTAAGTGCTGTAAACAGTAATATTCCTTGATATCAAGATTTGAAGAGGTGGAATTTTTTTTTATGCTGTAGCCTTTGGTTGTTCTATCTAGCAGATAGACTTCCTTTTTTCTTTTTTTTTTTTTCTTCCCCTTTTTTCTCCAGTTTCTTGTGGAAAGTGATCCTTATCGAAAGGAAGTGTTGGTGATAACTGGAATATCCAGGTCACAGTCAGTTCAAGTATTTCTCATTATTTTAAAGTGCCTTTCTCTAGTTACTGATAACTAAAAATATACTGCTTCTAACTTTCTAACAGGAATTTTTTGAAAATCAAATAAATAGATGCTTTATTTATTTACTGTGCCAGACCTTTATTTTAAAAAGGGCTTCCACACGTTCAGATCACTGACGCTATTATTTTTTTTGGCAAGCAGGAAATATGTTGAGATAGAGCAATGACACTTTATTCTGTAGAAGTAGGTTTTGTCTTGCTTGAAGTTTCTCTTTTAACTCCCTCTATGTCATAGTTAAATAGCTGTACTTTGATTCTTCCCACAGCTTTCCTTTAGTACTACAGTAGCCATGAAAATAAAGAGCATGTTTTTGGTTGTTCTAACTCCTCCTAATGTTTACTTTGAAAATTGGAACAGGTCTGCTTAGCTCCTATCAGAACATGAAAGGTGCTGTGAGCGAGACCATTTACTGAACACCTTTTTTTCTGACCACTAAAGTGTTATTTTTATATGATTGGGAATTTATTCTCTTTGTTATGGTTTATCTTGTCTTACTAAAAATCAAGGGTTTTCTTTTCAGGAGAAGAAACTACCTTAACCACTCTCTTTGTCTTTTTAGCAAGTTCATTAAAAACCAGCATCTCTCCCAGTTTGCTGAGTACCTGGTAGAAGTGAAGAGGCAAGAGAAAACTGGGCTTTTGTTTGTTTGTTCTTTTTGATGGATAAGTGTTTGAAATGATGGTGTAGGCTTGGAGTTACTTGGATAATGCTGATTTTACTTTTCAGTATTTGAATAAAATGGTGTGTGGAGGATGCCTTTGTGAGAGAAGTCACCTGTGTCAGCTTCTTGCAGGCCCCATAGTGCAAAAGGGGAGGGTTTGTAGGTTAAAACTACCCCTGCAAGCATATTTCCACCATCATGTCATTTACTACTTTTGATTTGCACCTGTAGATGTAATCATGGTAACTTGAATTGTCCTTGCTGCCCGATACCAGCTGTGGGACGCTGGGACTACAGGGCTTCTGTTACCTGCCAGGCAGCCTCTCCTGTGGCATGGCAGAAACACAAACTCAAGAAACAAAAAAGCTGTACGACCAGATGAGAATACATTGGGCTAAGAATGAGAGTGGAGAGGACTAGTGAAAAATGAAGAAAGAGACACGGCATCTGGAAACAGAAAATGAAAGTATCGGGGATCCTTGTTCTTTAATAAGGTTGCCAAAAACTTGGCAGAACTTACGAGAAAGTATACTTAGAGATTTTTTCCTCCTTCCTGCGGGGTGGGAAATGTAAGCATAACTAACCATAAAGAACATGCAGATGTGCTAGAGATGGGTAGGGTGCACAGCTCTGCAGTGGTGTATGTGGGGATTCAGCTGACCTCATTAGGCTGCCTGACCCCCACATGTCTCTGTGTGTGTGTTTATTAAATACATGGAACTTCATCTATATAACTGTTGCATATAAGTTCTGACAGGAGTATTTTAACAGTTCTCGCTCTCTACAGTGTAAGTCAGATGCTGTATAAATATAGCTGCATTTCACCGATGCGGACCATGCATTTATTGCTGTGTGTGATTGAGCACTCTCTAGTGATAGGAGAGTTCCAGCAATGAAATCGCATTCATCTGCTTAGTGGAAATTAGAATCCGCTAGCATTCACAAACAGATCTTTCTGTGGCATGTAGTCTTCAAGGATTAAATTCTGAGTTTAGTTGCAATAAATGTCATTTAACAGTCATTTGAAGTTGCTTAACAATGTAAGAATGAGTATAGGAGTGAAAAAGCAGTACTGTTTCACTTTGGCTTTGGATTCTTTTTCTTTATTAATGTCATAGGGTGAGTTTTTAGGTTTTGTTGTTGTTTTTAATAGTTGTATTGATGTTCTGTATTGGCTAATAATTTATTTTTAGCAGTTATATAAAAGCTAGGGATCATGAGATTAAAAAAAAGAGGTGGGGGAGGAGTAAAAAGAAGTTTGATTCATACATTTTGCAATGTTTACATAACCCAGAAACAACCCAGGCGAGTTGCTGTAGAGACCAAAGTTAAATTTGCAGCTAACACCGCAGATCTTGAATTGTACACAGAGTGGATCAGAACTAATTTAAAACATGAACAGAGAGGAGGTGTAAATTTTGTTGGTTATTCAAAGTCCTCATTCAGCGTGTTTGGAGGTCTGTGAGTACTCCGGCTTGGCTCTGAGAGCCTGTGAATAGTTAATTATTCAGCACATAGTTCTGAAGTTCAAAACTCTTAAGCACTTTCAGCAACAGATCAGTCATGTGAAGTCTCATTACACAGTCGTCTCTTGCAATTCTGCTCTGGACCTTGTTTGTTCTTCATTGTGAGTGACTTGAAACTTTGTTTTCCTAAGAAAGATGTGTGTTTCTAATTGTATGCCAGATCTTTTGTTGTAATTCTGTGGGACAATTATAGAAGTTAATTTCTTTGGTTATGTTTAAAGTAAACAAACTTTGATACAGCTCCGGAATCTAAATTGCAAGCATATTTTTGGAACCTTTGTGTATTATGTTTGAAATGTATTTTAACTTTCGTTGAATGTGGCTCCATTCAAGCCTTTTAAAAGAATGTTTATAAGAAATTAAAAAGTTCTCATGAGGTAATGTGTCTCCACAGTGTGTTTTGGTTTTGTTTCCAATGGTGAAATTCTTAATAGTATCTTCTTGTGACAATATCAGTGAACTGTGGGAAGCTATTTGAATAAAAGGAGATGGTGGACTGTATGTTGTAGGATGTGAAAGTCCTGCCTTCAGAATCTACTGTAACATGTATATATTATGAGGTATACAGAGTTTCCCCATTATACCATTTCAATTTTTTTTTTACAGTGAAATAAGTGAAACTTTAGTGATCACTCTTTGCATTCAGGAGTACCCTGGCTTGTCACTGAGATGGGAAAGGATAGTGAGAAAATTAAAATAGGAAATCAGCATCGGTGAGGGGAAAATATGAAAGCGTATTGTGACTGAAATGTTAAGAAATATTACAACACAGTCATATTGGTTATACTGCTATTTTATTACTATATAGAAGTAAATAGACTAGAGCTGGTAGGATTGGTTTGACTGATATTAATAATCAAAAGAAAAATTAGGGGACAAAAAGTGTGATTATTCCCTCACCTGTCTATCCTATATATTAAACATACTGTCAGTGCAATTTGGCTTCATACTGCATAGTACAGTATTACTGTTTAAACTAATCCAGTAAATCTGTTTGGAGAATGCACAAATAGCATCCTTTGCATAACCCAAGGGAGAAAAAAGTAATCAACATACTTTTAAAATATATATTAAAAACCCTTTTTGTTTTGGGCTTGATGCTTATTGGGCTTTTTTTTTTTTCTTGACATGATAGATGCCTTAGCCTGTTGTATCTTCTATCACTGCTGATTGTATGTTTAAAATATTATCTCATCCCTTCCTTGCATATAACACAGTCCAAATGAAAAGAATTAAGTGTGACTTATTCCTGTTCTGAGACTTGTTAGTTTGCCAGTATGGAAACATATGTATAAATACATACTTCTAATTTTTATCCATTTATTTCAGAAGAAAATCTAAAGCACCACCTCCTCCACCTGAAACAAAACCCGTTGGTGTTTCTCCATTTGATGATACAGCATCAGCCAACCTCATCATGGAACCGAAAGAGAATGTAATCGATAAAGATATTGAACTATCAGTCGTCCTGCCAGGAGATGTGATCAAGTATACTACAGTTAACGGGAGGCAAGTTACATAGAATGACATTTTTGTTTAATTTTCTTTTCTTGCTGCAGTTTACGTCAACCTTCATTAAGCTTTTAATCACTTCATAAAATACATGAGTTGTGTAAGCCTGAACATTGAGTGTGTCTGAAGAAGGGCAGCAAAGCTGGTTAGGGCTGTAGAGCACAAGTTGTATGAGGAGTAGCTGAGGGATCTGGGGTTATTTAGTCTGGAGAAGAGGAGGCTGAGGGGAGACCTTATCACTCTCTACAACTACCTGAAAGGAGGCTGTAGCAGGGTGGGGGCCAGTCTCTTCTCCCAAATAATGAATGATAGGATGAGAGGAAATGGCTTTAGGTTTTGCCAGGGGAGGTTTAGATTGGATAGCAGGAAACATTTCTTCACCAAAAGGATTGTCGAGCATTGGAACAGGCTGCCCAGGGAAGTGGTTGAGTCGCCATCTCTGGAGATATTTAAAAGATGTGTAGACATGGTGCTCAGGGACCTGGTGTTGTGGTAGACTTGGCAGTTCTAGGTTGACAGTTGGATTTGATGATCTTAAAGGTCTTTTCCAACCTGAATCATTCTATGATTCTACTATGATTTTTGGGAAACGTATACATTTACCTACCTTTTGGGAAGATTGGTTTTTGAGATTCAGAAATTCTGCATGACACCTATCAGGATGCTTAGCCATACCCATTGTTCATTCTAGTCACTGCAAATCTCTAGAAAAATACTAGTTTGGATGAGTTGCTGATTTTTCCCACATAAGTTTTCCTTGTTAGACTTAAAGATGAGTTCCTGCATCCTAGTTGGGTACAAAGTCATATGTTCGGTACTTGCATAGCACTACTGCCTATAGACTACTAGGAGTCCTAAAAAAGGTATCAACACTTCAGAAAAAAAATCTAGAATGCTCAAAGAAATAGTGTCTAGCTACAGCTTTGGCAAACTTTTTTTTTTAACAAATATATTTTGTTTAAGCTGGTTTTAATTTGAAATACATATTTCAGTCTGCTAATTGGTAGTATAGATTGTGCCTATAACTCTCAAGTCACCTTTAGTTCAGAACGACCTCAACATTGACGGGGGAGTTGAAATCATAAATCCTAGGACTTAAAATGTTATATTAATTATCCTAGCAGATCTACTAAGAAGTCTTCTATGCAAGGTCTTGTATGGATCAGAGCAATTAGGATGCCAGTTTGCTGCTTTCCTAAGCTGAAATGAAGAAACTATATTATATTGTTCTCATTTTAGTGTATTACCGGTGTCTTTGCTACTGAAAGCAAGCATACTGGTTTATTAATTTTTTTATTTGAAGCAGGTAATGTAAATGTGTAGTTACACCTACTTCACTTCTTAATGAGAGACACAGACTTTTGTGGCTCCGGTCTGTTTGCACACTTTGTATTTGCTAGAGTTCATGAGGTCGTTGCTTGGACAGCAGATACCAGCTTGTTCACCAGAGCTGCAATCGATGAACTTCTGTGGATTGTCCCCCCACCCCATCCAGACTCCATGTGATTTTCAGGATAACTTAAATATGAGGCTATATTTCTCAGAAGAAATTTTCTGAAATAATCAGTGACTACTATGGTGCTTTACAGTGTTCTTGCTAGCTTGTTTATAGCAAGGAATACTGCCACCTGCAAATATAGTGCCTTCCTCTGTTTTTAAAATTTCTTAAATGTGAGACTCCATGTGTACACTGTCAGGTACTTCTTTTTCTTCTTTTCATTCCCTTTGACCACACTTAAAACTACCGTGTGCCCTCTATCTTGCTTTGCTCAGAACAAAGTGCCAGAAAAGAATGTCGCATGTACCTTCACTTGGTCAAATTACATTGTGTATAATTACTCAGTGTTCAAGACAGGCCTCACAGGCTTATCAGAAAGTGCACACATTTCCCAGTCAGTTTTATTATCCCACAGTTACTGTTTTTTTTTGTTTTCATTTTGTGTTTTAATCAAGATACTGTATGTGATTGATTTCATTAATTACTCTCTTGCAAACAAGAACCTTTATTAGTACTGCTAGGCTCACTCGGAATGAGGGTAGGACCTGCAGTCTGCTGTGAAACATACTTCAAACTATCTTCTGGTTTTGCTCTGTCTTGATAGTCATCTTTTGTGGTCAAATAAGCAAGATCACTCTAGAAATGACATAAACAGATAAATTGCTAATTTGTCTCTTTCTTGTTCATGATCAGAGATGAGCAGCTTCAAAGCCCCCGAGGATAGAACACCTTTTTAAATCTCATACTAGAAAAAGCAGAACTGTGACTTTGTACAGCCATGTTCTCAAATGTCATAGTCTACTAGACAAAACTTCCCTACTGTTCTCAGATGAAGCTGGCTTGGTTTGATCCCTGCTTTGGCATAGTGGATAGCAAGAGCTGTGTAGGACAAAGCAAGATGTTACATAGATAAATATCCCAAGTGAGTACAAGTAAGCAGAAGAGGATCAGAACGAAATCCAAAAGGACTTTTAGAGGAAAAGATTTGCTACAAGCGAGAGTATTTTTTGATCCTTGAGTTGTTCTATGGGCAACTAAAGCAAAAAATCTGAGAGGCTGAGAAAAGGAAGGAGGACTGAAATAGCTCATTCCTCATTCTGAAACTTCAGGCATGGGTAGATTCTTTTACTTAAGCCTAGACACCAGTTTGTGTTTTGTAGTAGTTGGTGATAGAGATTCAGTTCATTTGTTCAGAATCTGACAGTGGCATTTCCACTCTCCTGTCATCTGGATTCCTGCAGGGGGGGTCGGGGCAAACAGTTGTTTAAAAACAAACAAACAAAAACCCTCGAAAAACATGGTAAGAGCAATGAGTTGTAGGAAGTGAAGGTATTCTGTTCAGAGGAAGGAATGGGTGTAGCTTTTTTTCTTTATTGAAATGTTCTTCAGAGTGAAGTTTCTGAATCTTCTCCATTCGTTCTAAATACAGCATAGGACTGCAGAAAATTCTTCAGTCAAATAAGAAAAAATAATAGCTGAAAGAACCATTTTAATTAGCAGCCTGATCATTTTAAGTTAGCTTTTTGTTTTCCCAGAGGAAGAAATGCCGAGTTTGACAAAGTTTTTCGAAATGGAATAATTAGTTTCAGTTGTATGCATCAGTATTAACTCTGAGATTTCACAGGCCAGAATGATAGTGATATGCATTTTCTGTGGAAATGGAGTGTCAGTTTTGCAGGTTAGTATGTTTAGGCCATAGCTTTGCTGAATTTGTTTTCTTAGAGTCCTTTGTGAATTTTCATTTGATCCGTTCTTGAGTATTTTCAGTCATTAAGGTACTCTTAATAAATTGTTGGTTTAGTCCGTATAGCCGGATAGTGAATAACAAGCTTTGTGGTGTTGCCCTACTTTTTAAAACCTATTTTACTTATATCTATTAGTAACAAATTCAGGGGTGGGGGGGTGGGGTTCGTGTTTTTTTGTTGTTCTCCATGAAAACAAATTTCTTTTTCTCTTTAGAGAATAGGATTAGTAAATATTTTTGCAAGAAAGGCCATGAAGCTATAGGCTTAAAGTAATCGGAGATTTATAGACAGCCGAACTGTGTAGGTTTCGCTCCTCTTTCCCCCTTCCTCTCTCTCTTTTTTTTTTTTTTTTTTGATTCCATTTCCTACCTAGGAATACTTTTGGTGGTTACTGACAGAGTTTTGTTTGTTCATTTGTGCTTATTGTGAGTCTCATGATGGGAAAACCTTGTTCCTAAAGTCTGATCAGGTAAGAATATCAAACTTTTTTTAAGTAGCAAGTTTCTAGCCCTCATTTTTGGAAAGGACTGTAGACACTTGATGCATTTTTCCTTTAAACACTTGATCCGGTATTTGAAGTGACACCTTTTATTGCTGGTTACAAACATAAGTTTGATACATTCTAGGTGAAGGTCATAGTTTAATTATTATGTGATGTAATGAGAGGCTGCTATTAGCCACTTTTTATTGTTATTTAGCCAGGTAGGAATAACCAGAGGAAAATAGTTGAGGGGTGAAGGGGTGCAGGAATATGTAAATAGATTTATGATCAGAGATTTCCAGAAGACTCAGTGATGTGAGGAAGTTAAAGAAGTTGCAGATAAAGATTTTACTGAAACTAGATGAAGGGGGACAAGCAGATGATGTACTCTGGGGCAGTTGATGGCCACTTCTTGGAGTTGTACTAAATGTTGTTTATGGAAGTGGCTAAATTTACCATCATATATACATTCCTCTACCTGCAGTCTTTGAAGGCTTTAGCAAAAAATAGTTTTACAAGTTTTGGAGGATGTGATTACAAAAAAAGATTGCTTTTTGTATCGCTGTAGGAATATCTGTCTAAAGCAGTTGTTGAGGGTGTCTTGCCCTCCAGTGGAAGGGGGACTTAGTCTAACCTACTTGACTGGAGGATGCTATTTCTGGAAGTACCAATGGAAAGTGAATTTGCACTGAATCACTGTTTTCATGTACTAATTTGCATGTACCTGTCTGTTGTTTGTGAGCAGCTATGTTTCTCACTTATCATTCTGTCACTTCCTGTTACTGTGGTTAACAGGAGGGCTTGCCCCTGTCACGGTGGTGCATTTCCATAGGACGCTTTCTGTGATCTTTGCTTGTGAATTCTTGTCCTGGTCATCTTTGGTGTTCTTACTCTTCTCCAATAACTGAAGGCCAGGGGAAGGGCAGCTTTTAAAGCTAGTCAGTCTATAAAAATGCACCAGAAAAAAAAAGTAATGGGTAACTTACTGGATAGGCTGATAACCAGAAGGGTCGCTACAGAAGTGGTGTCTGCTGTCTCCTCTGGCTCCCTCCACCCCTCACCTGCCCTGTCCCCAGTGAAATGGGGAATGACATGATTTGCATTTGCAGCTCTTTTCTTATTAGGGCTGAGATGAATATACTTGTTCTTTTATGGACTAGAAGTACAAGAAATAGAGTTCTTCCTCGTTTCTTCTAATCAGAGCATGTTGTGATATAGGCGAGAGAAGAATTGAAATAAACTCTCTGGTTTAGCTATGTGAAAAGGGAGGAATAGTTATTTTTCTGCAGTGCTCAATGCATTTCTCATTGTATTCCTCAGGCTGATACATATCATCTAGATGAAGGCATGGGAGTATATTACATTCTTCTATACCTCTTCAGACTATCTGATAGCTGCTTTTTGACACCTTGGAACATCATTTCTGGTTTTATTGTTCCTCCTGCCTTTGTCTCCTGAGGCAAGTATTCTCCTGCCACTGAAGCAGGCAGAAACTTTCCTCTGGGAAAAGGGAGGGGGGTGGGAAAAGTAACAGGTCTGCAGTAACTATAGCTGTCAGCTTTCAAACTGTTTCCATCTTCTGGAAGTGCAGCATGTCCACCAGAGATTTCTAGAAGCACAATTGGAATCAAAAGACAGTTTGTTTAAGGAACATTTGTTCTTTAAGACCAAGTGAAAACAGGAATTGTATTCTAAGGTTAATAAAAGCTGGGGGGGAACAGTGTTCACAGTAATTTCTAACATTGAGTCATTCTTAATTCTTTTTACAAAACCTTATCATCTGAAAAGTCTGGTTTAACTTCCTACGTAATAAATGTATTCACAATCTTTATATTATCTAGAATTCTGCTTAGCTTGATGGCTCTTTGTAGGAACTCTCTATTTCCACATTTGGCTATGCTATGAGAATACTAGCATCTGTTACGAGATTGCATCTAAAATTTAAGATTTCTGATAAAGCCATACCAGCCAAACCCTCTATCAATTTTCTCTTAGACACTTTGGTGTTCTTTTCAACATAGCCTTTGATTGCTTCACAGACTTAATTATTTTAATATTCTTGTGAGACAGAGCAGGTGATAGATTTCCCTGTTTGTAGCAGTAACTGAGAGGCAAAGGGCATCAAAATGAAATGCTCCTTACAGATGATTATCCAACTCTAAAAATTATTGAGGAATGACCAGTTCCAGTGACCTGATAGTACTATAACCTTATTCAGTTGTTCTAACATGCAAAGTTAGGATACTCTCCTTACCTTTGGTCTAAAGTACAGCTTTAATAAATTTATTCCAGTAGCAACTGGGAATGTTCAGCTGATCATAATGCAGAACAGTGTATGTTCCTCATTGAGCACTGAGAGAACAAGCGCATACAGTTAGTGACTACACATGAAAAGTTCAGTTTGCCATAATTCATTGTGAAAAGGACATCTGTTGCATCCCACAGAGCTTCTCAAGAAATGGCATTCAACTATATTGTCGTTTAGCTTCTTTTCCTCTGTCTATATTAAACACCTGGCTCTCATTTTGGGATCCCTAATGCAAGACCTCCTTGAAAGGTGATTTCCTCAGACTTCATTTCTCCTGCTTCCTCCAAATGGCTCATGCTCAGAATTTCTGAAAATAAACTCCCTTGTAACCTCAGAATGGATATAAAAATTTCAAGCTTTGGAAGGAGACTGTTCCTAATGAATAGCAGGGCATTTATCACCACTGCTACAGTTCCCATTAAATGTCAAATGAGGTGGCTAATCCACAACTCCCTGCTGACCTCAAGAAAAGCATCACTTCACACAAGCAAAAATTTCCCCCTTTGTTCAAGCATCTGACATACTTTTGTACAAGCTGGTTTCATTTTCTTTAGTGGTGGGGTTTTTTTGTGTCGTGTCTCCCCCCCACCCCCCCTTTTTATGTTGAAGATATTTAAAGTTGCTGCCTGGCAGCAATTAGTTATGGAAGGGAAAGGATGACTTGGCTTCAAAGTTTAGCAGCATGTTTTGTTATAGCCTGATTAATTGTCATCTGTTGTGACAGTGCCATTTGTCTTTTACAGGAAGCCCATGATGGACTTGCTGATCTTTCTCTGTGCACAGTATCATTTAAATCCATCAAGTTATACGATAGAGTTGGTATCAGCAGAAAATAGCCAGATTAAATTCAAACCCAACACACCAGTAGGAATGCTTGAAGTGGAAAAGGTGATTGTAAAGCCAAAACAAATGGATAAGAAGAAACCTGCTCCAGTTATACCAGAGGTGAGAAATAAAATTAAAGTGTATTAAGAAGTTAGAATCACTGTTGTATTCAACAAGCTGAGCTGGTAGCTCGGCCTCTTGTTTCAGCTTTTCCTGTTGTCTCTCATCCTCTCACCATGCACCCCGTGAAATGCTTGCTCCACATTCTTGACAACATCCTCTTAGGTAAAATATATCACAATTTGTTGCAACAAACATCTTTGCTGCTGAAAGAAGGAAACATTACAATATTATTTAAAATCCTGTGCCTTACTGTTCTTTTGATAGATTCTGCAGATGAAGCGTGGCTGAATACAGCCTTCCACAAACTGAAAATCATCAGCTTGTACCATCTGTTATGCTGTGATTATTTATGTCCGATTGTATGGTCATTTTCCTTTAATATATACTGTACTTTTTTGTTGTTACTTGAATTTTTTTATATACTCTTAAGAAGGCAGGAGCTTTCAGAAGTACTAAAGCAACTTCTGGGTGTTTCCTAAACCTTTCCCTCCCACTTTGTCTGCTCTATAGAAAAATACCATTTGTTAATTTATCCAAAGCACTTACAGAGCGCCAGGGGAGCTCTTCTGCTGCCCTTTTACCTTCATCCTGCATGCGTGCACACATGCACTTGTGGCTTGTTGGCTGACTTCTACAGCTACCTAATGTAAGCTAGTAGGGCCTCTCGCTTCAGGCGTGTACCGTGCTGGACAGGCAAATGACAGATGCTCAAGGAGGAGCAGACTGTTTCGTGTGTTCTTTTCTTGAGTATGGAAGGGAATTGCAAGAGAGTTCTTAGTTTCTCTTGTAATGTTACTGAATCTGTAAGGGGAATTCCTGTGATTACTATAAGGCTGTTATAAAAATGTTAGCTGTTTCAGAACTTGTGCTGGTATTTATTGGAACTTTATTCTCTTTAGCAAACAGTAAGGGTAGTGATAAACTACAAGAAGACACAGAAGACAGTAGTAAGAGTTAGTCCACACTCACCCCTTCAAGAACTCATACCGATTATCAGCAGTAAATGTGAGTTTGATCCTTCGCACACTATGCTGTTTAAGAACTACCAGTCTCAAGAACCCCTTGATGTGACAAAATCTCTTAATGACCTTGGACTAAGAGAATTATATGCCATGGATATCAGTCGAGGTAAGATAATCTTTGTAAATTGCAGTTATAGAAAAGATAATTACTTAGTATTTCAATCATATGTATGTTTTGTTGGGTTTTTTTTACTTACGAAATAATGAATTTCTAGCAAACTAGTGTATATTTTATTAGTCTACCACAAAATTGAAACTGGGACAAGTTTACCTGTACTTATGTTTGAGAAGTGTTATTAAAGGTTTTATTTTCTAACAAAGTGTTAGGTACCAGAAAAAGTGGTTAAGTACAAATCATCACTTAAAAGCAGCCCCTTCCTTTCCCTCCCCCACCCCTTCCCCAAACAGCACTGTATTTCCCTAAGCTCATGGAAGAGACATAGAATCATGATGAGCTGAAAAGAACAGAAACACAAGATAAATTTAGTTTTGTTTTAAAAGTCTTCAAAATTGAAAAAGTGTTAGAATATTCTGGTGGCGTTTATGTATATTTCTGAGTGCTGTTTGCTAATTTTATAGATTGTGAAGGAATAATAATTCTCTTTTTAATCGTGGTCCAACAGGGACACTGTGAACTAGCTTCCTTATGTTTGTACAGACACTCCTACGCCTGGTCTTAACTTCAGCTGTAAGCCTGTCATTTTCATGAAGGGTTTATTGTACTGTGATTAAAAATTCTGTACAGTGGGGTTGGTTCTGTTTCAGATATTTCTCACAGGAAATTCTACCTCAATATAGTATGCGATAGTATTGGTTCATTCCTGTTCTTGACCACTATTCTATTTGCTTGTTTTCTGCTCTAAAATGTTGAGGTTTTTATTGGGTTTTTTGTTTGTATCTTTTCCCTCCCTTTTACCCAAATACGGTAACCTTATTGTATGGTGGTTACAGTTTCAAGAGTTCTGTCAATTACTTTCCAAAGGCCAGTTATCTTGAAGAACAGGAGAATGACAGATTTGGAAAGTATGTCCTTTTACCGTGGAGAAAACAAAAATGAAATATCTTTCTCTTCTTCACTGGAAAACAACATATTTTTACTTGCCTGAACATGTTACTTGGACAGCATGTGCCCACAGTGCATTGTCTTGTTTGTTGTCTGGCTACTGCTTTCATCTACAGACTGGCAGAGCTTGCACAGTATGACGTGTGCTTCATTTGAATCAACAGCCAAAAATCCTTAGGAGAGACTACAGGGGCATATATGCTTTCCACAAGGCAGTGCCCTGCTAGGAAATTTAGATATATTTCAGTTTTCTTCACACAAAGTAGTTCAGCATTTCAGTTTTGCAGACAACTTCAAAGCTCTGAACTTTTGGCTTTCTTTATGGAAGTAAATAGTGAGGTATACCTTTGCTTAATAGAATTTAAATTCAAATCTTATTTTATTCAGATTATATTTTAGTTATACTTTCGTCTTTGTTTTCCAAGTTTGGACTACATGACAATCCAAAACTTACAAAGCAAACTATTCTATATACTAGGTTTCCTCTTTGCTTCTTATTCACAAGATTCCAGTCTGTGTTGCATGTCTTCAGGCTCAAGTTCTTAAATGGCTTATAGCATTAGGTAGTAAAGATACCCATCCTTTTACTTCAAGAAAGTACCCAGTTACTTTTTCTTAACGCTGAAGATTCCGCTTGGCTTTCTGTGTTTGTAACTTATAACTACATCCTTGAGTCAGATTCATATTTTCTGTCTTTCTTTTTCTCTTCCTGTAGCCACATCACCCGTTGATTTAAATTTACCGTCTTTGCAAGGTACGATTTACTGAACTAGGCGGTGAAACTGTAGCACTTAAGTGACATTACCATCCGCTCCTATTAGAACATCTGCTTAACTGTGACATGAGTAATTATCTCTGTCCTATCAAATGCATATTTAAAATGGTAATACAGGAGTGGATATACCCAGCTATATAAAAAGTATTTCTGTACAGTTTTACCCCAGATCGATTGGTTAAATTTAGAGTCATGTTTATATTGATACTTGTACAAAGACCCCATAGTGGCCATACTGATTTCTGTTGCTTAATTCATTTGCATTCAGTGGGTTTTCTTTAAGAAAGTCAAATCTGGTAAAAATTAAAAGGAGACAATCTTTAGATTCACAGTTCATCGGCATGAGTCCGCATGAGGAGGATAAATCCTGCAAGACACCAGAATGGGCTTGACTCTCTCTGCTATGACTGCCATGCAGTTACGTGTGCAGCACCTATCGGGTCTTTCGGTGATCTTTCTCCATAGTCATACCATGTGCAGGCTTGCACCTGACTTGTCCCACCTCACACTTTGCCACGAATGTAAGCTGTTAGGAATTGAGAGGCTGATCCTCTTTTTCCTTTTTACAGGCTTTGTGATATGAACCATAACATATGACAAGTGGGATGGGCTGGATTAAGTGCTGGGGGTATTAATAGCAGCTGAAACTAATCTATTCAGAGTTCTGAGAAAGACAGGAAGAACATTGATGGTAGGAAACCTGTTCATTTTGCAGCACTTAGAAAAACTATTAATACAGGTGATTTATGATGTGTTTTGTATATCCTTCCAGGAGGATTATGACAGACAGTGAAATAGTAAGAATGCAGGAGAAATAATCTGTGTAATAAATAACATCTTAAAACTGTTGTTTTCTATTTTAGACTCCTACCAATCTGAAAACTTAGATGTTCTGAAGGAGAAAGAAAACAAAGGATTTTTCAGCTTTTTTCAACGAAGCAAGAAGAAAAGAGAACAAGTAAGATGTGACTTTGTATAAGCAAAACTTCTAGAAGCATATTCACGTTGAGCAATCAATACTGTTGGTTGTTTTCCAGACAGTATAAGTAACTTGGATTTTTTGTTGTTGTTGTTCCCCACCCCCCAAGGCTGCCAGTGCCCCAGCAACTCCATTGATGAGCAAGCCAAGGCCAACATTTATCACGAGATCTAACACTGTTAGCAAGCAGTATGATTCAAACACTCTGCCATCTGAAATGCCGAAGAAACGGAGAGCTCCCTTACCGCCTATGCCAAATTCTCGGAGTGCTCCCCAGGAACTTGGACAAGCCCAAGTCAGACCAGCATCTGACATTGTGAAATCTAACAGCCTTGATAGGAATGAACAGGTTAGTTACATTTGCTTCATTTCTCTTAAATCAAGAAGTTTAGACATAATATGCTGATAACCCTGTTAGTATCTGCCGAGGCTTGAAATAAATGGGAAACAAAAATGTAGGACTTGCTTTTAAAAATTTTAGTTCGAAAATAACTACAGAAATTGAAAGATGCATTAAAACAGATGTTTTAAACATTATATCCTGTATCCAAAGTAGCTGCTGTATCTTGAAAAGGCAAAACCAACTTCTTAAGTTGGTATTGTGAAAACCTTTTTGTTCTTTTTCAATTAATATTTTATATATTTAAATGTAAGAACATTGTTTAACTTCATCATATCTAGTAATTGATGTTTTGATATTTCCAGTCATTTAAAATGTTTTAGTTATATGTGATGAAGAGTGGTTAGTTCTTTACTTTATATTACTAGAAAAAGTTGGAAATCTTGGGAAGTAGTCTTAACATTCTTGTGCTCCCAGCAAGTTAAGGTAAGGTTTTGTTTTAAAGAGGGCTGTATTTAATTTGAAGCTGTGAGATGTGGGCTACATATTTAAGTAACCTATACATCCCATGCAATACAGAAAGTTTGCCAACAGAATTTGGGAATATTGATGCATTAAGTATTATCTTGGCATTGCACATATTGTCAGTTGTGAATTCCAATTAGAGATCAAGGCTAAAATTGTCTTTTTTTTTTTTAATTTCATACTTTGCTTTGAATGCAGTATCTAAAGGTAGTCTTTAATAAATGAGGTTATTGGCATGCTAGAAAAATCAAATTCAGAACTAAATGATATACAAGTCTGAGGGATTAATTTTGTGTTAAACTCGGAGACAAGAAATTTCAAACTGTGACTTCCTTTATACAATGATTTACTCTTTCATTGATGCACAGAACCACAAGAGAGCACTGTTTAACAGAAGTTCTGAATTTGTGTATTGTGTCCTGCTGAAAAGCTTTATCATTTGAAGACAAAGGTTTCTTTCTGTATTCTAACATAAAGAACTGGGAGGGTGGGGGTGGGGAAGTCATGATCTTTTTTACCTCATCATGTTTGTCTTTTAATTGAATTCAAATTTTTTGAGAATAATTTATTATTGTCGACGTGCTTTAAATTATTAATATCCTACTATGTCTAACAGTAATGTGTGACTGCTAGGCTAGGAACTGTCACTCAACAAAATTGCTTAGATTTATTATTTTGTATTGACATTTCTTATTCATCTAAAGTGATTTGACTGAAGTCTAATAGCTCATGAAGAAAGGGCAGAAGTCCAGAATAAGTTATATTTTTGTGTGTATTTTCGATTTTGTACTACTTTGTGCAGCTCCCTTAGAAATCTTTGGCATGTGTTCTTTAAGATGACGTCTGTTTCATTCTGATTTGATTGCACAGTGATTTATCAGATAACACAGAGCTTGGGACTTAAATGTGGGGAAATATTTGCTCTGTGCTTTGAATTTTATTAATTCATGTAAAATATTTTGTCTTTAATATCTGCTTTCTGATAAATATCATCTAATGGATGAACTGGACTGCACTGTACTTACTGCTCAACTTGATCAGGGAACTCTTAGGAGGGATCCTATGAGAGACTTCTGGAAGATAAAGCTGCTGCTTGGAAGAATGCTGAGATACTTTCAGAGATAGCCTTCCTGCAGCGCAAGAGTGGTCCATTCCCTGAAGTAGGAAAAGGAGTAGGCATAAAAATAAACAGTCCCATTTAACTGTACTACTGAGAGAGCTCAAGTGCAAAAATAAGCATGTGAGGGATGGAAAGGGGACAGAGCAATTCCCAAAAAGAAAGACACAGATACTTCTGAAACATGCAGAGATGCAGTTAGGAATGTAAAGGCAAGCCTGGAGCTTGAAGTGGCAGGAGATGTGCAGAGTAACAAGAAAGGCTTTTGTAAGTTAGCGGCAAGCAGAAGTCCAAGGATGAAGGATTATTTTAGCAAGGTGCTTGTCGCAGTTTACCACAACATTTTTAGTTGAAAAGCTAGTAAGTTGTGGACTAGACAGATGAACCACAAGGTGGGACAAAAACTGGCTAAACAGCTCAAATGGTGGTGGTTAATGGCTCAAAGACAGACTGGTTGTCAGGCGGAGCTCCTGAGGAGTTAGTAGTATGGCCAATACTGTTAAGTATCTTTTATAAACAACCTAGATGATGGAATTGAATGCACCCTCAACAAACTTGAAGTTGACACCAAACTGGGTGGAGAGGTAGGTCACCAGAAGAGCCACCATTCAGGGATACAGTGACAGGCTGGAACTACATGAGGTTTAAAAAAGAAGCATGTGAAATTCTCTGTCTAGAATGGAATAATCCCAAGCCACCAGTACAGGCTAGGGTCTGGCTATGTGATCCACCTTGAATCCAGTTTACTCAATACTTTTTAGGCCACACCTTTACTACTATGTCCAGATTTGATTCCTGCAGCTCAAGATAGAGATCAAAACCAGGCAAGAGTCCAGTGGAGGGCTACTGTGATGTTTAAAGATTGGAGAATGTAAATGTTCTAGCAAAAAGAAGGCTCAGATGGATTCTAATCAAATTCTTCTGATACCTAGAAGGTATTGCAGGGAAAGTAGTCGTATACCCCTCACAAGGATGTATAGTTACAGGGTGAGGGCCAATGGGCCCTGGTTACTTCAGAAGAAATTCCATTCAGATAAAAGAAGAAAACTAATCACTCTGAGAACAATTGAACATTGCAATAGGTCGATCAAGAGAAGTGGTAGAAGCTCCCTCACCAGAAATATTCAGCTCTGTCTTGACAGGCTCCTGCAATAACCTAATCTAAGACCTTGTGTTCAACACAAGGTTGGACCAAATGATCTCCAAAGGTCCCTTCCAACTTAGATGTTTCTGTTTCACACGGGTGAATCAGACTCCTGACTTTCAAAACTGTATGCACATACTAGGAGAACAGAAAAAATGCAATAGGGCTCCACTGCTAACAGAAACCAACAAATACTTGTTTTTGCTGTGAGATCAAGCACTGCTTCAGTAATGCTGGCAAGGGGAAGATTTGGAAGCTTGTTTCTCAGAGCTCCTACTGAAGTCTCTAAAATAAACAAAAAGGTATCTCCAGCTGTTGAGACAGTTCCCTTAAAAACATAGTGTTAGGTGAAGGACAATGTAAACTAATTTTAATTAATAAAAATGTCATTTACAGGATTTGCAACTTCAGAAATGAAATTGGGCACTATTTAAATACATAGTAAGAATCAGTCTTTATTTGAAGAACTGACATCCTGAATACAGAATTTGAAATGAAACGTATAAGCATTGTAGAATAAAGTCATTTTTGATGGTTGCACAGCATTTCATCATCTGCATCATGTGCATTAATGTTTTCTCAACCCAAAGTGACCAATTCATACTCTTTTAATCCAAGTCAGTTCTCAATAGTGCAGCAAGTACAATGGTCACACCAGATGACAATTATTTCATTGTAAACAATGTAAGAGTTTCGTCTCTCCTATTCTCCACTGTTGAAAATGTGTCCCCTGCTGGTAGGGTTTAAAGTCTTTTTCAGGTTGCTCACCAGGCTGATTGGTGTGTTTGCTGAGCTATTTAGTATGTCTGGGAGTTTCACTGTTATTGCAGTGTTCCATTAAGTTAATGTACAAAACTTAGCATATACTTTTTTTTTTTCTTTAAGGGTTGCTTTTGCCTTAAGGAATCATTTCCTTGCAAATAATATTGTTTCTAAGAATGCCTAAGTTCTGAAGCCTGCCCTTCAGTTTATTTCACAGAATCACAGAATCTCAGGTTGGAAGGGACCTCAGGGATCATCTAGTCCAACCTTTCTAGGAAGAGCAGAGTCTAAACAAGATGGCCCAGCACCCTGTCCAGATGACTCTTGAAGGTGTCCAACGTGGCCGAGTCAACCACTTCCCTGGGGAGATTATTCCAATGGGTGACTGTCCTCACTGTGAAAAATTTCCCTCTGGTGTCCAGTCGGAATCTCCCCAAGAGCAACATGTGTCCATTCCCCCTTGTCCTCTCCATGTGACTCCGTGTAAAAAGGGAGTCTCCATCTTCTTTGTAGCGACCCTTTAAGTACTGGTACATGGTGATGAGATCCCCTCTGAGCCTCCTTTTCTCAAGGCTGAACAAACCCAGTTCTCTCAGCCTATCCTCATATGGCAGGCAAACTGGATATGGCAGACTGGATACATGCTTTCTTTCTTTTATGTACCAGGATGACCTTCTGCATGTGCCATATTATGGACAAATCTCTTTTGTAACATCCACAAGGAAGACAAAGTGAAATGTCGGTTTTGCCTGGATAAACTGTTTGCCTGGTTTTGATAGAAACATGCCAAAGTAGTAACATCAGACAGCAGTGAAATGAGCCAACTTTAAGGGAATAGTGTTCTCACTGTTGTCTTTCTTCAGATTCACAGTGTATTGTAGTCCAATTTCTCACAGTATGAAAAAGGCTTTTAATGTTTACCTCCTACAGTTTCTCCACTTATTTGCCCTTTAAAAAGAGAAATTGCTTTTTCTTTGTATGAGCAGTTACGTTCTGGTATGAGGGTTGGAATTTTTTCTGCCTCAATTTCAGAGTGATTATAGAATTACACCTTCCTATTTTTAGGGGAGAAATTAGTACAATGGATGTAAGTGTAGCTTTTACAAGTTATTAGATAGCGTGATTTGCTCATTCTATATGGGACTTGGAAGATGACTAGTAAGCTTAAATAGTTAATGTTTGTCCAGCAAATTTCTGTTAAATCAGACTGGAAATTAGCAAGTTAGTCTCTAGTATTGAAATCCCTCACTTATTTGTCAGTTCTAATTTTGGGCAAGATGGCTCTTGCCAGAAGTATGTTTAGAACCAGCAAGTTCAAATACACTTGCAAGTAGAGAGGACTCTCAAGGGTTTTTGCGAAGTGCTGTTGTATAATGCAGTATGTGTATCTTCACAGTTTTCACTTCTTTAAAAGACAATTTCTTTTAAAAGAAAAGCATTTGATTATGTCCAAAATGCCATTGCTGATTTTTTTCCTAATGCTATATTTGTGAAAACTAGACTGTGATATCTTAATTTTATCCATGAATTCATTTTATACGCTGTTTTCATTTATTGTAAAGGAGCATACATGAACTGTGTGTTTGCGTAGGAATAATAAGCAGAGATTTTTAGTCAAAACACAGTTTTAAATGATGGGTAGCACTTCTCAACTGTAGAATTATAGCTTGCTTTTATTTACACAACCCTAAGTATTAAAGAAATGGAAATCTCCAGTCTACCCCTTAGAAAAGAAAGGGAAGGAGAAGATGGGAGAATGGGAGAAGGGTGGGAAGCAACTAAACCATCAGTTTTTTCTGAAAAGGTATATTAGCAACTGTCATGGAACAGCTTTATTAAGATCTCTGGTAGGGATGAGTTCCATGCTTAGGAAGTTATACCAGAGGCTCAGTTGTGTGAAACTTGATGGTCAGCCCTTTAAAGGAAAAGTTGGGCAGTGATGCAGTGAACACTATGAACACCAGGGAGGTCTTGAATAGAGCTAGTGTTACCTGGGAGAAGATAATGCTCAGGCCTACCTGTTTGCTCTTGCTGAAGTTGGCATGAAGATCATAGAACCACAGAATGTCCTGGGTTGGAAGGGACCACATGGATCATCAAGTCCAACTCCTGTCCCTGCACGGATCAACCCCAAATTCACACCACGTCTCTGAGGGCGTTGTCCAAGTGCTTCTTGAATATCGTCAGGCTTGGTGCCATGACTGCCTCTGTGGGGAGCCTGTTCCAGTGCTCCACCACCCTCTGGGTGAAGAACCTTTTCCTAATATCCAAGCTAAACCTCCCCTGGCACATCTTCCTGCCATTCCCTTGGATCCTAACATTGGTCACCAGAGAGAAGAGACCAGCGCCTGCCCCTCCTCCTCCCCATGTGAAGAAGCTGCTGACCGCAATGAGGTCTCCCCTCAGTCTCCTCTTCTCTGGGGTGAACAAACCAAGTGACTTTAGCTGCTCCTCATACGGTTTCTCCTCTAAGCGCTTCGCCAACTTTGTGGCCCTTCTCTGGACACGCTCCAGTAGCTTTATATCCTTAATGTACTTTGGTGCCCAAAACTGCACACAGTGCTCAAGGTGAGGCTGCACCAGCACAGAGTAGGGTGGGACAATCCCCTCCCTCGACGGGCTGCAATGCAGTGCTTGATGCACCCCAGGACACGGTGGGCCCTCTTGGCTGCCAGGGCATGCTGTTGGCTCATGTTCAACTTGCCATTGACCAGAACCCCCAGGTCCCTCTCTGCAGAGCTGCTCTCCAGCCTCTTGTTCCCCAATCTGTGTGTACATCCAGGGTTGCTGTGCCCCAGGTGCAAAATCTGGCACTTGCTCATGTTCAGCTTCATATGGTTGGTGATTGCCCAGCTCTCCAGTCTGTCCAGATCCCTCTGCCAGGCCTCTCTGCCCTCGAGAGTGTCAACAGCTCCTCCCAATTCTGTGTTGTCAGCAAACTTAATTAGTATTCCTTCAAGTCCTGCATCCAAGTCATTTCCAAGGAGATTAAAGAGTACCGGCCCCAAGATGGACCCCTGCGGAACCCCACTAGTAACTGGCCACCAGCCCAATGTTACCCTATTTACTATGACCCTCTGAGCCCGACCCATCAGCCAGTTGCTCACCCGCTGCATTACGTGTTTATCCAGCTGTACGCTGGACATCTTGTCCAGGAGGGTACTGTGAGAGACAGTATCGAAAGATTTACTGAAATCCAAAAAGATCACATCGACTGGCTTCCCTTGGCTAACTAGGTGGGTAACCTTGTCATAGATCATTTGATATGATTTTGATATTCAGAATTGGTGGTGAACATTGCATGCATCTATTTTTTAGCATAGCAAATTAATAACCATGTCTCCTTATTGTATTTACCTATGTACTGGCCAGTACATAGATAAATCATAAGAGAGAATAATCATATCGGGTGTTTGGACAGAACAACACCAGCTGAGTTTCTCCAAGTATATCCTGTATGTCCTTTCTTTCTAGTAGGTCAGAGGTATATTACTTCCTCGGTAGCACTTTGGCTAAGTTTAAGTATTTTGGGAAGCTTAAGTCATGTAAGGGAAATTGAGTGCATTATTCATTGTAAGAGCAAATACAATTTTTTTTCCTGTTATTCCTTGGTCATATATTTGCTGCATCCTTGTACAAAGGGAGGAAAGAGATATTAGCAATATGACTAGCAATGTGCTTTGATATCCCAGACGCCTATATATCTTTTGTTAAACCTAGTTACCTGTGGAGCAAGAGAGGTGGGTACTGGTGGTATGAAAGTGTGTATTTAGTGCCCCTTGGTGTGAGGTATGCTTTCCTGCACACTGAAATGCTCCACTACCACCACGTCCTTTCCCAAGTACTCCTTTTTTGCCTTCCATTCCAGCTGCAAAAATTACTGTGGCTTAATTACCTTTCCTTTGCTTTTTGAAATGATAAGAAGGGCCAGGCACCATGTCTGTCACTACTTACAGAGGCTGGAACCTGGGAAGCACTGGCCTCTGCGAGGGTTTGCTTGGGGTGGTGTGGGATTTGGTGCCAAATTTGTCTGTGCACATTTGAGGCTTCATATCCACCCTTGCTTGTTCCAGGATGAGGGGTGTGTAGTGTTAAAACTGGAACTCCTGCATATGTCGTCCAAGATATGACAGTTTACTGGTGTTTCTGCGCAAGCATGGTTAATTACTTTAGTGATTCTAACATGATTTTTAAGTGTAACTGATAAAGCACTGGTTATCATTGGCAGTTGGTATGACACATGAATACCCAGATGTACATTCCAAAACTTTGTCAGATACGTCTTAATAACGTTATTTTATTTTTTCCATCTGTTTAAAGTACTGTTTTCATATTACAGCCTTCGTTAGGATTTGAAATCTCTTAATATTCATATGTTGATAATTCCTGAGAAAATCTGTTCAACACTTGAACCTTAACTGGAACATTTAGTACTTTCTCAAAATCTCTCTTTGCAAATCATTTGTTTCTTTGGATGCAAAGGGCAGTAGAAAGGCTTATAAAAATCTTCTAGTAGCATTTGTGCTCTTATGCTGAGAACATTATTTCCCCCTACACGCATACTCTTTCTGTGCAGGAGGGAACTCTGGTGGCATCTGTTTAGCTGAGTGAGTATGTGCAGAACTTGGTGCCAGCCAAGTCAGCTGAGGGAGCCTGTGTGAAGCGGATGAGGGTGCAGACCTTTGAACAGAGAAACAGTGTCTTTGTGCAGAACAGAGGCGCTGCAGCTACCAAAGAGAAGAACAGAACTGCCCAACAGCAAGGAGGAAAATGATACTACAATTTAAAAAGCCTCATCTGGGGAAATAATACAATATTTGACATCCCCCCTGCATAAATTCAGAGGCTGAATACTATTGATTATTTTGTTGCACGACTATTTGGGAACTGTGGATAAGAAACTATAAAAGTGTAAAATGATTTTTGTGTGCCATTTTAATCTAGAAACTGACTTGCTTAAAAACTATTCAAGCATGCAAGTATTTTTAATTGGGAGTGGAATGCTATGTCCATATCTTCTGCTGTTCTTAAAAGAACACCTCGTGCTTTGTTTTTTCTCCTTAAAACCCAGACTCCTGCTTTGCTGTAAAAGGCTTGAGTTGCTTGCTTCAGCGTTAAAGTGGTAGGTAGAAGAATTGTGTGAATATTTTGAAGAGTGTCCCTCCTGACAGTGGAGTAAAGTATCTAAGGGATCTGTCATACCTGACATCGAGATGGGTCAAAACAGATGACTGAGTATGCCAGGGTAGCTCAGAGGGTGGTTTTTGCCATCTCAGTTAATTCCTTCAGGTATTCTACTGAGATCTAACAAGAGCTGCCAAACACTGCTTCACAGACATCTTGTGCCGGTATCTTTCCTCTTGTGAGTAATTTTCTTTATAGTTTTGATTGTGTACAATCAAATACTCTAGCTTTTGGTCTTTAATATCCCCCTTACTGTAGGATGTGTATTTGCTTGTTGGTAGCTTTCTAAATGATAAGCATCTTACTCCATGTATATTGACAGGGTCAACAATTCTGTTGTCAGTGATGGTTTTTGAAAGGATCATCAATGAAACAAAAATTTGTAGGTGTATTTATGCCATCTCTGTTTCTTGATACTCTGCTTTGTGAAGTGGGCTGGTTAATTGAAGAACAGAGAAGTTCTCTGAAGAAGACCCCACATCCAGTTGCTGTGTGGATCCTTCTAGCAAGAAATGGACATCACTGCTGGATTTTATTATATCGTCAAGCAGACAAGTGATAGGGATCAGAGTTACTACACAAATAGGCAGCTGTGTCTAATGCCAAACTACACACCTTTATTGCTGGGGTCCTGAACGTTATCATTCTAATAGATGTGGAAATACAAGGCTTCTTTAGCATATGGCAAACTGCCGTTAAGAGTGGCAGGCAAATTTACAGCCACTGTCTTTTTGAGACACAGAATGTATTTTCAAAACAATTTAAAATGCAATTGAACTGCTATGTCATAAACTATAAAGTGTTCAGTAGGTAACCTTTGTCCATTTTTTAATGCTTTTGATGATCTGTGAAGTAAAAAAAAAAGTTTTGTCTTTTGCTACAATGATGAGAACATTATTACAATTTAACATCAGCAGGTATTATAATTATTGCTATTACAACTTACTACAATTTAACTTCAGTAAGTATTATGATTTTGAGAGCTGTATTTTCCAAGATGTTTTGAAAGCTGGCATTCAAAAAATTTCAATAAAATTCAAGCGTTTCAAGTAGAGAAACAAAATCCTATGTATTTATTTACATATTTAAAATTATCTATTCAGCCCAATTAGGACTGCTGGTGAAGGAATGGGGAAGGAGAAGTTGTGTCATTTCATTGCAGTGGGGTGTAGTTGAAGCTTCTTTCCACAATGATTTTTAGCTACTTTTAGAACAGAATTATTTGGGGCTTGTAGAATAGCCTTCAGGCATAAAAGAATGTAAATTCTCTTTTATGCTATATGTGACAACTGATTTTTTTGAATTTTTTACTGCTGTATCTTGTACCTCTGTGAATATATTCTTTAGAAAATCTTTTTTTTTTTTTTTCTTTTGAAAACTACTTGAAAGAATTAAGATGAGAAACATAATACGTTTGGTAATAGGTATATAGTCTCTCTTTCCCTAATGTATATTATAAACACATTTAGAGAACAATTACTAGAGCTATTTTGCTGTTTTTCTTTGATTTGTTAATAATCTTCTTGCTCCCCTGTCTCCTTTTTTAGGCCCCTCCAGGATTAGTACGGAAAGGCTCTCTGCCGCTCAGTGACACCGCTTCTGTGAACTCCTCTCTACGGAGGATGAAGCGCAAAGCACCCTCACCACCCTCTAGAGCACCAGAAGATCAAAGTGAAAGCAGTAATGAGACTGGTAATCTTTTTATGCTGTTTAATTGGGAGGCAACAGAAATTATGGCAATTTGGCTAAACATTAAAGAAATACCAATTTATGAGATAAGAACCTCAAGTGCCAAACATCTTCAGATTGTATGGAGTAGGAATAATACTTTGAGATTGGCTCATGTAGTGTGAGAAAGTAGGCAGGTTTTAGGGCATGCAGATCAGAAAAAAAGGCAGAAAAAACAAATTCATTACAGTTAGGTTAACTTACAGCAATTGTGTTTGAGTTAACGAGATGGACAGCTTGGGGTGGGGAGAAAAAGATTAGCTTCTCTAGCTCAGAGGAGGCTTAATAGGAAATGGACTGAGAAGAAGAATTTTAGAGAAAGTTTTGTATTGTTCTTTTGTAATTCTGGTTGAACAAAAATTCAGTTCTCTTTGGTTCAACAATACCTCAGAGGTGAGATTAAAATATCAGGGGAATATGAAAAGTACTGGTTGCTTAAAAGAAGGTGCATTTCTTGGAAGAATTCACAATTTAACATTTTATCTAGAACTTTTGTGGGTGCAGAAATTGGGAGGCAATAAAAAAGCTTGTTATTTGACTTCTTGCAGTAACAGAGTCAACAGAATCAGCCCCTACTAAGGTGGAAGAAGGAGCCACTGAAATGCAGTCTGAAACAGGTTGGTTCTTTTTCCAAATGCATTGATAAAATCTACTTCATAGCAAGCTATGATAATTCATAGCAATAAATTACTGTACTATAAACGTGTCCTGAGCATAGAACTAATTTTAACGCTTCAGATCAATTAACTTTTCCTTTGAAGTACAAATATGGCTTCCTAAACTAAAGATGTATTACCTTTATTGTCTACAGAAACACATACAATACGTTTTGTATTGGTCTCTGTGCTTTACATTTAATAAACTAAGCATTCACCCTTTTTTCCCTCCTTCCCAAGAAGTTGTAGACAAGAACAAGCCAGAACTTCTGTGGGTTTTTTTATACCTCATAACAAGCCTTTCAAAAGCTAAAGCCTAGTCTTGTTTTCAGAACCCCTCCTTGTGCTGCCCTTGACCTGCATAACCTAGGGGTAGGAGCAAATCTATGCCTGCCTTTTGGTTTGCATCTGAACAGCCTTTGAAAACATAAGATGTAAATATAAACTGCATGCATAAATAGTTCTTTATACATTAAATTAAATCATTTATTGGGTGCTGTGGAAAAGATGTGATATATAGAAGTATAGCTGTTTGAAATACAATTCTTTAGCAGCTGAGCGTAATACTTCTTTAATTTATGCAGTTTATACTGTTAAGTACTGTTGTTTGTAAGCGTCAGACTGTAGGGTTCAGATACAAGACATGGCATCTAGGAGTCTTCTAAAATTTTAAAAGCTTTTAGAATAATCACTGCCAGTGCAGTCTGGTAAAATAATACTTCCTTGCATTTCACTAAGAATGAAATATATAAACACTAAGCATGTGGAGTGCCACTGGCATTATATGAGGCTTAAATGCTCAAGTTTCTGTCCTAGCTGACAGAAACCCTTAAGTAATTTTCCAGCTATTTTATTTGGGATGCCTATCAAATTGGTTGGCGTGGTAGAGCACAAATGTACCACAACAAGAGTTGAAAGTGACCTGCCATCCTAGGTCTCTGGCAAAGGGGGAAAAAAAAACCCAAAACAAACAAACAAAACAAACCCCAAACCACCAGTAGTCAGAAAACGTGGGCTTAGTTTGTGTTTAGGGCAATTTATGTAAATTGCCCAAACTTCTAAGTGAATGGCTCTTGATGTTTATTAGTACTTAATTTTCCTGTGTTGAAACGGTTTGTCTACCGTTTGTGATGGGTCTAAGATGATGAGCATAGTTATCATACTATGATTTAAAATAAAGGTTTTTTTGTTTTCTTGTTTGTTTCTTTTAAGATTGTAGATCCATGCTAGAATTTCTGCATTTGCCATCACTGTAATATCTGAGTGCTGCATTGATAAACAGCCCTGAACTTCATAGAAATGGCTTGTTTGCTTTTCCATAGATTGAGGAACCGCTGCTTGAGGCATTTGAGTTTTGTAATTGAATAATTTAATTTATAATGGAAAGAAATAGAAAAATGTAATCATCCTTAGAACAGTCTGTGTTGAGCCCTAGGATTTACTCCTTTCTCTAGTTCTGCTGCTGCTGCCTTCATGCAGTGTCCTTTGCTGAAGAGTTAATGCAATGCATTTTTTTAAATGTAGAGACAAGTCACAGAACAGCTTCATTGCCTTTTTTTGTTTTTTTTTTTTTTTTTTTCTCATGGGATACTGCTGCTCCCTGGTGGCACCTCTGAAACTGTCCTGAGGCCTGCTTATAAAGGGTTCTTTTAGCAAAGCCCATCATGCTGTGAGAATCAATTTTCACCTGCAGCAAAATAATTATAGTACACTTGTCCTATTCCTGGTCTGAAAATTATGCAAATTTTGGTATTGTTTTGAATAGATAAAATAGTTCAATATCTCTTGAATTGCTAAGTTGGACATAATTTAACTTTACATAAACTCAGTAGTCCCTTCCATTTGGATTAATACTGCTTTCATTGTCAGGCTTCTGGAAGTATTGTGAGTTTTTGTTCAGCTGTGACTGGCATTCCCAAAGGCGTTCTGTTATGCACTGGTGCTTTAGCAAATGCAGCGTTACCTTCTGCCCTATAACGAACCACTGCAAATGTTCAATAAATGTTGGTTGGTGTCTAGTGCACAGCTAATGGACACATGTGCATCAAATGGAATTGTGGTACATAATTTGGAATAGGCAACATTTCTGTTGTGAAATGAGAGTTTTCCCATGGTGTAAAAACAGACTGTACCTTGACAAAAGTAGTTTGAAGGCTTACATCTACTAGAATAAATGTTTAGAAATAATTAATTTGAACATTTGGGATTACAAACATCATTTTTTTTCTCAATTATGATTTTTGTTCCCCTTCCCAAAGTTTAATTAATGCTCAGTCTTTTTTTTTTTTCTAGGGAAGAGAGTGAAACGGTGCTTTAAAAAATGATTTAAAAATTACAGATTTTAAAGTAATTTCTCATCAAACAAATCCCTTGATATAATCTTCCTGGTTACAGTATCTCTTAAGAACCTTTTAAAGGATTATAGTCAGGAGCAAAAACACTGGCAGATTTGTATGATGTAGTCAGGCTTTCCGGCTTTGGTGCTTACAAGCATAACAGCTCACAGAGCAGTGTCAGCCTATTCTCTGTGTGCAAAGAGTGTTCTTACTGACTAAAAGGAGACTTGCAGTTGGTATGTCACTCATCAGGTATGTCTTCACGTCATCCTGTAGGTTGTAACAATGTTCTCTTAGGGCTAATTAAAACTCAATGACTAATGTTCATAGAGAAGAAATTATACACAGACAGACAAAAAATGCAATTTATATTCTATAGGTACTGACATATAGAGCGTATAAGCAATAAGGCAACAGTATTTAGCTAGTGTTGCTGTAAGTACTTAGTGATATGTTGCATGTGAAAATTCTAAACTGAGGGTTTGGAAACAAGTCATAAAATCTGAACTGCTCCTCTGGGGAGTTAACTGCATGATGTACGTGAAGGATGGCTGTTAAATGTTGTTCATGTCTCCAATGCGTTCAGACTTTATTCTGCTGCAGCAGTGGTGGCCCAGAGCTGGAATGAGATCCAGCAACAGATGAAAAACCACAAGTTGAAATTAACTCCAAGCAAGGCTGATATTATGCTGACAAATGAAGTAGAGCACTTTGGAAAAAGTGTGGGGGTTGTTTTTCTTTGGTATTACACATTTGTAGGTCAGGTTAGTCTACTCCAAAGCTTGGAACTGCTCCTAGCACAGCAACGGACACTTTCACGTAGCAGGAATGTCAGCAATGTCTCCTACCAACCCAAGCTAAGTTTCCATCCGATCAGTATAGATACAACTCAGCCTTTGTTATACTTCTCTCCAGAGGAAAAGTGACAGGGATGACAGCAGTGGCTGGGCATGAAGCCACAGCAACTCCAGAATGCTTCCATTTGTCTTGTCAGAAGTCCTGTTGTATAATTCAGGTTTCCACAGAGTATTTAGACTGAAGGTCTTAGTCTGTGTTCCTGTGGCTGTTGATGGCTCAGGCCCATGGCATAATAGTTCTCATCAGTGAAGGAGACAATGTTCTTGAGAGCTGGTTATGGGCTGTGAAATAGTCTCAGCAGGTTTGATGTTTGCCCACATTCTGTTATGCTTTGTTTGTGCCTTGTGACATATATGTTTATCTTAGCAGTACGATTTTATGCCTGCAATCACTAATATCATCTCCCAAAGCATTAGGCTGCTGGCAGGACTTTTCCCTAGATGGAAATGAAAGGGTCTGGGGGGAGGAGGAAGAGAAGGCCCTTACTAGTAGTAAATTCTTAAGGAGTGCCTTTAATACCAGTGAGGCCTATTGGTATGTACCTGTGCTTAAATCATATGGAGGGAGCTCACCTGCACCACTTTGCAGTCCTTCCCCTCTTTCCCTGGGGATCTAAATCACCTCTGCATTCAGTGCTATGACACATTGATCACATTGCTTTATGTGTAACTACAAAGCATTATTGCAGGAGTGCAATACAAAAAACTAGGGTTAAATAGTAAAATATTTGGCTTTTGTAGTTGTTCTGTAACTGAGTAACTTTGGTATTACTGAACTCTGACCCTACTGGAAAAATCAAAGTTTCTGTTTTGTACTGAGATTTTCTCCAAAATATACAGTCCTCTATTTTGTTTCTATAACCGAGTACTTCTAGAGAAGTACTGGAATCAGTGTAGGTTACCAGTCTGTACAAAAAAAGTCAATCTAAGATTTTTCATACTCCGGGATCTGCTACTTTCCAGCATTGCTTGCTTTAAGCCAGTATTCTGTTTTCATTATTAGCCTTGGTTTATACTTGGAAATTTACTGATAGAGCTTAGAAAAGTCTGAAACCTAACTGCCCAAGTGCAAGGCCTGTACTTAACAGGTATTGGTGCATGCAGAGCTGGCAGGAATACCCTGGCCAGGTGAGGCAAAGTGCACTAATTGTATGGCTCAGTTGTTGCCAGTAGCCTTTCATGGCACCATACTGCACTATAGATATGGAATTACTATTTTCTTTGTGTTATAGAATGCAAAGCCAAGAGGTTAGTTGTATGGTCTACTTACTAGTATTTGAAAAATGTGAATCATCATCTTGTTGTAGGAAGATTCCTGGCAGGGAAGTGAAGCTAGAGATGGTTAGTCCCTCTGGAAATCATAATAGGTGGATTTATTAGTTTAACTTCAGGTACACTGACTTATGTGTGTCCTAATCTGGTAACTAAACCTTTTAGTTTAGCTATGCTCTAGCTGAAAACGTAATTATTTTTATGGATTAACACTGTCTATGTACTTTATCTTTGTGCACTTCTACTGTAACGCAGGGTACTGCACAAGACACTTCTAACTATGTTTTAATACACTTAAGATAATTATGGGAAATTTTTGATAGTGGTGAGCAAACTTGTTCAAGCCATGGGCAAAAATGAGATTTTGTTTGCTCTTTAGTTTTCTAACGTAACTACTCTGATATAAAGGAACCGTGTATTTTAAACCTCATTGTAGAGCTAACAGAAGTATTAAGAAAACTGGGTAAAAGAAACTGTCTGCCTCCATGAAACTTAGGATAACGATATTGTTAAATATATTTTGATCTATTCTAACTCAGTACTTGGGTTAAACAAGGAAAATATACAGTAGTTTATAGATGCAGAAACAGATGGACAGTAGCATGGTGATGAGCATAGTCTCACGTGTGAAGAGAGAGAATTGGAAAGAACTAGAAAATAATGTGAAGTGAAAACTCTGAATGATTCGGGGGTGTGTGTGTGTGTTTTGTTTTGGCAGTGGTGGTTTTGTGGGGGGTTTTGATTTTGTTTTTTTACCTGAATTATGAAGAGCGGTCTCAGTTTTCCTACTTCAAACTACTTAGGCTGATTTCACCAGTGCCTTTGTGTCTACACCCTGCATTGAGAGTTATGGATTGTTTTGGGTTTTGTTTGGTTTTTTTTCCTTTCTGTGAGTGTAGGTGCAAGGAGTTCAGAATACAACCTAGAAGAAATTGATGAAAGGGAGGAGATGAGTGTGCAACAGAGAGAGGACAGTGAAAGTACAAATACCTCTCCTGGGATAGGAGAGGTTACTGCAGCCTTCAGCTCTGCTGAGGTACCACTGGAAACTGAAAAAAATGATCCAGCTTCATCAGCCCCAGTTCCTGGCAATGTTTCTGTAGACAACTCACAAAGCTTCAAGGAAGAAAAACAAGAAAATACGAGCACAGATGGCAAGTAAGTACGTTTTGTGACAAAGAAAGGAGCGTTGGGGAGGGAATGGGGGAGGCAAATAAAACGTAGAGTGCTGTTTCATTGTGGAGCACAGAATAGAGAATTGTGAGAGCAGAATGAGCTTAATATGCTTAGCTTCCATTGTAGCGCTCTTCTGTGCACAGTAATTCATGAAGCTTTTCAACAAAAATGACAAGTGTTCTGCAGGCTATTCTGTTTAAGCCTCGCTTTCCTTACTGCTCAAACAGCCAGACCCTAGAAAAGCTGAACCTGGCTCTAAAATACCCAGCATATTTACTAGAGCAGCATGCTGTGAAAAATTTGGATTGATGAGTCAAATGAGAATTTACAAATTCATTCTTACAGCTGGGGAAAAACAGGTAGATTGGCCATTTCTGTTCTTCTGGGCACAGTTATCTATTGCTTGCGTATTTGGTTTGGTTTTAATTCTTCTTTTGTCTTTTCCTTATATGTTATCCGGTTGTCTTGACCTAACTTGATCCATCTGCTCTCAGGAAAACAAGTTACTTTTGCCTTTTTAACAAACAAACACATTAGGTTCCTTAACTGCTCTCTCTCCTTTCTGGTGATGCTGCCCTTCAGCATGTTTGTTAAACTACCTGACTCAGCAGGTTTCCAGCATGAGTTAGTGCCTGCTTGAAATAAATGTTGATTGTCCAGAGAAGTCCCATTGTGTTAATGTAATTCACTATTTTTCTGTTCCCTGGGGCAACTAAGCTACTGTTCCCAATTTAAATTGAAAGAACTATTTCAATTCTTGTACTGAAGCCAAAATGTGCAAATGCTGTAGTAGCCAAGAACTCTCAAGGTAGTATGGAGAGCTCTGACTTGTATTTCAAGGGTCTCTTTGTCAGTCCAAGGCCAAATGGAGCTTTGCAGAAATCTTTGGTGCTCTGTTCGGACAAATACCGTACCAGTTGCTTCGGTGTGTCTGCTCTACTGGGATCTATGAGGAGGAGGATCAGCCAAATGTTACTTTTACGTTGTCTTGAACTTGCAAATCATCAGACCTGTGTTACTGGGCCAGTTTGCCCAGTTGTCCAGGGGGCGTTTCTTTCCCCCCCACTAACTTGTAATAACCCTTCATGGCCTATAATTCCAGTGAGTATCATCTAGCGTGCACTGTGCTCTAACTTTACTGTTTGGCAATCCTTTCTTTCCTGAAATATCACAGGGATTCCAGAACGAGGACTAGGGTTTCTCTGACTTTATATTTCTGGAAACCTTTCGATAATTCATATCTTTTATATAAGATCTAGTTACTGTGAAGAAATGTTTTTTAATCAAATCAGGGATGTGTGTAATATTCCAGCCAAAACCACTGATTTCTCTCATGATACTCTGTGCTGTTCTGTGGCTTTTAGTTTGTTGCTTGGTTGGGGTTTTTTTTGTTTAAAACAGCTCAGCCTGTTGCAAATACTTGTAGGTCATTCCCTCAGCTGTGTTCAAGGGAATGGAGATAATAAGCAAGAGTATGGAGTGCAGGACCGAGCTTTAACTTTCTTGCAACAATAATTTTGAGAGGGTATGCTCCTGTTTAATGGTTTATTGGACACTTACAGTATATTTTGGACTGTACAAGCAACATGAGGATGGATGGTTATTGAGGAATTTATCATTTTAAATGATTCAAAGCAGATGTTTCAGCTCAAGGCACTGGCTCTGACAACTAATACATTTGATGTGGCCAATTAATTGGATTCTTCATAATGCCAGTATTTGTAACTATAGAAGACAAAAGTATCTTAACCAGAGATGTAAGCTTGAAGTTCTAGTAAATTTTTTTAAAGAGCAATTTTAAGTATTTTGGCCTTTTCCATTTACCTTTTTAAGCAAAGAACTTAATATTTCTCCCAAAATGATGAGGGGTTTATTCAGCATTTGTGCAGTTCTCTTTCCTCCATGATTTGAGGACAGAAATTGTATGCATTTGCAAAATGTTTAGTATGCAAGTAACATGTTTCATGCATGTTTCTTTGTGGTTCTCAAGGTATCTCTTAAAAGAGACAGAAAATTTTTCATTACTATTTTGAAAAGTCTGTACTGTACCGTTCTTATGCAGTCAGTGTCTCATGCAGCCTCCTGTATGTCATGTTGGGGACAAAAATCAAGGACACATTTTAAATGTTGGGGATGTCAGAACATTGCACACTAAGAACACTTTTATATGGATGATAAACCATCACTACTGTAGCCTCACTGAAACTGAGTTATTACTGGAAAGGGGCTTGTTCAAACTGCACGAGTAAACAAAAGGAGGGGGAGAAGGGAAACGAAAACTGATCATCTGCTTACACAGAAGAGTGAAGCTGTATGTCATTTTGGTAAAATATCATAGCAGCACTTCCTCTTGTTTAAAAAAAAAATCATCTCTTCTGTTGAGTACTCCAATGTTTGGCAGAGTGATTCTATTTTGTCCATCTGTGTTTGGAGAATATTGCCAGTTCTCTTGCATCGTTTCTTGTGTTTACTGAAATGAATGATACCAGCTTATTTAATGTACTGTTGTGCTTTGCAGAGGACTACAGACTAAGATAAGCAGTGAGCAAGCTGCATTTGAAAAAGACAGGAAGCTTAGAGTTTTGGATCAAAATAAAAATGATGGTGAGTAGTTCCCACTCATTTTTAATACTTGAAAACAAGGTTGAGAGATGAACTTATCTATTCCTTTAGAAAAAAAAAAAAAGGCAATGCAGTCAACTCTTGAACTGCTAGTATCAGATTATTTTCTTTATACTCTCTCTAGCTCTGGTTTATCCTTTTTGAGATGAGGTGACAAGAATTGATTGCAGTTTGGGGTTTTTGGTCTTAATATTTTTTTATTACTTCCTGTAGCAGTAGTCAAAGCTGCATCACAGTGTTGTAGGGCAGTATGGGTGGAGCAGTGCTGATGAGAGGGAAGGCTGGCCACAGAGGTTATCCTGCTGTGTGGTATGAGGTGGGCACTGCACTGCAGCAGGGAAGGAGAGGCCATCAGTTGTTCTCTGCTTACAAAATTAGCATGAGTTTTCTGCATGCAAATATTTTTTAACACAAATAAAACAAAGTGACACGCTGATTTGAAAAGCAATGACGACATTCTATGCGTCTAATGGATCATAAACTTTTCAGCGGATTTAGTGACCTGACTGATCTATTTTACCCTTTTGTGACACTGATTTTCAGATTTATATATTAAGCCTTCCATAATCTTTCATATTCAGTGCACTTCTGTTTATAAATTGTAGCAACATATTGCATGAGTCCTGTTAGTTTTAACTGCCATTTTGTAACATACTTGAAATGAAGAGTCGTCTTTTTCCCTTCTGCAAAATACCACCCCAAATGATTATTCCTAAAGATTTTACTTTTTCCCAGTATTGTATTTAAAACAATTTGACCAGAATATTCCTGTATTTTGGAGAAGACTATGTGTGTTTAGTCCAGGGGTACAAAATTGAATTATCAGCCCAGCTAAACAGTTGGAAAAATAGAGTTGGAAAATTGCTCTTGTCCATATGTTTTTAAATTGTTCCCTTGTACAGATACATAAGATGTAGTTGACAACATCTAGAATGTTAAAACTAAAGAAGAGAAGCCACAAAGGTGTGGAACTAAATCAGAATTGCATATAACTTAATACTGAATAGTCCTTGAGCTCTTGAGTCACTGATGTCTATATAATCAACTGAGATACTTTAGCACTTTTTAAAAGATTCTATAATAGATTTTTCTATTAAGTTGATGCATAGCACCAGTAGCCTCTTAATTAAGGAAGAATACCTGAGTTAGAATACTATTATTTGGAAATATTAGAGAAGTGTGTGTGTGTGTGTTTGTGTATATAAAAAATATTTTTTTATATATATAAGTGAAGATAAGTCCCCCCATACTCGGCACTGGTGAGGCCACACCTTGAATACTATGTTCAGTTTTGGCCCCTCACTAAAAGAAAGACATTGAGGTGCGGGAGCGTGTCCAGAGAAGGGTGACAAAGCTGGTGAAGGGTGTAGAGCACAAGTTTTATGAGCAGCTGAGGGAGCTGGGGTTGTTTAGCCTGGAGAAGAGGAGGCTGAGGGGAGACCTTATCGTTCTCTACAACTGCCTGAAAGGAGGCTGTAGCAAGGTGGGGGCCAGTCTCTTTTCCCAAGTAACAAGCAATAGGATGAGAGAAAATGGCCTCAAGATGCACCAGGGGAGGTTCAGATTGGACAGCAGGAAACATTTCTTCACCAAAAGGATTGTCGAGCATTGGAACAGACTGCCCAGGGAAGTGGTTGAGTCGCCATCCCTGGAGGTATTTAAAAGACATGTAGATGTGGTGCTCAGGGACATAGAATCATAGAATCATTAAGGTTGGAAAAGACCTCTAAGATCATCAAGTCCAACTGTCAACCCAACACCCCCAGGCCTCCCTGCAGAGGTTAATGGTTGGACTTGATCTTAAATGTCTTTTCCAACCTGAATCATTCTATGATTCTATATCTTTAAATAGCTTTGAAAAGTAAATGTTAAGGAAAATTTTAATATTGTTGAGGAGCCAGTCCTTACAGTTAAATATATTGGATGTGGGGCTTTGTGATGTAAGGGGGAGCGGTTGAATTGTTTTGGCATTTGTATTAATTTTGGAATCTCTCTTTAAGTTAAAGATCACAGTGATACCAAACTCCTTCCAAGAACAGAAGAGGGGAAAGAACTTCAGATAGCCGAAACTAGAACAGTAGATTTTAGAGAAAATAACAAACTTGAAGCTGACACATCAAACTGCCAGGCATGTAAAAACGACATCACTGTAAGTCACAGGAAGTATCCTCAACTGATTCCAGAAAAGCAAGATCAGAAAACAAATCAAACCAGCTTGGACACAGTAAAAACTCAGGATGTTGCAATCCAGGCAGGTCCATTGGATAGCAACTTGGGAAGGACTACACAGGAAGAAGTTATCATTCCTCAGGGTTGTGAATCATCCACATTCAGAGGACTGGTCCCTGAACACAATACAGATACAAACAACCCCCTTCTTCAAGTGATGCATGGAATACAAGAGGATGAAGTTACTTCAACAGAACAAAATCTTGAGAGACTAAATGTTGCCCATGAAAAAGTAATTCCCATAAAAGATCAGAGTCACGTTTGTCTAAATGGCAGTAACTTTGCTGCACCAGAAACAACTGCAAAAACTCCAGACGGCTCTCCTGTAAAAGGTTCCCCTCTTTATAGACAGGACACCAAACCTAAACCCAAGCCCGCTAATGAAATTACAAGAGATTACATACCAAAAATTGGAATGACTACTTATAAGATAGTGCCTCCAAAATCCTTAGAAATAATAAAGAGCTGGGAATCAGAACATCCATCAGATTATAAGGATCAAGAGGTATCTACTTTGGAAACCTCTCTGAAGCATGAAGACCCCAAAGAATTCATAATGCAAAGTGAAACTCCTCATCTTACAAAGAGTATAGGTCATTTACAGGTTGGTTCACAAAATGAACCTGCAGCAGCAAATGATCTGTTGCATAGAGTGAACAGCATTTCTGAACATGTTGTGACGTCTGGAGCTGAGATAACTACTGAGAGCAATCGGATGGAAACAGAGTCTTCCAAACAGCGTGTCCCACTGATGCTAAGCTTTGATAATACAAATGCTTCTTCTGAGACTCAGGACAAGTTAAATGCATTAAGTCCTACAACGAAGCCTAGTTCTTTTTATCTGCAGATGCAACGAAGAGTTTCAGGTCATTATGTGACATCTGCAATTGCCAGAAGTACTGTTTGTGCTCCTAATTCTGTTCAAAATGAAGTTAAAAATACAGAGATGGAAAAAAAAATCTCATCACCTGATCCAACTTCTTTGTCGTTAGATAAAACCAGTAGTTCCTCTCCTCCAGCAGATGATGAAAAAGTTGATGATGGAAAAAAAATTGAATCCTCCACTTCTCCTGTTAAAAACAGTAAACCTTCAAGTTTTCCCTCTGGTCCACCAGCACCATTGAACCTAAGAACTCTAAGAACTTTTGCAGTTCCAAAGCCATACTCCAGTTCGAGACCATCCCCTTTTGCTCTTGCTGTCTCATCTGCAGTCAGAAGGTCACAGTCATTCAATAAGACGCGTACAATCACTAGCCAGGCACCAAGAGAGGAATTTCCTGTTGAACTCTCCTCTGCTGCTTCGGCAGCTGAATTCTCCTCAGCTACCTCCGTGCCTCAAGTGAAAAACCTTTCCTTACAGACCGTAACAGGGGGGTCACCAAATAGTCTAATGGATAAGGTAAACTTTACTTCTAATATTGGCTGACTGTTGATCCACTGTGTGACTAGTCTAGAGGCCAGTCTCTGAACTGCTCCCTGATCAGAAAGCACTGTGTTCATACAGTGCAAACACCTTGTGGTGTCTAGCAGTAGCACAGCATCATAATGAAATACAGGAAAACAGGGAACATTCAAGTGAAAATAACCTCATTGGGCTTATTGGGAATAATTATTTCTTGCTATAATTAGCATCCCCTACTTCAAAGAACAGTAAATGAAATGGAATCATGTATACTGTGTATACCTATTTTTATGTTGGGAGTGCTTATGATTTGTTCTTTATGGTTCTGTGTGATGATTTCTTAAATTTAATTCTGAGTAGTGTGATCAGTTTGGCCTTCAAGTCATCATGGCACAAACACACTTGAATGGGGGTATAAAATTTTGCTGGTATAATTATCTGAGGGAGAAACTATGTGCTAATGTGGCTGATCTCTGAAATCTTGAATGAAGCAAACACTGGAACGGTGGCAGTTTGGTATGTAACCTCATGCCAGGTTGGCTTAGTTTCCCATTTTGACTAATTCAGATTAAAAGGTTTGTTTTTTTTTTTTGTTTTCCTCCCACTTCCTCCCTTTATAGAAAGGCAACAATGTGAATAGTGACCAGAAGAGTCAGGTGCAGTCAGGTGCTTCTACTGACCACCCACCCCCTGGCACTAAGAGACAAACCGCGATGATGTTCCAGCGCCCTGACCCAGAACAGATCCACCAGAGCTTGCTGGCTGCAATCCGCTCTGGAGAAGCTGCTGCCAAATTGAAAAGGGTGAGTTTTCATCACTGCATCCATAACAATAAACTCATAGTACCTCCTTCAAAATTACCATATTAATGCCTGACATTAAAAGCAGTTAGCTTTGGCACAAAGTGCTGCCATGAGGTCCCTCAACAATGGGAAGGAGGTGGGGAAAAGTGTTCAGTTTTGCAGAATAAACTAGTGAATGCACACACAAAGCTTCATATGTCCGTAATTTCAAACAGTACGAAGTCCAATTAGGAATCTCCCTGAAATGAATTAGAAACCTCTAAGTTATCAATTAAGTATCTCCTTCATAAATTCAGGAACATTCAATTATTTGTTTGTGTTTATATGGTTTGAAGTGCTATGGTTTTAGACACGTGCTAAGCAACTTCACCCTAGGCCTGAAGTAGCTGCGATCTGTTGCAGGCAGATAACACACAGAAATTCTGAAGGTTGTATTTTTCTATTTATTAGACACAAGTCCTTAATTCTGCTCAAATGTACTTCAAGATTCCTGCTGCTGTTTGATATCATTAGTAAGGTATTTCTCAGTGTTTTGTGAACAGTCCTGGTAGGACCATCTTCCCCATCCCCTCAGGTTAAAACTGTGGCTTAATTTTTTCTTTTCTGTCTCCTAAAATTCACCAATACCTCTCTCACTGGGTAACACATTGCACACTTTAAAAGTCTGTATTGTTTTAAATCTGTAATGAGCCAATTTAATGATAGTCTCACACAAAGCTTTCTTGACCCAGCATTAGTATTTTGCGTTCTGCGTAAAGGAAGTGTAGGAAGTGTGGGTTGGATGAGTGGACAGTGAGGTGGACAGAGAACTGGCTCAACAACAGAACTCAGAGGGTCGTGATCAACAGAGCAGAGTCTGGATGGAGGCCTGTCACTAGTGGTGTTCCCCAGGCGTCTGTGCTGGGCCCTGTCCTGTTCTACATCAATGACCTGGATGAAGGGACAGAGTGTACCCTCAGCAAGTTTGCTGATGATACCAAGCTGGGAGGAGTGCCTGATCCACCAGAAGGCTGTGCTTCCATTCAGCGAGACCTGGACAGGCTGGAGAGCTGGACCCAGGGGAACCTCATGAAAATAAACAAGAGCAAGTGCAAGGTCCTACACCTGGAGAGGAACAACCCCACACACTGGTACAGGTTTGGGGCTGAACTACTGGAAAGTGGCTCTGTTGAGAAGGACGTGGGAGTGCTGGTGAACAACCAGCTGACCATGAGCCAGCACTGTGCCCTTGTGGCCAAGAAGGCCAACGATATCCTGGGCTGCACTAAAAGGAGTGTGGCCAGCAGGTTGAGGTAGGTTATCATCCCCCTCTTCTCTGCCCGGGTGAGACCACAACTGGAGTACAGCGTCCACTTTCGGGCCCCTCAGTTTAAGGACAGAGAACTGCTTGAGCAAGTCCAGCAGAGAGCTACCAAGATGACCAATGGACTGGAGTATCTCCCTTATGAGGAAGGGCTGAGACACCTGGGTTTGTTCAGCTTGCAGAAGAGAAGACTGAGGGGGGATCTCATCAATACCTATAAATATCTGAAGGGTGGGTGTCAGGACGATAGGACTGGACTCTTTTCAATAGTGCCCAATGACAGGACAAGGGGCAACGGGCACAAGTTGGAACACAGGAAGTTCCACCTCAATATGAGAAAAAACTTCTTTCCTGTGAGGGTGCCAGAGCAGCGGCACAGGCTGCCCAGGGAGGTTGTGGAGTCTCCTTCCCTGGAGACATTCAAAACCCGCCTGGACGTGTTCCTGTGCCCCCTGCTCTGGGTGTCCCTGCTCAAGCAGGGGGGTTGGACAAGATGATCTCCAGAGGTCCCTTCCAACCCCTACCATTCTGTGATTCTTTGAATAATTTCTCATTGCAGAAGGTTAAAGAAATTCAGTAGGTTTTGTTTCTCTTCTCTTTCCCACTTGAAATTTGAAAGAAACAAATGATGTGTGGTGGGTAGATGTGAGGTTTATTTTTGGGTTTTATGGAATTCTTTGATTCTGATTCCCAAGGGTCAGAATCTCACAGTGGATGGTCAGATATTAGAACAGTCCATTTCATACATAATGTTTTGTTTCAGTGTAGCACTGCAACAGCCTCTGTGAGACTTGTAGACCTCCCATCATGTCTATGCTGAATACGAAGATTCAGTTTCCCGGAAAGGTTACAAGCATGCTCAAGTAGTTTTTGACCTTTGGTCAGTAAAAGTGGTACATAATACATCATAGTATTACTTTTAACTACATCTCACTAACCACAGCCACTTTAAAAACAGGATAAGGTTAAGCAAAAGCTGTATCATTTGGTGTCACTTAGAGGTCAAATCTATCTGTTCTATGAGAAATATTGTTTGGATTTTGTTTGCATGTATTTTTATTAAGGTTTTTTTTCCTTTAATGCATAATTACATTCTGAATAATACTGAACTTTATTTAATTTGCACAGTGTGTGAACTTTGTTTTATGATTCTGTGGGTAATATACATGGGCATAGCTGTTGGCGCAGTAGCTTCTAACTGTTTTAAAAAATAAAGTTCATAATGTGCTTTTCAAAATTCAAGAAGTCTATTTCTACTAGAAAGAAAACAAAAACTTCATTATGTGGTTAATTCTTTCCTAATAAAAATGTTCTTAGGGTAGATTTGACCCATGTAGTCTTTACCAGTCTAGGTACAAGAATGGCATGGGGAAGAAGAGAGAAATAATGACTCAAGTCCTTTTTCCCCGCCCTTTCTCTTTTGTGGGCAGGTGTTCTTGCTCAGGATAGTATCTGTTGAGGCTGGAGGTGAGGAGAAATTACTTTTTAAGGAGAAATTATCATAATGAAGATGCTGTAAGCATAAAGAAAAGCATTCTGCAACACCAAAGTCTGAAACAGGCTTAGAAAAAAAAAAAAAAGAAAAACAAAACACACAGCCCCTCTCCCCCCACACCCCCACTGAAATTTTGCCAAACATAAAATTTTACATGCTGTTCTTTTCACTCTTACCCAGGGCACATACGCCATGGTACAGGTATGTCTCACAGCAGAAAGTGTTTTGGCCTATGGCAAATTTAATGAAAACGTTATTTCATTTTATGTTTAACATGGAGAACTGGCAGTAGTAGGACAAACAGAGAAATGAAGCATTTTGTATCAATAACTTCTCAGCACCCAAAAGTGATTTCTAGTATTGAAAAGACTTTTTAAATGCATTTACCTCATAGCTTCTACTGTCATGTTGCACTCAGTAAAAGGAGTAATAACGTTTGAATTGTGAAAGAGGTGTGTCAGGTGGTTGCTTCTCCTTTTACTTCCTACTGTACTCTTCCTTCTTTCAGCTCTGTGCGGGAATAATTAAAAGAAAAACCAAAACGCTGGCACCACTAGCCAAATTCTTTAATTTTTTTCCCCCCATTTTACTTCATACATTGTGAGTATGCAGTAACAAGATTTGTGGCCTTTTGTGTTGCTGGTATCTTCTGTTCAATAGGGCTGCCTTACTTATGGTAATTACTTACCTAAAATGGGTCAAATGAGGTTTCTTTTTAACCATCTTTCTCTTCAGAATGTTTTCATTGTGTTTAGTCAGTTGTGTGCTGTGGTATGTAGTTTGTGTGGCTGTGGAGCATCCACAGCTCCCATTAACTCCAGTTGGAGTTGTTTGGTTTACGCAGCTCCGCTGAAAATCAGGTCTTCGCTATCTAATCTAGAAGTTATAGTTTGCCCCTGATAAAACAAATATTACCATGGTATAAAGGATTGTTAGAAGATTTTGTTAGAAATCAGCTGTGTTCAATATTTAATAAGAAGTGTTTGGTTTAGGGATGTTTTTTCCAAGTATTCTTTGCAACCAGGTCTGGAGAGAATTATGCATATTTGGAATAGTTATACATGGAATTTTTAGATAGGATAAAACATGTTTTTAAGTAATTTATTATATTTCTAGTTTTGTAGCATATATGTTTTATTCAGAAAACATATAGGTGGTCTTTCACTGTGATGAGAAAAATGCTAACTGAAGTAACAGTATTTCTGTTTCCTTGAAGTAATATTGTGTAACATACTACGGAGAGAAACATCTGAAAAGTTAGTTTAATTTTTTTTCTTTTTCCCTCTTTTTTTCCCCTGCCTCCAGGTTGGTCCTCCGTCAAACACCATATCTGTCAATGGAAGAGCCAGGCTTACTCATTTGTATTCCACAGAAGCAAAAGCTAATCACTAGATGTTGTACCAAATATTTTGCACTTTACTACTGCTTCATAGGCCAACTTAATACTAACTACAAATTTTTGAAAGTGTAAATGCAAGAATATGTTAATATATTTTTGTCAGTTGTTATAGGAATTTCAAGCTGGGTCCTTTGATGCCTTGGAAAGATTATTAGAATATGTAAATTATGGTAATATTTTGCCTTTTTCTCTTTGTAAAGCCAACTATGCTGCTAAAAAGGTTTAAGAGAAGGTGCAGAGGAGCTTTGCTTATATTAGAATGAAATTCAAAATTCCTTGATTTTAGCCTTCAAGAATGAACAATATCTAGCACTATGCTGAAATTAGATTTAAAGCAATCTAAGAATTTTAGATCATTAATTTTCAATGTTACTTTAACAGACTGTATGAATTTAAATCTACCACATGCTGCCTCCATATTACTTTGTTAAATTAAATTTGTGATTAGTAGAAAATCTTAATTATTTGCAATACTTTGTTTCTCTTTAAAAAATTGATGGTTTTGTTCCTTCAGCTGAGAGTAGTTGGGATAAGTTTTTGTTTTGTTTTTTTTTCTTTTAATCTCTTTTAATTTTTTCCTGGTAGCACTCATACAAAAAAATCAGGACATAAATTATTGGAAATATTTGTAGTACTTAAACTTTTCTTAACAGTAGCACTATATGATGTTTCTCATCTACTCTTTGACTACATGTATATAGTATTTACTTAGCACTCAGATAAGCAATACTTTTTGTGAACTTGATATATTTTAAAGTAGTCATCAGCATATAGTCACTTACTGGTAAAATGCAAATTCCAGTTTTGATACTTAATGAACTAGAATAATTTTTTTTTCACTGGAAGTATGACTAAAGAATGAACTGGTTCAGACTTATTCATGTAAAATATTTTAATCTTAAAACAGCACAATAACACACTTAGAAAGCATTCTTGTGTCTGAGAGTGTCTATTTATAGATTAAGCATTAAATACCAAAATGGGAATATATATTAAAAGAAAATGCTTCATGTTATATTTTATCTATTTTCCATTTCTTGTCAAGGCTATACCTTTTGGGGGAGAGGGCTGGAAATATGAATATGCTCATGATGAAATAGCCAGATTACGGATGCATGCAGCAAGTGCTGGGGTATTTGCCATATTAAAATATATTCTTGCTGGACTTGATTTAAATAAAAGTAATTGTATTTAGTTTCTATTCTTTAACAATGTATTTATTTTGTACTTTAGAGACATTCTGTAACTCAGTTTCAGAAACTGATCTATATGTGCATTTCAGAGGGTTATTAATGGTTTGCTGCCAGGTTGTTGTGCAATAATCTCAAAAAGGTCTCATTACTTTTCTAGTACAGGGTCAATTATTGATTACAAATAACAGTGTTAACTTAATGCTGAAACCCTCCAAGGAACATTTTAGTAAATAAAAATTCATAAAGAGAGCTGATGAACGTTTGTTCACGCCTTGTTCTCTCATATTTTCTCTCCTATATCTTAGTCTCCTGTCAGTGTATATTACCACTTCCGTCTCCACCTTGCTCTTGCCTCCAATCAAGGGCTAATTTCAAGGGTGGGGGGAACCCAGATGGCGGTTCAAAAGATCTGTTTCATGGTCTGATTGCAAAAGAATGCTTCATCCTTCACTTGAAAATGGTGAGGTAGAAGAGGTAGGGGTTTTTTTCCAGTTTCTAACTGGGGCTTACATTTTAGATTTCACTGTGTCTTGAGGGACAGACTTAGAAACCTGGGAGAGTAATGATTTTTAGTGTCTGTGTTCATTTTGATGCTTGAAGTTCATGTTTTAAGCATGCCTATACAACATGCTGATTTGTAACTGCCGCAGAGAGGTTGCATTGTGAAAGGAATCTCCTTGTTTGTACTTTGGGTGGGAGGGCGTTACATGTTTTTTTTCTCAAACCTTTGTATTCTCTGCCAAGGCGACTAAAGTTACTACTTAGGACTAATTTAATCTCCATCTGTGGTAATACAAATCTACATGACACTTCACTATTTCAATCAAATCGGTGGAGTCCAGTTATGCTGGTTTGGGGAAAGATCAAATAACTTCGCTTTGTTGTTGTTTTTCTTTGGTTTTGACTACAGAACTATACTACTGTAAGTTCCTTAGTCCTGTATGTTAAAAGTAGTTTGCCCTTTGATGTGAACTCCTGAAGGCAAATATCATCTTACATAACAGAGATTAAAACTAAAACCGCCTTGCTTGAATTTTAGGGTTTCTTGTCTTCGTAAATGAACCTGCTTGATAGTAACTGAAATGTCTACACACAATAGTACTGTGAAACTCTTCAATACAATTTTCTGTTACAAGCTGGCAATGTTGTTTAGCAAAACATTTTCTTCCCCTTCTTCTGACATATATCCGTAAGACATTTTTAAATCTTGCTACTGTATATCTAAAGACATTTTTTTCTTATACTCTTGTATTAAATTCTACTAGAAAAACTCTTGTTGATTACCTTGACGTGTTTGTTTATTGTTCAAACAAGAAAACATTTCTGCTGCAGTAAGGGGTAAGTGTTTCTAGCAACTGCAAGCTCAAGTCAGACAGCAGTAGATTTTTGTTGTGGATGCCTTATATGAGGGAAAACAGAATCTTTTTTTTGGCCCAAGAATACTCACAGTTTGGGCAACCTGTACTACAGATGTCTTCCAACAGAAGGCAACTAGTTATGCTACACCGCTTACAATTCCCTTGCTGCTTTTGAATGGCAGTCAAAATGCTTAGGGAAGGAAAGTCAGGATATTGCAGTAAATAATTGTCAGTGTATTTGTGCAGACAAAATCGCGGTCCCCAGTAAAGGTGCATTATGACTTACTGTTGTGAGTTCTGTGAAGAAGCAGCAGATATCTATGTAGCGCAGTGGGATCTTGGTCTCAGACTCCAGGACTTTGTAAGTAAAGGAGGGCTAGAAAAAAGGAGAGAGATAGTAAAAATGATCTCATTAGTTATTATAGATGATATAATTTTTATTTATTCTACAGAAGAATAAAATGAAGACTACAGATGTACCTGGATAAGGGAGCAGTTTTGCTGGGAGACCATCACCAGATAATATTTGGATTGTTGACTAGAGGTTTTAAGGCCAAGGCAAGAGCTCTCCTACTTGCAGCTGAACGATGTTTAACTCCTGGATGTCTCCATTTTGGGGAAGTATATTTACTAATCAGTGTCGTAGTTTTTCCCAGTTACTTGTGATTTGTGCCCTAGCATATTGTAGCGTACAACATGGGGATGTGTAAGAGCAAGGAAGACATGAAGATGACATGGATATTGACCAAGAGGCATGGTATCACACATACTTAGTAAAGGATGAGAATATAACATGAGAGCAGCTAATGCTTTTAAGTTTGTATGGGCACCTATTACCAGCCAAAGTAAACATTTTCAGTTAGAGCTGCTTAAAACCCCATTTTAATACACAGAATGACAGAATTCTGTTAAATAGAAATAAAAAATGCTGCCAAGCAGTAGGGTATGTATCCTTGAATGTAATATTTAGCCAGAGGGCATCTGTCAGGTGTTGGACAGCTACAACTAGATTAAATGGTAACTGTAAATGACTAAGTTGATGGGTTGGTAGCTAAGCAGATAGAGCTCTTCGCAGAAGGGAAGATGCATCTTAATTTAATTGTGTCTGTGTTAACAGAATGTGAGGTGGAAGTCAAAATAGTGTGTTTGCACTGGAGCTGCCATCTTCACAGGCAGAACTGTTTCTGGGTGCTGTGAGCGGTCTGACGCTGCAATGTTTTGTTCAGCTTTGCTGCTGACTGCATAGCTGAATCTGAAACATCACTTGTTATGGATGGATTTCTTACAAAGTCTTTGATTAAGCAAATTTGTAGCAATATCAATGGAAATGCTTCACTGCTTTTAATTGAAAATAAAGCTTTCTATGTGGATTATTTTATACAATCCAATTGAAAATCACAGGTAAGGTGGATTCTTTTGTTTAAAATTTCTGATTAGGTAGCTTTGTGAGGGAAGGTATCCTTGTTAAAATGACATGAAATTAGCAAGTAATGGGATACTACACTTCTTAAAAATACTTAATTTTGTTTTGTCTTCCTTGCAAGAACTATGCAACATGGTAAGTAACACAGAAACTGTGTGTCAGGATAATTTTGCAATGTGTTATACATAAAGATGCATTATTTTTTTGTCAGCTATTTCTGCTTGTTAACATAAGCATTTAACATGCTAACATTTTTGGTGTGTATATGTCTTAAAGGTGCAGATTTGGAAGAGACGTAGTTTTCTCTTTTTAGCTGTATTAAACCTCACATTCACATAACAGTACAACAGCTAGTGTTTAAGTGAAAGAGTAGTAGATGAACACCTCCTTCCCCCCTCCTCCATCACCCTGGAAAGACCACAAACTGTTAATTGACTTAGTTATTCCTAAATTATTCAAGACACTTAAGAGCATAAAATTAATGGCAAGGGGGAGGAGAGTTACAAGGTAGAGAAAAAGGAGTTCAGCTTTTCTTGATCTGGAGAATCACCACTTCTGTGAGGACAGGCAGAAGGGTATTTCTGCCCCTCCCCGGTTTAATGCACAGAGGAGTAATCTTCTACAGGCAAATTGTCAGCTGAGGAATTACTTCACTTGCTTCCCAGAGGAAGATGCTGAATGAATTTGGTATTCTTCATCAGTGTCTTACAATAGGAAGTGCTGCTTCTACCCACACCTTTCATAGTCTATGTTTTCTGTTTTGGCTTCAGGGTTCTACAAATACTGTACCTTTTTGGAATGTGTGGGTACAAACCAGAAACGAAAAGCTTAACTCTGAAAGAGTGATAACTTGTGATCCACATTCAGGTAACCAGTGCAATGATGAAAAAGCAATCCTGTGTAGGACAGGCATTGTTCCGCATTTGCTAATAAAGCAATGAAAGAACTCTTAGCATTGGGAAAGGGAGAAATAACTGTATTTGAAAGGACACTAAAACTATTAGGAAATTTTAACTACATCTTTTGGTAATCATTATTTCAGAGTGACTGTGCATGTATTACTTACGGCCTGGAAATAACAAGGGCTGTGTCATCTCCAACAGAAATAGATACAACTGCTGTGCCAAAAAGAGTCCAAAAGAGTTGGGTTTGGATATAAGTTGCTAATTCCTCTGTGAGCTTCTCAAACTTTGAGAACAGTCTTGTGCCAATAACATACTACAGCCAATACTATTATACATAAATGCCAGTGACATTTACTAGGTACCAGTTTATGATTGTATAATGAGTGTATTTTTAGTAGCTGTTTTGTTGATATCAGCTGCTTTGTGTGAAGAACAACTGTCTTCTGTTTCAACAAATGATCTGCTTGGTGATTTCTAAAGCATTAGTTTCCATGAGTGCATGGGCATTCCTGAACAATGCTTAAAATAGTTCAGGAGTAGGGTGGGAAGCTAATTCTTAGGTTCCTCCTTAGTCATTTGAATACTTGTCAGAGCAACTAGTAAAATAGTTAAAGAGGCTGAAGAAAACATGCAGTCAGAGTGGAAGACTAGGCATTTCTGAAGAATACGCTCTAGTCTTGACTTATGTGAAAAGTAAGGCAGCATTGTTTTGTTATTCGTATTAGTGACCCAACTCTCAGTAAAAAGTGGGAATCAAGTGGTGGGGGAGATTGGGGTGAGGGAGGGGAAGCTTCAAGATCAATATAGTTGAACTCCGGAAAAAAACTCACTACTTCTTGATGGACCATTCCCCTCTTCCTTACATTGGAGAGAATAAACTGAGATACCTAAAATTCAAAACCTTAATCTTTGATTTCATTGGATTGGCATGACTCTTCATAGTATACCTAACTATGGGCCACGTATGAATTATCATATTTCCTTTGTTATTTAGTGGCAAAAAATGGACATAGATCACCATGTGGAATATTCAAAAGTATTTACATAGCTATCAAACACTCATGGATTTAATCTTATGATTTGTCCACATTTCTATGCAGCTGTGGTATTTAGTAGCATTAGGTTATGTGAACTGTAAATCTGTAAAGTCTCTTATATCTCAGTTTACTGTGAAGGTAAGAATTTGCACTGTGTGAAGAAATGCTCATTTAATATTCCATCAGTCTTCAAAGTTTCAGGTTAAAAATAGAGCAATTGTTGGTATAGGGGGTTCTGCTTCTGCTCTTGCCATGCTTGGCAAATGTCAAAGCAATGGGGCATCACCTTTTTATAGTTTTAAGTCTCTGGATTTTTTTTAAATCTGAATTTCATATTGAAGTTAAATGTTGAACAAATTTGTAATTGTTAAAATGTTTTAACATCTTAAGTGTAAAAGATCCCCAGATGTTTAACAGTATATAATTAGGTAGACCTAATCACTGTCCATTAATGCAATACTGTCACTGAAGGTATACAGTGGCTTTGATTAGAGATATTGCCGTATTAAATGAACTAGAACAGCGCTTGATGATGTCTATACCATGTCAGTGATTCTTGAAATATTAAGCTGTTCCTGTTTTAGCAGTTATGGCTCCTTTACAACTGTCTTTGGTCACTTTTAAGATATAAATTCAAGCCTGCTCTCATTTACGAATAAGAACGTTGTGTGCTGCTAACACTAATGCAACAATAAGTGCCACTCTAACTTGCATAAGGAAGTCAACATTGCTAATATGAAAGAAATTAATTAACCATTAAAGGAACTTCCCACAGAAACTTGGGTTTAGTCATTATTTACATTCTGTATGTGAATTGAGACTTAATTTGATCACAAATTATAGGCTTGATGCAGAGATTACTGCATGAGGTTATATAGTATTACCACTGCACTGGGTTAGATGGTCACAGTGGTACCTTATTTTCATGTGGGTATCAGATACCTAAATTCCTACAGGTAATAATGGGGGGGGGGAAAGAGTACTCCATCAATATACATACCAGAAAATTTTCTTAATTTTGAAATAAGCTCATACAGAAGCAGGGAAGGGAAAACATGGAACATAGGGATTTATTATAAATAGTGAGCTTTAACTAAAAAGACAAAACATCAGGTTATGCGAGTACTTTAAATAAGTCTACCAGCTGCCAGTTGTTTCTTCAAATAAGGATTGGAATGATTTGAAATACTGAAGTTTGTGCATAATTATTTTGTATTTATCAGTCAGGTGTAGACTGTGGCATTAAAGTGCTGTAGAAGTCTTGCAAGTGTCACGGGGAAGTTGGGTATGGAGAATATGTATACTTAGAACAGAGTATGGCTGGAGAGCTGATGTTTCCGCCTGTATAGAACTGATTTTATCACGTCTAGTGACTGAACAGAGCTCATAGTCCTCCTTTTGTGTCCTGTTTTTATAAATGAGCAAATTTTAATGCAGCAGAGTTTTCTAGTACTGATTACCAATCTGTAACTCAGTCAAAAAGCAAAATACCAGCTACAAGTAACGCAGCTCCCTCTCCTGTACCACACAGAGGGTAATGACACCTGTTTAAAGTCTTCCCTCTGAGTACGAAACAGGCCTGTGATAGGTGATATCATCATCATAGCCAGAGCAACAAGAACACACTATAGTACAGTCTATTCAAGGAAATTTTCAGAAGTGACAGAACAGTTACAGGAATGGGAATGTTACAGAATGGGCTTGCGTATATGATAGTGAAACATCCAGAGGAGTAAAGGGTTTGAAGCATACTATCAGCTCAGGACAGGGGGAGAATTAAGTCCACAGAACCTACAGCTGAAACAGCTGTTAAAGAATAAATCTGGCCAACAGCGGCTATTTGCAAGTACTAGGGTACTTAGTGTACTTGTGCTGGTGTATATTAAACACTAGTGTACTTACTAATGGTTAATATATTTCTAGTTGAAAAAATAATAAAATATTGTTGGACTCAGAATTTCATAATTTGCCCCCAGCTATATATGTGTATCTGCCTGTTGGTTTACTCTCCCCCGCCCCCCTTTTTTTCCCCTATGTGATCCTGAGCAAGAACTAAGACACGATAGCTACAGTCCCACTTAATCTGAAGCGGTAAAGCAAGGACAAACGAATGTATTTCACAGTTGCTTAAGGCTTTATATAGCTCTGATTTATCAAAAATGCAGTGAAAATCATCTTTAAAATAGTTAAGCTGATTGCAGTTTTCTAAATGAAACAGTCGAACAGGGAGACAGGAAGGAACGTGGAGAGAGCTGCAGTTGGTCAGTTTGGTTAAACAGCATGATTGATCCCATTAGCAAATACTATTCCATTTCTTCAAATGCTAAAAGCTAATTAAACACTTGTGTCCTGCAAACTGAAGTGTATGTGGCCACACAAATGTGGATCACTTCGGGGGACACCTGCAGCTACAAAGTGCATGTACCTAGCAAGTAAGTCCCTACGGTATGTATGCCAAGCTGCTGCAATTCTAAACTCTAGCACCAGCGTGATACAAAGTAGTGAAGCAAAGGCTGAGGAAGTGGAATGCAGATTACTTCCTTTTTAAATTGTAGAGGACTGGGAGAAAGATGGGCACACAGGCAGCTGCATAGCTAGACGCTTCACTTTCAAAGATTAGCGTATTAAAAGCTGCAGTACTGCTAGGGTTAATTCTTGAATGGTCAGAAGGTCTGTTGGGAGACAGCCAACAGGCAGTTGAGCTGCTGGTGGCCCCAGCTCTTGGAGCTGGCATGCCTGAACCACCTCCAGAGCGCAGAGGACAGAAAGCTGATAGAGACACTGTTTATCTGAGCCTCCCTTTACCAAGATGACCGAGGGGTGGGAAGAGGAGAGCATTACAGTTCGTGTAGCTGCTGGTAACTCTATGGCAACTCTCTTACACATAGCTGTGTAAGAGAGCTCTACCAGAAACCATCATCAAACACAGGCATGAGCTGTATGTGTGGAGTTCACCTGGGGCTGGCCCATCAGGACAAGGGACCCTGAAATAGGGAGATTTGGGGGAAATGGCTTCAGGGCTCTACCTGGAAATGGTGGATTTAATTTTTTTTTTATTCAAATGGTTTTTGCTATTAATGCTTTTTTAAAAAATTAGAATTAAAAAAAAATTTCTAGGCTGTCAGGTGCGTTTGGAAGTCCAGTACGTGTAAAAGGCTTTGTGCCCACTAAACGTAAAAGGCTGAAAAGAGAGGTAAGGAAGGGTCTGCTAGACCACACTGTCGGGAAAAGGAAGTAGGTGAGTCTTTTCTCATTTAACTACTACATTAACTTAAAAACATAATTTGGTGGTGATGTGAAATGTAAGTTGCCTGATCATCAGTGGGGAAAAAAAACAACATAGCAGGAATCAAGCTGCAACCCAGCAGGATGATTTTGTCTCAGAAAGTGGAAAAAAATCCAAATCGTTAAAAGCAGCAGATATTTTATATTTAATTCTGACTGTTTAGATTGATAATCTAAAGGTGGAAGGCAATTTGGGCGAGAGAGAATAAAACCGGAGTTATAAGACCTTTTGAAAACATGTCAAGAAAGATTAAAGGAATGAGGTTGGTTTAGTGTGGAGAAAAAAAAAAAAAGACTGATTAGGATGACATAACCATGTTTCAACACAAAAAAGTTGCTACACCAAGGCAAGTGATTAATCATTGTATCTTCAAGCAATAGTCTGTTCCAGCTTTAGAGCATAATGGAAGAATTGCTGTACTGGGTCAAACTGAAGGTTCATTAACCTGTTACCTGGCTTTGTACAATGATCAAAAATTCATGCCCAGGGAAAAACATAAGATTATAAAATGCACAAAATAATACTTGCCCCAGGTATGCTCAAGCTGCAATAATTTTTAGCTCTGAGAATGCCTAAGTGAAGATGATTTCTATGTACTTAATAGTCTTAGTCTTGTTCAAGAACTCGGCTCCTCATTCTTTCAACTCCTGTAAACTTTGAGCGGTGACAGTAATGTGTGACAAGTAGTTCCTTAACTTAATGACACACTATCTGAAGAACCATTTTTTTTTTTTTTGTTTGGGTGAACTTCCGCTTGCTAGCTTAATTTTATCCTCTCCTATTCTTCTTCTGAAAGAGACATTAACTCATCAATCCCCATTCATGCTCTCTTTGCCACTCATGTCTTTACATAACATAAGGGGTTGTACCATACGCATTGACACCTGTACACTTGACACTTTATCTGTTAGACATCGAGTTTGTCAAAACAAAGACATAGGCCTGAGCATGCCTTATAATTCACTTCTCTCAGTATCTTGAGGATAATTTTGCTTAGCCACATTTATTTTTCAAATCTGTCTCCTTTTGCAGCTATTTGCCATAGCGAGTCACCTGCAGGATACACCTATCTTCTGTACAAGATCAAAAGTTTGAGAGAAGCTTGTGTGTCATGTTTCTAAAGTACTCAATATCCAGCTGAAGAGAACCTCGTTAAGTCCTATTTATTCACAGATGTAATAATCTGATTCACAGATGATCTTGTCAGTTCTCTGGCCAGTGAACAAGAGTTTAAAAACTTGAGGGTATGATATGTAGGGTGCTCAGTTTACTGTGATAGCTGTTCATTAGTTTCAACTTAGAATAATAAGATTGCTTTGGCAGCTAATATGTGCCACCTTTACATATGAAATTTCAGTCCATTTTTCTGATAGGTATTTCTGTGGAAATCCACTACCAACATACTAAGTTTGATTAGAATAACTCATCTAGTCTTTCTAATTCATCCATTAGCAATTTTCCCAGGGAGTTATTGAGACATAAATATTTAAGAATTCCAACAAATTAAGAATTAATTAAGAAAGAAATTAAGAAACTTAAGAAATTAAGAAACTTAGCAACAACAACAAAAAAATCCCCTTGCCAAGCAAACATTTATGCTACCTCCCACCTGAGCACCAAGAGCTGTTGCTCCCAAAGGGATGGCAAGTCAGAACCTGGTGTGGTAACACAGGGACCCTGCTGGGCAGGGCCCTGTCCCACCATCCCTGAGTGAGGGAGAGGGCAGGCCTAGAGACAGCAGCCAGGGTCAGCCAAGAGTCCAGATTACCAGACAAGTCCATAGCAGGAGGAAAAGTTTGTGGCTCTGGGTGCAGACCAGCAGGTCCATGGCCAGACACAGGCATAAATGCAGCCTGAATTGTAGTTCAAGCGGGGACAAAGCACTAGAGCCTCAGATCAAGAGTAGCTCCCCAGGAAGGGGTCAGCCCTGACTACTGCCTTCCCACCGAGCTGCCTGAAGAGCTCTTCCCAAGGTCACCAGCTGCAATGGCCTGGCCTTGAGCTCAGGAAGCCAAACCCACATGACAAGGGAGGATGTGCTTAGGGCCTTGATACTTGGCTCTGATGGAAAGTATGCCCCTGAGTGGAAGGAGCTACAGCAATGTAATGCTTGAGAGATGCTACAGTTCACGCCTGGAAAAACATTTTGCTAGCAGATGCACACCAGGCCTAGCAGGAAAAGCAGGGAGCTGTGAGCAAGTTACTGACGCTGCTGTGGCTTTCTCATCCCCCTTCAATCCCCCATCCACCAAACTGAATGCAGCAGCAATATGGCCATGATTCATACTCCCTGTCCTGTTTTAAAATAATGTTTTCACTACAGTCAATCATTAGGCTGAACATTACTGTAAAGCATCAGTTGAATGAAGACCATGTACTTGCATGATGAGCACTTTTGCCTACAAATACAGGTAGCTATCCAGAAATTTAGAACAGGGAGAATGTATTGCCTTTAGTTCAAATAGTCTTTCTAGTCTGGCTTGCAATCAAACAGTGTTTTCTCATGAACTATTTCTGCTGATTCATTATTAACTTACTTTGTATTGCAACGTTAAAGTGAAACATGTTTCTCTAACTCTCTTTAAATGAACTACCTTTGTGGCAGTATTTTTAGATTGGTCTTTTGATGCCTTTTTAATGGTACATTAAAACTTAATGAATGCTGAGTAATAGTAGAATCCCTGTGGAAGCACATATGGTATCTACATTAATACTGAATGAATGCATAATGATCAGTAAAATTTCTGTGATTTCCACATGAATCAACAGTGATGAGCCACTTAGTGTTACACTCAATTACATCATGTTTAATTTATGTAGCATTGTTTAGACATTATGTTTAAAATGTCTTTAGTAAATCATTGAGACTCTAATTGAGCCTCCATTTCGGTGACAAATTGCCCTGTAAACATTAAATTCAGTTTTTTACACAACAATTAATTTATGTTGAAGCCTGTTTGCAAAGGGTCAACAATTTGATATATTCTTACTATTAATCCCTGAAGAATAGAATCCTAGTATGAAAACAAATTGTGGTACCTGTTAAATTATTTCTGTTCCCTTAGTTATGCAGCAGACGGACACTGGAAATGCATTAATTCCCTGAACTCTGGAAACAATGGCAATGCCTCAACTTCTCTATATAGCTGCTGCCAAACAGTTCAGAAGTCCTTTTTAGGTCAAAGTACCTTGTTCACACCTATACAGCAGACTCAGAAGAGTTCTCCACAATACCTGCCACACCACATTGTCACACCACCTCTCATGTATTTGGAAGGCCCTTTTAGAACATCCACGACTCACCTGCAGTGCATATATAGCACAGCAAGGTGGACCAAGAGCTTCTGAAGAGTGACCATGCCACCAGTCTGCCAGAGGTAGCCAAAGAGGTGGTGAGGGAACCTACACTTAATAGAGACACTGTCTTTCAGCTGTTCTCCTATACCGTGCAGGACAAGGAAGCAAACACTCTTACGGTGTTGATTACCTAACAGCCTATGCAGAGGAATATAAACTTGCCTCAGTTCCAAAGCAGAAGGGTGAAGACCCGCTACCTCGCTTCATCTCTCCTGTTCTTCTACCTTGTAACACACTAAACATGGGCAGCTGGCTGCATAGACACTCAGGTGAAGGCTCTGTAAAAGCCTGCTAGTGGCAGGATGACTGTCTGTATCTGTAGCCCTCCACTGAAGTCTTCCAAAGTAACTGCTGCAGCAACAGAATTGGGAGAGAAACAGGGCACAGAGTTATCGGAGGACACTGTGTGAGACTCCATCTTTCCAGAGTGGCTCCACATTAAGACTAGAGATATGCACTTATCTGATCACAGTGAAAAATAATACAAGTAAATAGACTTTGTAAGGGAAAACTGGAAATAAAATATGTGTCCTTCAAACCTCCCTAGTAAACTTCTGCCTAGATTTCACTTTTTCCTGTCAGGTACTTCTAGCAGATAAGCCCGTGACACCCTGTTTCAGTGGGTGTCTGTTTGAGCTGGCTTTGGAGATGTCCCAGGGACAGGTCTGTAAAGATTCATTCATAGAACAAGACCGGGGTTGTCTATTTTACTCAATCAGCTCAGTTATCTAAAGAGCCATCTGAATTTGTCTGACTTTTGGCAGAGAAGATACCGTCTTTCAATACTCCAGAAGGGATCTTCACTCTCCATTCTCTCAAGTTGGTCCTTCTCCCTGGCAGTTGAGGCCAGCAAGAGTCATTTTGTCTTTAACACTCTTCCTCAAATAGCTGTTCAAAATACAGTAAGCTTCAGAGGTCTTGGCTTAGGGGAGTTTTAGTTCTGAGAGGTTGTCTAGTCTAGCTGTCTCAAAAAAAATGACTGGGTGGAAAGAGAACCAGGTTTGGAAACAAAATCCTATCAGCTATTTACAAACAAATACATCAACGTATTTTTAGCTTCTTCAAATTTCCGCATTAGCTTCTAGCACTAGGCACTGCATCCAGTTGCTTTAGTTTATAGAGGATTTACCATCTGTGGGCATAAAAAGCTATCATTTTACTTTGCTGTTCTTTTACACCTACTATGAGATTATCTGATAGCTGGTAAGGCATCTAACAAACAGCTGACCAACAACTTTATTAGAAGACATATAGACAAAGAACTTTGTAATGATAACGATCATAACAATAGCTGCTTTTGCTTCTCTAGATTGCTGAAAAATGCAAATTCAGACCTTTAATAATTGCAGCTCAGGCTTTCATTTCTGACAGCAAAGTGAGAGAAAAAATCTTTCCATCCTAAGAAGCTGTAAAAGAGGCTATCAGCTTCTTTTTTTAAAATTATAATTCACTTCATTCTTGTTAGAAGAATTTAATAAATGAACTATAAGAGAGGATACTTTTTCATTTTGCTTTAAAAAAATCCTTTTTTAGTTTATGTTGATCATTTTAATGATTCTGGTCTCATGATTCAAGAATTCTATGCTGTGCTAATTTAATTCAGCTTTAATTTGAATTGAATACAGTATTGGCTAGCTTGCTGGCTATGATGATAACATGCGTGTACTGCTTAAAGAGAAAGTGTTTGAAATATATAAAATAATCTGAAATACACTTCCCTTCAATGCATGCCTAATAGATTTTAGTGATGTAATTATTTCTAATCTGTTATGTAGCTATGTATTTTTAGAGCCTGCCGTGTAAGAATGTTTTTCAAAATTAGATGTAATGAGGTTGTAATACCACTATACCCTTTGGAATAACACCAATATAAGAAACAGTACAAGAACTAATCAAATGTATGCCTTGAGCTAGGTGATGACTGTACAAACAGACTTCACAGCAAATTAGATTTCCTTGACTAGTCTTGTGGTTACAGTGATATAATTCATGTTTCATAACTCTGAAGAAATAATGAAGACATTGTAACCAGAAATGTGTCAATTTGAATAAATTTATTATGAATTGCTTTGGTTCTAAAAGCTCCCAATATGTTATAATAGAAGCCTACGTTCTTGCTTGAGAGCCAGCCAAACTATCTGTACAAAATGGAATGGCTTTTTAACATCTTAACAAATCACTTAATGGTAGATTTTCCTTTCAAATAAACAAAAGGAGGAATGTTCTGATTGGACTGTGCTAATAGAAGAGATTGGAATATACCCTTCTTTTAAAGCCACATTGAAAGCAGAATGTTTGGAAGCCCTGTGTGTAGATGGTGGCCTCTTACTTACCACAGAAACTCAAAACATTTTTTAAACTGCACATCCATTTTCACCTGAATCCAAGTCGCAGTGAAGCAAACCTTAGCCCATGCAACAATTAACACTCTTCACCCATTGCTGAACTGCAATTACATTTGGACTGAATGCAACATTCAACAGATTACCTTCAGCTACAGTTCAAAGTAACTTCTCCAGCTAAAACCATACAGGCCAGCGGAATGTAAATTGGAATTTAGTTAAGGCACCATCTAACACTGCACAAAGTATAATTTATCAGTTAGAAGTTTCATGTATCACCTTCAGCGAAACATTTTGGCTTCAATATAATTTCTTGATCAGAGGTTTGGTACTGGCTCTCAGGCCATGGCTTGACAACATGCTAAAATGGGCTCAAGGCCTTGAAGAGTTGCCACAGGAAGGAGAATCCTCAAACTCATTTTGTTAGTTCAAATTTGTGAAGAGATTTTCAGTGGATTGAATTTTTACCAGTAGGCTTTTTGCCAGATCAGATATCGTCTGTTTTCCCACAGCCTGCATAAAGTCAACACAGAAACATAAAGCTGCTACAGATTCTTTATCGTGTTCTGTGGCTAATTTGACAGAAATGTGACTGTGTGCTTATTCGTTATGTGGAATGGGTATGTCATCTTGAGTGGTCCAGTAGCACAGAAATCCAGTCATGAGAAAGAATACTAACTTTTGTGTCTAGTATGGATTTATAAAAACCTGGACTTTATGAAAAGGGAACGTATTAGTCCAGTAGTTCTTCTTGGATGGTAGGATGAAATTCTAGTGGGTTAGAAGTCTGAAAACTGCATTGTTATAGTTTTATAAAATAAGTTCAAAGAATGTAAAAAAAATCCCAACCCAACATGTAATGCTTTCTCATCCTTGAATCCTCAGACAAGTACAATGGATTGAGCTAAATTTATGGAACTGACAGAGAACACTGAAGGTTGAATTTAAAAGGGTTGAGTGGCTACAATTTTCCTAATTTTAGATGTGATCTCAGTTTGTACTCTTGCTTCCCAAATGCTTCAGGTACATCAGATGTTAAATTTCTTTGAAGTCAGGTGCAAATTATTTATGAACTTGTTCAGTAGCCAGCATTTTTCTTATTTCCCCTCCCGCCCCAAGGGAAAATTTTGTAAGACTTTTTGACTTTTAAGTAGAATTTATAGGGCCACTGTGTGTAACACAATTGTCCGGAATTATCTTGTATGTTGTTATTCATGTATTGTGTAATGGTCTCCTTCATAAATACATAAAAGTGAACTAGAAGGTTGCTTACATTCAATGTTATGAAATTGTTCTATTTGTCAAGGTAAAATTAGGACTATTAGAAAAAAATCACTTTTTAAATGAAGTAGGGTAGCTGCTAAACAACTCTACAGCACAGCTTCAGTAAACACGAAATCAGAAGAAAAGGTACTTTTTTCTCCAGCTCAAAGGAAAATCACCTTTTGGACTAGATTTAAAGCTATCTTATCGTTAGAAGTACTGAAGTATTAATACGTTTTACCTTTTTTTATTTTTAGAAACAAGAGACCTTCATTATAGTTACAAAAAAGACTGGCCTGATTGTTAGAATACTAATTTTGGACTCAGAGTTTGCATTCCTTACCCAGCCACAAATTCCATTAGATCTGGAGAAAATCACTTAGCAAATTAATTGCATTGTCTAATTTTCAACAGCTAACTGAGATGCTTAAGTCAAAAGACAGTTCTCCCTAGGTTTCCCACATAGTCAGAAGAAACAAAAAGTTATTCTGGGAGGGCTGTCAGCGCTAAAACACCTGTGTGTTTTTTAGTTGACCTCTGGAGCCTTCTGTTTCTCTCCATGGAAGTTTATGCCTCTCTGTTAAATGGCCAACCTAACTTGGTAGTGTCTGAAGTGAGGTACTCTGAATACCCACTTAGGGTTAATTTTTAAACATGTTCAGGCACATAAAGATGCAAGCATTTACTCATCCGTATGAAGGGAATAAATACATTAAAATGTTAGGTGCACTGATGTTGTGATAATTAGGTTCATAATAAGTGCTGAGATTGTCGTTGTTAGATAGGGTTCCTGAATTACAGGCATTTGCATTAATAACCTTTTAATATAATAACTTCTAAGTAGTCAGCACAATGCTTTTAAAACACAAACAGTAGGTTGGTTTTTCAAAGCTTTATTGAATACCTCATTCCCTGAATATAGATTTCTTGGAAAAGCTCTTGAGGCAGAGCAAATGCCCCTTCTCTGTGCAAACCCTGTGGGATTAATTAATTCCAAAGAGTACTAAATGCCCTATCAGGTGATGTATTAAAATGGTGGCAGCTATCTTATCATACAGTGGCACTACGTCAGGAATTCCAGCTGGCCAGATAAGCATTTGTTTGTTTTACTTTCTGTCATTTGGGAGGAACGTAATGACTCCATCATTAAGGTTCAGCAGAGCTCTCCCTTTCAGAGTCCATTTTCAAGGCATTCTAAATTGCACACGCACAGGTAGATTGATTTGGAAATTGCTTTGCTCAGTCAGGGCTGGAACAAATTTGGGGGTGCAAATCTGGGCTGAGGTATTCTAGTGATTTTGGAAGAGAAAAATTCCTCCTCCCCTCACATGTATGCAGATACGCACACAATCATATTTTAAATTTCTTACTATTCCATCTCCTTACATCTACTGAAAGCTTCCAAAACGCAATTTCACAATGCAATATGTCTGAAGTTACTGGACTTTAATTTTGTTTTCTAACATAATGGGTGGTCTATTATGAGCTGCATGTTACAGAAGCAGAAAAGAAAAAATGCGAGTGCAATTCAGGCACCTAAATACAAGTGTCTGGTGCCATATTTAATGTCCAAGGACATCTGAAACATCCACACTGGGCTGTCCCATGTGACATAGGATGAACAGAAATACCATGCCTTCTTAGGGCACAGTAGAATAGGTATCCAAATTGGTATTAGATGCTTGCATTTATGTAAACAAATATCTATACATCAATTTTTTTCAAAATACAGAATTAATTTTGTCTTTAAATTTCATGTATCAGCCTTGTGCTCTGATAACAAAAGTGGAATGCTGCCTGCCATGAGTCTGACTAGGTATGTTGTTTCTTTTTGCCCAGAATAACTCTACATCTCCCTTCCTCTTTGCATATATTTGGAGACTTACTGTACCTTGTGTGGTACTATTGCTTCAGTGTCCTTGGCAGCAGCTCAGAAATGGCTGAGGCTTATGAGTGGTGTGGCTCCTTGTGAAAAGTCATTTTAGGTCTACATTTCTTGGGGTTTCTTTTGTTTTGTTTTGGGGTTTGGTTTTTTTGGGTTTTTTTAATGCTTGTATTTTGTTTCCCACTCTACAAAATGGTTAGTGTTAAAGGATCTTGAATCTGATTTCCCAACAACTCACATTACGGAAACTGAACTGTGTGCTGGATAAACACAAGGAGTACCAGATAGCATTAGTCACCCGCACCCTTCCCTCCATAATAATTACATGTTTGTCTGCAGTATTCTGAAGGTATATAAGGTCAGAAATTTGTTCTTTGTGCAAGGTGGAGTTCCAGAAAAAGTGCTGTGAAAAGTACCAGCAGTACCCTGCTGTTGTGAAACATTGCCTGTTTAATTTATCTAGTTTATCACTTAAAGTTGTCCACTCTTCACAGTAGTTATTTCAGAGCAACTAATGAAGCATTAATTATCATAAATATTTACAAGGGGTTAATAAGAGCATAGAAATGTATTAAAAGAAAAATGTTTCTTCCATTACAATACTATCATTATAAATGTTTGGCACTGCTACATCAGTTCCCTGAGACTCATCAATTCACTTCCACAAATAACTGCAGCTGTGTATTATGTGGTTCATCCATCCATAACTACGCAGAAGATTACATCTAGTCCAGTAGATTTAGATCCATTAGATGAAGACCTAGCCAGTGTATTCCATACAGATATAATATTCACCCTGGGCTATCACAGTTCTCTCTAGGAAGGAACTTTATGCCTTATAGAAGCTCAAGGTTGGCCAGTGCAGATCACATCACCTAATACACAGTTTATTATAGATGCGACAGAATGATTTTGTGCAGCCTTAGTGAGGGAGCAGAAGCCAGTATGTCACGTTGTCTGACCTGCATCTCGCAGGCCCTACATGCCACCCAGTCAACCCTAGGCTGAACCTAATTATTTGGTTTTAGCTGCAGCGACCTTTCGGAAATCATAAGCTCTTGATTTGATTTGATTGATTTGAAGAGTATCATTCTCAAAACCCTGCACAGAATTTAATTCTCGTGTTCTTGTGTTACAATTCAAGGCAAAATTCCAGCAGCAGGATGTTCTGGGCTGAGGACAAAGCTGTCACAGGGAATCACAGAACTTGCTATTGAAATAGCAAACACTATTTTCAAAGCTAGCAATAAAATCCATCCCTCTACTCAAGTTTCTTACCAAAGTACGCTAAAGTATTCATGCTTTTCAAGAGGTAAAAAATCCCAAGCCCAAACCAAACAGCAACAAAAAACACAGTGCAAATCTGCTTCTTGATAGTAAGTGCAGAAAAGGAAAATTAAGTCGGGAAACACCAGAGTATTACCATGCTGTGGTTTGTGTAAGTGCATACAGAGGGAGTTTCAGGTTAGGTTGAAAAGCAGCTTCTGGAAATAACTGATTTAATCCTTTGGAACCTTTTCCTTACCTGCAATAAAAGATACACATTTTAACAGTCATCCTAAACTTAACATTCAATGCGAGATATAATAGTAGCAAGACTCCTCACAAAACATTCAACCACAGATAATTTTCTAAGAGTTATGCACTACTGCCAAGGAGTTAGCTAGTGATATCTCTGCTTGTGCTCCCTCGATAAATTTGGCTCTCATGAAGTACTGTCCAGACGGGCCATTTTTCAAAGTTAAAATGGGCTTTTGAAATGCTCAGGAAGGAGCAAGAATACGCAGCTCATTGTATCAGGACCATAATATGTGTTCAACATATTCTAAATACATGAAGATAATGAATACACATAAATTACAAATTCAGGCATATATCTTGGGGCATGCCTTTTTTAGTGGGCAAATAACTTTTTTTTTCCTTAAGGTGATCCTCTGTATCATTACATTTGATGCAATTTATTTTGAGGTGCTTGTAGAGAAAACATTGTATTGGTAGACAAGACTTAGGCCTGGTTATAGCCTTGCACTGGAAAAACTAGCTACTTCCGTGGCACCACTATAGTACTTCAGTAGAGATAACTCTATTCTCTGCTCCTGCGGCTATGACAGGACAAGGTGTAAGGGTAGGATATTAGTTCTCTTAGTGTAACCATCTTTAGGAAATTATAGTGAAGCTTTTTATGGTGAAGCCATTATATATATAAAATGACATTGAAAATATCTTGATAAAAGCAGAGGGGGATGTGTGGAAGGGTGAAATTAAAAAATCCCACAAAAACCCTATACAGTTTTCAGAGATAATCACAGACAGTTTGGATTTTTGAAACCTTCACTTTGTTAGTAATAACTGTGAAAGTTTACTCTAAAGGCATAATGTTGTCACATTAATCAAGTGCTGTGGTTCTAAATAGTGCACAGGCTTTTGAGAACTGGAGAGCTTGATTTTCTAGAAGTGGGGTGCATACGGAATAGCTTGAATCTGTTGGGGGTTTTCTCAATATATATCTTAAATTTTACTTGATAAACACCTGGACCTGATTAGGGCTAACAAAGATTAAATTAAAAGAGAAAACAAAACTACTGAGTGGAGGATTGAAGAATGCCCAGATATTTAGTTTTAGGGAAATATAAGTCTTAGAACCACTGTGCTGCAGAAGCATATTAAGTATCAAAAAACAGACTAGGCAGCTTAGGTGTATAAAAAAGGAAGCCGAGTCACACAGCTCAACAAGTATTTCGATGTCAGGACTTAGCAGAAATCTGCTAGTCTTTTCATATCAACACTAATTAAGATTACTGGGTTTGAACTTGTTCAAAGAGTTAAAAAAGGTTACACTTGAACACAACCTAGGACAAATGCTCTCAGCTATCTTTAGTCAAGCTCAGGCCATCTTTTTTTATCCTTACAGTTGTTTTCAAGGAGAGACAGTAGGTCAGTGTCCTGGTTTCTGCTGGGATAGAGTTAATTTTCTTCCTAGTAGCTACTATGGAGCTATGTTTTGGATTTGTGCTAAAAACAGTCTTGGTAACAACAAGGATGTTTTCATTATTGCTGAGCAGGGCTTACACAGAGGCAAGGACTTTTTCAGCTTCCCATGCTCTGCCAGGTGCGCAAGGAGTTGGGAGGGGGCACAGCCGGGTCAGCTGACCCTGACTGACCCAAGGGATATTCCATACCTTATGATGTCATGGTCAGCATATACAGCTGGGGGAAGAAGGAGGGGATGTTCAGAGTGATGGCGTTTGTCTTCCCAAGTAACTGTTATGTGTGACAGAGCCCTGCTTTCCTGGAGACGGCTGAACAGCAGCCTGCCCATGGGAAGCAGTGAATGAATTCCTTGTTTTGCTTTGCTTGTGTGCACATTTTTTTGCTTTACTTATTAAACTGTTTTTATCTCAACCCATGAGTTTCCTCCCTTTCACTCTTCTGATTATCTCCCCCATCCCATTGGGAGGGAGGGAGTGGCTGTGTGGGGCTTGGTTGCTGACTGGGGCTAAACCACGACACAGGAGAAACTTTAATTTCACATTTGCACATATGCAACACTTCCAATGCTACACTGGAACAGTCATGTAGGTCTTTTTGTTCCTCAGTTTTCCAATGACTGTATTTTTCTCATACAATGCTATTTCCACAGAACACACTGAATGCAGGAAGCATCAGGACAGACTATGAGAAGTAGAAACAAAAATTGTTTAAGTCAATTTGTTTCTTAAATTACTACATTCAAGTGAAATTACAATAGCATTACATTTTTATTGATCTTTCCTACAAGTGGCATTTTTGCTGTCATGACTCATTAGAATCCTAGCAAAGTTATTTTGAAACACTGAATTATTTAATTTATTTACTAATATTCCTCCTGTGTTTTTAAAACCTGCCATTTTAAAACAATTACATGACTAAGCCAAAGACACAAAAAATGTACCATGTATGTCAGGTTGTAGCTATGTAACAAGTTGCACAGACTGGGGGAAAAGTCAAAATAGTTTTTTTTGTGGCTGAACTTTTAAAATGCTGATTAGCATCAGCATACAATTGCCACTTGAAGGTTTTAATCTCTTCCTGACCAGTTTTCTACCTATAGCACCAGCTGACCTTCCTTCTATTCTTTCGAAGACAGTGGGGTTTAACGTGCCACATTTATGCCAGTGAATCAATCAGGCAAAAAACAGTGGTCTGGTCTGTGCAACTGTGTAAAAGGATAGCTGTTTGCAAGCAACAAGCAAATACAGTCAATCATCTGACACTGTAAAATTCCAGATATGTTTGCCAGTCCCTGTATATAGGAATTGTTAATTAACTCGGACTTGCACTTCTGCTGTCAGCATAACAGAGAATGAGCTGTTCAGAGGACAAGGAATCCTTCATTTCATCGAAAATAAACGGCCTGCAAAATCACCTGTGACTCAGCCAAAATGAAAACTGTGAGTATGGCTTCTATGTCAGAAAAATCTTTCTCCAGAATTGAAATTTTGGCTTGTGTGTGAGGATTTCTTCGGTGGGGTCAGGAAAACAGCAAAGCACGCGTGTCCCAAAACATTCTGTATTTTCACCAGCCTGACATCTCAGTTACTGTCCGAGTACAGCAAATACAGTCAGAAGGGTTCTACATACAGCTGTTTCTACCAGGGGCTGGGCTTTAATTATTTGACTTTCTATCACATTGACTGACTTACACGATTTTACCCACCCTGCTTGGTGCCGTCAAATCGTTCTTCATACACAGAGGGGGCATTTTTATTTTGCAATAGGATGAACGCCGACAAAGACGGCCATGGAATTGCCCCACAGGATTCTGTGCACGCAGAGCTGAGCAGAAGCCGGCTTCCCCAGCGGCACAGGTTGCTGGGGAGGAGCCCAAGGCACGAGAAAAGCACCTTTCCCCTTCCCGCTCCCACCGGCGCTGTGGCCGACCGCGAGCCCTGGGCCCGGCGGGAAGCCAGCCTCCCCGCCAGCTGCTCGCTCGCTTGGCACAAAGGTAGTGGGTCTGTCCCCTAGCCTCGGCCATTCCTTATTTCTCCAAGGCACAACCATGACTTCCCGACCTCGCGGAGGGATGGGGCAGCCTAAGTAATGATTTGCCGGGCGCTCAGACCAGTGCCAGCCCGGCCCGCCGGCCGGCGGTGCGCGCTTGGGCCCTGTTGCCCACCGCTGCGCCGAGGGCCGGCGCTGCCGGGGCAGGCGGCTAGTCGCCCGGCCCGCGGAGCGTCAAGCTCCGCTCAGGACAAGGGGCCGAGGCACACATCGGGGCAGCGCCCGCGGTCTGCTGGCGGCCGCTCGGCGGGGCGGCCCCGCGCCGCGTCCTGAGGAGACGAACGGCGGCGCCCTCCCTCCTCAGCCGCCCCGACCCCACGCCCCGAGCGGCACCGCTGTTTCGGGTCCCGGCGCCGCGCACCTGCCGGGGCCCGCCTCGCCGCCAGGCAGCGGGGCGAAGGGCTCCCCCCCCAGGCCCGGCCCGGCGTGGAGGAGGCCGCCGGCAGGGTACGGCTCGGCCCCCGCCCGCCCCGCGCTGCCTCCCCGTCGCACGGTGGAGCCGGCGGCCGCCCGCCCCCACCGCCGCCCGCGCACGTGTGCCAGGGAAGGCGTTCGGTGCCGCTCGCCGCCCGGGCGGCGCTTCCCCCGCCTCCCCCCTCCTCCGCAGCGGGAGCGGAGAGCAGCCTCCGCCCGAGGCGCCCGGCATCGCCGGGGCCGCTCGCCGAGGCGCTCCGCGCGCGGGCGGCCGCCCAGCCAGGACGTCGCCGCCGCCGATGGCCGCCCCGCTGCCCGATGTGGAGCGCGGCGCGGGGCGGGCGGCGGAGCCCGCGGGAGGCGGCGGCCCCCGCGGCGCGGCGGGCTCCCTCTGCCCGCTTCCCCGGCAACCCGGGGGCGACCCGCCGCCCTCGCCCCCCGACAGGTAAGGCCGGAGCCCGGGCGGGCGCCGCCAGCCCTGCCCGCTCCCTCGAGGGCCCGCCTGCTGCCGTCTAGGGGCCGGCCGGCGCCCTGCGGGCGGGAGCGCGGGGCCTGGGCGGGAGCGCTCTGCCCCGCGGCGGCAGCTCGGGGAGGGGGCGAAGCGGCAGGAGGGGGCGGCCGGGCCCGCCGCCGGGCCCGAGGCCGGCCCGCACCGCCCGGGAACTCCGAAGTTGTTTCCCGGCCGCGCAGACACTTCACTCCGCTGCGGATGCCTCTCTTCCCCCCTCCCTTTTTCTTTAGAGGTTTCCCAGTGTGAGGTGGAAAAGAGCCGCCGTTGCCGAGCCTGCCTTGCCAAAGCGAACCGAGCCACTACTTTCTCGTTGCAGTGCCTCTCTGTTCGTGAGATAAACCGCTGCTTCACCGCTAGCGATGCCGCTGTAATTGCTGTCAGCGATGTGCGCCCTGCATTTGTTACCTCTCGGGCTGTTCTTAAAGGCATTGGTCTCTATTCTTAGTAAAGGAAGCGGTGAGCTAGGTTTTTCTTGAAGCGTCTGAACAGTTTTGGTAGACCGAAGTTTAGAAAATCTGAAAATACTGCATACAGGGTTTTTCTCTCCTTCTTAATGCTAAATATCACTTTAATGCTCGGTGAGGATTTCCATCAAGTAGAGCACCTTTATTCTTCATTGTTACCTTACTATGATGGTTTTTGCCACTTTGTACCAATTAGTATGTGAAATCTGGAACGGTAATAATGAAGGTAATAAAGTTAAATATTAAGCTTGGAGCCATCAGCTCACACGCGTAGAATAATCTAATGATATGTTGGTAGACCCTAATAGTTGGGGTGCTCTGGGTACTGCTCTCCAAATGAAATCAAGCAGACAAACAAAGTGCTGTTCAATATTTTATGTGAGAAATCCATGGGCTGCAATGTCCTCAGCAGTCTAAACAGCCACTTCATTAATGTGATACTTTAAACCAGTGTGTAACTGAGCTCTACTGAGCAAGCACGGTAGTGGTTATCTTCCCTATTACAAATGCTGCTCGGTGATATTTGCGACACAATCAGATTTAAGTAGCCAGAAACGACCGAGACATTTATTTTGTGATGGAGCTATGGAGATTCAAGTACAAAAGTAACTGATAACTGAAATGAGTGTATTGCTTTGCACTATTCAGCCTTGTCAGTCACTTTGACTCCTGATTCTGGGGAAAAAAGTTTCCATTTGTTTAAAATACAGTTGTGGTGTACTCAGGAAGTGTTACTGAGAAGTTACATGCATCCACTGTTGTAATATGTGTACATAGGGAATGGCATGAACACAGGGACAACAAAATATTTACTGATGTCTTTAGGAGCCAATATAAATATATCTGTGTTCTTACTCTGCAAAGACACATATTCAAACAACTTTATATTCAGAGCTGAATACTTGGATTGCTTTCAAGTAGTGTTAAGCACTGTATGTTAATAGATTCAGCCTATCGATTAAAAAAATAACTGCACAAAAAAAGCTAATTGCTGCAACCAGGAAGTATCATGGTCTTAGTGCAGAATTATTTCATGCATTGTGGTTGGATATTGCAATTGTACCAGCATTTGTTACAGTTATTGCTTGATATTATGTATTTTGTTGAAATAGGAGAAAAAAGAAAGATGACAATATTTTGGAGATCCCATCAATTCCAAATCCTTTTCCCGAGCTGTGTTGCTCTCCGTTTACATCAGTTTTGTCAGCCAGTCTGTTGCCCAAGGCAACTTCAAGAAAAAAGCAGGTAAGATTTATAAATTATTATTTGACAAATTCTAAATTGGTTTCTTGAAAGCTTGAGGAAAAGCCCAGTTACCTATTAAGTTATTTTTCTAATAAAGGTGTTCCATATTTCTGTAATTTGGTGAAATTTTCTCTGTAGGTCATCGATGATTGTAGAAAATGAGGTTTCAGAATCTGTGACTTAAGACGTGACTGTTCTTTCACAGAGTCTACATGTGACTGTGCAGATTTTTCGTGTGAAGCAAAACCAGGGGCAGGCAGGCAGTACTTTCTGTCCTTAAATGAGAAGTTAATTTATTTCTTTCTTACCTTCCTTCCCACCTCCAATTACTGTCATCAGTGCTGTAACACGGAGGGTTTTAACAGTCACTGAGCAGCTTCTTTTGTCTGGAGGTCTGATTTTGCTGGGATAATTGAATGAAACTGAAATTGACGGGGAAGGAGCAAATGCTGTGTTCATGGCTATATTTTATAGGATGTTTGTTTATCTGTGTGTGGTTGATGTTACTATCGTAGAATGTTTTGGGTTGGAAGGGACCTTTAGAGGTCATCTAGTCCAACCCCCCTGCAGTGAGCGGGGACATCTTCAACTAGAGCACGTTGCTCAGAGCCCCGTCCAACCTGGCCTTGAATGTTTCTAGGGATGGGGAATCTACCCCCTCTCTGGGCAACTATCTTCCCATAAATACCTTAAACTGTTAAGCCAAGGGAAATTCTGAGTGGGCAGACAGACCTGGCAGTGCTCTGTCTTAGTACTCTATTTGTCATCCTGAGCAGGAGTAGAGGTGAGGTTAGAGAGGAAGAGTCTCCAATTAATGGAGGTCACTGGTGTCTAAGATCTGTTTCACTCTTTGAAAGCTTACCTGTCTCATTTCTCTTTTCATTTCCTGACACTGGAGAGAGCTCTGACAAGGAACACCTGTGGGATTAAGGGTGCTACTTCCTTCACATTCTCTTTTCTGGTGGTCTGTGAGATCCCTGTCTTAATAGTTTTAGGGGTGTTATTGGAGGTGTTAGAACTTACACTGCTGCTGCTTATGCAGTTTTTAACTTTGCACTAAGAAATTGTCTGAAAGTTGAAGTTTCTTGTATTAATTTTCTGAAGCTGGCCAGCCATGGCTGTTTCTGTGCATCTGTCAGAGAACTTCAGTAACGAAGTCTTGGCTGGCACCTTAAGGAGGAATGTTCTTCCCCCTTCTCCAGTGAAAAACACGTATGTGCCTGGGAAACTGCACTGATTCTATCTTGCCGCATTTTGCATGTTCTCTAAAAATAGCTATGGTGTCTTTCTGGACTACTTTTACTGCTTTTAGTTCTTTCCTACAACAGCAATACTAATCTGAGGCATTCTGGTCAGTGTTGATCTAAGTGCTGCTAATGCAGTGGGGTAAAATTGTGCTAGCTTTGTGCTTGGGCAAGGTGGAAGCATTGACTGTTTCTGGAGAGGCAGGAAAAACTCTGAACTGATAACATTACCTTTCAGAAATAAGGACTAGAAGTCACGTTTAGAAAAATTAGTTTAAATTACTCATGTTGCTGACTTAAATTGCACTCATTGTGGTAATCTGTGCTTGCAACTGGAAAGTAGATTTCCCAAGCATGATTTAACACACAAAGGTCAACTATCTGCTTTTGTGGCCTGTCATGTTTAAAATTACCGACTAGCTTGATCAGTTAAGCCAGCTAAGTGTTAGCTTCAGTCTCTCAGAAGCTGAAGTTCATAGCTTCACTGATTTCACTTCTGTTTCTTCTTAAAGGCTCTTCTACCTTTTGTGACACTTTCTGCTCACCAGTCCTTACATTTCTCATGGTTTTCCATTTAAGAATTTAATGCTTTCTCTGGTAAAAGCAGGATCAACAAGAACTGGTTTACTGACAGAAGTGAGCTAAAATAATAATAGTGTGAATGGAGGGCCTGATCCATTTTCCAGTTACCAGAAAAATTGAGAGGAGTCTTACTGTTATTTTCTGGAGGCATTTTAACAAGACCAGGGTTTCTGTCAAAAAGCCTTTCACCTACGTATCTGTTTACAGCCACTACAGGAGAAATGGTATTGGGCTAAGCAGACCTTTTGTCAGACTCAGCATGACTTGTTATGTTCTTCATCTCAGGTTATTAAAGGTTAAGGCCAAATGGCAATGGTTGAGTAAAAGTTTTATCTTTGAAATTCAGGTTGAAGTCTTCTAATATGTTTATAAAATTACTTGGGTTTAAAAAGGAGAGAGAGGGAATGCTGAGCAGGTGTGCAAAGAGAGGTGAACTGGCTGTGACCTGGACTTCCCACAAAGGCTGTGCTTGGAAATGTCATGTTTCCACCCCATGTTCTTATTTTGCCAACTTTGTAGCAGCTCTGTCTGCAAAGACCTAATCCATATACAAAGATCTCATTGAATATAGCCTCCAAGGTCATGAATAGTACTATTACAGTTTGATAGTTTCCTAAGACTTAAGAGAAACCAGCTACACTTAAGCGCTTTTTTTTTTTAGTGTTGACAGCTGCCAGAATTTTTTCTGTTGTTTCTCTGATGATCTACATATGTTTTTAGTGATTCTTCTTTTAGATTGCTTGCTTTCTGATTCAGTTTCTTTTTCTGCTGTGTTTTTAATTTCAGGCATAAAAAAGAAAAATTACAGAGTGACTTTCTACTTATGTCTAGTAGATAACTATTATCAAAATAGGTGTTTCTAAAAGAAAAAGTTATGCCTCTTCTGTCTTGTTTTTCTCTCCAGAAAAGATTTTTCTACTTCCAGGGAAAAAAAGAAGTTGTCACAAATAATCTATTTTCTTATTCATAGCACCTGTGACATTTGAAATCTTTCCTCTTCTGAATAGATTATTAACATTATTTTGAATTCTTGTTTTTCTAAGCTGAAGTTCTTACTGTCTTCTGATGATCTTTTATCATAAGCTTTTCAAAACATTGAACATGGTACTTGAACAGCATGTCTGTTTGTGGGGTTGACTTAGTGGAAATAAGTTTATAAAAGCAAATTGGTAAAAGCCACATAGCTTAACAGTGTGTTGCGTCTGTGCTTGGGAAGTAGGACATCTGTGTGTCTGAACATTTTTTGGTCTGCCTCATCAGCACAGCTGTCCATCTCCTTCCCCCCCCTGCAGTTTGGAAGAGTTTTCTGTTATATCCTCACAGACTCAATCACGACACTTTAACAATAACTAGAACAAACTTTCTTTAAGAGGCAACCTTGACTATTTTTTTCTCATTTAATTTAGAAAATGAAGGGAAGGGGAATGATGGGCATCAAAATACGGAGTAAAAGTATAGAGTCGGTATAGTGACAACTTCTGTTATCCTAGAGGGAGGACTGGGAGCTGGGAGAATGGAAGGAACAGGCCTGCATTGAGCTCCTGAGAACATGCAGCCTTGTGCCTCAGATGACCTGTTGTCGGTGGAGCATTTCATGGAGGTCATCCTGTGCAGCTGATGTTACGGTATCACACCTGTGTTTGGGGAAGGTGGAACTCTGAGATGTTTCACAAGTGGGAATGGGATTATGTATTTAACATCCTCATCCTCAAGGGAATAACATGGAGGTGAAATCAACAGCTGAACGTATGGATGGCAAGATGACTTTGTGGATTGCATAATGCGTTCTGTAAGAAATCATCAAGTTTGGTATCCTTGGAAGAAATGTAGGAGGGATTTGGGTGCTTTTGGCATGAATAGCGTTATATATACGTTTGGATAAGCTGAATTGTATGCTTCAGGGTGGAAGGCTTTTACCTGAAAAGGCAAAGAAACCCAGCTTTCCCCTCATGTCCAACACAGCATGGTCATACAGGTTCATGGTGGGAAATGTTGCCTTCTTCTGAGGAATCGATCATTTGCTGTTATGAGGTGGAGAATGTGAACTTGTGTGGAAAATCAAATCGTGTCTCCGAGTCTGTGTCCTCTAAGAAGTGACAAGGAACTGAATATATAAAACATTTTGTACTTTTGTCTCTAATTATGATCAAAATGGATATTAGTAGGGAAAAATCTTAACTGTAAGAAAACATGTTCTGTTCTTTAGTATGCTCTTGGTTTTCTTTGGTCAAATGAACTGAAAAGAGGTTACTATAGTTTTGTAAAAGCTTAGTTTTCAAGTATTTCTGAAAACAAAACCTGAATCATTTGCACTGAAGTGACAGTTCTTGCCCTGCTCAAGGATAAGCCAAAAAGTGTTTCATCACAAAAGTAGTTCAAGGTAATTAGTGCCTTGTTTCTTTAAATTAAATTAGAAGTGCAAAAATAAAACTCAAGTAAATCTCAAGGTGAAGAACACTCAAACCTTTGGAATTTTATCTTGCCTCTTTTGTCTTTCTTGATGTTCTAAACAAATAGATATTTTTATAATTTAGAATCCAAATATTCTCCCACAATGTTCTTTCCAGGAAATCAATAGTATAGAGGCACCTCAAACACACATTTGATAGTAGCGGAACGTCACTTACCTTTTTGCATTAACAAAGATTTTAATGTAAAGCTCTTTGGCAAAGAAGAATTGAGAGGAAGTTTATGACAGAGCAGATGTTTCTTTAAATGTGTGCTATTCTAAGTTAATGAATAACATTGAGCATTGACTGTTGTGATTGGAGTACTGTTTATTTTTTTTACAGCTATAGGTAAGGGTCTTTTAGTGTACCCACTTGAAACCTCTCTCTTCAAAATTTTGCGTGTAATTCTGTTAGCAGGCATAAATGGCTGAGTATCTGGTACTTTGACTTTTTCATGATGGATTTTTTTGCTGAAATACCTGTTTTCTCTTGACTTTTAAACACTGCAAAAATGAAAGGTTATTTTACTGAAATGTGATAATTCATCAATTTGCAAGCAGTTTCCAAGGGTTGAAATATCTTTTCCAACCAAAAGATAAATTAGTTAAATTTACTCTTTAATTCCGGTCTGTCTTTTCTTGCCAAATTTCTTTCCAGGTTGGAGAGCATTGCACGTAACCTCCTTTACCAGCTCTCAATCTTTTTTCCTTCCAGCTCCTAAACATATACTTGTTTGTCCCATGTCTTCCCCTTAAATTACACAAAAAAAGACTGAGAGTTTGAAAGGCAGAAGGGAAAGGAAAGTCTTTCCAACCGCTTTACAGATTAACAGAAAAAACATCCTATAAGAACCAATGTAGAGAGCTGAAGGTTTTTACATGAAGCCTCTAATATAAGACTTGATTCAGTGGGACTCCTTTTTGTGGTGTCCTATCTGGTGGTGTTCTGCTGCAGCTTCTGTGACCTGTTCTTCATTTAAGTGGCTGTACCCTCTCACCAAGGAAAGATTTTTGCTATTCCATTAGATTAAAATTATTTAGAGCCCTATTAAAACTTGCTGGTTTAATCCATGTAGCTTTGTGCTTTGGCCAGTCACCCTAACACTGTGGCAGAAAGTCACAGGTCTGTATAGGTAAAAATCAGGAGGCGGATTTGAACAATTTCTCATTTTGGCAATAAGGGATATCGCCTGGTTTATATTGAGGTGGCCTAGCACAAGCAGTCTGATACATAAACCTGGGGAGAGTTCAGAATAATCACCTGTTTGTGTCTTTTCTTTTTCTTTTTTATTTTACTTTATAATCTTTACAATGGTTTATTCATCAGTGTATCTTCAATATAGAAAAAAGAAATTGCTTTCTGTCAGCCCTCAATGTTATTATAAATTAACCTTGTACTTTGTTGCTGTCCACAAACAATCCAAGCAAAGACTCTGAACATTCTAACTTCACAAAAATAGCATGCATTTTGTTCTTCCTTTATAATGTGCAGAAGACAAGGTCACTCTAACTTTTCTAGTTACTAAGATATTGGCCCTGCAAGCTCGTTGTTTAATTCACTTACATCGGGCAAATGTTCGGCTTGAATTTTTACTGTTTGTAGTTGTATAAAATATTCATCAGTACTGTCAAAGATGCTGGTAGACATTTTGCCAATATTTGTCAAATTGGAATGATTTTCATTATACTTTTGATTGTTTTGATTTAACCATCAGCCTGAAAGTCAAAACTGATGTTTCTTATCTTTTCTGTTAGGACTGTTTTCTCAATTTAAGGAACTGCCACTTCTGTGCCGTTTGCAAAGTTATATTTGGAACAAGAAACCTCCGGTACATTGCAGTAGATCTAATTCTTTGTGTAGAAAACCTTCTCTGTAAATTAGGAAACGTTCGTTCTCCAAAAAGCAGTTCTTGAATATTCATCTCTTGAATTTTGAGTTGACTACCTGGTATTTTGATCCCATGACACCTCTATAGTGCTATGTAATTACGAGGTGGCTAGAGCAGACAGTTATAAAGACAGTCTCAATTTCTTTGAATATCCAAGAGACTTGACAGTTAAAGCCAGCTGAAACTGCAGGGAACTTCTGCTCTGATGTTGCCAAATCATTTTTGATAACTCAGTTTTGATGAGTTTGGCTTTAAAAGGTTAAATTCTGATGAATGGAGCTTGAATCCTCAAAGTTTTCAGAAGGGAATGAATTGTGATAGACACGAACACTGTCCTTATTCATAATTGTTCCCAGGGAGGGGTGTATTTGTTTAGGGTTAGACCGGAGAACTGAGTTTAGGCCATTTTGTAGCAGCTCCATACCTGATAGATGGATCCATGATTAAATATTTTATTGACAGATCTTTTTCCAGGTGGCTTCTCATTGGTGGCATTGTCAGTAAGTGATACAGTGATAAGTGGGGCATGCAAGACATACATCAGTATTATAACAACAGACAGCGGTCCATAAAGGGAAGATGTCAATAGTATTCTGAACTGTCTTTCGATCAAAACAGATAAACGTTCCCATCTGACTTCCAGGAACACACAGTCTAGCTTAATCAGAATAGTGTTTAGTAACATTCATAATTTGTATCATTTATACTAGATTAATGTAATGATTCATATGGGGGGAATTATGTGGATTGCTGTTTAAAGGCATTATTAAATTAGAAGACCCGAATTCTGTTGTTTTTGAAGCAGTACTCCTCCCAAAGCATTAACAGCTTTTCTATTCCCCAAAGGACAGTTTTTTACTGTCTTAAAAGAGTTAAATGATAGTGGTTTTAAGCATGTACATTTAGAATTAAAGTTCATGTCTGCATGTGTGTGAGAGCTCCATAGATCATTTTCTCTTTTTGTTGTCAGAGCAGTTTTCATTTTAAACCAGGTAAAAATGAGACCGAGCCTTACATATTTTTGTATTTCTTGTGGGTTTTCTCCATTTGGTTTTTCCTCAACTTTCTTTTCTGGTCTTATAAAACCTCAGTGGTCCTGTTCTGGTCTACTTTTGTCATGTCATTGACCAGTATTGTAAACGCCTGCTTTATTTAATGCTCTGCTGTGTTTTGTAATGTAAACAATTTAATAGTTGTGCAGTATTCAATGAGATGACAGTAGTCAATGATGAATGACAAATAATTGCCTGCACTGCTATGGGTTTTGTCAAGCTGGCAACTTAGACATTTCTTATTGAGGGTTTACAACTTTGACCTCCTTTGAATTAAAAGTTGTGCAGCAGATGGAGAAAATACCAAGGTAGTTTACCATACATTTTACAGTACTTAAACTAACATAAGATGATCAGAAATTTTATTATTTTATCATAGTAAAACTTTGTTATCTTAGTGTTGGGACATTAACTAAAGAATGGAGCTCAAACTCGGATCAATTTCTGTTAGGAGTTATGGTGCAGTTCTTAGCATATCCTTGGCTTCTTGCATTTCTGATGTTCTGAGACTTATTATCTATTCATATAGAATCATAGAATCATTAAGGTTGGAAAAGACCTCTAGGATCATCAAGTCCAACCGTCAACCCAACACTACCACGTCTCCTAAACCATGCCCAGAAGTGCCACGTTTACACATCTTTTAAATACCTGCAGGGATGGCGACTGTACCACCTCTCTGGGCAGCCTGTTCCAATGCCTGACCACTCTTTCAGTGAAGAAATTTTTTCTAATATCCAATCTAAACCTCCCCTGCTGCAGCTTGAAGCTGTTTCCTCTCGTTCTATTGCTAGGGTCCTGGGAGAACTTGAGAACTGTAGAAACAAGAAGAGGAATATAGCTGTCATACTTCTGTGTGTAAATGTTGCCACAATAAAAATAGTTTAGATTTTACATAAACAAAACATATTTCCACATAAACATCAACATTAAACTTGGTTAGTTTTCACCAGGTGGAATTAAGTTGATCATACATATAGAATAGTCTTAAATGTTTATGACTGGTAAAACAATTTTATATTCATGATAAATCTTCTTGTAAGTCATTTATAGTACATAGCTGAGGACTGACTTTTCTTTCACATGATAATTCCAGAGCCACTAATACAGGATTAGGTTGTTGGGATTTTTTCCCAATTTTTGCTTCATGATCTTTTTAACTTTTTGCATTAGTAATCTTTATGTTGTGCTAGCTTATTTAAGAGATCTAGCTGGAACTGTAATGGAAATTGGACCAAGCGGATATGGGACTATTAGGATAGAAAAAGGACTCATTTTTTAAGTTGCCTCTTACATCTTTTCCATGCTTTACTTGCCTTTGCTTTCAGGACCAAGTTTGCTTTGTGTAAGACAGAGTATAGAAATGGACAATAAACCTGAGCTGTCTCACCCTTCTCACCACCCTTTTCATACAGTATAGTAGTGGACAACTGATATCCGTGTCTTGACATCTGCAGATTACTTAAATGAGTGTCTTTAGGATAAAAGTAGTCTTCTGCTTGGTACTTGCATAGCAGGAAACATGCTGGCATGGCTGCGGAAGCGCATCAGAATCCTGTCACTGACAATTGGTGTTGATCTCTTTTGGTAGGGGGAGGTGAAGGGGTGGGAGGTGTGTGCAGAGGCAAGAACTGATAGAGCTGCCAGTTCAGGATTTCAGGGCTCAGGGATTCCAAACCTTTCTAGCATCTGATTATTTCTATTAACAAGATGGGATATATCTTTAGCAAGTGATGAGATTCTGCAGTGATAAGTGGGAGATGACAGTTGACCACTGGGCATATTCTTGTTTGTCTTCAACATGTTTAAAGCTGTTACTTTGGTGGAAATTCACACCTTTGTGACTGCCTTTAATTTGGGAATGTAGATAAAGGGAAATCTTCAAGACAGCATACTTAAGTGTGTGTCTCATGTTAAGAGTCCTGATGGGAGTCACCTCAAACGGGAAGATTGAACAAAAAATGCTAATCAGGCCAAAGAAAATTTTCGAAGAAGGGCAGTAGTGGGAGGAGGAATTAAGAGGGAGAAGAAATTAGACCTCTCTGCTCTAGTAACAGCGTGAACTTTCTTTTCTCCTGTTTCAGTCACAGAACATTCATTTGCAGCTAATCAGCTCATATCCTAGCCCAGTAGTGTACATTATATTTAATACTTAAGTCTCGAGAGACAAATATATATCAGTTATCTTAGAGATGTGCTTGTGCTTCTAATTAGGATACTGATGGATTGTTCCTGCCTATTTCTGGTACATATGCATATGCTGCATGCTGGTATGTCTGTCTGTTTGCTTCTTAACTTGGTATTGTATCAGCAGGAAAACAAGATACAGTAGATTGCCTTGTGATCAGAATTGGATTTTTCAATGAGTGCATTCTAGGCTATAAATAGCCTGTTTATATTAGTATTGTTTTGATAACTCCTGTTACTGATTACATTAAGACCTGGAGTTTATGAACAGCTGCAAGCACTTCATAATGGCACAGAAATGGCATCAACTGTTGAGAAACAGGCTGGGAGTTTGCAAGAATTTCTTCTCATAATCACTAGAATTTACTGCTATGTAGGGGGAGGTAAGCCCATGCAATGTGAAGGTTTTCTTATAACTCAATTGACAGAACTTTGGTATCAGTATGCTTTTCAGTCAGGCTTGAATCAGGCAATCAGTAGCAATTGCAAAAATAGGTGGCTGAAAAGCTTTGCTAGGAGCATGTGTAACAAGGCTTTAAGATCCCACAAGTTTGTGAGGAGAATTGACAAGGATGGAAAACTGCATTATGCTTTTTGATACTGTGAGATTTAGAGCTGTGTTCAGCTTTTAACCATTGTTCTTACAATATGAACCCCTCCATAATCATTCAAAGTGAGACAATCTGGTAAGAAAAGATTTTATTTTTTTTTTTTTTTTTACAGGCTGGTGTGATTTTCATTATTAGGCTTTTCTCTAACATCAGTCTCTCTCTGATCAGTGCATTGTAGCATTAGGATACAGGAGTAGTCTCTTCCATTTTGGTAAGCAGACAGGATCTGCCTAGTTTCTGTCTAGTACTCATTATGGCTAAAGGGAAAGTGTCCATATCCTGATTTTCATACTTTAACTTAGTTCCCATATCTGAAATTTTTCTTGTTGCACTTAATATTTATATCTGATTGTTCTCAATAAGTTATATTTTAAAGTTATTTTCTTCTTTGATATTTTCTCCAAGTATTGGGGGATGTGGGGGTGTGTGTGTGCAACTTGTTCAGGAGGTAACAGCTGTCTAATTTCAGATTGTCCTGAAAAGCTGTTTTACTTCTGCTGTAGCGTTGTATTAAGATTTGTGCTAAGATGTTAATTTTCTAGGGTTGATATGAATTGCTCAATTGGGATAGGCCTGGGAGAGAGCAAGGTCATTTAGACTTCTCAAAGAAGGAAAAAGAAGTGATTTAGAGAGTTGAAGATTGAGGGTCCTGCTTGTGATGCTGAAGATGAAGGTTTAAATAATTTCCTCAATTTGAAGTGATCTGGATAGCAAGTCACTGCTCTAAATTGAGCAAAGCTGGTTCTTCCAGCTGGTTGGTTCTTATAACCAATAATTCTGAAAAAAAAAAAAAAAAAAGACATATTTCACAGATAAATGTTTTCATTGGTGGTATTCTGATAGGCTCTAGTCCAAGATTAGTCACTTCTGTAATAGTAAATTATTTTAAGTTTATTGAATACAATAAACTTTGGAACATGGAGCTTTCAAAGGAAGTTTGCATGTTATATCCTCTGGGCAACTCACTGGGTAGTGAGATTCATTTTTACCCATGCCCACATAGCTACTCATTAGTATGATCTTAGGATAATATCCTCCTCATTCATGGAAATGAGGGGCAACCATGAAAAGGATATGCGGTGGGGTTTGGTGGTGTTTTTTTTTTTTTTTCCTTAACATAAGATCAAAGTGAGCTGAAAGAATTTTGCAAAAAGGTTCCTCTTCAGTTACTTCTTAGAAAGTTTTGTACTTTGTCCTTTGTACTTTTGACCATGAGACAAGGACCTTATTAAATAAAATTGAGGGTTAAGCATTAATAAATTTTTGAAGTAAGTTAAGTATCCGGTAGGAGTTTTGTAGCTTTGTTCTTTTTTAGGAAGCATTGGGCAAACAGGTAGAAGACTCATAGGTATGAAAGATAATGTCAGTCTTGTAATGCTCCTGTTAACACTTTGGCCATAGCTGGCAAAAACTTACACATTCCAATTTTCTATGAAGTCTATTCTTTACGTAACTGCTGTGTCAACCAAGCCATATAGAAGACATAAGGTATTCTAAAGTAAGAAGTCTTTGGAACAGCTGCATGATGAACTATCATGGTTGAGTGTTATTTTTCTTCTGGGATAGAGACTTCCCAAATCCTGAATGAGTTTATGAAACAGGAACTACTCGGCTTTTCAGGCCCAAAGGAGAGGTATTTGTAGGATAACTGCGAATAAGCAGTATGTAAGTTAGTGGAGAGGAAAGGACTGAGCAGGTCTAGGCCTTTCCTGTAGAGGAATTGTGGAGAAGTGATGAAAAAATACTCCCAATCTGTGTATTCAGGGCTTATAAATTGGTACAAACCTTAATCTCTTTTAATCTCTTCTAAACAATCCCAGCATTACAGTTTTGAAGTAGGGATTATACTCACCTAAATACAGAAATCATGACCTGGGAAATTATTCATATAAACTCCCCTAAATAAGATCTTAACAGAATATATACTGGTGTGACTCCGAGATAAAACATGTTACTGATTCTGTCCAAGCAGCCTCAATGTACAGTGAGGAAAATACATGGTTTGTGGAGCTTTCATACTTGCTTGACTGACTGCTGTTGGTTGATTTCTGCGTAACAGAAATACTAACATGAGAAAGGTTTCTCTTTCTCAAATGCAACTAGCTCCTTCAGAAGACAAACGTATGGAGAGAGCAAAACCGAAGCCAGTGATTCAGCCGTGGCACCAAGAAACCGCGTATGTGTCTTTGTCCACTCACTCTCTTCCTACAACCTGTGTTTCTCTTTGCTTTGGTTCTTTGTGTATTATTAAACACATTTTCCTGTGGAAGACTAACACTTGATAACAAATTGTTTTCTAATACAACCAGCCTGTAATCTTGACTGTCAGAAAGTACAGTTGCTGAGTATTTTTATCCAAGAATCTTAAATATGTTTAAGGGTCAGTTTGACCCAGCTATATCATAGCTATACCAGGGGGAAGAAGGAAGCTGACACATGGGTAAGTAATTCAAGGATAGCATTAAGAAGAAGGAGTTCAGTGTTCGCATGGTACGTGTTTCTTGGCCAGCAAAAGGACAGCGATCTGCTGAGAACTATGAAGTGACATATTTGAAGATGGCTTTTTAGTGCAGGGTTTGCTGTCTAGGGTTATCTTGCTTTGCCCTTAAACTGCACCAGCATGATGTGTTGTTTGTAATGCCTGGCTCATTCGTGGAAAGGCTGGAAGAGAAAGAGCTGAAACCGTGGATTGTGCTGGTTCTTTCTTGTGGTGCATTAATCTCTTAAAACAGAAGCATTTAGTAGGTGTATAACTGAATGAAGAGACAGAAGAAGAGAGATGATGATGGCTCAAACTTCATTGTAAAGTTCCTAGGTATGTTAAAACATATATGTGGCTTTACAGGTAATATAGGCTGTGCTAGCGCAACTGTTTCTGCATAGGAATTAATAATTATCAACCCTCTAAGAGGGTGTATGTTCTGTTTGAGTAATAAGACCTGTTACATTCCTTTGTATAAGGGACTATAGGAGTAGAAAGACAACTCCTCAGTCACTTTGAAACCTTTCTTTTGTGGGGCGGTTTTAAAGAAAATAGTTATTTGCCAAACATATGCAAATGGCCTTATGCAAAAAATAACCCTGTATATGTTTGCACTGTCAAATTGATCATATTAACTGACTCTTCTTCTAGTAAAGAGACAAAGTGACCATCTGTGCCAAGCGGACAGGAGCACTCTCTCAAGGAAATGCAGATAGTACCACAAATAACTTACCTGACTTTATGCTGGTCTTGTGTAATAATCTTCTGCCTTAGCTTAAAGAAAAAACAAGTACAAAAAATAGCAAAGTTTTTTATAAACGTTAATGAATTTACATTTTCTAGAATTTTTTTTATCTACAGAAGCAAAAGTTGAGTCTGATTTGCTCTTGTTACCTATAAATGCCCACATTCCTGCGTTATGTCTGGCAGAGCCAGGAATAGATCAGCTGTTGTGACTCCATATCCAGTGCCTTAAGTACATCACTGACCTCCCTCTACTAGCAGCATATCTCTGTTCCATATGTTGTTATAAAACCCTTACTTGGAGCTACTAACTCTTACTAAGAGCTTTTCAATTTTTGCCCACTCAATTTAGTCGTGCTTTCTTTAGTGGCAAGAAGTGGAAGTGGTTTATGTTTTGAAGTATCTAAAAAGTATCTGCACAACGTTTTCAGAACTGTATCTGGTAGCTTAGTGACAAAAATAGGAGCGAAAAGCTGCCTGAACATATTCATTTTACAGAGCTCTCAGGCAAGTGAGCTGGATCTGATTTCCTTCCTGTCCACCAGCACCAGCAAAATTCTTTGCAAACCTGCCACAGACAAGTCAAATCTTTTACCTGTAGAAAAAAAAGTAATTACATATGTTTCCCTGAAGGCATAATTGGCTTTCAAAGCCTTTCTATATCTCACACCTATGAATAGAAATCCTCTTGGATTTCAGATGGTAAAGTGATTCTGCAAGGCTTGCACTTAGCAGTTGAGATGTATTTTATTTTATTTTTTTAATGTTATTTTAATTTTATTTTTATTTATATTTTATTTTACCTTATTTTACCGTATTTTATTTTACTTTATTTTACCTTATTTTACTTTACCTTACCTTATTTTATTTTATTTTACTTTACTTTATTAAATTGGTGTTCATGAAATTTAAGAGATGAAGGTATTCTTCAGTGTCATTTTTAGTACTCTTGGGTGCAGCTGATGTGTACTTTCATTAGCATAAGTAAATTACTGCAATATTTTTGTTTAAAATCAAATCAGATCTGAATATTGGACTTTTATTACAAAGTCAAGCACAACACTTAAGTGTTTGCGTACTTTCTAAATAGGTCTGTTTTGTATATTGGACTGGAGAAAATAAAATACAGATAGTCTCCCTGAGGAAAATAATCCTCTGCTTCACCTTGCAGACAAAAAATAGGTCAGTATTATTCATAGGATAAAAAGCTGCACATGCTTGTCAAGAGTCAAGGACCTTCAGTACCCAGGGGTAAGGGAAAATTGCTTGGGTTATTTTTGTTTCTTTCCCAGTGAAGCCACTAATGCAATGCAGTGAGATGTACAGTTACTGTTTCCCAAACATTTTTCTGTAAGATCCAAGGGAAGTAGATTGTAGAGGGAGTTTTTTGTTCTGGTGCTGCAAACATATGTGTGTCTAATACCCCTGGGGGTAAAATGCCTACAGGATCAGGCTGTGGTACCACAAGTTGTTTTTTGAATCTTAAAGCAGAATTTTGAAGCTATATCATAGAATTTTGAGAACATGCTCCCATAGGAAATAAAAACTTTGTGCCTGAAAGGTAAAAACCTAATTGCAAACACTTGACATTTATCATAGCGATGTCTAGTAGAAAAGGATATTCATTCCAAATGTTACAGAATTAACACTTTAAACTTGATCTCTAGAATAGTTTTTTATTCTTCTGATTTCTCAAAACAGTCATAAGGATTTTGGACTGGAGCTTAAGAGAGAAAAAGAAAAGTAAATAAGTACAATACCTTAAACCTAGAAGATATGTTGCTAGGCATCTGTTGCTGCTATAGGCTCAATGTAAAATGAGTCAAAGTTAAAACTGAACCTTTATTATTGAGCCAAGGAAATGGCTAATATCTTCTGTATTTCAACTGGTTTTATGGCTTTATTAAAAGCTCTTGTTTTAAAGCTAACTGAACAAGGAACAAATGTCTGTCTCCAAATTCTCCTTGTGACTTGGCATCAGTTTCTTATCAGGCTTTTTCCACTGTGTATGTCTCAGTCAAGGACAACAGGTTTAGAAAGTTTAGGAAAATACTTGTCTTTACTTCCTATTCCTTGGAAGTGTTTTATTACTATTGGAGAGCTGCAGGTAAAATGTCATTGTGTTGAGCGCGTTAGTTTTTGGGAAGGAGCTGTGTTGCTTTTCTGTTTATGGTGTTCTTGCTCGTCAATTGAATTTACCAAAGCCCTACTGATATTAGTATTCAGGAAAGTAATTTAGCATGAAGATAGATGCTTTGAATCAATGGATTCTGAAGTATCTTACTGGTGGTGGTGACTTGTATGTCATTTTTGCCGCTTACAAAACTCTCAAGACAGAAAATTACATGAAATCACATTGTTTATCTCAGACTTGCCAGTGTATATTTTTTTACATCCTGGAGAGGAGATTCTTTTTCTAGACATTTTGGGATTACTGCAGAGTGTGCTGATCTCCAATTACTGAGGGAAAAACCACTATCAATATGAGCTAGTGAATTTTAGCATGGTTTAGCATGGTTTATTTGCCAAGTCAGTTCTGAATGCTTCTAGGACATATACATCAGATGTGTGCTAAATAATAGACTTCCAGTAACTTTCTATGAAACAAAATACAGTAGTCTGTATATCTGATACATTATTGTTTGAGATGTTAGGCATAAAACAAATAATATTTGCAGAATATCTGCAGTCTTCACCTATGGTGAGCAGTTTCTGATGCAAATTGCTTGTTCAAGAGTTATAAAGGCAATATCCAATATAACAATTTTAACATCTGTTTAATAATTTGGTTTACAATAGGATTATTGATTACTCATGCTGCATGAAAACAGGAAACTGTTTTTCTGCTGTTAAGCATGTTACAAGACCTAAAAAAAAAAAGAGTATAGCTTGCATTGTCATATAGGCAATGTAAATTCTTACCCTTTCTGACAAAGAAGGAAAGAAAAAACCCTGGCTTCCTTAGTAGAACCACATTAATGAAACTAGACTTGTTAGGCAGATATTTGATACATAAAGTGAATATGTGAGTGAGGGTGATCAGCAACTTGAGTTCATAAAACAGTATTAAATTTCACTCATTTGTAACATCATACGTGCCACATTTGCAGGCCGTTGTTGCATTGCAAAGGCAGAAATTGCATTACTTTAGGTAAAAGGGGAGTTTTGCTGCTGCTTTGAATAAAGGTAGTTAAGAATCATAGACTTAAACTCCATGCATTCAGTGCGTCTATTCTTATGCTCAGTTACTTTCCTGAAACCGTAAGATCAGAAGTACTGAAGAATATTTTCTTTTCTGGAAAAAGGCGGGGGGGAAGAAAACAACATCAACACTATAACCATTCAGTGTAAAGTGCTAGAATACAGTCTTTAATGATTTGCTGTTTTGTTTTTTGTTTTGACAGTGAAGACAGGGTTCTGAGTGATAGAAATGCATGTTGTTCTGCTTATTTTTATAGCCAGAGATATCGGTGTGGGCCTTTTCAAGGACAGAAGATGAGCGTTCAAGCTCATTGGTTGGTTTCTAGTTAGTCCTACCCGAGTGTCTGCAGAGTTATGCCCATAACTCTGCAGAAATGGGTATGGCGTTTAAGTCAGTCTTGTAATTCTGACTTTAGTATGGGTTGTTAATATATTTGCTTAATGTAAATAAACAATGTTTAAAATAAACAGGGCTATATTTAATTTTTCATTTATTTTATTTCTCTAGTGTAATAAGAATTTTTCTTTTCTGATAAATGTAGAATTTTTATTTTGTTATGTGAAATATATGTTTACATAATATATATAAGTATGTATATGTACGTAATTCTGTACCTTATGCAAGACATTGATTTTGCTTACAGATTAATGTAGTTTTTAAATATGAAGTGTCATAATTACATTTCCGAATATTAAAATATGCCTCTCTAGAAGGCTATGATACTGTTCCTAATGGAGGATTATTGGAGTCTGCTTCCACAGGCTTTGGATCAGCCGTAAACACGACGTGCTTTTTCCTCACCCTGTCTCTCTTGCTAACACCTTAGTAGTGGATGGTCCATCCTGTATTTTGTGAATCAGGGTAACACTGTACAGTGTTTCTCTGTAACTGCTGTAGCTTGCCTTTTCTGTTATCTCACTAAAAACTGGAAGCAATGCAAAATGATTACACCTATGTACTAGGATTGCCCAGTGTATCTTTATGCATTGGGGGTATCTATCAAGCTAAAAAGACACGTGGAAGTTAAGTATGGAAATATGACTCTCTGCTAAGCCAGATATATTAACTTCTAAGAAGTTAGTTCAAACAAAATGTAATTAATTCATTAGTTTGATTTATTTTGTAAATGTGTAGATATTTTTCAAAAATTCATTGCTGCATAATGTGCCTGAACCACTGTTAATAGACTCTTCTGTTACTCAGAGGCTTTTAATATACCAGGAGTGTGAAAAATGAAATTTCACTGAAATATTGCTACAGTATTAAATGGTTCTCATAAGCAATTTACACAGGACGCAGCATATACTTTTTATGGTATAAGTCCAGTGGGTCTGTAGTATATGAGCACATAGCTCTGACTGATTTGGGATGTATGGTATTCTTTTGGATTACTTCATTGTTTGAGTTGGAGGGGGAGCACAATGTTAGTGCGATTGGTACAGACTATATTATGTTACTCTCTTAATAACATCATATACTATTACTCTGGTATAGTAACTTGCCTTTCAGATTTAGATGTGTGCAATATGTACTCTTACATGGTCTTATCCTACCAATTTGGTATATCTCTGTTACACTCCTCAAAAATACTCTTCTAAAAATTGTGTTTTAAGTTTAACTTCTCAGCTCTCATTCCCTCAATCCTGTGGTTCCCCCCCTTCCTCTCTCCCTCCCCCCCAGTATCCCACCCAGTCTCAAATCGTCAGTTGTCATAGTTATTTTTTGGCTCTTTTTTGGTTATTTGTATGTTAGGAGATGGAGGTCTCTCGTCTTGCAGTGTGTAGTTGTATTGGAGTCCTTTGGTATGCACACAGCAGTACTTCATGCTGTGTGGGAGGGGAGAGATGTGTAACTTTGCTCAATGTAGCATTCAGAGGCTAGGAAACTCAATTTTAACTGTACTGTGTATTTTAATGGATTGCTTATCTTTTTTTGCTATTGAGAGGTGAGCATCATTCTCCAAGGAAACTTAAGGGTTTTTCTCTTTTGATAAATGCATGGTGAATAATTCTATCCTATTTTAAAACACAAATATTTTCACACCACTATTAAATTAGCAGTCAACAGTTACTGGCTTTACTTCTCTTTATCTGTGTACTTTATAAGCCCAAAATAAAAACCATGGAAGTAGAAGTAGAAGGAGGAAGCACAGGATGTTGCCGTAGGTAGGTATTGGGTTACACAGAGTTGCAAAAATCTCCAAAGGCATGTGTCTGCACTGAGGCTCACTGTATGCCAAATTTAATAGTCCTGTTTATGCTTGTGATGTTTGTATCTATGCATGTAGAATTCATCCTAAAAGTATCTCTTCTCTATATTCAGAAGGTGGTTTTGTTATTTCCGTAGCGATACCCTAATTTGTGGAACTGGACTACTGCAGGGAGGGAAGGCAGGAAGGCAAGCAGGAGGGAGCCTTGCTTGCAGGGGGTAACATTTGTGCATGCATATGCGTGTATAAATTTCTTTCTGTTTCTCATGTACATTAGAACGTTAGACATCATGATCTCTGACTTAAAGCAGTACAACTTCCATTTTTTGTAATGCAAGAAGGATCTGGAAATGTAAAAATCTTACGTTAGCACTGCATAGTCAAGAGAAACTTAAGCATTAGCTCATAAAATATTATTTTAGGCTATTGATCATCCCCAATGATTATTTCTTAAATTCATAGAATGGGTAATTGTGTAAGAAGTGAAGTTTAATTATGGTACTGCAAAAATTGCATGGTTTTTTTCTTTCTTTTTTTCCCCTCACAAAAGGTAGAATTTTGCATTATCAATATGCTAATCTGGCTGTCCTGCCACTTTCTTGAATACATGGGTTTTTCTCATTTTCATTCCAGATACCTAATATGCTGCATCCAAAGTTATTTCATACTTCTTTCTGTGTTAAAATCTGATATGAAGTACTTATCACAGTTGACGTGTTTCTATTCCTAAGTAATATATTTTTAACTAAAGCTACAGGGCCTCGTTTAGATTCCAAAGGGTCTTTTAGCGCAGGCAGAAAAAACTCGCTTAATAAGCATGGGGAGTTATGCATATTGAATACTATTAAAACCAGGTTTATAGTGTGTATCTAGACTAGACATATAATTAATCCAACATCATCTTTATCTTTTGTATGAATAACTTTGTTCTTCTCTAAAATGTTTTTAAGAAATTAGATTTTAGAGGTCATAATGCATTCAGAGCATTGTTTCACAGTCAGGTAAAGACCAATCACTTATTCAAGATAAACACCCACAAGTCTACTAGACTTCTTATGCGATAAGTAGTACTACTTCTGCACCTGATGTTGCATGCAAGGTGTAAGACCAGTGAGAGTTGTAGTTTTTTCCACAGCAGCTGGGAGCTTCATAGCATACTAGGTCACACAATGCCCTGTGTACATAGGTGGTATGTATTGCAGCTGAATAATTTCCAGTGATTCTTGAAGAGATTGCATAGTGTCTTTTAAATGGAAGAAATATTGATTAGAAAATGAGGATATGGTTTAGATTGCTCAAATCTAGGACTGGTATAAGCGTGAAAATTTTCAAGATTCTCTTTATTCCATCTATTCTTCTGGCCTGAAATCACATGCTGCTTTAATCAACACTTGCCCCCCCCCCGAAAAATGGTCACTTAAGCCAAGTTGTACTGAGAATTAGTAATGTATGTCTGCAAGGCTAAGAGCATGAAAGTAATTTTTCGGTGTTGCATTTGCGTTCCCTGAGATGAAAGGCCAATGTGCTAATCCAGGAATTTTACATAAGGCACTTTAAGTGACATGATAATGGTGTCATTAAATGGATACCTTTTATAAAATAACTGGAGGCAGACAATACATTCATGTATAAAACATTTCTCTAGAAACAGTTTGAAAAATAGTCATTTAAAGATGCATAAACCACACCCATGCCCTCTTTGTCTCTTCTACAGTAATAAAAATAAATACAATAATAAATAATATAATAATGAATAAAATAAGGTAAAAGAAAGGGTAAAATCCCACAAAGATTTGAAGACAGATGAGAGGTTTAAGTGGGGGATGGACTTGAGAGTGCTTTAAATACTTCAGGAGCAGTGGTCAGAAGACCTGTGGTGGATGAGGTGAGTTATTTGAACCACTGTAAGGTCTTACTCCTAATTGAATGTTTTGTTTCATGACTTATTGAGGGATCTGAGTGAGGATAGTGGGTATAACCACAGGTAAAGCAGTAAGATGGGCTTGACTGGAAATTAGATCTTAGAATAAATTAAGAGGAAAAAGCATCAGGATATGCTGCTACTGGATCTGCAGAGTCTGATGCAAATAGTAAAGGGTTTTGAGCCAGAACAAGAGTTGAGGAAGGTTGAGGAGGAGGAGTATATTTGGGAATGGGCAGAGTTCCACACTGACTTCAGGAGACTGGTAGTGTGTTTTTTGGAAGAAGTTCATGTTTAAAATTGCTAGAAGGCCAAGCTAGTATGTAGGCACAAGGAAAGGTCTTGCCACCTTCATGTATTTAACATGTGCCAAGATGGCTGTGTGTTGTTTGGGGAGATGTGGAACTTTTGCGTCCTCTTGATAATACATAAAAACTTGTGAAACCAGTTTTGTAAGTGTCTCCCTCAGATACTTGTTTGAGGGAGCATACAACTTTCATGTTAGCTATGAAAAGATTAATGAACTGCCTAGAATTCAGTCATCTGTCATACTGTACTTGCAGATACTAAATTACCTACTCATGATAGAAGCTGACACTAGATTCAGTTTGTGAGTGATGGGGAAGGAGGAGGGTGGCAGACTAACATTTTCTGTGATTGTGGAAGAGATCTGGTTAGGTCCAGGGACTTCTTAGGAGAGAGCTACTGACAGGGCCTCCTCAGGGGAAAGTATTGCAGGACTTTTCCTGTCCTTGATGATGTTGGCCAAATAAATCTAGATCTGATCCTATATTTAAGAAACATTCTGGGACCAATTTTTGCTTTGAATATGTACTCTTTATACTCAAGCAGGCACCTAAAAATGGATTCTGAAACAGCAGTCATATACCGGTTGGCCAGTCATGTTTCCTGCTTTGAATAACATGAAACCAGTAAAGCTTTCTACCATTTTTATTGTGTATAAAATTGATCCCATATGTATAAATGAAATCAAAATTGAATTAACTTCAGCAGTCCCTATGGTTCAGCTACTGGGGTGGAGAGGGAGTTTTTTTTCTATCCTGTGATATTCCAGTCTCTACAAGCAATCAAATTTTACACTATATTTTGTACACAAAATCGTCAGTGATACTGGAATTTAAAATGTATAGCACTATGCTTCATAGTTGCCATGAAAGGTAGATAGGGATGTATGTATGTGCGTGTGTGTGTAGGAGACAGTGAGTAATAAGTGCACAGAGCTTTTTAAAAAGTCTTTTAAAATCTCAGTGGTTTAATACACTTGGTCATTACTTGTCTCTTGTATAGTTTGACAAGGTTTAGTGACACAATTAACGTTGCACTCTGTTTCCTTTCTGTCTTCAGTTCTTGAACAAATCTTTGATATGTTTTTCAGTTTCTTCTTGCCTTCTTTGAACATCTAACATTCTTCATACAGTAACCAAGGAAATTGGCAGTGTTTAGTGCCCTACTCTGCTCATAATCCTTTTGTGTTGGCAGAAATCCTTTGGAAAAAAAAAATGGCTTTTTCATCAATTTAGGAAAGTGCTTGGCCATTTTCTAGCTCTAGTCTCTTGAATAAATTAGGCGTCAAGAAGTCAGAACTTGACCTTCAGACTGTGTTATCTAGCCTTGAAGTATATCAAGAGCTATTTCTGAATAGTTATTTCTACTGGTAGTAAACCCTGTACTGATTATGCTGCATTGCTGCAGGGAGGGAGAAACTCAACAAACTGCACACAAGATGTTGGCATCAGTCCTATGCAAAAAATCAAATTTCCCATACTTATATGCCTTCTGTGTGTGTTACTTTCAATGTGCTACAATACATGGCAAGTACCTGAAAAATTAGAATATTTTATTTACTTTTGATAAATTGAAGATACACTAATGTATACAAAGAAAATCCATTACCTTGCGCCAAGGAATTATTCATATTTAAGCTCTCTGTCTTCCTCATTTTCATGCTGTTGCTATGGTACTGGCCATGCCCTGCGCTCTCCCACTCCTTGTTTTTCTGCCCGTGGGTCAGGAACAGAGGCAGGACCAATCCAACAAAACACCAGCGGCCTTAAGGACCTTAAAAAAGAAGTTAGGACTGTATGATCAAAACTTCTGAACCAATATAATTCTATTGTGACACTGGAAATTTTACCCTGGTTCCAGTCCCTCTTAGTCTCTTACGCTTGGTAGTGACTTCCTAAAGTTTCTTTTTTGAAGTTGCCCTTATTCAGTTGCCTTCAACCCTTTTATTTATGATTACATTATGTCAAGGCAACCTGGTTTTCATAATTTAAAGTAGGTATATGAGAACAGATTTATTCTGGCACGGTATAGCACATAATGGGTGCCTAGGGAACAGTACAATACGAGGCAAGTCACTTCCTAAGTCACACTTTCCAAGAATACATGCCCAGTTTCTTGAGCCAGAGTTTATAGGCTCTCATCATATGTCTCGTATTTCATCATATTTCTCATAACATATTTCATCTCCTCTCTCTGGCAGGTCCTAATGGCTTTCTTGGACTGCTGACCTATATCTCTACCAATACACATGCTTGGGCATAAAAAATGTTAACTTTGGTTCATTTCTTTTCCATGCCTTGCACATCCCTGAGGTTACAACTTTCTGCTCTTTGTGTCTTTGCTGATACCTTTTCTGTTTGGCACCACTGAAATTGTTAGGAAGGACTGAGTCCGGGCAGGAAGTGTTCAGTTGACACCCTTAATGCTTTTCCTTTATTTCCTACTAGAGTCCTCTTTTTCCACTGTTCCTCAGCATGCTCTGATTTCTTCATAGTGCTTTTTCATCCCTCTTGTTGCATATTGTATCATTTCCACCTCTGACCTTTGCCCTAACATCATGCTTTTTTTTTCTTAGACCACTTAGGCTGCTTTTCTGAACTAGTTAATTCCCTCTCCCAGAGGTTAGCAATTAAATAGTATCTAGACTGAATAGCAATTGGAGCCTTCTGCCTCTCTTATATTAACTTGACAGCCAATCTTAACTAGCTCATGAAATTATTCACCAGCTGCCTATGCACCCCTCAGTGTTGTCATTTTTCGTTTGGTCCTATTGATTTTAACTTGTTGGATTGGTGTCTGTCACCATCCTTTCAGGTAACCTGTTTGACAAGGCTTTTAGGATGATCATAACACAGATAAAATACATACATTTATGATGATATGACCATGGATTTTGTGTGGGGAAGAGAAGCAGTAGCCAGACAGCCCAGAATACCTCTGAATGTAGGGTAGTACAGCACGTGTAGAGATGAGAAATGTGCTACTGATTTCTCAGTTTCCCTGTATGACTAGAGGATGTTCAGTCTATATACCTCATTTTCATTTTAGAACAAATGATTAGAGGTGAATATTGTCAAAATACACTGAATTTCTGAAATTATTAGTCTCTCCTTACTACTACATCGTCCACTTAACATTATTTTTTTGTTCCACTTTGTTTGCTTATTTTAGTGTCACCTGCATTAGATGACTATTACATTTTCGCCAACAATTACAGGGCCTGATTTCCATGCCCAGGTACCCCAGGTCATCTTTTCTGTTCCTGTAGAGGTTTGGGTTTGTTGGCAGAATTTGATGACAAACCTGTGATAATGCAACAATGTACAGTTGAAGGTTTTACATGGTTTGAGTAGACTTACTAGCTTTATTGCAGAATGTACTCTTTATTTGGATTTTATGCTGTGGCCAGAGGGAGCAATCCTATGTGAATAAAATGAAAGGCAAGTTGAAAAGTGCTGAGGGATAAAATGTTCTGTAAGAATAGCTATTCTACAGCAGTTAAACCTTGCTGTTATATACCACCAGTGACTAGAAACAGATACCCAGAGACAGTGCTGGGCTGGAGGGATGTTGTAGTCTGACCCAGCAAAGCAGGTTTTTTGGTCTCATACCAAATGGGAAAGTTCTTCAGCATTCTAAAACAACTATTTATTATAGTGGGTTAATAACATCCATAACCTTTGCCATATTTGCTCTGGACATTCCTTGTACCACTCCAGAAATTCTGAGGAAATTTCCATACTGTATCTTCTTTAGCTAAAAATGTAAACTTTGCTTAGTGTTACAGAGTCTACATTCTGTTTTCCTTTGGTGACCTCCATGGGAATACATAGGTGATAAAGATGATAACAAAGGCATTCTTTGCTTTGAAGCTGTGTTATAATTCAAGTCAGAACTTCTGTACAGAACTGTAGAAGTGAAAGAACGTTTTAAGAAAAAAGTATTTTTTTCTTTTATTTAATAAATTTATTTTAGGACTGCTGCAAAGGAAATGAGGAACTAACTGGTCTCTTAGTGGTGTTATTCAGAGACTTGGTCTTTCTCAGCTTCAGCATGAGATCTGGTCTACTGAGAAACCAGCACCGTAGCGCGAAAAACCTGGAAGAAACAATAGGTACTTCTTTTTATAGCTGGTATCTCTTCAGAAACATAGAGTGCAGCCAGAATGTGGCAGTAACAGATTTGCTTTCTCTTGTGCTGGAACACAGCATTCTATTTATCTTTGACAAGCGAAGGATATGTTGGACAAACTGCACTATTAAATACAGAAAGCCTCATTTAAATAATGTTAGTGATTTGACATAAATAGGGACAAGCTATTCAAACATGAGGCTGATAACATTCTGCCCTTAACTTTGTTGTACACAGAAAACAAAGCCACTAAAAGACACTGTTTTTCATACTGAACTTGCTTTCTCCCCCGATCTTCATACATGACTTCTTGGGAAAGTAGAGTTGTATGTGGATAATTTCTGCTAAATTTCTAGTTTGGGGGATAAAGAACACCGGTGCACTGGGAACTTCTTTCATTTTCTGTTCTATTTCCCAAACTCATTTTTTAAAAACTGAAACACTGAAGTTCCTCCTTCAAGTCAGATTCTTCCGATCTTCTAGTATGATTTTTCCATCCCATCCCTCTTTTTAAGTCCAGTTAGTCTAACTGGATATTTTTCCATCAGTATATGGTAAGTGCATTCTAAATGTTGCTATTATATATCATAAAATGTAAAGCTGTGTATTACTATTACATATATAAAAGCTATGTAAAGTTAAGACTTAGCAGGCGGTGTGGAAGCAAAGGACTGAAATACTAAATAACATAAGTTTACTAATAGGGCTAATAAGATGTTCACCTCCACTGAATTAACTTTTCATGAAGAAAAGTTCACGTGAAAGTACGCTCTTATTAACATTACTGCAGTAATCAAGTCTGGTCTCAGTATTGATCTCTTCAAATGAAACAATAAGGCTTTTGAACTTTTTTCATAAAAGACTTGGTTTGGGGTCAAAATATGACACTCTTAGCCACTACTGAGATGAATTTTGTACCTTGCTAGTTATTTTAGCAATTTTCTGTGGATTTCTGAATAAATATTAAGGTAGCTCCAAGTGAAGATAATGGGTCATAGAGCATGTACATTTGGCTTAAATAACTTAAGCTTTGTACTGTGAGTTGTATTGGTTGAACATACTAAACTATATGAAAGAGCATGGTGATTCTGAGAATAAGAGGGGGTAGTGCGTGGCTAGAAGGGAGAGAGTAGCTTCTGTACAAAGGTACTTTTTTGGAACTTGGATTATGTTACGTTTTCCACTGAGTTCTACAATTACTTTCCCTTGGTTAAAGAATTTTACCCAGGTTTCACTGTATTGTCATCATTATTGATTTATTTTTAGTGGGTAGGAAGATGTAAAACTCTGTCTTCCTAACTGAGAGCTACCTGTCTGTGTGCTGGGTTTAGATTAACCAGGGAGCAATGGGTGCTGCGTGATGAGGTTGAGAAGTGACCTACATTTGATTAACTGTCTGTAAGTAAGGAGTACATAGAAGACAGAAATAGGGAACCTTTTACCTTTCCCAGGGTCAAGAGTTTTTTCAAATACCTTTGTGTGAGATGTTAATGTACACACTTAGCATTACTCAATAATGTAATGAAAAATAACTAAGACTTATTTTTATCATGGCTTGTAAGACGTGGGTTCTCCACTCTGGTTTGAAGGTTAGTGTGAGTAAGACTCTGAAATTACTTGACTATGGCCAGATGTTCTAAAAATGAACCGTTCATTCCAAGTATATTTTGCAGTCTCTTCCTCCATGACTGTTTAATCTTCAAAATAGCTCTTCTTTTTGAAGGACTTGGGAAAAGTTATTGATACTAATCAGTGAACTGCATAACCCCACAGAGATTTTTCAGAAGGATGATGATTACTCTAAGCCAGTTTAGTAACTGCTATGAACAAGATGGTGAAAAGTTTTCATAAATTTAAGACTGGATTTTCTTCTAGGAAGACACAGATTCATGTGATGTTAGTAGATTCTTACCTATCTGCCTGGCAACAGTGGCTCACAAATTCACAATGCAACACCCCAAAATTAATCTGCCACAATAGCCCTTGCGCTTTTCCCCTTTCTTAGGACTGAGCAGAAGTTTATACCCTGTGCACACCCGATAAAGTAATAGATGGAGCCTAAGCCTCCATTTTTATTGATGTTAAGATAGACTGAGGTTTGCCATTTAAGTTTCTTTAAATTTTAGACTGTATAACCTTGTGTTAACTGTTTGGTTTTTGCCTTTTCATTTCCAGTGTCCCCTCTTTTTAAACTGGCAATCTTATTTCACCTCTAAAGGCTAGATTCTTCCATATCGGTTTTGAATAATTAATGCAAATAAATCATTTAGCTGCTCTGCAGTGTGTTTATTTTGTATAAGTGATCCTTTGACTGCTTAATCATCTAGCAAACATGTTAATTTTCTTTTATTTCTGCTATTCCATGGAATTGTGTTATTTGAAAATTTTGCTAATGATTAAATTTCCTCACAGCTTTCTAGTTATTCATACACATCTTACAAGTTGTACTTGAAATGCCTGTTTAGCTGTTTTTGTTTGGAATCTCCATAGTCTGAAAAAGATCTCTTTTAAGGCAGAATAATTTGGGACACTCTATTTAACTAAATTGTCCCGTCCACCTCCGCCTTTTCTTATAAATAACGTGCATTCTGTTTAAGGACTTTGTTGTGGTTTTTACTTCTATAGATCCCTTTGCATTTCTTACGCCTGGTTTGGTCTTTTGTTGTGGTAGTGGCTGTTGATGGTGATAAATCTTTCACTTTCTATTTTTAATATACATGTTATTTATTACTGCAATTCTTACAGTATGTTGAACTTCACAATGTAGCTGTTGTTATTTCATTCTCCAATTATAGTACCTTTTTGAGCAAAGTATCATACAATTATAGTTATCGTATAGATAACAATAGTCTCACTTTCGACTCTAAAAGTAGTACTACAAGCTAATTGTTCAAAGCGTGGAAATTGTTTTTTCTAGACCTTGCCTTTTGTTCAGTTTTATACTGAGAAATGAAATATTCTATTAATATTTTATTACTATTTATAAATGTTTTGCTTCTGTTGACCAATATTGAAAAAGTGAATATATCACATTCAGGATTAAATAATGATATTTATATTTTAACTTTCCTGTTGTCTTTCAAACCTTGTTCCTCTCCAGTTTTACTGACGTTGTCTTTGAGATGATTGCATGTCAGCATTGTCCTCATTCTGCCATTTTTTCTAACATCATAACGTGATTGTCCTAACCTTCGTTTGAAAGAACTTTGCTGGTATATTTTTGCGCATAGCTTATTATAATTTGGAGACCTGCATAATTTAACCTCCCTTTTTATAATACAACATATTTACACCTCTAAAGCAGTCTTCATATGAGCAAGTCTAAGTGCTTTACAAATCTTAATGAGTTCAATCTGTTACCTTTCTGTACAGAAACAGATTTCAGTTCCCCTGCCCTATTTTATGAAGAGGAAACTGAGGGACTAATACTGACTTGCCCAAAGTCAGATGGCACATATATATTTTAAAACTAAGAATTAGACCTTTTTTGCCTGTAGGTAATCTCAAATATTTTTTGTTACTTCTTCACATTGCTGCTTAGTTCCTTTTTTGTGTGTGTGATTTTTCCATTCATGGGATGGCCAATCTTGTGCTGGATTAGGTAGGACCATACTAAGAGTTGGGGAGAGGAGTGACTGTATGGGCTATACAATATAGACAGTTGCCATAGTGGCATGGTAAACTCTCAGAAGACTACTACAGAAAATAAATAGAAATTGTTTTAGTTGGTAGTGTGTGCACACTGCTACCACGAAATTAAACTAACAGAATATTTATGTCTAAAAAAATTCATTGTGTTTTGAGGCAACAAATTAATGAATTGCCAGAGAAATTGTTCTTGTCAGTGGTCCTATATTTGAATAGAGGCTGGAAATTGACATTAGTTTTGCTCTTTGAGCTGTCTTTTTAAAAATGGTTAGATTTTGGAAACAATATGAGGTTTTTCTAGGTTGTGGTAGGAATGGTAGGCAATTTTCCTAGACTGTGCTCTTCTCTTCTTGGGACTTTGGTTTTGTTGCAAGACAACTACAACTGGTTAGTGGTTTTATATCTTTTAGTGCTTGTGGGACCATACTTGGGCAACTACTTTGTTCTTTGATGTTTGCTGTCCTTGTAATCAGTGACTTGGCTTACCTGCAGTTTCTTTAAATTGATCTCCCAAGTCTTCAATATATGGCTTCACAAGCTATACGAGGTGCTTAACTTTTCCTTAATAGCCTTGATGGTTCTATTGAAGATGATGACGACAGTTTCATTTCGTGTCCAATCTCCCTATTTTGGCTGTTTTTGATAAATTTTCTGGTTTGTACCTTGAGAAGAAAGCAAGGTATTCTAGAACATTGGGATCATAGAATAGAAAATGTTGCTGGCAATAGGATCTTAAAATTTCCCTTCGTGAAGCTGATAGGAATACAGGGACTCTGTGCATGACAGAGATCTTAAGTCTAATGCTTGTGTCACCTAAGCTACTGTGTATATATCCTGTATATTTTTCTGCATGGGAGCAGTGTTCCTTCTGCCTCTTGAAGCTATGCTGTGTTTTAAATAAGAAGTCAGGATTCACTGGGACCTGTATTTTACATAATTTTTTTTTTATTGGATGCTGGAACACAGATTTGCCCTTTTGCCCCGTGGACAGGCTTCCAGGAATTCTACCTAATCACTGGGTGACAGTTCCTACCTGCCCAATTATACACGTTGACAAGTCTGTGCAGAAATCATGTGGTGTCTTGTGAACTGTTCTTCAGAAGAAAGGTTCACAGGCTTAAGGACAACCATTCTGGATTTCGGATTTAATGACACATGTAGATTTCTGCAGACTGTGAGAATCCTTTTGGCCTGGAAATCTTTCCTTTGGAGGAAGTATTGGGAGCTGGCCTTTTAACTGTAGACTGGGATATCTAAAAGGGAAGCCTTGCATTCACACCTAATAATGAAGATAGTAAACTTTCATAACACTTTTTTTTTTTAACTAGTCATGAGTTAACCTGCCCTTAAATATTTTTATGAAAGTACAGTTTTGCTGATTCTCTCTAAAACCAAGACAGACTAGTGCTAGAAGTCATAAAATAGTTCAAAATGCTAGAAATTTCCAAGTCGTTCCATTGTAGTTCAAATACACTCCAAATTTCCCTACCTCTGCCAATATCAATAAGCAAAAAACTTTGTCTAGCAGGGAGCAAGGTTGGAAGTTGGAGAACAAATGCTTCAGGCAAATAGCCTGTTAGTTAACACTAAAGACAAGGGTTAGCACAGTGCCCGGCAGGATCTCAGGGGAAGTATGGCACCCTGGAGTGTAAGACTTTTTAAGGCCTGGTTTTGCATATGATAACTGGGCATTTAACATAAATGTGACTGAAATTGTAATGTAAGTACAAAATATGCGATGTTTTATTCGTGGGGGAAAAATAATTGTAGAAGTGATAAGCTAAAGTTAGGTGCTTGTATCTCTAAAAATAAAAGTGGCCTGTGGTTTTGTGTGTGGTGTTTTGGGTTTTTTTTTAAGGTGCTGATGATCCATTGTCTTAATGACTATGCAGGAGCATTAAGAATAATGTAAATGTCAGATAATTTTGATGTAGGCACCTAAATATGGACTTCATGAGCTGAGTGGTTCTTTTTATGTTGCCTCTACCTGGCTTTTTTCACACGTCAGGACTTAGTTTGAAATTCGAAATTCCTTGGTGCAGGGTATGGTCTTTCCATATGTTTGTGTTGTTTCTGCAGATTGGAACTTCCAAAACAGATGGCTTGAATATTCTGAAGAATCAGACTTGGACACCCTCTCTCAAAAGTCTATGAAACACATTATTTAATTATTGTAGTGGAGATGACGGTTGAGTGTGGAAGAATACTCGGGGGAGTGGAGTCCAGCCTTCTCCTGCTTCTCCTTCCTCCCACACTGATTACCTTATGTGCTCTTTTACTTATTCTTTTACAGTTTCTGATTTTTTTGCTCCTTCTGATTATGTTTTTAGTATAAAAGCTATGTTGTCCTTTTTCCTTTTCTGTGTTAAATACTGGGGTATATTTGTCAACATTGATTTCACATTCTGAGTTCAGATGATTAGTGAAATATGAACAATAATGTATTTTACTTTGAAGCAACATTTCTTATCAAAATAATTTTTGGAGGGATAAAGATGCATTGCACATACTTTTGGGATCTTGGCTGAGTTTTAATATATTGAAAAATGGAGAGAGGACACATAGGAAAGCTGTACCTCCTTGCCTGCTCCCCTAGGCAATGAAAATGATGAATGTTTGTCATGCTCAGCTTGTGCTTTCCTCTTATAAGAAGATACTAAAACTGCTAATTTCTTACTTCCAGTGGCTTAAATGGAAGCTGTTGAGATGTTTATTTTTCTGACCTTGGGAAGAACTAAAATCTCCTTCTATTTATAAACTAGAAAGTAAAGAAGAAGATTCGAGCACTACTGAGGCAACTTTTTCTAACTGTCTACTAATAGGTATAGTCAAGGGAAGTTAAATAGCTTGCTTTAGAGCAAAGCTTGAGTGTGTATGGTAATGAAAAGTGTAATGACAGCTTGTTCTCAACTAGTAGCTCTTTTCTTGTGTGCTACTTCTCAGACAAATTTTCAGGGGTAAAAATGGAAGAGAGTGAGGATGACTGGCCAGCCCAAGGCATGATGAAAACTGCTAATAAAAATAAAGATGTGGTCACTCAAGCTTCCTCATCTCTATAGGAGGTCAGTATAACTGCATCTTTAGCATAATCCTGCCACCCCTTAATTTTTGGAGCATCCTCTACTTCTGGGAAGAGAAGTATTTATTGCAATAAATTTCCAAGGGAAAATGGGATTTTAAATTTATCCTTTTTCATGTGGTCCGTTCCCCTTGGAACAAATACATTCCCAGCAAATCCTACAATAGACTTTGCTTCAAACACAGCAGAAAGTGCACACTGAGCAACTTTTTCTAATTAAAAACCTCCTCAAAAGTCACTCTAACTGATGAGATTTACACCATCACATTCAATTCGTTAAACTAAAACTGTAATGGAAGTTCAGAAGGGTCCCTTAGGTGACTGCCTGCCTGGTGTCTCCTGCTGTATTTGAATCCCTTGCAAGGAAGAGGAAAAGGGCACAGCATTTGTGTTTTATAAGGTAGCATGTCATAGCTGTGAGCTGTGGTGATCCATTGTCCTAGACTTGTGCAGGATTTATTTCCCCGTACTTTGAAAGCCAATTGAGAATACTCACAGAGAGTATAAACTCAGGGTTGGTTTTTTTTTTTTTTTCTGTTGTTTTTTCTTGTTCTGTTGTTTTCTTTTGTTTTAGCTGTGCTCCCGTAGTCCAAGGCCACCTCCAAGGCTTCCCACTCCCTGGGTTGAATGGCCGCAGGCAGCTCATTAGCATGACTTGTGTTGCTTTCTTCAGCATTTTAAAAAGTCTTTTTCTGTTTCTTCAGCAATAAGAGTGTAGTCATCTGCACTGCGACTCTTAACCCTTTTAAAGAGAATTTCTGAAAAAATCATCCGTCAAGGGCCTCAGCATGGGCTGTACGTGCTCTTGCTGCAAAACAAGCACACCACCTAACTTGATGAGTACCTGGAGAAAACTGTAGTTGCTAATATGTGCTGGCAGGGTCCCAAGCCAGGGCGCTGGCATGGATTCTCACCCTGGTTTTACTGTGAGAATATTGAGAAATAGGATAGAATAGAATATTTCAGTTGGAAGGGACCTACAATAATCATCTAGTCCAATACTAGGACAGTCGCTTTAATTCTCCCCCTTCCTTTCACCTTCTGTACTGTCTTCTTTCTGGCACTTCAGCATGTAAAATCTCTTAGATTCAGCCTGACACAGACTTGCTAGAGAGGCTAATAAAGCTGTCCCTGACCTTCAGTGCTGCCCAGAGTCAGATATGTTTGAAGGCAACGGGATGTTGTTTTGTCTACTCACCTATACAGCCCTCCATCCCATTCACAGTGCATCTTGTCAGACGCCCCTTTTAATTTCATCTTCGAATCCCCTAGATTTGTGAGTGTCCAGGTAGAGCGGCAGGTCGTAAACTGCTTCCTTCTGGATTATGGGGGGCAGTTTATTCTGCTCTCCGTCCCTGCCTTCTAGCTCAGGGGGCTGAATACCCTGGGGATAACTGGCCTGACTAAAGACTGAGACAAAGAAGGCATTTAGTACCTCAGCCTTTCCCTCATCCTTGGTGGCAATGTTCCCCTCTGCATCCAATAGAGGATGGAGATTCTCTTTGATTCTCTTTCTGTTGTTAATGTTTTTGTGAAAACATTTCCTGTTATCCCTTACAACAGAGACCAGGTTGAGTTCTAGCTGGACTTTTGCCTTTCTAATTTTCTCTCTGCAAGACCTAACAAGATCTCTGTACTCTTCTTGAGTTGCCTGCCCTTCTTCCAAAAATGTAAGTACTGGGCTGTAGCTTAGGCCTGTGGAAACTTTGGATAGGCTTTCTCCAAGGTTTGACTGTTTTCCCTGGAAGACACTGCTTTTGAGGTGGTTGATTAATGAATAGAGATTTTCACTACTTTCGAAGCGTGATTTTAATGTTTGCAGTATCCTGGAGATTGGTGCTGTGGCAAGGATGGCTGAACCTCATGTGGAGCTCTTGAGCTGTCATCATTTGTTAGCTGAAATATTAAAGCAAATCATCATGGACTTCATGCTGATTTAATATGCTGGGCCAAAGTTTGTAACCAACTGCCGTATACATAGTTCCATAGAGAAAAGCAGTTTTTTGGAGAGGAGTAAGGCTAACAGTGTGCTACAATGTCGATGTGGTTTTCAAATTGAGTAATTTTCCCTTGTTCTGATATTTGGAAAGCATGGATGAGCTGACCTGATTTTTTTTCTTTTATTTTTCGATTTTTGCCATTAGTGGGAGAGAAGCAGGTGGCAAGAGATACAGTTGCAGCTCCTTGCACATTTCCCTGCCAACTTCGGCACAAAGCAGAGAAGGCGCTGCTCTAACAAGTTAGGGCAACAATACATTGCTGATTGTTCATTAGATGCTTGAAATGAGCTTGTGTTTAGTAAGGTAGTAATTAAGGACTGACTGACAATAGCATGCTTGTCTTTAAAGTAAGAACTTGTGTCTTGATGTTTAATGAAGGGTTTACAATGGTATTTAGATTTTGTGCATAAAGTTCAGGTGAGGTGTGTTCTGTATTCTGATGAGAATGGATCAATTGAATAAACTGAGAGGGTGGTTTTGAGATAAATTAAAAATGTCTTGGACGCCCTTTGTCGGTAAGATGTCTGTACTTTGGCCCAGATGGGGTAGGCAGGGTAGTGCAACCTGTGCCGTGTTTCTTGCTGTTGTGGCCAGAGCATCACTAGCAAGTGAGCTGCTTAGTGTTTCCATTGGCACAGTACACAGCAGGCACTGCCCTAGGGATGGGCATTCAGACTCCTACTGTTTTGACAGAGAGGGAGTGATGTTGTCCAGTGTTACTTCACACTACTGGAAAATGTAAATATTGGGGAATAAATCCCATTCTTAAAGATTAATTCATGTATTCACTTCCCAGTCTTTTGACATTGGGTGGCTTTTAGGTGAAAATCCTTGTCTGAAAATAAAAAGATTAAAAAGATGCATTCCAGACTTGATCACTTAGTGTATTTCTGAGTACCTGGAAGACTGTTATGGCGTGTTTAATGTTGCATAAAATCTTCTATACCTACTGCTCATGTTTACCTACTTGCTTGTGTTTATAATAAAAACTCAAACATCTGTTTTATTTTGGGAACTATGTTACTATTCCAACATAACAGTACTGCAGATGAGAGTTGATCGTTGTGTCAGGAGCCTTAGTATCTTTCCCTTTTTGTGCTTTGTCTAACTTTAAAAAATGAGAAATAGAGGAAATCTAACAGAGTACTGAGTTTCTTGACTACTGTGAGGAGTATGAAATTGTTTTCTACTTTTATAAAAAAAAAAAACACCAAACCAACCCTTGTATGTTGACTTTAATAAGCACTGTACAGAGGTTATGAAGACAGGGCACTAGTGATTTGCATCAATTTCATCCAATTCACTGATTCATCTGATTCATTTGACTCATTCTCTTTCAGAGAAAAAAAATACAGAAAAAAGTACCTAAATGGTTATGCCTTCTTTCAAACAGTTGGTATGCAATAAGACTTCCTCAGTGTCTTCATTTGAAACTTAAGTGTAAGCTGATTTAGCTTCACCTCTTCAGGAACTTAATGGACACTTGTACTTCTGGACTCTAAAATGTGTATCAGTGTTGAAAAATAAATACTTTAACTGAAATTTAAAAGTGAAAATGACAAGTATAAGTCACGAGATCTTGTATCGCCTCTTCCCCCCCTCCCCCCCCATACTTAATAGAATAAAGAAACTTGGAAAAACTAGTGAGATAAAACATGATAAAAAATTGTCTACTTTGTGATAAGTTTGTTGCATGTACATCTTCTAGAACATGTTATTTACTTTCCTGGTCCTCATATGATGTATGACGTTTTTGATTCTCTAAATATGTATATGTGCCGTTTTTTACGCATAGTTCCAGTTCTTGCTTGGCAAAATTTGAAGCACCACTGTAGCATCTCCTGTTCTTAATGTCTGTAGAATTGTGACCATCTCAAATCTGATTGCTTTTCTCTGAACTAACTCTAACTTTATCAAATCTTCCTACAGTTCTGCAGCAACAGTTCTTGAGTTTCACTGTTTATCCTCTGTGGTTTCTTCTTTGGCTTATATCAGAATGTACAGGTTCACTGGTTTTATTTACCTCTCCATTACCATTTGTTTTTTAAAGTGAATGCACCAATCTGTCAGTGTCCTGTGGCAAGGGATGTCCAGTAGCCAAATTTAAAAGGGGGATATGCTTTGCTCAGCTGTTTGTTTCTCAGTTATGCCATTGCACTAAAGAGAAATGGCTGTCTTTAGTATTGCATCCTATGTGTATACGTTCTTGTATCAGTCATGAAGCTGGGAGGGGAACATAGTTGGACTAACTGAATCAAAGATTAAACTTATGGATATTTCAGCTTTTTTATTTATTGCAGGTAATTAAAGTGTATAGTGAAGATGACACTAGCAGAGCTTTGGAAGTACCAAGTGATATAACAGCCAGGGATGTATGTCAGCTGTTGATATTGAAGAACCACTATATTGATGACCACAGCTGGACTCTGTTTGAACAACTTACCCACACAGGTTTAGGTAAGACTAATACTATACAATGGTATGGCAGTAAATAAGGTGTTTGGTTTTCATTTTCACATAGAAGTACAATTCTCATAGAAAAAGGCTTGGAGGCAAAATGATGGGGATGGCTTGTGTGAATTTGTTCTTTTGGTGGTTTGTTGCTTCTGTTTCTCTTTTTTTGAAAGCATAGCTATAAAGTACATTTTTTCATAGTGCATTTGCCTCACACGGCTTCATCTGCATCTGTAAGAGTGATTTGGAGGACACTGAACATTAAGGTTATCACTGCAAATTCTTCCCCGCTCTTCCATGTTTTCTTTGGCAGTTCTTCCTCTTTTAGTGGTATTTCCTGCTTATCTCTAGCAAGACTTGGATGCTCTTCATTGCAAATAAAATCTTTGTTGTTCCCAACACACCTGAGTGAAATCTGACATCAAGGACAGAAACCAGTTACACAGTGCTATTCTATCTCAACGATAGGACTCGGTCTTCAGAAACAACATCAGAGCAGGCTGTCAGTGTTTTCTTCAATACAATCAGCTGGGGTAGATTTATTGTGAACTCTGAGACAGGACTACTTAAAAAGCAAACCAAAACCAAACCATTCTTCTAAACTTCCAGTTATGGACCAATGAACTGTGTTGAAGTGACTTCATACTTAGCACTTTAAGTTGCTGGAAATTAAACAGTCTGAACTCCTTCTATATCATCAGTGTTCCTCTGGTGTAGTAAAAAACCTCTTTTTCTATTATACAGTTTAAAAGGTGTAACCTGTGATTTCAGATAAAGTTATAGCTGTAAACTTCTGGTCTCTGTTCCTTTTTTGCAGTGTATAGAGGTAATTTTGCATTATAAAACCACATTAAGACAAATTAAATAAGGGAGAGTTGTGGTTTAGCCCCAGTCGGCAACCAAGCACCACCCAGCTGCTCGATCACCTTCCTCCACAGTGGGACAAGGGAGAGAATTGGAAGAGCAAAAGGAAGAAAACTCATGGGTTGAGAAAAGAACAGTTTAATAATTGAAATAAAATAAAATAAATTCAAATTATAATAATAATAAATTGCAATGAAAAGGAAAACAATGAGAGAGAGAAAGAGAAAAGCCAGGCAAAATAATGTGATGCAACCGTTTACCACCCGTTGACCAATGCCCAGCTACTCCCTGAGCAGCCATCACTTCCTCCTCACCAACTCCCCCCAGTTTATATACTGAGCATAACATCATATGGTATGGAATATCCCTTTGGCCAGTTTGGGTCAGCTGTCCTGGTTGTGCTCCCTCCCAGCTTCTTGTGCACATGGCAGAGCATGGCAAGTTGAAAAAGTCCTTACTAGTTTAAGTACTGAAACATGGGTCTGTTACCAACATCATTCTCATACTAAATCCAAAACACAGCACTATACCAGCTACAAGGAAGAAAATTAACTCTATCCCAGCCAAAACCAGGACAGTATCCACCCCTTATTCTATACTACCTACGTCATGCCCAGGTTCTTCACTTTCTAATAAACTCTGATTAATCACCACCACTTTCCCTGTCTTTTGATATATGCATACAGATATCGTTCCCTTAGTCTGTGGGCCATCCCTCTAAAATGTGCATTGAGTTCATTTAGTCCATGACTTTGCCCTGCATCTGTCATAACATTCAAGGCAGGAGAGATAGTGTGTGGTGTTGGATTGTTGCATGCTGAAGCCAGTTCTGGTTCCAACACCACTGCACTTTGCTTGGTTTCATCAAAGTTCATTCTTCACTGCTCTGGGTGATTCTTACTGTAATATGATTGATATGGCACATAGCAAGCACAGAAGTGATGACATACAGTATTATATAGCAGTTAACGTCATACCATTCAGTTCATTGGCTATTTTCACCCAAAATCAAATCCCCTTGAGATACACTTTGGACTTCCTCATCCTTTTGCATTACCCTCTAAGTGCATCCAGGTCCTTGAGCAAAAGCAATCCCATGAATGGGTTTTCCTTTGTCTGAGGCAGGAGTAACCCAGACTGTCTTCCCCAGCATATTTTTTACATGCACTAGAGGAATTTTATCCCACTCTATATTACATAAAACTTTTGTCTGGCCAGGGCCAGCCTGATTGTTAGTGTTTACTAAGAAGGTGGCATTTGCTAAATGTGTATCCTGATATTTAAGTGTCCCATCCCTCGTTGCTCTCAGTGCAGTCTTTAATAGTCCGTTGTATTGTTTGATTTTCCTGGAGGCTGGTGCATGATAGGGGATGTGATACACCCACTTAATGCCAGGTTTGTTGGCCTGGGTATTTACAAGGTTTTTTTGGAAATGAGTCCAGTTGTCTGACTCAGTTCTTTCTGGGGTGCCATGCGCCATGCCTTGCTTTTCAAGGCCCAGGATAGTGTTCCAGTGGTGGCATGGAGCACGGGAATGCTTCCAGCCATCTGGTGGTTGCTTCCACCATTGTAAGCACATTGTCAGGTTTGTGGGAGTGTGATATAATCAGTCTGCTAGGCCTTATATTTATATTTCAGCCATTATCCTCCCTGCCAGAGAGGCTTTAACTACTTGGCTTGATTGATTGCAGTGCATTTTTCACATTCATGGATAACCTGTGCAACAGTGTCCATGGTCAAGTCCACCCTTCAGTCGTGAGCCCATGTGTATGTTGCATCTCCTCCTTGATGGCCTGAGGTGTCATGGGCCCACCAAGCAATAAATAATTCACCCTTATGCTGCCAGTCCAGACCCACTTCAATCTTAGCAGCCTGACCCATGGGCTGGTTGTTTTGATGTTCCTGAGCCGATTCCTAGGTACGTGAGCATCTATGTGACATACTTTTACAACCAGGTTCTCTACCCAGGCAGCAATGTCTTGTCATAATGCAGCAGCCCAGATGGGCTTGCCTCTGCGCTGCCAGTTGCTCTGTTTCCATTGCTGTAACCACCCCCACAGGGCATTTGCCACCATCCATGAGTCAGTATAGAGACAGAGCACAGGCCACTTTTTTTGGTCAGTAATGTCTAAAGCCAGCTGGATGGCCTTTACTTCTGCAAATTAGCTCGATTAATTTTTTCCACCTATACTTGTCATATAGGACTCCGTACAGCAGCTTTCCATCTCTGATGATTTTCTGCAATACAACAGGCCCCATCAGTGAACAGGAAATATTGCTTCTAATTTTCTGGCAGTTTGTTATAGAGTGGGGCTTCTTCAGCATGTGTCACCTCCTCCTCTAGTGATAGTCAGAAATCTTTGCCTTCTGGCCAGTCCATGATCACTTTCAAGATTCCTCAGTGACTGGGGTTTCCTGTTCAAGCCTGTTGTGTGATCAGTGCAACGCATTTACTCCATGTAGATCAGTTACATGGTGTGTAGAGGGGACCCTCCCTTTGAACCTCCAGCCCAGCACTGGCAGTCGGGGTGCCAAGAAGAGCTGTGCTTCAGTACCAATCACTTCCGAAGCAGCTCAGATCCCCTCATATGCTGTCAATATCTCTTTTTCAGTTGGCGTATAACAGGCCTCAGATTCTCTCTATCCCCAACTCCAAAACCCTAGGGGTCGAACTCAGGTGTCCCCTGGTGCTTTCTGTGAGAGGCTCCAGGTAGGACCATTCTCCCCATCTGCGGTGTAGAGAACATTTTTTTATACCTTGCCCTCCCGGACTAGCCAAAGGGCTACTGCATGAACTATCTCCTGTTTAATTTGTCAAAGTCTTGTCCTGGCTCAGGGCCCCATTTGAAATCATTCTTCTTCTGGGTCACTTGATGGAGAGGGCTTACAATCAGACTGTAATTTGGAATATGCATTCTCCCAAAACCCACAACACCTAAGAAAGATTGTGTTTCCTTTTTGCTAGTTGGTGGGGATATGGCTGTTATTTTGTTCATCACATCCGTTGGGATCTGACTACGTCTATCTTGGCGTTTTATTCCTAAAAACTGGATTTCCTGTGCAGGTCCCTTGACCTTACTTTGCTTTATGGCAAAACCAGCCTTCAAAAGGATTTGGACTATTTTATCTTCTTCTCAAAAACTTCTGCTGTATTGCCTCACTTGATGATGTAATCAGTATATTACAGATGTCTTGGAGCTACACCCTGTTCCAGTGCCATCTGGATCAGTCTGTGGCAAATGGTAGGACTGTGTTTCCACCCCTGGGGCAGTTGATTCCAGGTGTACTGGACACCCCTCCAAGTAAAAGCAAACCATGTCCTGCACTCTGCTGCCAGAGTGGTGGAGAAAAATGCATTGGCAATATCAGTTGTAGAAAACCATTTGTCTGCTTTTTACTCCGGTTTGTATTGAAGTTCTAGCATGTCTGGCACAGCAGCACTCAGCAGCGGAGTGACTTCGTTCAGGCCTTGATAGTCTACTGGTAGTCTCCACTCTTCATTAGACTTCCACACTGGCCATATGGGACTGTTAAAAGGTGAGTGAGTCTTGCTGATCGCTCCTTGGCTCTCCAGTCGGTGAATGAGCTCATGGATGGGAATCAGGGAGTCTTGGTTGGTGCGATATTGCCGCCGGTGCACTGTTGTGGTGGTAACCCCACAACAGAAGGGTCCTTTGAGAGGCCAGGCAAGGTAGAAAGCTACTTAATTTCCTCTTTCCCCAAGGCAGCTACACCAAAAGCCCACCTGTACCATTTTGGGTCTCTGAAATACCCTCTCCTGAGGCAGTCTATGCCAAGGATGCACAGAGCCTCTGGGCCAGTCACGATGGGGTGCTTTTGCCACTCATTCCCAGTTAGGCTCACTTCAGCCTCCAACACAGTTAGCTCTTGGGATCCCCCTGTCACTCCAGCAATGCTGATGGGTTTTGCCCCTATATAGCTTGATGGCATTAGGGTGCACTGTGCACTAGTGTCCACTAAAGCTTTATACTCCTGTGGGTCAGACATGCCAGGCCATCAGATCCACACAGTCCAGTAAGCCTGGTTATCCCTTTCCTCCACTCAGCTGGAGGCAGGGCCCCTCTAGTTCCAGTCAGAGTATTCGTTACTCACTTCTTGTAAATAGGAGTCAGGAGTTCCTTCATTAAAGTCAGGAGTAAGATCAGCGCTTCTACTCTGTCTGGGGACTTGCCTACTGGAAATTAGAGCAGCAATTTTCCTGGAAGAACTCCCTTGAGTGATTATTTTTCTTTGCAACTCATATACCCGTGCCTCTAAGGTTGAGGTAGATTTTTCCATCTCACTTCCCCATATCCTCTCTGAGATCACACAGGTAAAACCATAGGGTTCCCCGTTGTGTGTACCCTCTATATCCTCTCTCTTGAGCAGAAGAATGGAATAGCTGGGATACCGGTCCATACAGGTGGAGGGTAGGACTCTAAGTTGCTGGACTTGCTGGGATATTTTCTCCACAGCTGAGATGGGGGAGGAAGAGACACTTTCTTCATATTCCCAGAGTTGGCTAGCTACTTTATCCACCATTGGTGCCTCTTCATCTTTCCAGGTCAGCATTGCCAACTGAGTTGGCATACAGTGCTAGTGTGCTCTGTATCAATGTCTGCCACATGGGTCATGTGCACTGGACTACTTCTGGATCTTTGGATAACTGCTTATTGTTCAGGTCACCATAATCACCTCCAGCATGGCTAATTACCTCTCCATGGTGGTCCATTTGCCTGGATGATATATAGCATCGTCCTTGAAGGGATATCTTACCTTCATACCTGACAGGAGTCACTTCCAGAAGCTGAGGGCTTGTGCTCCTTTTCCAATTGCTTTGTCAATGCCCCCTTCCCTAGAAAGGGATCCCAGCTGTTTGGCTTCTTTACCCTCTAATTCCAGGCTACCGGCCCTGTTATCCCAGCATTGGAGCAGCCATGTGACAATGTGCTTGCCTGGACAATGGCTGAAATCTTTTAGCATATCTCACAGCTCACTCAAGGATAGGGATTGGATAGTTTCCAGCTTGTTGATGAGATCTTTCTCTTCTTCCTCCTCTCCTTGTGATGGCCCTGCTCTTTCACCATCCCTTTCTAAACAAGCTGACTTTCGCTTCCAAGGTTTCTTCTTGTGTATAGGGGCAACTGATACTGGCATGGGTTGGTTCCCTGGTTCAGCCACAGTGCCTATCGTGGGGGTTGGAGTAGCCACAGGGCCTGTCATTTTGTTGTCAGCTCTAGAGACCTTCCTTTCCCCTTGAAGGTTCTGAATAGTGTTGAACAGAGCTCGGTAGATATGGGCCAGGCCCCAGCACGTTGCAATGATTTGTGTCTCTCTGGAATTGCCAGGCATACTTTTTCCAAATATTCTACTAATTTTTCAGGATTCTGCACTTGTTCACAGGTAAAGTTTGAGGATACTGGAGGTGCCCACCATCCTAGGCATTTGCCCATGCTATCCCACGCACCCTGGCACTCAAAACTATCTAACCTTGGGGCAGATCTCTGGATGATATTCTTAAATTGCTTATTAACCTTAGACAAAACCGAAATGGTATTCCCAAGAAATACCAACAGAAGTACCTTAACTGTCCAAGAACGTTCAAGATACTGAAAAGTTACTGTAATGAAGGAGGAAATGTCATAGAAAAAGGTAGCAAAGATGCTGTTCTCTGTGTCCTCCATAAAAAAACCTCTCAGAGGAAGAAGTATAATTGCTAATTGTCTCCACAAGGTGGTACCCGAAGTACCCTAATGGCTTCAGTACAAAGCTAAAATTCAGATAAAGCTCAAGGCGGATGTTTTAATAACAAACCTCCTGGGCAAAACATCCCTAATCATTGCAGAGTTGCAGCAAACTGCAAAACCCAACACCAATCTTTCATGTACAGCAGAAAAAAAGGCATGGTGCCAATCAGATAAACTAATATCTCATGGTTTGAGAAAAGAACAGTTTAATAATTAAAATAAATTATAATAATAATAATAAATTGCAATGAAAAGGAAAACAACAAGAGAGAAAAACAAGTGATGCAACCGCTCACCACCCATTGACTGACACCCAACCAGTCCCTGAGCCACGATTGCTGCCCCCGGCCAACTCCTCACAGTTAATATACTGAGCACAACATGATAGGGTCTGGAATATCCTTTTGGCCGATTTGGGTCAGCTGTCTTAGCTGTGGCCCCTCCCCTCCCAGCTTCTTGTGCACCTGGCAGAGCATGGCAACTTGAAAAAGTCGTTCACTAGTGTAAGCACTAATTAGCAACAACTAAAACATTGGTCTGTTATCAACATTGTTCTCATACTAAATCCAAAACACAGCACTATACCAGCTACTAGGAAGAAAATTAGCTCTATCCCAGCTGAAACTAGGGCAAGGAGAAAGTGGAAGTCTGCAGAGATGTCAAAAATGTAGACCACAGGAAAGACTTCACGCAGCAAAAGATGAGTTTAGAAGCGTACTGCTAGGATGTAGTATTGAACTGATACTCTAGTCAGACAAACTTACTCCCTTTTACAGCACTACATTTCAGTACTGTATTTTGTCCAATTTTGACAGGGAATTATATCAGAAAAATCTACTAGAAGACAGATGCCATAACAAAATCTTGATTTAATTTCATGTCACTCAAAATTTCCATATTATTCTTGAACTTCAGCAATGTACTAGAGTTAACAAAGGTAGTACTTCTTCTGCAACTTCAAGGGTAGTTCCAGCTGCTAGCGCAAAGTGTGGCTTGAGAAAGAGGATTTTTGGGGGCCTTCTTGCATTCTATAAATACATAGAAAACTCCTTGGAGTCCTTAATTCTCAGAAGAGACTGTACTGGTACCTGGCAACTCCAGTACTGCAGATCTGGAAAAAAAACCAGCAACCCACACACCATCAACAAGAAACCAAACAGCCCCTGTAACACAAATCATGGATATTTATGTATGGCTAGAAGCTGTTGTTAAACTCCCTTTCTCTATGTATGCAGGGAATCTGGACTCATGCATTTGTGTAAAATAGACTTGACTGTGCACCTCTGACTGTATTACGTTTAATAGCCATATTTTAAAGATGAACTACAAAAGCTAAAACTGTTTTCTGCCCTTTTCTGCTCCTTTATCCTATGAAGGCAGCCACAAACGTTTTTCAATTTTTTTCCTTGCTTTGTAACATTTCAAAGATATTTATAACCTTTTGCACTGAATGTATCAGTTGTAAGATGCTTCCAGCTCAGAGTAAGGTCAGAGTTAAATCTGGGTTGAGGCTGTAAATGACTTACTGCTACAGAAAAGGAGGTATAAAAATGGCTTTGGACAACACTACTATATAAATAGTAGAAGTGTTTTCTGTATTTTATAGTGTGGCTGGTGTTTAAGTAGTGTAGTAACTACTGAAGAAGATACTTTTGACAAACCATGCCAGAACTATAGTGGCATTGTTTCTCTAGGTTTATTTATTTGTACAACACACTTTTTGTCAAATAATGCTTCATTCTGAAGGATTTCTTGGAAGATTTCAGTATCAAATAATTAGTGAAGTTGTTTTTCCTAAGATTCTGAAGTTCTCAAAATTGCTGGTGTGCAGGTCTGCAGACCTGTGTTTGCCATACAGTCTTCTGATTGCTCCAGCTGCTTTGGCCAGAATTTTAGAAAAAGGTGAATTGTTCATTTTTAGAACAAAACTATTTTGTAGATGGTGAGGATGGCAATTGAACATTACTAGCCAAGGAAAGGAATAACTTGAGATTATCTTTTTTTTTTTTTTTAATAACACTGAATAACAGTGGGTTTATTTTTATGATAATTAGATCTGGTTTTGTTTGAAAGGTTTGACATACTGATCTTGACTTGCATTAAATATTTTCTTAAGCCCTGGATGAGTAACATGAACAAATATTTTTGAAATTATTTAGTTTTGGACTATTTGCTATTTATTATTCTGTTGTGTGTTTTACCTGTGGAAAATTGTACAGTCTTTTTCTGTTCCCAGGTTAAATGAATGGGTATAGAAAGGACAAGTACTGTGAGTGTGTGCGTGTATGAATTCAGTATGATGGGGATTAATAATTCATTCATCAATTAGCAAAGATTTTCTTTAATACCTAACAGCTGTCTGAATACTCCTGAATTAGATATGATTGCATGAATCTTAGTGAGCTGAGCACATCATTCTGCTTTTAATCAAGACAGACATTAATTACATCACTGGAGTGTGCCTTCATTGCTGTGTGGAGGCATCTCCATGTGAAGGTTAAGAAAGAAAAACACTAAAAATCACACCCAAAAGAAAACATAAAGCCATGGTCTGTATATACCTGTTTTCACAAACGTATATGCCTTTTTGTGTGGAACTATATTGTTGAACATTAAGCATGGTCTTGTCCTCACTGCATTGCTTGGCAGGTGCTGACCAGGTGGTGTTGTCTCGGGGCGAGTGGGCAGGTGAGATGGTTCCTCCACCTGCGCCACTTCCCTGGGGCGCCGGCCAGTGCACCCCATCTGCCTGCTCTGGGGCACCCACACTGCGCACAGCCCACTGCTCTTGCCTCACCACCCAGGATGCTCAGCCTTCCTACTCATCTCTGAAGTTTTGCAGTAGCCTGGGTGGTGTTTCAAATATCTGAAGTACGATGATAATTACAGCACTATAAATCACAATATATTTCAGAACCATGTGCTTCTGGTATGTGTCATTTTTGTCCCAAGCTATTGAATTCAAAGAAATTCTTGGATGTTTTTCAGCTTGTCTAAGACTATTGAAGGCAGCTGAGGTATGCCTGGATTTGGATCATGCCATGTCATCCCTACCACCCGGTACCTTGGTGTTGGGAGTCCCATATTTCCACTGCAGTTCCCCTGTACAGGGCAGGCTGTGAAAAAAGATCAGTTTTACATAGCTGTTCTCCTTTTCAAGGAAAATATTGTCTTCATCCTGAAATTTTTCCTTCCCTAGTGAGAAATTTTTGTGTTGCCTGTAAAGAGTTTTCCATTTGCTTCTGCAGCTCAATAGATGTGTGTTCTAGCATTCCTCTTTGAGTGGGCAATAGTGCCTTGGCCAAGCACATCATTGTTGTGTTTCAGGCTCTCATTCTGATTTAACTTTCTGCATTCTTTTAGGTAGCCTGTGGGAAGGCTCACAGCACTATCTGTGCAATAGTACTGCGCAATGGCTTTTCTGTTTTTTGTTTAGTTTAAATTTTTTACCCTGCTGGGTGGCTAGAGAGGAGGCTATTTGAAATGTGTTCTGTCATGCGTTTCGATATTAAATCTTCTTTCATGTCCTTTAAGTTACTTTCCATAGTTAAGGAGACTTTGTTTTGGACTGTAGCAGGTGCTCCTCATGTTAGAGATAGTAGTGATAAAGAGATGGTAGAGAGAAAGGTAGAAACTCTCCAGTCTAGCTAGAACAGAAAAAACGATCTAACTAAACCAAAGTGCCACTTTTTCATGACAACATTTAGGGATTTGATTACAGGGTTGTGCTTTGGAGGGCACTAACTCAATGTTTCAGTTCCTTCAAGGAAGTTGAATCAATTGTAAAATGCTCTGTGATGTGACACCTTAAGAGGAAAGAATTACCAGCATCCTTACCCATCCATTGGGGTGATGCAGGATGTGTTATCTTTGTACCAAGAAGTAAGTCTTGAGGAAATGGTATTTTCTTAAATGTCACAATGCCAAGCATTTAAGAGTTTTAAATGTCATCCCAGAGGAGCACTTTCTCTCTATAAAACTGAAAGGAGAAAAAACACTGGTTTTGAGCAAGAGCTTGAGTTCTTCAGCGTCTTTTTACTCCTGCATCTGAGGAATGTGTTTTGGAGTAGAGCGGCCTGTACAAGGTTTTAAAATGCTCACTTTTCTTTCAATATTTTTTGGGTATTTTTTGTTTTCTGAATTGCTTTACGTTTTTATTTGATCTGGTTACAAAACATGAGTTTCACATAGCATCCTTAATCTCTTTATTTATAGGCTAAAGAATGAGTTAAATTCAATGAAGAATGAGTTAAATTCAATGGAAGTTTAACTTTTCCCTACTTGATCTGTAGATCATGAGAGTGCTTTGTCTTCTGCTAGTCATGAGCTTAATATTTTCCTACTGAGGTGAGATTTAGCTCTGTGAGTGTATTGTCTCTAAACTTGCTAGCTGGAAACTTCCTGAAAAAGCTTATAGATTTGCAGGCTACAATAAGGCTGTTACTCACCAGACTGGACAATGGAAACATGAAGCAGTGACTGGTGAAAGAGGTCGCAAGAGAAGATCAATAAAAAGATGCGGTCATTCTAAAGAGGCTTTAATAATTTCAAATTTGTGGTTTGATTTTTATCCATTAGAAGGTTGTGCATGTTACACTTTATGAAAGTTAGGCTCTTTGTTTAGCCAGGACCACTTGCAAAGATTTACTGTTTATATTAATTTAATGTTATACCTAATTAAGTTTTTTTAAAAAAATCTATACTATTCTATTATCTGTTATGATTTTTAAAAAAGTTTCTAACAACAGGCTGTTGATGAGAGCATCAACATTCATTTAAAGTATGTCATAAGATCCTTTTTCATAATGCAATGAAGGGTAGAACGTGATAAGAAAATAGTGAGTTATATGGTTTTTATAATATATTTTTAATTGCCTTCCCCTTTGAAACTAGGATCAGAATTGGATGTTAAAACCCCGTAATTGGCAGGGAGACATGAGTTTAGATCTCTAACCTATTCTTAACCTGTAACTCATTGTTGGAGTGTCATTTAAATTTGGAGGTGCCAACGATCGTTTAAATCAAATATACAACTTTTTTCCACTCTGTCTTGTTCTCATTAGTTTGAGCCCACAACAAAGTACAAGTGGCCACAAAAACTGTATACTCCTTTGGAAGCATGTTCATCCCTTTTTTGTAACAAGGTTTCATAAGCTGCTGAAATTTATTTTAAAAAAAGAGGGCAGTATAAATAATATTGTACAGAAATTACCCATAGTCTTTCAGGATTTATGCATAACTTCCTGCACTATAAGTAGTCCCACTGCATTACTCAGAGCATGGAACACGGAAACATACATAACACACCTACAAGAAAGTTCTTAAATTCTGTATCTTTCATGTAAGTGAATTTCATATCGCTGTAAAATCGAAAAATTCACTCAAGAATCTGAGCAGCAGGAACAGTCTAAAGCAGTGAGAATACCGATTCTCAATGCCAGTGCTGTGATACAAATAACTAAATTCTTTGCCTTTTCTTCCCCTTGCCCCACTGCAAAACCAAACTATGCATTAGGATTCACTTTGTAGTTTTTTTGTTTTGTTTTCTTTTTTAGGTTTTTTTTTTCATCGTTTCCTTTTACCGTTTCTTTGGCATAGACTAGTTCTGCGGCTGCTGAAATTCTCATTATCCCTGGAATGTGCAAAAACATTAAAACACTGAAATGCCCTAAGTTCATTTGCAGTTTTAGAAATGCTTCAGGACATAGTAGGGACTTGGGGAGAAGACAAATTAACACTTTTCTGTATTGCAGATAAATTTTAACTTTACAAATAATGCATTAGAGAAAGGAGTGTTAGAAGGACGTTCCTGACACCCCAGACAGGCTGAGTGAAAGGTTGAAGCGGTCTGCTGCCCCATGCGGCACAAAGCCGTTCCTGGCTTCTGCAGAGAGAACGTGGATTTGGCCATGAAATCAAATAAAGCCCTCAGCTGCCCCTGTAAAGGAAACAGCAACAACAGAACACAAACAGAAAACCCCACGTGTGACCTACCTCAGAAGCTGGGCCCTACTGAGGCGGAACGGTAACTTGGTGTAACATGGACCTCATTAATGGACTGTGTTCAGATTGCTTGTTTCATGTTTTGTATTCATTTAAATTAATTATTTTAAATAATATTTTTATTATCTGACCTTTGTGTTTTCACATCCTACTCCTAGGCTCTTAGGTGCAGGTTATATGTTGGTTTTTTTTTAATTTGTTTCTTTTTTTTACAGGAAGAGGTATAGAGGACCATGAATTAGTGATGGAAGTCCAGTCAAATTGGGTAGTGGAAGAGGAAAACAAACTGTATTTTAGAAAAAATTATGCCAAGTATGAGTTTTTTAAAAACCCACTGGTAAGTCCTAACATTATATCTGTGAAGTGGTGCAATTGCTGTTGCTGCAAAATAGTCTTTTCTGTTACACACAGATAGGCAGAGTGTAAAGCTATTAGTGTAACATGAGTCAAAAGGAATAATTAGGAGGGAATATATGGGATATAGGAGTATGTTGTAGTGCGTGTAACTCTTGGCCATTCCCTTTGTGGCAATCGTTAAACATCTGTGTTCATACTTTTTTTTTGGGTGTGTGGGGCAGACACGGTTTTAACTTTATTGAAATTTGCACACGGACCTACAACAAAATAAAAGTTTTGAAACTGAGTGGGATTCCATCAAGTGACAGCAAAACATAAAATGAATCCGTGTGAGAAGGGGCATCTGTAGCAAAGATGATTTTATTATTAAAGTGAAAATTGAATGTTATGGCCCAGCCCTGCCCAATGGCAGCTTCTAACAGCTGCAGCTAAATGGCAACTGACACAAAAGGCCATGAACAGCCATAACCTATTAGGAGTAAGTGACAGTGAAGCCAAAGTTAGTGTATGTAAGGAATGGAAAGAGAACAGGGATGACTCGTAACTCTAGGATGTTGCTAAAGGTTAATGCTGCTGATTCAGACCTTGGCTGATGGCAAAGGCTATGGTTAAGCAGGAGAAACTCACTATCTGCTTGCTCAAATACACAGTGTATTTGGATCACTCCTAATGCTGTCTCTTACAAAGTCAGCTTGTTTCAGATGTCAGAGGGAGAAATAGCAGAAAGGTATGAGGACTTGAAAGGTGAAAAGTGGAAGAGAAATTAAATTATCTACCTGTGAAAAGGATTAAAAGGTAAATATTAAGATACCAAAAGATATAAGAAGTCTGAGGTTTTTTCCCTTGCTTGACTTGTGTTTCTCTGGGCAAATCATGTATTCCCCAACATGGAGATGTCACTGCACTAGTGAAAAATTCTAAGCTTGAGATGGTCTACAGTTAGGGCAAGCTTTCAAAGAGTAAGTATGTTTGTGTATTGGTTAACCAGTGAGTGGAACCAGCTGTGGCATGTGGCACACATGCAGTGATGACTAGCATCAGCAGCTGTGGCTAATAAGAGTCCTTACTGTTCCTGTTGAGTCATTCTTCTGGGTACTCTGGTCCCAGGTGCAGCAAGAATGCTTTATCAGAAATGAGTTGATAGTAATTAACCCTACCAGTAGTTCAGTTTTATTAAAACTGAAAGTCAGTGGACACTGGATGGTCAAGGTAATATTAGCTTTGAACTTGTCCAAGCCTTGAGAAAACTGTATTAGTAATGGTTAAACTCTTGGCTGGTTCATACCTGTGTGACTATATTGAACTCCACAGCTGCAGGTCTGTCCCATAAATTACCCCTTGATCTTTTCTTGATAAAGAAATTGGCACTTGAAAGGTGGACTTTAACCACACTGTATTGATGTAGTCAGATTTTGATGTTCGTTCATATATCATACAAAATGGACAATTAAAAAAAACAAACCTGAGAGGACTCGTTCTCTATCGATGGAAGTTATTCCAAAATATTTGCTGGGTTTCTAATGTAATGAAAATAATAGAAAACAATATGTTTTTCAAGCATGTTGGTGTATATCCTCCCTACTTTGTAGAATATTGAAGCCCCAGGCAAGTCTTACATGTCAACAGGAACAGAAATTACTGCTAGAAAAACAACACTGAGGGCCAAGTACTGCAATATGACTTGCACTGGTGTATAAAGCCCTCTTGCTTCTAGAGACCATTGATGTTTTCTCAAAATTCTAAGTTTTTCAGCAAATAATATATAGGACGTCACAAATTTAGGAATGGTACTAGGGTAAGCTTAAATTATTGGATCAGAGAATCTGCAGTGTTTTGCACTGCATTGAGAACTTCAATTATACATCTAAATGAGATTGGAAGTTTAATACTTATTTTTGCGTAACTTTGATACAAATTATTATTGTTACAGGGCTTTTTTCCAGATCATATGATATCATTTCCAACTGAGGCCAATGCAGCTGTAAGCCACTCTGGGATATTACAGGTATGCAATCTTTGAATGAAGACAAGCCAGTATAGCTCACAATTTCCCATTGTCTGTGTTGTGAGCGCATAGCTCTTTGTTGCTGTTGGATCTGTTACTAGGTTTTGAATAACTCAAATCATGGTTAATAACTTCTCTTCCTTATGAGATATGAAGCGATGTGTTCCTTCCAGACAGTTATTATATGACCACACTTGGAAACGTGCATATTCTTTCAGAGTCAAGGAGTGCTAAAACAGACAAAACGCAGTAAAAATGATTAATACCTTTATTGGGTATTTCAGGTGAAAGACCCTGTTTCCTTAAAAAGGTGGAGTGCTGCAGACTCAGCACATACTTAACAGCAGGCCTTGGTAGAATACTGAGGAACCGGTAACGTGATACAAATGGATATAAAAAAAAGAGTTAAATGGTTAAACTTAATGAGTAGAAAATTTAGACCGACTAGTATGATTTGTTAGCTTCAAGGCTACTGTAGCCTCAAAAAAAAGAGTGGTAGGTCATTCAGTGTTAGTCATCTTTTAAGTGGACACAAGATTTTAATTTACAGTGGGAATAATTTCACAGAATGATCGTATCAGGGATCATCGTCTTACTTCTCAAAGAGGGGAAAAATGAGTAATAAAGGTGGAAACGTATACATCACTCTTGTTTGCTTGTCACTAGAAAAATTAATTAATAGAAGAACTTTCACTGGTCTTAAGACAACAATCCTATGTGTGAGTTTTGGGGATAAAGAATGATTGGAAAGACAACATAACACAAGGTATTTAAGGTAGAACTAAAAGAAATATAGAAATTAAAACTTTTTTTTTTCATCTATATAATAAATTCTACCTTAGCATCCATCAGTAAATGAAAAACATTAAATAACTAATTGTCAAAGCATTCTTCTGTATTAAAGAGTTACAGATGTTAGTCAGGAGGTTAAGATTATTCCAAATATAGTTAAAAATGTTTCAAATTAATTCTAATTGACACATGCTAGATTCTGTAAACCGTTTTTACAAACCTAAATAAAAACTTTATAATTTCAAAAGATGCTGCATATCTAATGAAAATTGGTTCACTTTTGCTACCTAAGTAGCAGATAGATTTTGTAGTCTAACATAAACATTTAGTTTAGAAAATCTTGTCCTCTGCATTAGTAGAACTTAATATTTTTTGCTTGCAGATGTAATTTGGTAGTTTGAAAAAAAAAAAAAAAAGATTTATAATGGAACTGTTTGCCGTATACTCTTGCACAGAACCTCCTTAAGCCCATATTGTCATATGTAGAAGGTGTGCTGAGCTTGTGGGTAAGATTAAGATTCATGCTAAATACAGATCCCATTTTGACAGCTTGAAAAATATCTTACAAACTCTCCTCTGTTGCTATTTTATGTTGTATTATCTGTTTAATTGTATTTTGTCAAATACAACTTGCTAGGCACAAAGTAGAGATTACCTTTGTGGATTGTACAGCTGTTATGCATGTTTTGGCTGAAGCTGATGGGTAAATTGTTTGCAGTGTGTCACTATTTCCTTGGAAACTTTCATTAAGACAAGTTAACGGGCTTGTGTTATTATTTGTGATGTGCTTGGTCAGGTATCAAGAGAGACATTAGTTTTAACAACTCAATGCTTACAAGTGATTAAAAAATCAATTCTCATACTTTTATAGCTTTTTGTGGATTAAGCTGTAAGCAAGAAAAATGTTTTTCAAGTATGTTTTTCTTGACTTTCATTGAAAGTGAATGAGTGAGTGTTTTGGCTGATGACTTGAAATCAGAGCATCATTATAGCCTCAAAAACAACAAAAAAGTTTAGCAGTCTCATATCCATTTAGCATGTGCTAAGTAAAATTACTAGGTCTGACATATACCGAACGCCTGTGTATACGAGAGAGAGTGGTTTAATCTCTGCCATGAAGATCTTTAGCCTAAAAAAAGAAAAGTGTGTCACTATATTGATGAGATTATGGCTTCTCTGAAACACAACATGGTATGTACATGCCTAGCATCGGCAGTATGGATCATTTGGAACTTGTTCTAGGTTATTTTTGCAAATTGGATTCTTTAAAACATGTCACAAATGAATGCAGTATGAAGATTTTAGTCTGAGGCCTCTCCTCATAGTAATGAAATAGTGTGTCATTTTTAGATTTTGGGGTGTGTTCTTTCTTTGTTTTTTGAGAATTTGCAGCTTTCACAGGTGGGTAACATTAATCCACTTGGTCTGATTAGATGTGAAACTGTTGTTGAATATAATTTTAAATGGGGCTTGTGACTTGTTTAAAACATTGTCTGCTTATTGGAGCAACTGTTATTTTAGATAAATTCATGTATGTACTAGATACTTGTATTCTTATTCAAGACAACATTTCCAATGAATAGACTGCACAGCATAGTTTTGATGGAATTGAGTCCTTCTGGGTTAGTACATGAAATCCTAGCCTCACTGAGGGTTTTTTAAAAATTTTTTTAAAGTTACTTTGAAAGGTCAAAATTTTATCCTTTGTTTCTTTAATTTTCTTTTTGTCTGTGAATAACATTTCTCCAATTCTGTAATTCTGGTTTTTTAATCTTTAATTGTATTCATAGGAGATTTTTTTCCCCGCTATGGAGTATGTTAGTCAGTGTTTTAAATTTAACAGTGACATCTTTTTTCTGGTTTTGCTTTAAGAATAGACCTATTGCCCCCACTATTCCTCATTGTTTAATAGATGGAGTTGATACTCAGGTTCTGTAGGTAGACTTGAAGTTCGGTGTTCAAGTCTTACATTGACCAGTTTGGCTGCTTCTTTCTAACAGCTTTTTACGTATAAATTGAATACATTAAAAAAGCTTTTTTAGATAGCACGTGTCCAAGCCACCTTCCAGAGCAATGAAAAAAACCTTGCACTTTTTAGGTAGACTATATTAAAGAAGGGAGCAGATGTCTTTCCTAAATAAACATAAAAAAATTAATGTTATATATGCAAAAATTAAGTTAAAGACAGAGCAGGATTACCAAGACACACACTCATAATTTTGTGAAAGGTAGAATTACTGATAAGTGTCTTTTCCTTTTGCCCTTTCCCCATTGCCATCTCTTGTCCTGTGTTTTTTGTTTTTCCCATTCTCTGCCTTCACAGATTTAAGATTCAAGCTTCATTTCTTTAATCTCTCTGCCACAAAAAGTCCCTCTTTCACTGACCAGTTTCTCATCTGACTCCTTTCCAGTCTTCAGGCTGAAATAGCCATGCACCGAATTTCAGCCTCTTGTCAATCTCCTACATGTGTTCTAGCCTGCCTGTTGCCTTTCCCCATCTTCCTCTCTAGGTTTTGCTGACCTTCCTCTGAGTCTAAACCCCTCAGGTTGACTGAAGTCTATAGGAGACAATGCTGAGAATCAGTTATCAGTTTTTCACTGGAATTACTTGGTGCCCCCAAATTTATTATGTTCAGGGGAAAATCCTGCTTGTTTCCAGGAGCACTAGCCTGGGACAGTCATGGCTGGCTGTCATCACATCTTTCAGGAAATCAGTCATCAATTCAAAGTTGATTCACAGAGTCTTAGGAAAATGATAGCTTCTTTCACTCTCCAAAATAGCATGTAAGTGCTCGAGAAGCATCCACCTTAGCAAATGTTGTTGTCTCTGCTACTGCAGCCGTTCTTTCACTGAAAATGTGGAAGTAAGTTAGGACTGCAGCCCTCAATCTTTATTGCTTTCAGTGACATACAGTAGTTGTGCGTTTTTAATTACTATATTCATCTGAGACAGTGCAATGTTTTTTCACGTGTTGAATTTTTCCTTCCCCCAACAAAAGGCATTTATTTGCTTTGGTTTTTGTTCAGATTGGTTTTAAATTTGTTGGTTTTACAGCCAACCAAATTGTAATCGAGTCCTTGGTGCTGTCATATATTAGTATCTGGAAGACATGGTGACATTTGAAACCATCCTACATATCATGTTATATATTTCACTGCATGGGGGAGAGGGTGCAAACTTATTTCTGCATGTTGTGTGACCAATAATCCCTGTCTGCAGCATATCATCATTTAACTCTCCCCACTTTTTATATTAAGGACTTTTCTCATTTTTCTTATTTTTATCCTATTTTGATTACTTCTTATCTGCACAAACAGGGATCCATTCTCCCCTATAATAAACTTGCATGTACCTCCCTTTAAAAAAAACAACCAAAACCAACCCACAACGAAAACCCATGGAAGTTCTCTTTTCTATTATCTTTAGTTTTAGGTGTTTATTACAGATATTGAGTTCTCACTTTGAAATATTTTTACTGCTTATTCTTCGTGACAGTTAATGGTTTTGACTGCAGCATGTTCATGTTATATTTTCTCACACAGTCCTCAGCTGTCCTAGAAAGAAAAGATGGGTCTAGGATTGCCTTTTTCCTAGCATTATTGCTACTTTATTTTAATTGATAGCACAGGTACAACAGTGACTGTTGACACTGAGCTTTGTATTGCTTCTCCGGTTTGGTCTGCTGAGTAAGAAAAGTGTTTTTCATGGCAATGCTTCTGGTTTGAAGCTCTTATGGGAGAAATCCTGGGGAAAACACTTGTGCAGGCTGGGAGCCAGCCACTCCTTTCATCTTTAGCAGAGATAGTACAGCCTAAAAAGATGCTTTTTTGTTTTTACATACATTGACTCTTTGAGATTTTCCTAAAGCTTCCGTCTGACTTTATTTATGGAGATAAAATACTTTTTCAGTTCAGCCTTTATATTCACCATCAGCAAGCCAGTTAATACGTGGCAAATGGGAAGATTAACAGGCTGGAACACCTACCAGGACCTACCCGTCTGCTTCAATGTGGCTGAAAAAGCTTAAACTGCATTTTCACACAGCTGTGTGCCAGCAGCATATGTAGATAGATGTAGCTAGTCTTACTGTAATTTAACTGTCCAGGTGACTAGCGGTGAAGCTATTCCTAATGCATTCCTAGTACGGTAAGGCACTCTTCTGTCAAATGAAGTCTGCCCATGTTACTGCATTCACACCAGCTGGATTTAATTAGCTCAGGTTGGTCTGCAGATGGTACAGTCATGCATCTGGCTGCAAGGTAGGAAAACAATAAAAGTGAAAGAAACCTTGTGTTTCATGGTTGGACTGCATTATTTAGTGGCCAAAGAATTCTAAAATCATGTTCACTTCATCATTTTGCTGCAGTCTGGTAGTGGCCAGTCTATTTCTTGCCTGGTGATCCGTTGCTTTGTGTCCTCAAATCAGATATTCTGGAAGTGGCAGTGAACAGGAGGAAAATGGAGCAATGAAAGCTGCAGATATCAACCAGAAAATTCTTTGTTCCCTAACGCTGTATAAGCCTAGATAGTATTTATGATTTTGCAGGCCTTTCTGAGGCAAGGTTCCTTGAAGAGCTTAGTAACAACACAGATTCCTTTGAACGTATGGAAATTGAAGAATTCTAGGTTAGTCTGTTCAGATGTGAGTCATAGTTCTGAGTAGTTTTATTGGAAGAAGAGTAATAAAAATGAATGGAATTAGAATAAAGTTAACATGGTTGCCAGCTTTTAATGGGTACTTTTGCAGACTGAATAAAACTCTGTACTTGGTCTTAGCAAGATAACAGCTGTGTTGCACTCTGGAAATGTCTGGTTGAAATGGCTGAAGAGAAGCTATTGAATACCTTGTGTAAAGGCAGTGCATCAGTTAGCTTCTCTCAGTGCATTAGTTAACATCTCTGTCTGTCCATATCATTCTGCCTTTTCTGTGGCTTGTGAGGGTGTGCACCTTTTTCTTGCAGTTCTGAAGGCAAAATGGCTGATCTCTGAGACTTCTAAGCCCTCTTTCCTTCCTCCTGATGCAGCTGTTTTCAATACTCTCTGCCACATGGTCTTGAGCACAGATAGGAGCTGTCTTTGTGACTGGCCCAGCCTCTCCTGTTTTTGGTTCAGCTAAAGTTCCTACTTAAGCACCACTGCAGGTCCTGAGACCTTTGGTTCCTCCTTTTGAAAATGGTAATATCTGCCTGACCTGCATGGTTTTGTGATTCAGATTTTGTGATTTGTTTGCTGAATTAATTTTAACTCAGATTGGTTCCCTTATCTGGTTTGTAACACAGGAGGAGGGGAGGGATGGCTTTTTTTTATTCTTTTGGTAGCATTGATTTGCAGTTTTATATAAATAGGGTGTAAGGCACGGGATCAGAACTTCTTACACTGGTTTTGTTGCCGAAATCAACGTATTGCATAACTAATGCTCTCATTTCAAACCATATGTTCCATATAAATATGTAACTTGCTTAGCATACTTTGGAGTTGTGTAACATTCTACATGCTTTAAATCAGAGGTACTCTTAATGGGATTAGATGCAATCATAACTGAGTGACTGTGGTGTGATAGTGGATTTTAGGGGTTTATTCCCCTTAGTCCTGTCTGAGTATGTTAATGAAACAGAAAGCTCATTTCCGATGAAAAGAAAAATGCACGTCTGATGCTTTCTTTCAGATGTTCCTAAGCTCCAGCACGTATCCTGAGATTCATGGTTATTTGCATGCAAAGGAGCAGGGGAAAAAATCGTGGAAAAAATTGTACTTTCTTTTGAGAAGATCTGGCCTTTATTTTTCCACTAAAGGAACATCTAAGGTAAGGGAAAGCGGGGCAGGAGGGAAGGAGAAAGAACTATGAAGTCAGTGCAACTGTATGTATGTATTTATCATTTGTTGTAATAATAACCAAAATTTGAATTTCAACTTACAGTGGTAGAAAGGGAAAAAATCTATTTATTATGGATAAAATCTAGAGAGATACTGACATATAAAATTGGTACGTATTGTCTTAGAAGCAGTGGTTTCTTTTTGCCTAATAACTTAGTTTCAATCTGGTTAATATTTTTCCAGGCAATTAACAGAGTGCCCTTTAAAAATGAATTGTCAAATAGTAGGTAAAATACTGAAGTGTAAGTAGATGCTCTGAAAGGTGGACATAATACTTCATTATCTAAAATAAACAAGAACCTATGTATAAAAGGATTTTGCAGAAAGATTTTGAGAAAGCTCAAATTTTATCACTGGACAGTTCTTCATTTTACTAGTTCCACTTTTTGATGGCAGTAATTTAAACCTGATTATGTTAAACAGGATACACTGGAGTTGAGACACCTTCTACATAAATGACTTAAACCAGTGTTTTTTCTTGGTCTGAATTTTCTGTGTTAACTGCCAGAGTATTCATTGAGCTGGTTTTATATCCTTCAGCAAATTTCTTTTGTTTTCTTCCTTGACTTAATTAACCTTAGAGGATGGAGATAATAGTTAGAAATAATACTGGACAGAAATAATTAGTGTATGTTGTTTCTCAGATTATGAAATTATATTTTATTTTAAAGATTGAAATGCATACTGCTCTCAAAACTTGACTCCTACTCTAATATTATTATGGCTTGAATTCAGTGGATGTTTTCCCAGAAATGACATCACTTGTTCTTTGGTTTTTTTCCCTCTGTAGAAGAATGAACTCTCTGACTAGTTTGAGGTGTTTTTTCTCTGCATTAAAAAAATTAATGTTCACTCTTTCTAGATTTCATGATGTCACAGTTAAAACTGGAGTATGTAAGACTATTTTGGAACAGGACATACTCTTCTGAGTTTCTTATCTGGAAAGGTTGGCTAAAAATAGTCTAATTGTGTTACATTACTCTTCTTTTTAGGAGCCAAGGCATCTGCAGTTTTTCTGTGAATTCAGCAATAGTGATATGTACATGTCTTTGACAGGCAAAAAGATTTCTGGAGCACCAACAAACTATGGATTCTGCTTTAAGGTACAAGCTTATTATTCTGATACATATTAAAGCAAGCCACAGTTTTTAGGTAAGCTTAAGTTTCTTTAAGGTTTTTGAAAACAATATTCAGCTGTCTGTTATAAAATAGGAGAATTAGTGGCTTTTATTTCAACAGGTATTATCTTCAAGATATGCATTAATGCTAAAAAAAATGTGCTGTGGCCTTCTAGCCTAACAAATCAGGAGGAACCAGAGACCTGAAACAGCTCTGTGCGGATGATGAACAAAGTAGGACCTGTTGGATGACAGCAATTAGGTTGCTTAAGGTAATTTTTCTGCGTGGAATTAACTTCTTGCCTAAGTCTACTATGTGAAATTTTGATACTCTGCGGTAGAGAATAAACATAATTCTAGGTTCCCATGCAATAGCAATATCAATTTTGTACTTTGAAAAGTTATTTTTCCTTCATCCTAAAAAACAGAGAGGGACCAAAGTACAGGAATCATTGTAGGGGATGGGATGATGTTTTGGAGCCTCAGTCTGCAAATACTTAACATTAAGCATATGCTTATATGTAACCATGTTGAATTCAATGAGGTTGTTGAGTAATGTTGAACAAAAATACAAGAATACACAAGAAGGCAACTTATGTTTTTAAAATGTGTCAGTTTGTGGCAAAATAGGAATAGGTGAGTTCGTGTATTAAATGGGTAGTATTTAATGCAGAGTGTGCATTTATAAAGGCAGCAGCAGCAACGATGATGATGTGCATTTCCTTATCCTAACAGAATTTGTCCCTGGTTTTTAATGGTAGAGAAAAGTGCATGTTTTCTTTCACACCTGGACAAAAAATTTACTTAGTTTAGGTTTACTATTTACAATGCTAACCATGTTGTTTTCTGGTTTTAGTATGGGATGCAGCTGTATCAGAATTACATGCAACCATATCAAGGTAGAAGTGGCTGCAGCCCTTTGAATATAACACCTATGGTATGTCCCACAGTAGCTCCCTGAATAAATACATTGTTTCTGCCATCACGCTATTTTTAAGTAACTTGTGTCTGTTATACTACTGACCCGATCCTGCAAATCTTTGCGTGTGTGAATGCTTGCTAAAAACTTTAGGGCTGTCAGGGTTGACTAGAGAGTTAATTAATTCATTTACTTAGTACAAATTGGATCGTTCAGACCAGTTAACGGGCTTTTTGCATTTGTCAAACCTCCAGTATTTGGGAGTTCATTGGCTTATTATCACTGTCAAAAAGAATGGAAAGAGGTTTTTGAAAACAGAGAAGCAAAACTATAAGTGCATTAAAAAAGAAGCAAAGTGTTTAAGGTTGCACATGCTGAAAATGATGAATAAGAAAGCTGTAACAAATCCTTTTTGGTATACAGTAATATTTCCCTTTTATTTTTTTAATATAAAATATTAAGTACTTAAGATCACTTTCAGCTGTTGTAATACTGACTGGACCTCAGAGGAACAACATAATTTGGCAGAACTGGGTTTTGGAGCAACAACAGTCTATACCAGATACTGTGTCCATCTCAGTCTGACAGTTGGGATTGGATCAGGTTGCCCTTTTCTTTAATATCTTAAGTTATCCAAGTTCTTTATGAGTCATATGATTTCAGACTTTTTCATGGATGATTTATACCACTTTTGTGGTTTTTGTTGGCCAAACTGGATAAAAATTACTTGTTGCTGGGACTTGTGACAGTGATTTTATGGTGGATTTTTTCAGCTTTTATTATGGTTCTTGCTGTTAAAATGCCTAAAATATGCATTTGCTATTATAGGTATTCATAAAAGTAGCTTTCAGTGATATTGCTAATAAGCATGGCTTCAAAACTGTGCTTCATACACTGACATGTCTTTACTTTGTGTTATGTGAAGCTGTTAAAATAGCCAGCTGCTGCTTCTATAATGGATCTGGGAGCCATTACTGATTCTCTCTCCTCTTACACTATTGCGTGTGTTTTAGCTCATGTGGTTTCTAACACAGGCAGAATCTATAAGCATCATTAAGTGCAGCACTGTTTTTCTACTTGGGTATAATCAATGAATTAAAGAGCAAATTGGATAAACCTGGGAATTAAGTGCACAAGCTAATGAACATGCTTCATAGGGGAACCACTTCCGTGTTTCATGTTCCTCACAGCCATGGCAGCTACAAGGAGTTCTCTCCACTCTCCAGAGGCAAACATTTTCTCTTATTTTGCCTTTTTTTTACTTTTGCAAAGTTCTTTATAGGTTACGGTTACTCAGGTAGACGTTAGACTACTAGTACACTAGTACTAGTACTAGACTAGTACACTTCTAGTTGTACTCATGCTTGTAAACAAACATGAACAGAACAGAGCTGCTTTGGTTTTGGACTGGGAAGCTTTGCTAACGCTGCAGAAATCTGGGCCTCTTGTGTTACTTTAACTTATAGAATGCTAGAACGTTCTCTTAATTATTTGATATTCCAGTGCCTGCCAACATTTGAGCCATTACGATCTGTACTAAACTTGATTTTGTAAACCTTGGTTTCTGAGAAGTATTTTGGTGAGTTTTAAGACTTTTGTCAAACTTTAGTGATTTTTGTTCTATTGTTACAAGCTTGATCTTCACTGGCAGAAAAAAAAGCAAGCATTTTTTTGTAACAGATCCTACAGTTGTTGTCTGTGGTAAGAGTTAGAAGGGATGTGTTAAAGTAGAAGTTAAACTCCATAGAAATTATTGTTTTCAATGCTTAAATCAGGTAAACTTTGAGTGAAAGTTTATGTAGAAAATATATAAATTTATGGCATATTTATAGCAAAATATTCCAAATATTTGTTAATTTTATGGTTATGTGTAAGAATTATGTATATTATCTTTTTTCTCTTACGTGGACAACTTAGTAACAGTATCTTGACTTGGCTTGATATGCAAAGGGCTAGTTATAGTTAAAAACATAAATGGAGTTTATGGTAAAGCAATATATTTATCATCCATTGCAGTAATGCAAAAAGATGATCTGTCCTGCCAGACTGTAAAACTGAGCTTTGCAGCAGCAAACTGGAATTACAAATGCTCCCTAGGGTAAAATGAGTTTGGCTCTGATGGGAAACACTGCCAATACTTGAAATACCACTTACAAAACATAATGTTTTCTCAGAAGCTTATTTTAAAAAATGAGCAAACCGAATTTATTATTCTTTGTTGCAGAGAAGCATTTCAGAAAATTCTTTAGTAGCAATGGATTTCTCAGGACACAGAAGCAGAATTATAGAAAATCCAACGGAAGCCCTTTCAGTTGCAGTTGAAGAAGGATTAGCATGGCGGGTATAAACATGTTTGCTTTATCAGAATAGTATTTTCTGATTTCTTTTTTAAACAAACAAAGCTTTCAAATCATGTTTTTATTTCTCTCTCATACAGAGGAGAGGGTGTCTACGGCTCAACTCACATGGTAGTCCTGTTGCCATGTCTAACATGGGTATGCGTGAGTTAATTCATTGCCAGAGAAATGCAATTGCTGGTTCTTTCAATAAAGGCAAAATGTTTTTTAAAAATATCTTTATTTCTACAGCTATACACAGATCTCAGTCATGGTTTCATCATAAAATCTCTAGAGAAGAAGCTCAGAGACTTATTTTGCAGCATGGACTTGTAGATGGGTAAGTTAATTCTTTACATAACTCTTCTGAGACACATTTTTTGTCAACAACTGCTATTTTCATGTATTTCTTACTAGGGTAGCGATGGAGGAAGGAAGATTTTGCTCTTAGCTAATAGAAATAAAAATTCTTTTATATGGCGCTATCTGGGGATCAGTTGGTTTCTATTTTATATCTTTTGGAAGCAATAAAGTGGTGATCTAACACTTCGATTCTGTCACTGACAGATTACTTATGTCTGCTCAGAGCCAGGCACTTGAGGTCTGTATTTGCACAATATTCTCTGGGAACTGTCAACTTTGGCACCAGTGTCTTTTGTATCTCTTTTTAGTGATGAAAGAATGAAAGAAAGCCTGAAAACATTGACTAACCTTATTCTAAGATGAACAGTGCAGAGGCAGCTGTTGAAAAAAAAAAAAGTATGCTTTTCCTCATGAAATTATGAAAAATTATATTATCCCGTAATGGTAAACAATAAACATTAGGATAAGACCAATCACTTTTGGTTTTGTCTCATATAAATATTAATTTAAAAAATGGCAAAGCATATAGGTATTTTATGTTCAAATCCTCCCGTTTTTCATTTCTGTATTTTTATCCTTACTTCTGTATTAAATGTAAACTTGAGCCTCCTTCATTCAACAAGTAATTCCATAAAACTCTAAGTTTCTCTGACTCTGTTTCCGGTTAGTTACCTGTAATATCAGATTACTGGTTAAATTCCTTCTGTTTTAGATTATGTTGTATTACTGTTTTCTACATCTGCAGAAAGGGCTGTAGGAAAAAAAAAAAAGAGATGGGAAGGTAAGGGAGACAAAAATAGTCATACTCAGCAAGGTTGGCTAATTGGACTTCCCCTTTTGTATTTTTTCTTTTTTTTTTAATTTCAGGGGTCCTATTTTTAAGCCTGGCTAGTCATCCTGAAACTGCTTCTGTACTCTACATCCATTTTTGCATTTGTTACATGAGAGGGATGGGACATGGGGCTGAATCCAACATGTATTTCTGAGCAGTGTGTCATTCTTGGGCTGATCAGTCTTCCAGTGTATTTCAGTGGGTACACACACATACTGTTAAATGATACCCAGTAGATTTGACGAGTAGGTAGCAATGAGAAAGTTAATACCCTGCTAACATTAGTTTAGTACAGTGTTGTTATATTCTTGGATATATTCATAGGTATGCATTGTGGTTTTGGTGAGGATGATAGTCTTGCGTGGACTGTCTGGAATCAATTCGAACATGGTAGTATGAGCGCTCATATGCTGTCAGATACATACATATTCAGGAGTTACAGTGAAGTCATTGAATACATTACAGCATGTGACAAATGCTGTGCTTTTTGATGGGCTGAAAGAATGAATTATCACCAGAAATACAGAAGTTTTTCATGGGATTGATAGGATTTGTTTCTGGGGTTAGGGAGGTAAGTAGAGAAAATAATGTGTGTTGTGCCTTTTAGGATGATCCCAAGCAGGGAGATCTCCTGCCTATATAAGAGAGGTGGTTGGACCTCTGAAATACCGTATGTACTAACAAATACACTGTTCATGATGGCTTATAGAAGATAAAGGGACTATTATATAAAGGATCTACAGTAGTCTCAGTATTTTAATAAACCAGTAACATAATAGGCACAGCAACAATCTTAAGGTGTGCTATGAAGGAATCAAATTTTTGGATCTACTGTTCTGGTGTAAAACCATCTTTCTTAAAGACATTTATGTAGCAATGCTGTAGATTTCATTCTACACTTCCTAAAGGACATTTGAAGACTTTCCAGTGATAAGTGGTTGGCAGGATTGCAAACTAATCCGTGTCTGATTGATGAATGGGATAATACCAAAAGGCCCATTACAAAATGCAACTGGTCATTCAGAGGATTCATAGAATCATGGAATCATTAAGGTTGGAACAGACCTCTAAGATCATCATGTCCAACAGTCAACCCAAAACCACCATGCCTCCTAAACCATGCCCTGAAGTGCCATGGCTATATGTTTTTTGAACACTTCCAGGGACAGTGACTCCACCACCTCTCTGGGCAGCCCATTCCAATGCCTGACCACTCTTTCAGTAAAGACATTTTTCCTAATATCCAAACTAAACCTCCCCTGGCACAACTTGAGGCCATTTCTGCTTGTCTTATGTCTAGTTACTGGGGAGAAGAGACCAACACCCACCTTGCTACAACCTACTTTCAGGTAGTTGTAGAGGACAATAAGGTCTCCCCTCAGCCTCCTCTTCTCCAGACTAAACAACCCCAGTTCCTTCAGCTGCTCCTCATAAGACTTGTTCTCCAGACCCTTCACCAGCTTTTTTGCCCTTCTCTGGACACACTGCAGCACCTCAATGTCCTCTAAGGGGCCCAAAACTGACCACAGTATTCAAGGTGTGGCCTCATCAGTGCTGAGTACAGGGGCACTATCACCTCCCTGCTCCTGCTGGCCACACTATTGCTGATACAAGCCCGGATGCTGTTGGCCTTCTTGGCCACCTGGCCACACTGCTCATGGTCAGGCGGCTGTCAACCAGCATCCCCAGGTCCTTCTCTGCCAGGCAGCTCTCCAGCCACTCTTCCCCAGGCCTGTAGCGTTGCATGGGGTTGTTGTGACCAAAGTGCAGGACCCGGCACTTGGCCTTGTTAAAGCTCATACAATTGGCCTCGGCCCAACGATCCAGCCTGTCCAGGTCCCTCTGCAGAGCCTTCCAACCCTCAAGCAGATCAACACTCCCCCCCAATTTGGAGTCACCTGCAAACTTACTGAGGGTGCACTTGATCCTTTCATCTAGGTTATTGATAAAGATACTAAACAAGACTGGCCCCAAAACTGAGCCCTGGGGAACCCTGCTTGTGACCGGCCGCCAACTGGATTTAGCTCCGTTCACCACAACTCTCTGGGCTCAGCCAGCCAGCCAGTTTTTTACCCAGGGAAGAGTGCACATTTCTAAACCATGAACCTCCAGCTTCTCTAGGAGCATGTGTGGGAGACAATGTCCTTATAAGTTTATGAAGGAGCAGTTGTTTGGAGTCATCCAGCATGTCTAAAAAGCTCCCTTGTAACTAGCATTTCTAAGATTCTATGAACTACAACCTTTTCTTAATAATAAAGTGATCTTTTTAAAGGTTCTTTGTCAGCTAAAGTAGGTCTGTTGTGATAAGGTTAGAAAAGAGTAAAGATCTTTTTATGTGTCGGAGGACAAATGTTGCTTATCTTTGTTAAAACAAGGAAAAAAATTTAAGAAAATTTACTTTAAACAGACTGATGAATGGCAACAAATCCTAATCAGCCTGTATTTTCTTTCCTACCCAATGTGATTACTTTTTGTATTGTTTAATACAGATCCAAGTATTCGAGTGTAGAGGTCCCATTTTGATTATCTGCAAAGTGGCAAATTCTTATAGTGTCATTTTTCTGAGTAAAATAAAATGGCACTGCTTAATGACAAACGTATAAAAGATTTAAGTTTATGCAAAGGATCTAACTGTGCTCTGAAAAATTTCATTCAAGTCCTGGAGAGGGTGAAAGGCCACTAGGTGGTGAGAGAGAGCTTGTTAGGAGAGCCCGAGTCTACTGAGAACTCTTATTTGTCCTTATACTTACCTTCTGCTCTTACAAGCTGGATGCTGAGCTGGCAATGATCCCTCTTTAATAACTGAATTAGTATCAGACCTCTCAGTTATGATGGGGATGGGGATTTTGATAGAAATATTGATGATTATGGACTCCAAATTTCTTAGTTCGAGGTGTTTTCTTACTTTGTAAAAATAGGACTCTTAAAAACTTTGAGGATTAAATTAGTAGTTTGGATCCATGTCATTAGTGAAAATCCACTGTAAGCCTCAGTCTGCTTTCTTCTCCTGAAATCCTTTCTCTTCATATAGTAGTTGTACTCTAATACCTGGTATGTGGTTGAGCAGAAGTAGGTGGCCACTAGTGCTCACTTGGTTGATACTTGCAGGTTCATTTTACCCGTTTCTTTTGTGTCCTGAAAGAGGAGCATGCCTGCCAATGGCTGTCCCTCCATTTCCCTTCTTTGGTACATTGGTTAGCTATACCTGTTCCAGACCTGCACAGTGCAAACACTTCAGACTCTCTCCACTATAAAGCTGTGAATCAGATACTTCCCTCTGTCCTACCAAACTGTTCTCTGCTGATACCCAGTGATTCAGTGAAAGCTATCTCTTATTGGTAATCATCCTTTGCCTGTTCCAGATTATCCTACCAGGATTATGCCAAAAATATCTCTGTCCAAAACCTGGCTGGAATAATTTATCAGTGAACTAGTTGCAGGGACACTGTTGGCCATTGAGGATGTTGTGATTTGAATAATGATGCCATAAAGTGAGCAGAGTGTAGCTCTGTTTCAGTGTTGCCAATGTGCAGAAGTGAGTGTGCATTTATGAAGACTGGCCAGATGTGAAAATCATTCTGGTATGTCTTGCATTACCTTTTCTGTAAACTTCCTGTTGAACTACCTTTCATATTTTCCCTCTAACACTTGTGATTTAGGGAACTGTCAGAGTCCAAAGAAAATTTTGTTCAAAGCACAAACTTTGAGGGTGCTTTTCTGTCTAAAGAGATGCGTTGTAATTCTATGCAGTGTAAAAACCAATGCCTACAGGTCATTCATTCTGAGAATGCGTATTTTTTCACATAATAGACAAGGTGAAGAAGAATTTAAGAAAAAGTATTTCCAGTGACACATTTGCAAAGAAATACTGATTAAAAGCATAACTTACATAATTAGTGTTATTTTTGCTTTTCACTAATACTTCTGTAATGAATTTACAACAGTCTTAACTGGACGTTTATAAAAGCCTCTCCAGAGTGATCTTACTGTGAAAATTTTCAATCTCTTTTAGGGTATTCCTGGTACGTGATAGCCAAAGTAACCCCAAAACATTTGTATTGTCACTGAGTCACGGATTAAAAATAAAGCATTTTCAAATTGTACCAGTAAGTAAATTTTTCAGTTTATATCTATATAGTTATAAAAACAAAACAGTTGAATAATTGTGACAGAATATTGCTGGATTTTTTTCTTTTAATGTTACATGGAAGATGTAAACCTAATACCTGTATCACTAAAAATAATTAGTGTTCTTATGTAGAGTTGAACATTTTTGAGCTTTGCTGTTTGATTTGTGATGAAGCTCAACTAGTATTATGAAATCCTAAAAAGTGTCTTGAAAAAATAGACAAAACTATTTAAACTGGAATAGAAGCAACCCTGGTGGCATGAAAATAATGTATTAATAAAGGTCATATTGCCTTTTCATTTTTCAGCATGTGCACAATTTCTTTTTAGTCATCTGTTTAGGTGGACTGCCTACGATGTGTGTGTCTTTGTCTCATTGACTCATCTGTTGAGGATAGTTTCTCTCAATATTTAAGGCCAAACATTTTTTGCTGACTTCTCTTCTTGATTCATGTTATTGTGGTATATTCATGTCCAGGTCTTCTTCAAGGGGACAATTTTAGCAAAAAAATCATATCCGTATTTAGTCCAGCTACTTATAGGTAAGCTGAAATTTCCTAAATTGAAATCGTATTTCCATCAGTTTTCACTGAAGATATGATCCAATTCTCCTGCCAGAATGGCCAGCTCTCCCCATCTCTTCCACTCCCACTAGAGGTGGTTTATACCGTTTTCTTTACAGGCTGCTTCTGTTGAGAAGCACTTCAGCATTCTGTGTTTTAGCCACAGGTGCTTGACATAACTGAGCAGACCTATAGCTTGTTCTTATGTCTTCACAAGAATCTTTCTTCCAGAGCACATAATACTCTAGCCTCTGTGTTTCTTCCTGCTGAAGTTTGTAGGAGATTCTGCTGTTTCTCAGTAGAAAGAAGTGTAGTGGCATTTTGTTTTATTTGTTTCTGGTTGATCCCCGATGATTGTTCACCATATTTCCGTATGCCTTACCTAGGGCTCGTAGTTGATATCGTCCCCTAAAAAAGTTCCTGTAGAATGAAACAGAAGCATTATTTGGGAGGAGGAAAGGAGTGAATCAATGCTTGTTAAAAGAATTGCCCAGGATTTTTGTTGTATTAGGTACAAACAATGGGGGAGTCCTTCATCCAAAAGTCATAGCTATGCCCTAGATCCCATGCAAGCATGAGTATATGCTCTGTGACCAGAATCCCAGGGCTAAGATCTCTGTACTTCTATTGACTGTGGTTGCTTCTAGTATTTACTTTGGGATAACTGTTGTGTGGTTTAGAAAACCTTCTGAACTCCGTACAAATACTGTATGATTCTACTTCCTTGGGATGTCATTTAACTCTCAACTCTCACTGTCAGGAAACAGACTGTCTCTTCTCAACGAGGAGATGTAGCAGGAAGCTGCAGTTAACTTCTGTTTCCTCTGAGCTGGATGATTCTCCTCTTCCCTTCAAAAAAATTATCGAGTCAACTCTAATGTTCTTCTGCAGATCTAAGCAGCCCATTTGAGGAATTAATCATATACAGGCATGCTAAAACCTTGCTCTCTTGTTGTAGAATCTTTGGAGGAACCAGGAATTCTTTATTTTGGCATAAATATTCTACAGACCTGGGTCCATTTTTCCATGCTGATGATCTAGAAGTCCTGTACTGCCTCAGTGCAAAACCTGTCTTACTTGAAGGAAATTTTTTGTTGTTTTTGAAATAAAGCAATTTATCCTATGCTAATTATCAGAAATAATAAATCTGTAATGAGAAAAACTTAATCCAGAGAGGGAACATGGAAACTGTTAGTTCCCCAAACACAGGCATGTTTCATTTCCTTTCTGTCATTTAATTTCCAGTCGTATTCAGTACCCCCTCATGCCATTCTCAGTACCCTGACTTACCGCATGCTCTGGTTTTGCTAGAGCAATACACTTTAAAGAGATCAGAAAAGTATTTTTTGAGGGGGAAAGGTTTTACTTCCACTTGCTGCTGGTCTTCTAAGTGAAGTTATTTTCTAATAAACAAGGCATTTTTTGTTACTACAGGAAGTTGGTAGCTTATTAGTTGGAGATCAAGGTTACCTTTTTGAACTTCAAATCCTACTGTTCTTCTAAACTCTTGCCATTTCCAGTCATTGGGAAGAGAAGATAAACTTTCCTAGTAAATAAAGAAATGGCATTTAGAAGGCCTTTTTAGAAGTAAAAGACCATTCAGTCTCTAAATGAATTATTTTTCTCTTATATTTCAGGTTGCTTGAGGTTATACTGTATTTTAAAATGTCTCCTCTCAGGTAGGGCATGCAGTCTGCCAATTCAAGCTTCCCCCACATTAACAGGTGCATCATGTTAACATTGGTAAGGTGCTACAGGTATTGCAGGTGGGTGGCAGGGAATTGATTTTAAAAAGTTAAACAGAAAACGTTTGGGATACATTTAGGATCCCATACTGTGAAATCTGGAGAGCTTGATAGCTTAAATGTATTTTTCAGCCTTACTACTCTGAGCTGATCTAAGTTCACTTCAGTGTAGTCTGTCTTGAAATTAGCTGTTCTGTATTCATTTGAAAGAAGAAGAATTGATATACATTTCTGGGACTGTTTTTCCAATAAATGTTCTCTCATAACAACCTTCTTAGCTTGCAGAAGATGTTAGGTTCCTGGGCAGCATACCTTCAATGTGAGTTTTTCCTTTGCAAAATATGGATTGCTTTGGAATTAGCAATCTGTCTGGTGTTCACTTCAAGGTTTTGGATTAACTTGGAGGGGGGGAAAAAGGCTAAAAATGAAATCCTGGTCAACAGACATATGAATTGTCAACTCTTCCTTGTCTTCAGTGTGTTGGCAGGAAAATTGCGTGCATAAGGAAAGTCCGATGGATGATAATCCATTTTCAGGTTCTTGGCTGGGGCACAGGAATTTACACACATTACAAGTGCACACATTGGTAATTCCATAACTAGCAGTGTTTGACCTGGATTGATCAAAGTCTGAGAATAAAGAAATTACAAATGGCTTCCAGACATGGTAGAAAGGGGTAGAATAACCAGGAGTCATAAGCAGTTCAACAGCTGCTTCAGATGAGAAATCTTAATTACAGGTAAGAGAGCTAATTATGTCTTCTCCCTTCCCCTGTACTCAAGTAGGATAGTTGCATCTTTCCCTAGCACACCATCTGCTACTTTGTTAGCCCTGCTTCAGGATCTTCTGTTCACTACTCTCTCAATCTTGTAAATGATCTTTTTTCCCCTTTTCTTTTTTAAAATAATTTAAATAGTTATTTTTTACCCTCTATTTACATTAATACTAATTAGTCACTGTTGAACTAAAGCTTCTTGATATTAGACATATCAGCCGTAGAAGAAATAAATTGAGGAAGTATATGGTCACCAATGCAATACAAATAATGCAATACAAATTATGCAAGAGCTAATTTCCGTAACCTAGAATAGGGAAATACTGACTGTAAATTTGTAAGGGTCTAAAAGTTAAAAGTAATCTTTCAAGGCATGTGTTGCAGTTTCTTCTCTCTCTCCTGTATCTGTGCTAATACACGTGTTTGGGGCTGCAGCAGTTCTTTGTCTTACAGCAAAGAACACGTTGCTACATCAAGCATGTTACATTTGAAATGGGCAGTTTCATGCAGTGTCATGCAAGTGTCATCCAGTACACCAATACCCTAGTGTGTAGCCTCATTGCACCTTAAGTGATACAAAATGTAGCAGTTACATAGAATATGAATGGAGCAAAGGTTGAAATCTATGAGTAAGTTGAAACTTGGTTGTTGTCACTCTGTAAAAACTCAGTTCATGTTAACTCCAGCTATCGTTCCAACGCAAAGGCATAAAGTAATATTGTTAGTGCAGAAAGAATATTCCTATACTTATTAAGCTTTTCTTTCCGTTTAGGCATGTACCAAACTTAAAGGGGAAGTTAAAGAATGCATTATTTTCTGTTTATTTTTTATCTTGCTGTGAATGATCACTGTATTTTTCTTTCTTTCAGTAGTCATAAGATTATATCTTATATCTTGGTCTACAAGAAGGCTTCTCAAGTATTTCAATCAGGAAGAAATACCATAGCAAAAGAGGATTTTATTCTATCTTGGTTTTCCTTTTTTACAGTTGGAAGATGATGGGAAGCTATTCTATACCCTTGATGATGGTCATACCAGATTTACTGATCTCATCCAGCTAGTGGAATTCTACCAACTTAATAAAGGAGTACTGCCTTGCAAGTTAAAGCACTATTGTGCACGAATTGCTCTTTAACCAAAGCATCTGTTGTTTTATCAGAGGGAAAGGAAGATACTAGAATACTTTTTCCCCTGAAGGCAATTTGTAGAGTAAGAAGGGAAAAAGCATTACATTGTAAAGATTCTATGTTTTAGCTGCAAAAAAAACTTTATATAGGTAAGAACTTTGCATTGTGATTGGCACAGCAAAATTAACTTTATGGTTTTAAAAAAACATTCTTTCCTTTGTAATTCTTTAGTGTTGTCTTGGACTTCGGGTTTTTTTCAGCTGAAAACAATTTTTAAAAAACTAATATTGTGTAACTTCTACAAAAATGTAACTGAAGGGAAGATCTTTGTTAGTTTTAAAATGAACTTCTTGTCTCTTCAAATGTCTCTCATGATTTCTGTTCATCACATAGAACAATAACATTTACTGTGGTGAGGATAAGAAGCTGAATTGCACATTTTATTTGTAAATAAAATGAATAAATATTTTGCACTATATTTTTGAATGCTACTTTGCGGATTATCATACAAAAAGTGAAAAATCATTAAAACTACTTATAACTGATCAGTTGTATTGAGTTGTGCTATTACTGTTCTAGTATTTTAAAGGATTTTTTCCTCTAATGACTAAATCTACATCTTTATACAGAGCTGGAGTGTCACTTACTGGTCTGTGATATGTATAAACATGCATAAAATACGTAGTACATAGAGTGGTTTAGTGCATACCTATAGTCTCTAACACAGAGAGAGGGAGAGAGAGACCTGTTAAATACTGTGGGTTGTTGCAGGGTTGGGGAGGGAATCAGCTTCAATTGCCCTTAAAAAATAAAGGTAATGCAATAGTATGTACAAATTTACAATATTTACAGATATTTACAATACTTAAATAAAGCTAAATCCAGTGAACTTTACTCTTTGCTGAAAACCTGGTGAGAGTGTATTTGCAGACAGTTCCTAGCTTATTTTATTATATATCACAGAACAAAAATTTCAATATAGCTACCAGTCAAGCAGTCTTTAGAGATTACCAAACATCTAACATGCCAACTAAAAAGAGCTGTTAGGGTGGACTGAGTCAAACTTTGGACTATAGCATTAGAAATACTTTTGGTGTCTGTTTTGAAAGAGATATGAGACTGCTGCATCCTTGAACCAAGACTCGAGTGGAGTGGGGCTCTGACTGAAAGAGGCGTCCCTGTCCAGATGCTTTGCTGCCTGACAGGTTTGATCTTGTTATGAGGGTTCAGGACCTAACCCTGGGTATCTTTACTTGGGGTAAGTGCTGGAGTGCAAGGTAGTGCTTGGAGATGGGCCATTACACTGAATCCAGCCCCTCCTTCCTGTGCTTGCTTTGATTCTCTGTGAGACATACCAGCTGCTCTGCTGTAGGAGTTGGTGGGGAGAGAAAGTGAAGGAGGCCTGGGCGAGGGATGGAGTAAGACAAGTCCCAGTGCACAGCAGCACCGGTGTGCATAAGCTGACAAGGTCATGTAGATGGAAGCATTAGAATAGGATGGTAACTATAGCTGATGGTTTTGTTATTGTGTCTGTGGAAGGCAATCATAATAACATAATACTGTGATACTTAATTTACTGACTTGATCCACACATCACTGACCTTTTCCTCTGGTATGCAAATACACTTTTTAAAGCTCATTAAAAAAGCAACTCTTCATAACGTGTACCAAAGATGCAACATATGTGGTGCCTAAGCTCATTACATTAGGAATGCCTTGTAAAACTCTTCACAGTCTAATAAATTTAACTCTTAAACCTTGACTATAATTTCAAATTGTAATTACAAAAAAATAGTTTTAATTAAAACCTCTTCAAGATTTAGTTTAATAATGTGATTACTTCTCAGGACTAGTATTATTTCAGAGATTGGTACAGAATAAGGAGAAACGTTCTGCTCTGCGTCCCTGTTTTTTGATCACCTTCTGACACACTAAATTAATTGTCTACTGTAGTCCGTTTCTAGTTGGCCGTGTGAAAGCTTTGCCATAATTTTTATTTGTATTTATGTATTTGCTAGCATGCTTGGTAGAGAAGCTAACTGCTCGGTGAGTGAGTACCTGCCACCTATGGGCCTATCAGAAAAAAAAAGAGAATGTGGGGGTTATGTCATGTGGTGAACAGACATCAACCATCAAGAATATTTGCCTGTTTTTTCAGGTTTTTTTCACAAGTGAAATTGGAAAGAAAAAAAAAAACACCACAACAAACCCTTCAACATCAAAAAACCCCAAGTAAAATGAAGTATTGCTTAATAAGCATGAGTCTTGGACATTTGGAAGTTTGTAACTGGTAAGTATTCAAGGCATTCCTACTCTGTAAAGTGTTGTCTCCTGCATTTTGGCAGCTCTCACTTGAAATCTAAACTGAAATCTTGCTGAGAGTACAAAATATCTTTTCTACAGATATGCATATCTTTCCTGAACTGTATGGTTGCTTGCGACTACGCCATAAAAACTAAACCAGTAAAACTAATAAAAATCTAGTTTGGTATTTAAATGACTTAACCGGCTACCTCCTTGTTTAAATATTACTGAAGGAAGAAGCATGAAAGAGGTAGTCTTATTGTGTAAAAACAACAGCAACAAAAAACCCCCAAAACAACAACAACAAAAACCCAAAACAAAACAAACACACACCTCCCCCCAAAAAAACCCAAACAAGAAAAATCCAAAACTATTTGATATTGGAGACTATGTTAGAACATGCTAAATGGTACATGTGGTTGATAGATGACTTGTAAGACCCTTGCTAGCAACCAGTATTTTCTTGTCAGAAAAATGGCAAGGTTTTTTATGATGCCACCCAGGATATGTCTGCCCATAAAGTTCTTTGAGGGTGTAGGCACTGCTGTTTAAACAGAATTTCAGTGTGTTAACTGTGGCTTCTAATTAGGAATACTACACTTCTTTGGTGCCCACCTTCACAAAGAAAATTGGCTAATCAGGAGTTGTTAACAGCTCAGGGAGAAATCAGTACTATTTTGGGCAAACAAGTCTATCTGTCTCCAACAGTCTGCTTCTCTACAAAATGTGGACAATTTTATATTTATCTTATAGAGAATTTAAGGACTTTTTTAAAAAAAAAATTACAACTGAAATTGGTATTTTTTTGCAGATGGCTTTTTTTAATGCATTAAGGAAGTGATACGTTTTTACCTTTACTTTGCGGGGGTCAGAATCTACAGTCTTAAACTTCTTGATGGAAAATCAACATCAAAGCACCTAGGTGTGTAGAACAACATTTGAAAAAACTTTTCCTACTTTCTTCAGATGTAAAATTTTATACTTCTGTGAGTGTATCTGTGCAGTGCAGTGCAGTGCCAGGAAGAGAGAACTAAGCTTGCCACGTGGGGGTACCAGAAGCAGTATAACTGTACAAGCCCATCTTCCTACCTGGGGTAATTAGCCCTGTAGGGGTATGCTGTGCAAGCTGTGAGCTAGTTCAGAGACTGCTCTAAAGCTCAGCATTGTATTTGTTGGCATGTCCTTTGTGCCTTAATTTCCAATCTTAAAATCTTTTTGGCTCAAAGGAGATTAAAAGTTAATTCAGTAGTGTTTCATAATGCATATACATACATGGCCAGAATTAAGGTTGCATGGGCAGCATTAAATGACATTTTTTAACTTCTGAGTGTTTTGACTTAACAATCTTATTAAGTGACTTAATGAAATTTTTGACATGTAGCAAGTCTTCAGTTCATCAAACTAAATGTTTGAGAGAGGGGTTTAACCCATTAAATAAAAGAGGATTATGTATGTAACTAACTACAAGTGGGATCTTTCAATGATAATTGAATTTCTGTCAAATGTTGTCTGTTACATCCTGGTTTAAGAATTGTAGCATTTTGTGGTTTCCTGGTGGTAGAATTATTCTGTAGTGTAAGTAAGTTTGGGTGTCTAATTTTAAGACATAAATCAGCTTATTTCAAGAGAATAACGTTTTTTTGTTGTTACTTTGTTTAAAGCTAGTCATCATCGTCGAAATGGAAGCCACTCAGCCACCAATTAATTTACTTTAACTGTTTAAACCTATTTAATAGATGTAGCTTGCAAATCAGTCTAGCATTTGTCAGTGAAAAAACTTATACGTAATTTCTGTTACCTTTATTTAGTTTAGAAAAATAAAAAGCAACTTACAGCTTACATCAGTGTTTCAGTTTGATTAGTAAAATAATTATTTTTATTACTGTTCTGATATTTAAAAATACTGTTCCTTAGCACTGTAATGCATTCCATTTCTAATTTCAACTTTACAGCTGAAGCTTTCACTGCAATCATGGAAGATGGGACATACCCCATTACTTGAATATACTTGCAAGCTTTCAGAGGTTAAACACTTATGGTCTATGCATAATCAATGTGTGTGGTAGTGCAATTAATGTTAACTTTAATGAAATGCATGAATATTTAAAACTTAATGAATCTAGCTTTACAGCGCGCTTTACAGCCTGGTTCACATATGTGAACAGTATTGACTGTTGGCCTCTGGATGTCAGCAGCGTATCACAAAATTCCTGTAATCAGCCGCTGTTTTCCTGCTTCCTCCCAGAAATATCTGTGACTTGTGGTCTCTGCACACCTCCAGAACACCCAGTGCTTTTTCCTCTTATAAATTATTCACTTACTCTGTACCAATTAGTTCTACCAGTTGCTAGGTTTGTTATCAAGTTAAGCTTCAAGACAAGAACCTGAACTCAATGAGTGATTAAAAATTTATTAGCAGAGATGATTAAATATGCAGATAGTCTGTGAAGCTTGTTCTTGAAACCATTATATTACCTTTTTAATACTAATGATTTGTATAATTAATTTTAAAAAAGCCTGAAAGTCTTTTTAAAAAAATCAGAGTAGGACATAAAAGAGAAGAGATTAAATGCAGAGGAGACAGTGAACCTGAGTATTAAAACAGCTCATGCACATGTATAGGCAATAAAGTGATTTCCTTACAGGAATAGTTTGTGGTTTTTTTTCCCCTCTGCTAAGTTGATTATTTTATTAATCTTTTAAGCAATTTGGGAAAACTCTATCCACTAGTGAGTCATATTTTCAAAACAGAACTTTATGTGATTAACGCTGATAATACAGAAAATTCCCCTAAACCTTATGGTCTAAACCATATCAAGATGCAGTTTCAACAACACTTAAGCACGTGCTGGATTTTAGGCATGTGAGCAACCCCAGGTTTTTCATGTGAACTGCTCAGGTACATTAATGCCTCCAGGGAACTGCTGGGCAGTATAGCAAAGTTTCCAAAAGAGTGAGTGCCCCCAAACCAGCTTTTCAAGGTGGGGGGTGTGGGGGTGTGTATGAGGTGAGAAGAGCCCATGTCCTCACAGCTGTGCCCAATACAGCAATTGGGAAGGTTTGGGGATGGGGGCAGGTGGGACCCTCAGGAGAGTAGGGGCAGCCCCATGCTGTTGAACCTGCAGGGTTAGCTCTGGAGGAGACGGACCCGTCTTGTCCTCTCATGGAGGAAAGTAAGTAAATTACTTTATTGCTCATTAAGAGAGTAGGTGGATCAGAGAGGTGACCTCAGGGCCTGGCTTTTTGCTTTCCGCCTCCCTGAGCGAAGCAAACCCTCATGCAGCATCGAAGCAGCCCGCAGAGCAAAGGTGGCGGGCACCAGCTCTGGTGTGGAGTAGGCCTGCAAGACTGGTGCTAGCCAAAGCAGGTGGCACGGTGCAGCCTTTGGCACCTGCTTGTATGCGGGCACGTGTGATGCATTATGTGTTTTGTAATGCCTCTGTGAGAGGGTACAGGAGGTGACAAGACCTGGCTACGAGCTGGGAGCTGGAACAGGCTGGGTTGTGGTGGAGGCTCAGGGGTGAGTGGGGTGCTGCCATTCCTCTGCGCCGCTGCGCGGCAGGGAAGGTGGTAGGCAGCACCACTCGGGTGCTGCGCTTTGCAGCAGGGAGGCGCAAGGGTCACTTTTCTCTCCCTCTTCTTCCAGCTCTGCCCCTGGCCTGCCTGGCACAGTGCCACCGCACACCATGGATGATGGCCCTGGGCAGCTGATGGGAGTGAGTTGCTGTGGGCAAGGCTTGAAGGAAGGTGAGGGCCTGCCCCAGTTTCTCCTGGGGGCCCTGTGCAAAGGGGGGTGCAAGTAGCCCAGGAGCTGCTACTGTGCCCTTTGCCTCCTAGAAAGGGAGGTGTCACCCCTCAGGTGAGGCCAATGGGCCTCATCAGTCAGAGATTGTCAGAGTTAATAAGTTGCCCATAATAAATATGTGTGCTCTAGGTTTGACTAGTAGGTGTGTACTTAGAGGAGGCCTGTTATGTATCAAACTGAGGTTAGCATGAATAGTTAGTGAAATTGTTTATTTTTTAAGATTGGGGAAGCAAAAGTGTGGGGGGAGGTTGTTATGTACCTGTTGCATTGCCTTTTTTTGTTTCCCTGATCTGTTTATAAATTAGAGTGCCTTTATTTTCAAATGCTAAACTCTGTGTAGTATTCTTTAGGTGTTAGTTATGTGAAGTAGAGTTTGTAGTGCATGTTTGTAGCCCTGGACATAGTAGGCAGCAGAATGGGAGCATGATCTTTTCTAGAGTGGGAGCCAAAGAAGGTGTTTGTATCGCTGCTGAACTTGCATGGCTCAGATCTCACTGTGGAGGATAAGTCTAAGTAAAACTGGTTGTTCTTTATCCAAAATAGCAGGTATGCTGCTTTGGTGGTGTGAAATTAGACTGTGACCTAGGAACTTTCTTAGCAGAATGCAGTCCTAGAAGTATTTCTCTAGTTCTCTGGGAGATGCATTGACTCAACTTCCTATTCTTGATTTCTTTTTGTTTTGGGCTAAGTCAAAACACCACTTTTCACGAATGTATTTCAGCTTGCCATTCTATTATGCTAGCTACCTGCTTGGGGAATGAGAAGGAGCAGAGGAAAGAGTGTTAACTAGGGTAAGCATATTGGTAGAAAAGATTGAGAGGACATTAAATGAGGTGCTTCCTGCTTTCCTCCTTGTAGCTGAAACTGAAGAAAAGAATGAGTCTTCAATCTTGTATTCCTAAATGTGCGGTGGCTGACGTGGTCCCAAGTGGGGTCATAAGTTTAGATTGTATTTTATTATCAGCAAAATCTTTCTAATATGAAGAAAAACCCTTAAACTGAGGGAAAGGAAATACATAACTTCAAATCTCTTTACAGTGCAAGAGGATGCAGATGGGAAAAAAACCCATGAAGTTTGCACAGGTAGGGGTTTTTTTGTTTGTTTATTTGTAGTTTGTTGTAGTATTTTTTAATAAAAAAAAAACTTATTCTGTTAAATTGTGTGGAACTCTGTAATTGCTAAATCTATTGCCTATGTTAAGCATTTAAATTCTGGGAAATAACTCATTGAAAGATCTCATCTGATGATGGATGTGAGGTCAGCTATTCAAACTAAAATACTTTCTCCCCAGTTACATGGTATAGGGCTGTGGTGCTCAGACCATATGCATAGCTAGTTATTTTTAGGCATTTAAAGAGAATGTAAAGGAGGTGATACGTGTAGGAGGGTGGAAGGGTAAGGAAGGAATTTTAAAAGAGATACTAAACTTGGAACAACAATAGATAAGCTATTGGAATGATTTTTTTTTTCCCTAGCCTGAATGCATCACATCTGAAGGGGTTTGCTTCTGTACTGAACAATTAATTAAGTCCTTATTTCTGAAATGATGCATGTGCTTGTTTGTGTGCTGTGCATAACACTATGGATTTCAATATGCTTAAGTTAATGTGTGTAAGTGTTGGCAGGATCAGAGTCAAAGACGTCAAAAATAACTTGGAGGGCTTGTGGAAATTCACAAAGTGTAATAAGGTGATACTTCAATTGGTGCTGAAGTGGAAATTGTAGCTGATATTATATTTAATGATGGGCTGTGGTCACTGGGTTCACTGTGACTGAACAATATCCATCTTTATTTTTGAGGTAAATGAAGAACAGTATATGAAGATGAACTAGAAATTAGGAATGTTTTGCCTCTTTAGTACTTGTACACTGATAATGCTATTTGCACTTATTATCCTGTATTGTGTGTTTAAGAAAAAGCACACAAAAAATCCAACCAAAAAAAAAAAACCACCCCGAAAGCCATCTTTACAAGAAAGGATTTGCAGTAGGAATCTATATTTGAAGTGGCCTTGGCCTTGTGAAAGTGTAAGATGTATGATACTTTTGAAGAAAGAGTTCCTCATTTCTCAGCTCTGTAGAGTTAGGAACTAAAAAGCATTATGGGAATGATCTAATTGTTTCTATTTCTTTGCTAGAAATAAAACTAACACACTAATTCAAAGAGTACCAGTAGTACAGGTGGCCCTTAAAAGGGCCTCCCCATGGCAAAGTACAGCTGAATTGTATTAGCCCTTTGCTTAAAGTAATGGGGGTTTGCAACAAATGAATTCTAGGTTGTTCTGTGATGAAGTGAAATGCTCCTTTGTCTGCAGGAATATGTGTTCCACTTCTGCTCCTACTTCCACTTGAAATAAGGCCATATCACTCAGCATGAATTTAGAGACACAGGGAATAATGAACATTCTTTTGCAATCATGTTGATCCAAGGAGCTGCATGAATTTTAACTATTGACATTCTTCTAGGCTTTCAACTTTTATTTCCCTTTGTATGTAATTCTTTCTAGATTATCTTTTTATTGCTTGCAGAAATTCATCTCCTTTTTCTTTGAAAATTTTTTTGTCAGTTATTTATCTTCCTAGAATTTATTCTGTCGAAAATAAGAAAATATCCTCCATTGTTGGTTTGCAGTTCTTTTTTACAAGTTTTTGATGTAATCTGGAAGCAGCAGTGGTTCTGTGTCTATGGTTGATGAATCTAGTGCTGAAAGCATGAGACTGAGTGCATTATTGAACAGGTACCGTTCAGGATGCTTTCAAAGTCATAACAGTAGGAGAAAAATGTATTTGATGTTATGCAGACTCCCCACAAAGATATGTGGTGGTAGAGAAATTCTGCTATATTAGGTGGTACAGACAAAGAAATTGGGCTTCAGGTAATTGAACATCTTTATAGTGGGGTGATTTGCCTTTTGCCTTTATAGCACATCAGACTCGTGGGTAGCTCAAGACCAAAAAACAAAAAAAACCCAAACCAAAAGGAACCAACAAAAAAACCCCCAAAACCAACCCTGAAACTAATGAGAGCTCCTGAAGAAGAGGACTGTAATAAAGAGGTTGGAGGAAACGAGCTCCAAGTAAAAGCTGAAGAGCTCCGGCAGTTTAGCTAAGTAGGCTGTGCCAGTCTCAACCCTGAAAACCACTAAGTGGAAGAGTGAATGAGAAGATGAAATGGAAGGGAGGAAGTTAGAGAAGAACAACTACTTCAGCTGCTTGGGGTGGGGGAAGTCTTAATCTGTTTGACCTGTGATTATGAGCTATCGTTGCAGGGATGTGTATGCATTTGAAAATTGTTGCCAACTCTGTCAGTCACCTGTGGAGTCTCATGGAGCAATTATGAGCTAGTGCAACACAAGTATTTTTTACCAAGTAACTCTGAACTTGTCGCCCAGTAGCCTGATACTGCAGGGGAAGTTTTATTCTGAGGGGGGTGTGTGTTTGTTTTCTGAATCTAATCTTATACTCTACCTGACAGAAACAACAGCATAAACTGGAGGCAGGTGGAGAGATGGTAAGACAGAAAGAAGTGGGGTAGACACATGGCATGTGCTATACTTATGATGCATAACAGAAGATGGAGAGACTAGTAAGGAGTCTTACTAAACAGAAATAATGTGGCACCATTTGCTGATGCCATATAGTTGTAACTGAAATGCAATTGTCTTGTGACTTTTTTCTGGCTTGGGTTTCTTATTCTGACAATATGGAGCTATACTTTTCAAGGGTTAGCTATAACAATTGTTACTTGAAAGTTTCATTGGAAGCTGCCTGACTTTGAAGTGTTGAAGTAGTTGAATGCACTGTAAAGTTTTAAAGTAAACTTTGCTGTGATCTCTGTGCTCAAGAGTAGTGTAGATATTTAAAAAAAAATGTAGAAAGGTGGAAACCAGATATGTAAGCATGTTAACATTTTATTAAAAGAAATCATTCCAGGAGACCTCATTAAGCCAGGACGGTATTCTAAAAGTGAATATACATGTTGACAGCTACACCCATAAATTTGAAAACTGCAAACATGTTCAGCATAAAAGCCATTTTTGAAAAAAGCTGTTGCTCTGCCCTTGTACTAATTTAAGAATTGTTCTTTCATTCTGATTTTTTATAGTTTCTTTTCACATATATAACTGGGACAGTTTAAAAAGTACTTTAAAGAATCTTTCATGATGTCACAAACTTCATAATGCAGATGATTATTTTTAAAAACGCGCACATTACATAATGACTGAAAGTGTCAGATAAGCTCAATAATGACGTTCTTTTCCTTTTTAAAGAACAAAAATGACCTGTCCATAGACTGTACATCTGTACAGTATTCTTGCAAAGAACCTCTGTTTCCAGGAAGTAGTGATGTGAGTTAAATCTCTTGGCTCCAGCATTAATGTTGGTGAAGAGGTTCTCTTGTTCTATTCATACTGTATCTGGACACATAGTAAAGTCTCCACAGTGAGCACAAGATGATCATGGACAATCTCTTCTTTCAGTACCTTTCTGTCAGAGTACATTCAAGGTACGTGCATGTTTGGTTTCAGTAAAGTAGGGACTCAATATTAACCCAGTTTGGAGAAGTGTGATTGGTATAGAGAGACTTGAGTCTTCTGCCTGTGAATGCGGACTCTGAGGAACAAGAAACACCAGTCATGACCTCAGGTTTGTTTTGTCGTCAGTGTGGGAGGAAGGAGGAGGAACGATTCACTTGGTCTGCTCTGTGTGGGTGGAAGTAAGATGGTATTCAGAAGAGAGAATAATTTTAAATGAAGATCAGTAATGAGAAATCCAGCCACAAGGAGCATGGGAACATGGCAAAAAGTCATCAGGTGACTGAGAGGAGCTGAGCAAGAGACAAGACCTTGGTTTGGAATGGTTCTTGGGCATTAAGAAACAGTGTGATGCGTTTGTTTTATTTTTGGGGGGGTGGGGGTGGCGGGGTGGTGCTACCTTTTTTAGCGTAGGTAGGGATATTTGTGGCTACTGTTCATATCCAAAATGTATCTGTACAATCTGATTACTTGTATTTTGTCATATTTAGTAAATAGCTTCTAGGTTTTATGTGATGATACTTTCATATTGCTTGGGAAAGGACTGCATTTCATGCTTAAACGTATATGTAGCCTTTGTTATTCTGAAAAACGGCCAGTTCTATATTTTTCCTCTTACTTGAGTTAAAATATTTTTCATAGAAGATCTATTCCTCTGACTTCCTGTCTGAGTGGTGATGTAATAAGGAACAAGAAAGACAATGAACTCTTACAGAAAATAGCTTGATGAGCTTTGGCACTTGATGAATCAGTACCTTGCCAACATAACAGTATTTATGGTATAGATTTTGGTATGTTGACTGAACTTCATAGTATAGTTGTTCAAAACTTTTGATAGGTAGATAATGTGTTTACTTTCATAATAAATGGAAGACCAAGGTAGAACTATGAGGTGAATCTCAAGTATTCACATTAATATGTGCATGTTCAAATATTGATAAGAGTCCATTTAAGACTCTGTCTTAACAGCCAAAACCCACAGTTTTTCTACAGAAAGGTGGTCAGGTACGTTGTACTGCAGAAGTGGAATCTGCACAGAGTAAAGGAAGTTGTAAAATCTACAGCATTCCCAGGCAGAACTGACACAGAATCTTTCTGATGAAATTAATTGCTGACATAGTTGTGCTGTTTCTTTTTTTTTTTCCAATCTAACTGAACATAAGCTCCTCAAACAGGCTTTTTATTAGAGAATATTAGTGGAAACCATCTGGTAAAGGAGAATCTGTTTGTGCAAAGTACTTCTTTTTCTAATTAGTGGTCTCAAACAGATTTTCATCTCTCTGATAATGTATGTGTATGTTGTTTGTGGGTAGTGGGAGGAGTAAGAGTAAATTTCTTATCTAAATCAAGTGTGCCAGCAGAAGTTCACTGTCAGTTCCAGGGCATTACTACTTTCCTGTGTATTGAACTAAACTCCTGCCTCAGTTGTACGTTTTGTAACACATTCTGGTATCTTTGGCATAAGCAGGGACATGGAAACAACCCTTAATATGAGTGTATAAAAATATCTTTTAGGTGATGAATAATATTTAAAAAACCCACTTTGTGCATCCAAACCAAAGGATTCATACATGCATAGGAGATGCGTTACATAGTAGAAGCCCAAGAAAAAGTGAGGCTTCAAGGATTAGTGGCTTTGGTACATTCTCTACAGTTGACACTTCCAAAATCATATAGTGATTACACCATGGACTTCAAATAGTAAATCTTGACTGTAACTCTTCAAGGTTTTTGAACTTGGGATAGAGCCAATAACAGACCCAGACAAGGGCAACTGACAGTTTAGGAGAAGTGGTTGTGGCAGAGAAAGGACTAGAGTGATGCTACATGAGGATAAACAATGCTGGCACTGAAGAAGAGAAAGAAAGCAATGTAGATTACAGTCAGTAACACATTAGTCTGGCATAAACACTTGTACATTGCCCAGTGTTTGTGCTGGAAAAAACATCTTTAGAAGGAATGATAAAGGTTCATTATATGAAGCTGCTTAACGTGGAGCAAATACAGTGACTGTGTCTTACTCGTGTAAGATTTTCAGTTTTCTTCTGCTGACTGAAGAATATTAGAGTTTTCTGCAGAGGTAATAGCAAGAGTACATGAAACTGGAAGAGAGTACCAAAGAACTAGGTGCCTGACATCAAAAGTGTCTTCTACTTTGTAATTGAGATATCTGTCAATGTATTCAGTGTTGATCCTGGTGAGAGAAGGAAATGAAATGTGCTGGTGTGATAAACTGGGGTCAGATAAGGAGGTGTGTTTTCAGTTGTTTGCTTTTCATTGAACATTAGCTAAACTGTTTTTAAGATGGCAGACTCAAAATAATTGCATAGAACTTGTTCAAGTGTTATACTACTGGTACCCAGCAGGAAATATTGTCAAGCATAACCTATGTACTGTGTACATAGAATCATAGAACGGTTTGGGTTGGAAGGGACCTTTAGAGGTCATCTAGTCCCAACCCCCCTGCAGTGAGCAGGGACAGCTTCAACTCGATCAGGTTGCTCAGAGCCCCGTCCAACCTGGCCTTGAACGTTTCTAGGGATGGGGCCTCCTCTACCTCTCTGGTCAACCTGTTCCAGTGTTTCACTACCCTCATTGTAAAACATTTTTCCTTATATCCAGTCTAAATCTACCCTCCTTTAGTTTAAAACCATTACCTCTTGTCCTGTCACAACAGGCTTTGCTAAAGAGATTGCCCCCAGCCTTCCTATAGCCCCCCTCTAAGTACTAAAAAGCTGCAATAAGGCCTCCCCACAGCCTTCTCTTCTGCAGGCTGAACAACCCAACTCTCTCAGCCGGTCCTTGTAGAAGAGGTGCTCCAGCCCTTGGATAATTTTTGTGGCCCTCCTCTGGACCCGCTCCAACAGCTCCATGTCCTCCTTGTGCTGAGGGCTCCAGAGCAGGACGCAGGATTCCAGGTGGGGTCTTACCAGAGTGGAGTAGAGGGGCAGAATCACCTCCCCCAACCTGCTGGCCACACTTCTTTTGATGCAGCCCAGGATATGGTTGGCCTTCTGAGCTGCAAGCACACATTGTTGGCTCATGTCCAGCTTTTTGTCCACCAGTACCCCCAAATCCTGTCCGTGGGGCCACTCTCAATCCCTTCATTCCCCAGCCTGTATCAATACTGGGGGTTGCCCAGATGCAGGTGCAGGACCTTGCACATTGCCTTGAACCTCATAAGGTTCGCATGGGCCCACCTCTCTAGCTTGTCTAGGTCGCTTTGGATGACATCCCATCCTTCTGGCGTGTCAGATGCACCGCTCAGCTTGGTGTCATCTGCAAACTTGCTGAGGGTGCACTCAATGCCACTCTCTGTCATTGGTGAAGATATTAAATAGTACTGGTCCCAGTATGGACCAGTGAGGAATGCCACTCGTCACCGGTCTCCATCTGGACATTGAGCCATTGACCATTACCACTATGTACTAACAGTGAACAGCAGTGTACCAAATAGATCAATGTGCTATTGGTACTTTTAATGGCATTCAGCTGTGACTATCATTGCATACAGACTTTATTTTTTTTGTAATGCAAAACATATGTCTTTGGGTAAGTGTTCACATTCTGGTTTTATGCCAGGTGAAGGAGTTATCAGTCAAAAAAGTAAATGGTGATATAAATATCTGGGCTAACAGGTTTTTAAATTATGCATTTTACCTAGAATACCTTTCTATTTAATATGTTGGTTTGTTGTGGTTCAGCCCCAGTTGGCAGCTAAACACCACGCAGCCGCTCGCTCACTCCCCCCACCCCTGTGGGATGGGGGAGAGAATCAGAAGAGCAAAAGCAAAAAAAACCCGAACTTGTGGGTTGAGATAAAAACAGTTTAATAATTAAAATAAAATAATAACTATAATAATGATTATGATAATAATAGTAATATAATAAAAAGGAAAAGGGAGAAAGGGAAAAAAACAGAAACACAAATGATACAACTGCTGACTGACGCTGCTGGTCCCCGAGCTGCGATTGCCGCCAGTTTTGCTTGGCCAGCTCTTCCTAGTTAACAAGCTGGGCATGACGTTACATGATATGGAATATCCCTTTGGCCAGTTTGAATCAGCTCTCTCAGCTGTGCCCCCTCCCCTCCCGGGTTCTTGTGCACCCGGCAGAGCATGGGAAGCTAGAAAAGTCCTTGACTAGTACAAGCACTACCCAGCAACAACCAAAACATCGGTGTGTTATCAACATTGTTTTCATACTAAGTCCAAAGCACAGCACTATGCCAGCTGCAGTGAAGAAAATTAACTCTAACCCAGCTAAAAACCACGACATGGGGTTTTTTTTGTTGTGTTGTTTTTTTTTTTTTTTACAACACAAGCTGCTCTTGTATTGGAGAAGAAAATAGATGGAGCTGGGCAACTGAGCAAATATGACCATATGGCAGCATATCCTAGCGCATCCTTCCAGATTCTGCTGTGGCAGCAGTAGCAGTAAGACTCCCATGTTATAAAATAGTTTCTATATCCAGGCCTTTTTCTTAAGTACAGTTTAACAAAACAAACCTCAGTATTAATGTCATAGTCTAGTCAAAACTACCTATGTGTGTATGTTTCCTTGTTAAACCTCTTTCTCCAGTCAACTAACTTTCATTCTTCAATTCCTGAATGCTTTGGCTTGTAACTGGAGGTATGGGCTCATGCAGATTAGTTGAAGCCTATAATTTCCTTTGGGTCAAGGAATAATTTTGATGCATCCTCTCTCCTGTGAAACGTTCTGCCCCAAATTCCTGCACCTGGAAAATGGCTAATGATTGCCAGAGATGGAAATGCAGGCTGACTTGTTCTGTATGAGAGACAGAGAAAGCAAAATGGAGCACTGAAGAAATGAGATTAAACAATTTGAAAAGACAAGTACCTTTTGCCTCTAGGAACAGCTACTTTGAGAGTAAGGATTTCTCCTCCCATCATCCCCAAAATGCTGGCTAGAGTGGGGAAATGCTCATTACGATTTTCTGGTAATATCTTCAAATTAAAGTCAAATAGACTCAATATTCTCTTCCTACCAGTGGTCAATTGTAACTGCTGGTAGCAGGAATACGAGGCAGGAGCTATATGAAGGGACACTCCCTGTGGCGCATCCTTTTGCAACCAGTCTGTCATTAGAGAACTTTCTAACAGTAGGCTGTATCTTGTCTGTTCTTAATTAGTCATTACTGGACCATGAACTATATTCAGCTCTTTGCGGTCCCATTTGTACTCTTGACTTCCACCACCTCTCAGGCAAAGGTTTGCACTTCTTGTTATGTGGAAGGAGTTCTTTCAGTTTTTAAACCTGTTGCTTGATATGTTTACCAGATGTTTATCAGTGACAAGTAGTGCGCAGGTGACTCATGATCCTCTTTACCTCACCATTTGTTACTTTATAGATGGGGGCGTAACTCTTCTTTGCTGGGAAAGAGACTAGTTGAAGAGTTGAACTCACTCCTGTTAGGACATTTTCTATATTTCTGATGATCGTTCTTGTGCTTTTCTGAACTCTCTGCTTTCCTTTAATGAGGTTGTCAGAGCTGCACTTACAGTGGAAGATCTGTGTGTATGTGGGTTTATGAAGTCACATAATGTTTTGAGATTATTTGGTTTTGTTTTGTTTTTTTTTTTCTCATTTTCCTTCTTTACAGTTTTTAATACTCTCTTTTTCTGACCTCTGAGTATTGAACTGACATTTTTGGAGTGGTAGTATCTAAATTGTGGCCAATCATTGCATTTGTGTGCTTCAGGTTATTCTTTCTCATTACTTTGAATTTAATGCCACTTTTTTTTTTTAAATTAGTAACTGTGAAAGTAGCATGTGGGTATACATGAGAGAGGCAATGTTGTCCTGCCTGGTGTGTTGTCTGATGTTGTCCTTGGTGTTGTCTGACGTACCTTCTCTTCTAAAATATTCAAGTTATAAAATTTGGGATTTCAGTGTTCTGAAAATTCCAGTGAGCCAGCAAAGATAAGAGGCTGCTGGACAACAAAGGAAAGGGAAATTAAAGAGGATTTCTTGGAGACAGCTGACTGGGCTGGCTTTCTAAGTGATCCTGAAAAGAGAGGCTGACAAATCTAAGACTCTAATGAAGAAGGCAAGAGTGGTGTGAATGAAATGGTATGATGTTTGGCTTGGAGGAAAGTGGAGCAAGAGATAACTTGGTTACAGAAAGTTTGAAAGTAGAATTTTTTTTTTCTAATTTGTTCATAAAATAATTTGTGTACACTTGTACAGATGACCAGTAAACTAAACTTCTGAAAATTGCCATTTGTAACTATTCCAAACTGCCAGTCTGAATGGACTGCAAAGATATCTTTCCATCCACTCCACTTCCCCTGCCACTTTCAGTTAAGATTGGATCCTGATGGATAACATCATTTTGTCACATTGTGGCACTTTATAAATAACATAATGCAGTGATGTACAGTGCACTGACAATTGTAGTTTTAGTGGCTATTGGGAAAGCTAAAATTGATCATTTTCCATAATCTAGATGGTTTACTTTCTGCACATCTCCCATATGTATTCCCATAAGATATTAAAAAAGATGTATATGTTTTTATTATATTGTGTATACACTTTGGTTGGTGTAAAATAAGTTTACATTTTAAATGCCTTTGTGCTGCTATCAGAGAAAAGCAAAACAAAATAAATTGATGCCAGGGGAAATGTCAGGCATGCAACACAGATTTGTTAAATAAACATTACTGTGTGGCATTAGCTAATGTTATTACTTTGCTTCCCTAGTGGCTCTTTTTTTGATTATCTGCATTTCTAAAGACTCTGCACATTTCATACACACTAAGAACAGAGCACAAGGATTCTGCTTACGTGAAGGGCCTTGCAAAAAATACAGAATATGATAGCATTTTTTATTTACAGCTCTGCTAAAAACATGCTTATATTTTTGTTGTGGAAGAGATAATGTGAAGAAATTTAGCTACTGAACTTTTTTTGAAACTATGGGAACTATATGTAGAAAAACTTAAAAAGCAAAATAGAATCTCAGGGATTTAAAGAAGGGTCAAAAGAATATCGTGGTTTTCCTGAGTATCTTCTAGAATGGAAACCAAAATAAAAGTCTAATTTAGAATTTGTTTAAAGCACTAGACAAAGGATGGCATACATAGGCTCATAACTGTGGAAGGTGATTTCATAACTTCCACTCAACCTTTCACATGTAAATGCTTCTTATTCACAGAACAGGGCTGTTGAAGCCAGTATGCAGTGTAGATAATGTTCATACATAGTGTAAATTTGGGAATCCCTCCCTCTGTGGCCAATTCATATCCAAGAGCAGGGACTGAAGTACCTGCGGTGCCACTGCATGACTTATTTAAACAAACTGGGCTTATTAGCAAGGATTCAGAGCAATACCAGCTAGGAGTTGGTCTATTTATACAATTGATGCTGCATTATTAGATTGGATAACATATGTATATTTGAAGAGTATAAAGCTCATTTTCAGGGTTTGCATAATCAGCATATTTCAGGCAAGTCTGATACAGAGAAGTGACTGGGGTAAAAAAGAATATCAAAGCTCTACGTTACCATCAGTTCAATTTATTTAATGTACCATGTTGCTGCTCTTAGTCTAAGTCCAAATAGACTTGTATCCATACCACAGCTGACATCAGCTGGCCTGCCTTTTGGCTTTGGTGGGGAGAGGGAAGGCCAAGGTAAGAGAACTGATCTCGAGCATGGCTGAAACACATTGACTAGAGTATTTAGAGGGGAAAGCTTACACTGACATTACCTTTCTCAGGAGGACAGCTTCATTTGAACTCAGACAGTAGGTTTAACAGGTGTAATTGTCCATGTTTGTTTAATGTACTGTTTCTTCCCTGTTGAATGTTGACTTTGCAGCCTACATACTATTTCAGTATAATTAGCTGGTTTTGATTATGAAGTAGGGACAAGAGAAAACTTGTATGTTAGGAACAATATTGAATTCTCTCTTGGCCAGTCCATCTAGTATATCCTACAGTATGAATCTTTACTTCACTTGACTTAATGGAGCACCTTGTAGAAGTGGCAAAAAGAAGTAACTTAGAAGGTAAATACTATTAATATCTGATGAACAAGAACGTAGAACCTCAGTTTTGAATATTTTTTTTTTTATTCAGATTTTTGATGTGTGATGTATTCATGGTCTGACTTTCTGTCCCTTCAACTTTCCTCTGTCAGACTCATCTTCTGGCTGCTGTTGCTTTCTCTTTATGGAAGAGGGCTAACAAGGCATTAGTTTCTCCTCTTACTAACTCTTGATTTGACTTTCTGATCATTGCACTGTTCCCTTCCCTAATATACGTGGGGGTAAAAACAAAGAGCATTCTTCCTGGTTTCCTTTCTAGTGCCTGCCACACCTTAGGGATTTCTTGCTGTCAAGAAAACAGTGTGGCTTGGGGTCTGACTTCTCCAGATCCTGGTATGTTCAGAGCACTTTCTGAGGGCTTTGCCAAAATATGGCAATGATCATTTCAGTATGTGCAAACTAAATATAATCAAAAGCCTTGTAACTTTGCCGGAGCAAGTGGAATTCCCCTGTAGGTAAGGGCAACTCACTTTCCTAAATTTCATATTTCTCATGAGAAAACATGTTCTTTGAGATTGAAGTTGGTTGGTTGTGGAATTTTTTTTTTTTCTTTCCATGAGTTAAGATATTCGAGCAAGAAATGATCACTCTGGGGAAAAATTTTGATTTCAGGAAAGTTATGATCTGGTGAGGATATGATTTTATGATGGAGAATGAGACATGTTTATCTACAAATACTCTCTGTCTTTATTAACTATGTTGTAGAGTGTGTATGTGCTGGAGATCTGCTGAAGAGAAACCCTCTTTTTTGGGGGAAATGTGGCATGCCTGGATGGAAAGCTATGTCAGAGCTTCATTTTACATTACACAATGAAAACTTCAAAACGCTCCTGAGCCTGGTCAGCTGAAGGTGATAGTTGGTATACCATTCACAAATTTAGAAGCTCGATCAGCTCCTGAATTATTTTTCCTTGGTTGCATAAAACTGAAAGAGAAGAAATTCAACAAGTTTTGCTGTAGGTATAAAACTAATCGCCACAACTCTAATTTCTGGGCTGGTTTTCAACTCGCTTAAAAAATGAACTATAAAAATAACCCTTCTTTTTTGTTTTTTGTCAACCCTATTAATGGATTCTCTCATCTAGTGGTAGGGCTTTAATCCCAGCACCCACTCTTTCCCATAATTTTCCTGAAATCTATCGTTTGCAGCATGTGGCAATGGAGACTCTGAAATAGTGACATATATTTATCCTTAAGAAACAGGTTTTGCTGGGGCTCATGCTTGAGTCCGTTTTTCTTATCTTTCTCAAATGGCCCAAGTTAACTGATTTGAAAGGGCCTCATTTTAAATTACATTCATTCAGTGAAAACAGAAATTAACACTTAGAGACATCTATATGCTAATGATTGTAGCTCAGGGAATACCCTTCTAACCTTTTCAAAAGGAGTTGGTAAAAAGCCATTTCACTTGAAAGCAACTTAGTAAAAATGGTAGATTAATTAAATACAATAAAATTTCCCTAAAATCTCTATCCCATTTATCACTTATCACTATTTTTCCTTTTCACATATTGTACCTTAGCTCCAAACTGAATGTTCCATGATGCATTTATTAAAACTGTTTTTCTAGTGACATCTATTAGATGCTGAAAACAGAGGTTAATAATGTCATGAGTTTTAGGCATGGCATGCAAACAGAGGTGAAAAAGCAGCTTCATCTATCACAGTACATAAGATACTAAGTGTATGAATTTTGGCAAAAGGGTCAAAAATGTGTGGGGGAAAGATTTCCAATAGCCCTTCCAGATGCTAAGCAATGAACTGAAAAAGAAGATCCCAAGCTTTCAGACCTTTTAAGTGCTGTGTATCTGCATCCATTAGAGAGTTTACTGTAAATGCAAAATATGACTATTGCAGCTTATTGGCACATTTATTATAGGTGCAGTCTGTGTTTGTTCTTGACTCTGCTTGTAGGAGGTCAGAATTCCTGAATAGGATAAATTGAGTATTGCACGTATTAAACTGCTTGTGCACATTGGTATTCTACCTCATAGTACCTGTGTTACTGCCTTATGTCTAACATTTCTTAGATAAGGTCACTGCTGTATATAGAGAACTTGCAGGTCCTTGAATCTTGCATTCCTATTTAGAACAAAAGGAAAAGCTTGTGGAAACAGTTGCCCTGTTGTTCTTACAGTGACTCTTCTTTGAGTTGTGGTTGTTCTTAGAGTTTCTAAGGAATGGGCCCAAAAAGCTAATGCCTGAAGCTTCTTTGAAGCTACCTGCTTGATTAGTATTGTAGATCCTGATATGAAGGCAAACTAGGGTCAAATAAAGTATTAAGCCCTGGAGTAAGATGTGTCTGCCCTAGGCTAGAAACAATTTGCAACCTATACTTGGTTTAAATTTAATAGCAGTAAAAATCCTATTGCAACAAAATGTGGCAATTATTGCACTTGAAATTCCAGTGCAGGAGAGACTGGAGGAAGGTCACAGGTCTGTACTTGGTTTACTGATGAAAATCTGTAAAAGCGATGTGAAGATCCAAAAGAATCATAAGCTTTAGTAATACTTACTTGAGCAGGTGTTGTGGAACATCTTCCTTTCCACCAAGTGGAAGAGAAGCCTAGAAACCTTCCCAATTGGCTGAGCAGTGTGTCTGCAAGCCCTAAGGAGGCAGGCGTAAAAGATACTGTACAGCTCTACCTCAAGAAAGAGAGCATCAAATATGCTGGGCACCCAGACAAGAGAAGATAGGTGGTGACGGTCCCTGAGCAGAAAGGGGCACTTGTGACTTGAGGATTGGAGGGTGAGATTTTTCTGCAGGAATTGAGGGAGAAAGCTAAAAGACTGGGTGATAGCTACCTTCTACACAGCAAAGGAAGAGAGGCTGGGAATCTTTTGACGAAGAGTTGCTAACAGGTAATATATGATTAAAAAGGAATAACTGTGCCTTGAAGAAACACCAGAAGAGTATGTGGGGTGTGAGAAAATGGCTTTTGCTGGCTTTATTAGCAGCTCAACTGTACCCTAGGTTTTTTAGCGTTATCAGAAAAGTAATGATCTACACTGCTGTGTTTTTGTCCCCTGGACTGCAGAAAGACAGTTTTTAAGCAGCCGTTGCCTAATGCCACAAAAAGTTAACATGACCTGGGATCGGAGCAGTTACGAATAACAGGATCTTTGTTTTTCACTGTTCTGAGCAGGAGCTGTTCCCTCTGCTCTTACGTCGTCAACTTTCCTCTGAGTTTTAATCAAAATGGTGTCTCTTTCAAAATCCTTCAGAAAGGGGAAAACATCCCATTTGAGCTGGCAGCTTTTAGCGTGTGTGTAGTAAGACACATATTTACAATGTGAAAATGTCTCTCGGTCTGTTGTTTCTCCCTCCCACTCCAAGACAGGACAACTGTTAAAATTGAAATCCTTTACCTAATCAATTGTGGAAGCAGCACTTATTTCCTCCTGACAGCCACTGAATTCCTGTTCTGCACTGCTTTGGCTCTGGATAAAACATGATAGTTCAATTCATTTTCTTAGTTAATATGTGAGATGGTATCCCCTTTTTTTTTTTTTTTTGGACAGTTTGTACTCTAGGTTCTAGGTTGGTCTAGCTAAATAAAAGCCCTGCTGTCTTGGCTGTTGTATGAGGCACTCCAGAACTGTTAGAGCTAGAAAGACAAAGCTTTGTCCTTGCTCTCTTACACTTCTCACATCAGTGTGTTGAGCACAGCAGGGAACTGTAACATACTCTGCTGCTGGTCTGCAGTCTGCAGTCTGAGACTGGTTACAGGCTTTCAGCACTTCTCTTGCAAAGGCAGGACTGAGAAACCAAACATCTGTAACCTAAATTATTTGTTATAAAGTAACAACAAAATGCTTGTGGAGTCCATGACTAAGCAATAGCCACAAATTCAGAGGTCAGTGTACTTTTACAATCATTGCACTGATTTTTGTAGTAATGGTTAATATTCTCAGTATTCTGTGTATATTTATAATTTATCATGCGCCTTAAACTAAAGCTTTGAGTGCTAAACTGTATGCAACAGCTTGGACGTTGCAATCACAGTACTTGTACAAATGTATGGACTGGAAAAAATATAAATTCTATAAGCAAAGGAAAATGAATTATTTTCAGTGCATTCGAGTTTTAGTTAACATAACCTTAGTTTAACTGCTCTTTCCTATGGCTTTAAATGAGAACCTGCCATGCAGGTTTTGTTGGTCCAAGAACACTTTGTAATGAAGGGTATGTGGCCCCAAAGATGGTGAGTTGGTGTGTGTGCATGACTACTCTGAATTTAAAAAAAAAAACAACCAACCAACAAAAAAACCACCTCCCCCCGCAAAAAAAAAAACCACCCAAAACCAAAACAACCCACCAAAAAAACCCCAAAACTAACCAATTAAAAACCCCTCCCAAAACCCCACAAACAGAACTCATTCATTGATTCTGTGCAAAAAGGAATAGTGGCAGGGCTCATAAAATATTGCAGGGAGGGAAAAATATTTTCAGCAGAGAGAGAGCAAATAAAAGCTGTGGCTTTCACTGTGCCTTCCATGAAATGATATATCATACCTACACCATGTTGGCTGGATTCTATATATGCATCATCTTGCTTCCCATGGAGGCAAATGCCATGCTTTGGGCATGCTATCAGACTAGAGCTTAGTTCTCAGTTTGTACACTTGTATGATTTCTATAAAGAGGTAAGAACTTTTTTGTGTGTGTGTATGCATGTACATCAAGTTTTCTGTTCATTTTAAGAAGAAAAACTTTCTTAAATCTTGTGCGCTAGATGCTACAGTTAGTTACTGTACAGTTGGTGGATTTATTGCTTAATTAGCAAAGCACTGAAATGAGTGTACTTAGTATTATTTGTTTCTGGACTTACCTCTGTGCATTTGATTTGGTTTTTATTATTTTTATTTACTTATTTGTTTCCACCTGTTTCTTCTACTAAAAGAACCTAACTAAAATTGGCTATTTGGAGAAAGCTTACTGCAGTGATGCTTGGTACCTTCACAAAATCCATGTGATGCTAGCAGCTTATGTTTCCTGCTCATGAATAACACAGGTAAATGGGAGCTGACTGTCGGCTAAGGACCATTGACTCTTCTCTGCTGAGAAAGGAGAAAAAAAAACCCAGAGGAATGGGAGCATGTGGGATAGAGGACTTCACAGTACTTTGATCTAAGACCCAAGAGACTCCTTTTTGCACTTTAGTAATGATTTGGAGAGGGACCTGATATCCTGATACATGTTCTTGGTGGAGTTGAGCAGAGTTCCTTGCACAGTGGTAGTGGGAAGTCAGGGAGCTGATGGAAGTCAGGAGCTTCCAGAGCTGCTTTTTGGGTTGAGAGGTTTGACTTGTCCCTGTCCCAGGGCATGTGAGTGCTGTGGGACTGGTGTTGTGGAGCTTTGAGTTACCTGGAGGTGGTGGGGTGGGTGACTGACTGTAGCTCCACATACCCTGAGAAGGCTCCCCATGTCTGTCAGTAAATCTGCCCACTTCTGACTCACAGTCATCAGTGTGCCAGACTGGGTTGCTTTCTCAGAGGTGTCAAATGCTGCTTGTCTTCAGCCTGTGGTTTATAAAAGCAAAAACCGCATATAAATCCCTCTGGCACTGTAATAGAACTGGATTTGCAGGAGTTTAGCAAGCTAACGCAGATCCTGCAAGTTGAGCGGGTATAGATTTAAAGCAATGGAAAAACCTGACTGAGGGAATTTCATAAATCCTGTTTGCTGAATGCATCAGTGAACCAATTGTTTGGTTTGCTATGGCATGAAAATTTAGTTAGCTGAGATAGTTATCAATCTTTTGAAGGTTGTACTCCCTGCAGCAAGATCAAAACTGACTGAACTTGATACTGTTTATGTTAATGAAGATATTTTTAAATGGATAGCTATATTATAGTTAGCAATTGTCATGGTTACAACAACAGAAAGGAAAAGCCTAGCAGAAACTTTCTGGGTGAAGGTAACAGTGTAAAATCTCAATTATTTCATACTTCATTATAAAACTAAAGCAAGCGTCTTTTAATGAAGTCTTATTTTCAGTTGGTGATACTCTGCTTTACTGTATTTGTACAGGTTGTGACTTAGGCTTCTAAATCTAGAGCACATACAGCCTCTAGCTTGATTGGGGAAAATTGTTCTGTGGTGGCTCGTTACAGTTATCAGCTGAAGCTACTAGTTTTTAGCAAAATAATCAGTTTAATTAGAATGCTATTCTTCAGGCTTATTTGAAAGGTGTCTGTTGAATAAGATTGTATCATGTCTGTCTGTGTCACTGGCACTGCTTAGAAAAAATTTTTCAAGGTACTCCACCTTTCCCCTTTATCTTTTTGGGACAATATTTAAACCAGTACTTCAGTTGCAATGTTGTGGATTTGTTATGTCTTGGTAGTTCAGTGACTGAAAAATATACTAATGGCTAAAAACACGCCTTCCAAATGCAGTACCTAGGCACTTGTGCATCCTTGTGTAAATGAAGCATTAGTCACCATGTGATAGATTGTTTCATTACCTGTATTAATGTAGATATGAATGAAAAATTACAATGGTAATGTTTAACAGTATATGATAATAGTACAAGTGTCACTAGCATCAGATGTCATCTGCATCGAGAAGAAAAAAAAAAGGCATGGTAGGGCTTTTGCTGTGGGGTTTTTTTTTGGGATATTCTCTTGGATCTCTGAGAATCTAGTTAGAGTTGAAAGTAAATACCCTGCTTTTACACATTTTTTTCTCTATGAAATGTAATGTAGAATTTTCCATTGTAAATGATTCTGTATTGGTTTTTAAAAGTTTTCTTTAAAAAATAAAACTAGGTTTTTGTAGTCAGTACAAGTAGACTTCTAATACTGCTTCTAAGCAAGTTTAAGAATCAAATTTGTTCCTCTACATCTTGGTTAAAGAAACATCCATGTTAAATTACACATGATTTCAGCTGATTCACTTGAAAAATAAAACAATGAGCTCTCTTTGCTGTCTCATTGTATGTAAAACTATTAAATCCAAGATGTCACTTACTATAAGCTTGTAATTTAGAATATTAGTGGAATGGAAATCGGCTTGGGCAGGGAGATGCACGTAAGACCCAAGACTGAGCATGCGGTTGCCTAAAAAAGGAGAGGAAAAAGGGTTTCCTTCATGCATAAACAATGCATGTACATTACATAAGGTAAGTGCAGGAAGATGCGAGTTTAACATTAATGGGCTTCTGGAAAAAAAATGTTAACTGATTTAGTTCATTTCTACTCTGTCCTTGCTGATAGAGATTTATTTGTCTTTGCACTAGATTTTAGGTATTCTGTTGCTATAATAAGAGCACAGCAGAGCCATGTAAGGACAAGGAGAAACCCTCTCAGGAGGGAAGAAGGACACAAGGCCAGCTTTGAAGGTTTGGATCTCCCATGTTGTAACCAGGCACAGAGCCAAACATTCAACTGATATCCAGCGTACCACATGTAGGGGTGACAATGGGTTTGTAATCCAGCCACAACAACATTAGTTAATGACATACTGAATTAGACCAATCTGTAATTTTAATAAGTGTCTTATGGAAATAGATTCTTTGGTGAAGTTCAAGGTATTTAGTGTTTCCATACAGGAGAATGTGCTAAGTTACTTAAGAAAAGGAAAGCACAAGCATGCACAGGGTTTTGATTTTCACGTGCTGTGTATATAATTATGTGATTGTATGGATATTTGTACTAGTTTTGTGTGAATGCATATCATGGATCTTGAGGCCCTTATGCCAAGCTGTGTCTGTACCTTTTGGGAGCATTCACCCCCTACCCCACCCCCCAAGATCTTCTCCCAGAGCAAACCTTAGAGTTACAATCTTTACATCTAGACATCTGAAAAGATGCTTCACGGTGGCACTGCTTATGGTAGAGCTTGCTTACCAGGAATTCAATGCCCTTAAAGGAAAGGGCATATGTAAATTGCCTTTTCCCCCATCTTCTTTGTCTCAGCTTTTAGGCTCTGTGGACCATACTAGGATTATTATATAGAGAGAGCTTTTGAGGCTTGGTTCCATCTGGCCCTTTCCTGCTTCCCTCCACCTCCTACCTCCCAATACTTGTAGCTGTGGGACTGTTTGGAGATTACCAAATGTAGTCTTTAAAGTCTTTTGTCTCTTGCGATAATGTAAATAAAAGAATGGATCCTTAAAGCATATTTCTCTTGTCCTACAGACATGGGATCACTCTGTCACCAGATATTGACAGCTCTGTATTTTGCCTTTTACTAATACACTTTAGCTGATAGGGGTTTGTAGGTGCACTGACGTTAGAGAGCTTTGTTTATTTGGCTATAGCTCTGTGATTAAAACTGTGCTTTAATGCCCCTCTTGCATAATTCTTGTAGCATTAGACTAGGGTTGTGGTGTAATACACCTGTAAGCACTAATGCAAAGGGAGCAATAATTCTTAGGAAGACTGTTTCTGGATAAGCCACTCTGGATACAGTAATAAATATGAACATATTTTAAACTTTATAAAATAATACAGTATATATTTTACAGTTAATATACTTGATGTTCTTCATTTGCTAGTAGTTACATGGACGAAACCTGGTACTAATTTATGTGTTGGAGCAAACTCTGCTAAGGCTTTGGGATTTCCCTCCATGGAGTATTTTGAAAGTATTATTGACATTACGTCCCAGGGTGTTACTGGTGAATGATGTATCAATGCCTGCTGTTAATTATTCTCAATCTGCCTTTGCATTGTGCTGAGAGGATGCAACCTATGCTGACATATACATACAGTAAGTAACATTCCTGTGCTTCGGGAGGAGGTGAAAAGAATTGTCTTGGGCAAGAACTGAATAGAAGAAAACAACCTGGAATAGCCAGGAGAATGTGTTTATAAATACTTCAGGGCTTGTGGACTGTGCTGCTGGCATAGTTCACAGAGATTTGATGCCAATATTACCATTTGGTTAGAAAGATCACACGATATGATGGCAAAAAGAGCACACTTCCGACTCTCAATTACAATGGGAAAATTGTTCTTCAACATCTCTACAGTACATTTTGGAAACTATTTTGTGCTTTTCAGGATAAGCAATGTAGGTGGTAGTTATCTCACTAGAGAAAATACATCGATAGAGTCACGCAAGTGATGTCTTTGGCAAAGAAACTACTATTAAATATATAGGATGAAAAGAAGACTTTTCAGGCTGATTGAAGCTCCACTACTGTGTAACAGTCTTGGACGTTTGATGGTACTGAATAATTTTTGCAAAGTGTGGGAACTAACAGCATAATGCAGACAGGTCCAGAAAGGTGGTATTCTTTATAACTTTACAATTTTGTATCGAATATATTTTTTTCAATTTTTCTTGTGTTCTGCCTGTGGTAATAATATTAGGACCTAAAATGTTGTTGGTAGTCTCAACAGAAAACCCAAAGAATTACTTCTCTTGTGTAAACCCTCAGCCCTTTGGGATTGTACTTAAGAGGTTATCTTTAAATTGGTTCTCCTTCCTTACAGTCTAGGATGAGTGGAGGTATGAGGTCTGTTAACTTCCCTTTATTCAGCTGTAAGACTTTCTTAAGGGGAAGATGGTAGTCTTCATACTCATCCCAGACATGTTTCTGTATTACTGCAGGTAGGTAGTCCGGCACTGAATTTCAAAAGGTGAAAATAGCCCTGCATTTGGCAGGGGGTGGGGGAGGGGATGATCCAATGTATTGCATAATAGGTACTTGTAACACAAACAATACATGTTTGTGTGTTTTTTTTCCTAACCTCAACAGAAATTGATTGGAAAATACCCTATGCATTCTGCCTATGATAGTTTGGACTGAAAACTTTAATTAGTTTGTAGGGTGCTTTATTATTATTTTATCTTTATTCATTATTTTTTGCTCAGCGTCTGTGGATGTTCTATATTTTCATCATCAAATAACTTGCTGACTATTTTTGTCAAACAAGAACCCTGAAACCATCACACTGGAGTGCTGAGCCTATCTGCCCATTCTGTCAACAGGATGAAAGTGAATCTCAAGCTTTTTTAATTACAAGGATAACATGTTCGCTCATCTAATAATGAAGATGGTTAGCAATTTTAAATTTTAATAATCAATTACTGAAAGTAATTCTCCATTAAACCACAAGAGAGCCATTAAATCTCAAAAGATGGAACATGCTGTATGTAACAGTAGCAAAATTTCTATTTTTAAATATCATTAGGGAATATCTGATTTTCATTTCTCTGCTTTTCTTTTACCTTTTTCCTCATGCAGACCATCTCATTTTCAGCAGGAAGACAGCACATGATCTTATAAATAATAAAAGAAAACCCTTGCAAGGCTTGATCCAATGTGTGAAATATGTGCTAAAAATCTAATTTGTTTCAATCCAGAATATTTTGACTGAATAATAAGGAAGGTGACTAATTAATATCTTAATATGCTGAGGGCTAGGTGGCATGGTGAGCTTGATACACTCTCCTTTCACCTCAGGAGACCTGAATTCAGATCTTATTGGTATTGTAGGTGCTGAAGAGAGTTTGGTGGTTTCTCTCCTGCTGCTGGTGTAGCTGCCATCAAAAAACAGTATAATTCAGTACTATTGGCAGCTTCAATTATAAGCATGTTGAGAGCTGGAAAGCAGGGATGCTACAGCTCTCAGATAGCTTGGTGTGCTTATGTGAGGATGCCTATTCAGTGACAAGCAAGTTGGCAAACATAAATCGATAGTTGCTTCCAGCAGAAATAAAATAACCTCGAAGTATTGAGGAGGGAGGGAAGCAATAGATTAGTCTTGCCTCAGCTGCAAAATAGCTATTTTTCTTTCCAGGGCATTTGAAATTGAAAGCTGCAGAAATGTTTTGGAGTGGTTTGTTGATAATGTTGGTCTATCTATTAAAATGTATACTGGTTAAGTCTATAATGGCAAAGTATAACAAATGTATAACTTGAGTTACTTTGTATGGGGATAGGCACTGAAACATCAGTGCCAATTTGAAGGGGAAAAAAAAAACCTTCGAATGAAAAGCTGATACAATGATTAACTTCAAAATTATGCTTAAAGTCTTCAGTGGTTTTTATTACCAAGGAGCCACTGATATTAAAGAGCACATGCACCTTTCCAGCAGACGGTAGTATGTATTAGGACGTGCAAAGTTAAGCTTGATTCTTTGGACCCCATCACTGAATTATCCTGTCCCAGTGTGCCTGATGGCCCAACACTGGAACAACATGCAGCTAAGGGACTCTTAAGGTTAGTTTGCATCAGTTCTCTGTACTCAGAGGGAAGGTCTGTGTCTCTGATGGCTTGGCTTAAAGCAATGTCTGATGACATCAACAGAAACTTTACCAATCTTTTCAAAGGAGCTGAGATACCATAGAAGCGCAAGTCTTGTTGGAAATAAGGTGAAAGAAGGTTTAAGTTGTGTGTGTGTATTTCTGTTGTTTTGTTTCTGTGAGTGTTTTTTAAAAACCATAGCTGTGTACCACTGACACTTTAAAAATTGCATTATTTGCTTGACGTAAAGCCGACTGCTGCAGCCTTAAGTTTGTTTAAGAGATTGAGGGAGAGGGAATTGTCTTAACATGGCACTCTGCATCATATTAGGGCTATTATCATTGCTTTAGATATAACTTGTTCTTAGCTTGTGTTTTTACTGATCTAGAAAAAAATAACTGCAGAAACTATGTGGTGCTCTCCTGTCTCTTCTTTCAGAACTTCAGGTTACAGATATAAATTGACTCTTCAGGTAAAGCTTCCACATACCTGAAGGCTTAAGTAAGGTAGTAATGGTATGGTTTTCAGCTTTTTGGTTAGTTTGGATGAATTTTATTCCCTATCTCACGCTCTTTGATAAGACTGATAAGAAAACATCTGATATAGGTGCAAGGTTGGAGGGGAGGGACAAACAAGCTTTTGAATAGAAAGCCATTCTTAGTGTCTGAAATAGAAGGGGAAAACCTTCAAAATTAAATATAGGTTGAGAACAATTGCTCTGAGCTTAAACTTGATTATGTTCATCAATTAGGCAATTTTAAAGAAAAGGTGATTGGACCCATGGAGCAAAGGGGAAGTATTAACAAGAGGAGGGGTGATAAGGTCACTAACATCTGTGGCACAGAGAAAGAGACAGATAATTATCATTTATGGAACATTAAGGCAATATTTGGGGGTAGAAGGTTGGTGAATAAACTGTAATATTCCAAAAACACATTGTCACTTGTTTTGTCACTAGAGTTGTCACTGTAGAGCTCTGAATGTTAGATGCAGTCTTGTCTCTTGTTTCTTCAGCTCTTCCTCACTTCAGGGATGAGAAGTTAGATATGGAATGGTTCTTTTGTGAACAATATTCTGCAGTAATAATTAGTATTTCTTGCTCCTTTTGTCAGTTCTGTATTCACATTTGGGTTCACAGTGTGTGTTAGGAATTTATTAGCTGAAATCAGGGATAGCTTTGTAAGAAGCATAAGTAATTTTAGCAAGGTGTATTTATGGCAATTAATGGCCATCTTTTGTCTTGACTGCTTTGTGATTGCTTCCATTAGGTAAAGGATGGCTTGTGGGGTGTTTGATTCCAGTGATGGGTTTTGCTTTAGACTAATGGGGTTGGAAGACTAAAAGCAGAATCTTCTACTGTGAGGGAATTTCTTCTGAGGTGTGATCTTCTCCTAGTATAAATTGTAATGGCTTAATGAGGTTTCAAGAAAGGCTGGTAGATGACAGTCTAGGATATAGATGTATTGGGCGCTTCTTTATCTTCAGTATGTACATAGTACATCTTTGAAGGAGCCACACATCTTTTAGAGGAGTTAGGAAAGTCCCAAGAGTCTGGGTTAAAGGAATATCTGTAAGGTGTCCTTGGGTTGCTCAAGGTGTTTTGAGAGCAAGTGAGGCAGTGTTTGAGAGCCTGTCTTCATCCTCTGGCAATTTTTGATTTGTTTGGAGGCCTAGGGCTTTTGTGGAATAGGTCTGCAGGTTTTTTTATGTTTTTGCAGCTTGGGTAGACTGTGCTTTTGAAGCTGTTGTTTGGGAAACTGTTAGAGGGATTGGATCATCTCCTCTTCCAAATTAATAAAATGAAATTTAGAGTGCTCTCAATTTAGAGACAAGTCAAAACACCTGAAGAAGGGATCTGGTGCTTGGAAACTTGTCTGTCTTCTCACAGTTGTTAAAATATTATGTAGTTAAATAAAAGCTAAGTTTCCAAGGAAGGGTCATTTCTTCTAATTACAACTAGAACATAGTGAATGCAACAGCACCACTGTTAGTGAACAGAGGTGCATAAATATATTTTGAGGACTCGGGTCCTCTCCTGAGTATTTAGTCTTCTGCATGAGCTCAGGGAAATTTTGCATCTGTAACTGGTAATATTGTGATGCTATTAGCAAGCCTGGAGAAATACTGCATGCTGTTCTTTGTTTCTTTATTCACCACAATCTTCATTGTTTAACTCTTTCTATTTTCTTCTTCTGAAAGACGTGTCCCTCCTCTCTGTGGTGTATTTGGAGGTTTTTTTTAGTTTTGCTCAAACTGTACTATTTCTGTCTGATTTTAGAATTTTTATAGCACTTTTCAAAATTTGAAATTCATTACATCTAATGTCCTCTATCCTCTGTGCAGCTTCCCTGCTGGCTCTGATAACCTGGCTGGTGACACAACTGTTGCTTCTTTGATGTCCCCAGCCCTGTCCTGCTGTGCTTTCAGTGCTTTTGGCTGTTTCCTGCTCATTGTAGAGTGAACATAATTTTTCAGAGTACAGAGAAAAGCTTTTAAGTGTAGTCCTACATGTTGCAATGGCAGGAACCGTAGAAATACTTAGATATGACATAGATAAGGAGAAACACCACAAAGTTTAACACAGTTTCACATCAGTAAGTGTTGCCCAACCCTTGGCAGTACAATCACATGTCTGCATCGTTATTAGTTGCGAAAGAACCTAGGAATTATCTAATTACTCAGGCCAAAGTAGGGATAAAATCTAGCCATTCTTGCTATCCAATCCTAGTCACTTAGAGTAACAAATCAACAGAATTTTGGATAAAAGAAAAAAAATCTTGTTGGGGGTACATGTGTGGGAGTAACTGACTTTTGAAGTTGTTTTAAAAAAACTACATAGTTTGGCTATGCAAATGAAATATTAGACATAGCAAGGGCTTAAAAGCAAGCAGCAAGAGGGAAGGGGTGTCTTCAATATTAGCAAAAGGCTGAAATTAGGTAAATGGAGAATTGCAGCAAATGTTTCTGAAAGTGTTCAGCAATAAAGCTGAAGTTGCATGTGTATTTAATTGCACACATTTTTTTAAGTCCTGCTATAGACTGATGGTACTAGATGTTCAGCTGGCATAAGACTTGTTTGTGGTATAAGCAGAATCTAAATAATTTTGGTGATGGTAGGGACAAGTTTTGAGGAAGTGCCAGGGAGAAGGTCTAGTTTTGAGGTCCTGAGATGGATCCAGTTGTTGGGGGAACAGGTTTGTTTCTTCTTTACTTTCATCCTCCAAGGGTATCTGAATCCATCTCTCACCGTTTCTTCAAAACGTCTGTTAATTATTTTTCCATGAGGCACTTGCTTACTTTCACTCCTGCATTCTCTTTGTAAACATGAGCTCTGGCACCTTCCAGTACTGCTGAGAAGATGGACAGTGCTGGCTCTTATTACAGGGAGAGGAAGAGCTGATCCCAAAGGGAGCTGTGGGGTAGAAGACTTTCTTGTCCCTACTGCTGCCAGAGTTTGAGGGCAGGAATTGCCTTGGGTGTGTCAGCTTCCTCTTGAGGTGAAGACTCCAGTGAATGTTCAGTCCTCTCCTTTGGTGAGAACAAGAGAAGATTACTGCCATGGAGTAACCTGGAACTGCTGACTGTTGTCTTCTCCAGCTCAAATAGCATAGGAGTGGCTTGTGGTGACAAACTACTTTATACATGTAATGCTTTCAGGCACTTCTGGTGTGACAGAACCCTTGCTAAAGTCTGAATGCTAGTTACTGATCCAGTGGCCTTTTTTGGGCTCAGGAGTCTGGTGTACTAGAAAATAAGGAATATCTGTGAATATGTCTTCCAGGTGAGGCAGGAAAAAATGGCTAAAGATCAGTCTTCTTGTTTCAAAATCTATCTGTTTTCAAGAGTTTGAGTCCCTTCTAACCCCGAGGCAAGTGCCTGTTGGTCAGCAGGCTAGATTGGTTTATTGTTTAGAGGTTGACTAATGCAATGATGTCTTATGCTCAGTTACACCTTGTGATTTTGTTGAATAAAGCAACTGAAAAATCCCACAGGTTCTCCCTCCCTTCTGCCTCCAAGAGAGTGGCTCTGAATATAAAAATAAATTATCAGTATGATCAACTGCCTTCCTTTTTGGACCTTCTTCTGAATAAAAGAAGCAAGAACACCAGCAATTTTTAAAATCCACAGTCTTGGTGGGGGTGTGGGGGATGGAGAGATAAATAACACTGCAACACTTGAGCAATACTATGAGGGCCAATCTGCAGTGAAGGCATGCAAAATTTCTGGGACATAAAACTAAAACTTCAAAAACTTGTTTTTGTTTATTCCTGAGTTTAGGGGTCCAGGGATCAGATTATGTTAGACCTTAAGTTTTTTTTAACATTTAAATTTAACTAGAAGTATTACCCTTTTGACAGCTCAAGACTTTCTTTTTTTCCATGCAGGCTTGCATCAGACACTTCAGGTCTTTGCGACAAGATGCAAATTCAAGGTCCTGACTACCTGTGGTCATTAAAGACTTTGTGGCAGTCTCTCTTTTTTTTTTTCCTCCAAGAAGAAAAAATTAACAGAAATGACCAAATTTCTGGCCAAATTCCAGCTTCAGTAATTACATTCTGCCTTCCTAAAAATGTCATTTTCAAATGGAAAATCTACTTTTCATTTTCTTCCCAAAAATACTGCCCGGTGATACTGAGTGCTATAAAGACCTCCAGCGTGGACCAGACAGGTTTAAGCATAGACTCAGGCAGTCACCATTTCCTTAGCTCTCTAGAGCTGTCGACCTTCTGCTAAACACTTGCATGCACGCAAATAGCTAAAAGTTGTGCTGCGTAATTAATAGCTGAAGTTTGAATCTCAGCATGTAATAGCTGCTTTCATGATGAAAGCATTTCATACCTCAGAGGATTTTTTACTATTTGTCTCTCATTTCTTTATAAAGAGCTCAAAGTACTTTTAAGAATGTTTGCTACTCTTCTCTGTAAGGTATTTGTTTCTTTCTTCCTTTTTCTTTTGGCCAGAAAAGGAAGAAAAGAATATTTAGAAAATACTTAGAAATTTAATACTGCTACTTTGTTTGTTTCCTCCAGTTCTTGGTGATGTGAACAACCATCAAAATACAATCATGAAGCACTAAACGCTGGTTTTGTATGGTCCTTGTATTCACCAATGCTAAAATAAAAATTGTTGTTTTTCAGTGTTTCTCACCAACGTACTACCTCCCACCAGCCTGTTGTTATTTAGCATGCATGTATTTTGATAAGGCATTTCTGGAGTCTTGCTTTTGTAGGTAGGGAATGAATAAGAGTGTAAGGGAGGTGACAAAATTGCTTCATTTAGTTCAGCTTTGCATTTAAAGGCAGGCCTAAGTAAACAGCAGAAAGGTATTTTAATTTAAAATTAAATTAATTTATATATTGAATATCTTTTGAGCTATGTAGCTAATGATTAGGCACTGAAACATTTGCACAGGAGTATAGTTGTGTAGCTCTCATGAGCAGAGAGGTGGGGAGAAGTCCACATGGTGTGCTGGAATGTGCCAAGGGGAGTACAGTTCATCTGAAAAACTTGATAAATGTTTTAGAACTCCTCTAACCCAGTTGGTCTAGTTTGTCTTGCCGTTTTGCTAATGAATTCCCTGTACACTGTAGCCTTATAAATAAAACCAGATTCAACATAAGCTGAAACTAGCTCTCTCCTTAAAACCACATGCTATAATAAAAATTGAAAGTAATACACCAGGAATAATCTCCAAGTTTGTACCCCACGTGTGTAATCAGTGGAACCTACTGGAATGTTTGAAGACATTTCACTGTATTTAAAAAAAAAAATGAAACAAATCCTAAATCCAAACCAAACTAAAAGGTAAGAAAACAAGAAGCAAATTGTCAAATTCTGCAATGCTGGTTCAATGATTACTGGACACATGTATTCAAAAATACACATACTATTTCTTAGCGTGGTCATGGGAAGACATAATTTCTTAGTGCCACTACTGCAGTTTTGTTAAGTAAAACTTGCAAAACACAACATCACACACTTTGGAAATGCAGCTTTAGCATGTTTTGTGTTCAATAATTAAATACAAAATGCAAGAAGCTGCCTTCTTGACTTTCAAATCATACTTTTGCACATCCCTAATGAAACACAACTGCAGGGTACTAATAAAAGTAGGCATGACTAGGCAAGGTAATTTCCTTCTGCATTAATCTTAAATTCTTTAAGAGTCATCAGAGTTTTATTTCACTGGTTCTGGTTTAAATGGCCGAGTTGAACAACACATTAAAACTTGCACTGGGGAGATCAGTTTCAAACATGTGCTCCCTTTGCAGTTGTGCCTGTATGAAGAAGAAAACCAATCTTCTGTTGATCAGAAATTCATTTACAATATACTTTAAATAGCATATGAAGGAGCTAAGTGACTCGTGTGCATGTATTAATAGGATTGGGTGCTTTATGTCCACCAATTTTTTAAAGAACAGTTTAATTTTAACATTAAGTGTTCAGGACAGCATTTCCTTCTGCTCTGAGACTCACAGGGCACAGAATGGATGAATAGCTGTCAGAGAGCAGGTTGCAAGTAACCACAACCAAAGTCCTGCTGTGCAGTAGATCACTCGTAAGCAATTTTTTTTTTTCTTCTAAGTGACAGTGTCTAGCTCAGATCCCTAAGAAATCAAACACATGTTTAATCTGATTTGCAAGTTTACCATTTTCCCTTCTGGGCTCCCTTTTGCTGGAGAGCAGTAGGATAGAAAGGGCCCCCATTTAATTTCCTGAATTAGAGAAAACTCTTAAATGAGCTGTTCCTCCATGCTCAGTCTCTGTGTTACAGAGGGGATGACCTTATTTATGCTACAGTTGAAAAAAAAAAAAAAAAGAAAAGGTAGGATTATGTCATGGAACCCTTGTTCATTTCTGTAATCCTAATATAGATAAATGCGTATCCTAGTCAATGGAAAGGAGGGCAAGACAACCTTGTTGTATCACTGTGGGTATTGTCTTACGCCTTGGTATTTGGAGATTATTTAGGTAGTGAAAGCGACAGCTAAGAACAAATTATTGTAACAGCAATCCTTTTAAGTAGTCCTAGTGAAATTTTGCAACTATTTATATGGGGTAAGTATAATCCCAATCTAAACTTCCTGATTTCTGAATTGTGTTATCTGATGTCTGGAAGCAATATTTGAATGAAGCAGCCCAAACATAATTAAACTTGACTTCTGGTGCTTAGTAGGATGTATATAATTACACGCTTATGTTTAATTTTCAGTGATTTTTAGCTGACATCAATGCTGAAGTACTCAAGTATTTTGGGGGGAGATTAAAATAGCCCTTGCTGAGTTTTTTGTTGCCTTTTGGCCTTGACCAATGTGACGACAATGTAAATACACCATCACCAGAGCCGCTTTTCATCAAAAGGCACAGGATAAAATTTATACAGCTCTTATCTGTGGGAGGAGCTTGCAGTCTGGTTTGGGAGGCTTTTTTCTTTTTTTTTCTTCAGGTTTGTATTCATGGATTAGTCTCTCTGCTCCAGGGCTTCTAAGTGTTGTATGTTTTATCAATCTTGGGCACCCCTGCTCACCTCGCGCATTCAGCTGGCTATGGGCAAAGTCTGTTTACTTTGACTAGTTTCTCATAGGTTTGTAAAAGGTCAGTTCTGTGAGCAACAATCAGGTGGCCTTATATTTCTCTTCTGGATTCCCCACCATGTTAGACATACTTGGCTTTTTCTTTCTACTTTGGAAGTAGCAGAATTATTAGAAGAAGAGAAAGTTCTTCAGAGTCTACCAGCTACTATTCCTAGCTGTTATCCACCATCAGCACTATTTACCCACCATTTACACCAGATACCTTAGCAATCATCCTACCTTAGTCAACCAAAACATGTCTACATTCCCACCAGCTTCTCCCTTTGTTCTGACAGCAGCAAGCATTGCCTCTGCCAGCATCTAGCGCCCTTCACAGTTGGAGCTGCTAATTTCTTAGTAACTATAATAAGTTGTCAGTGATAATTTTCAGACAACTTTCAAATATGCATATTAGGTAATTAAAATTGCAGTAAGTGTCACTCTGTTATGCTAATGTGAAACATGCAACACTTTCCTTGTCCTTCTGTATTAAGCCTTTTCTAAACTGATATGTCAATAACTAATTTTTTCCAGCTGTTCTAGATCAACTGTTATTTTCTGAGCTGCGATGTAAAAAAGAAAATGCACTCACCTCATTTATACTCTATACAAATGAAATGTAGCACCTTCAGAAGTCACTTTACTGCATTCAGGTGTTGTAGTCTAGCTTCTAAAATTAGTCTTCTCCTTTAGTACCACATAACATTTAAAGATATAAGATATATGCTGTATTGCTTCTATTTTGGGCCTTCTGAATCTGTCAAGGTGCAAGACCAACAAATGTTTAATGTAGAAAAGAATCTTAGATTATTAAGAGATTGTCTTGTACCTAGAAAATCTACTAATTGCAAATAATGAAGTTTCAAAAAACCAAAAATCTTGCCTTTTAACTGTCACTTTGTTCTCTTCAAATAGTTTCCTGAGAAAGAAATTGTTCTTACTGGGGTTGGGGACGATCAGAGCTCAATCCTTTCCATAGGCTGTTTCTGAGGTGTTTTGCTCTTTAGATTTCCTGGTATAGGACTCTAAGGTTTTTCTTATTTTTACTTAATTCTCAGGTCTTCTCTCCCAAATGTGAAACTTAAACAGTTGTCCAGGCACAGACTATTTATATATCACTGTTTTAGTGGTGGAATTTATAGTGTTAGTTTAACAATTGGACTTGATGGTCTTAAGGGTCTTTTCCAACCAAAATGTTTTTTTGATTCACCAGAATTCTTGCAAGTTGCCCTGCCTGCTTCTGCCATTCACGCTTAAGTTTCATAGTAGAAGCAGTAACACAACATTGTTAAAAAAATTTGTTCCTTTAGTCTTTCTTAGTACAGATTTTTACAGAACAGATAAAATTCTGAGTCATGATAATCAGAACTGAGGAAGCTTTCCTTGATGAGAAAGAGAAGGTGGGGTGTACTAGGGAGTCAAGCTCTACCCCTGCCTAAATAATCTTCAGAGAGTTTTCTATGTATCACACATTCTTCTTGTCCCAAAACCAGAAAGCAAAGCAATAATTGTTATCCCTCTTGACTATGACTATTTGTGAAAAGCAAACTTAATCTGTTTTTCCTCTACCCCATAGTTCCTAAACCAGTACCTACTAACACATGCTTGGTGAAACTTGGGATGATCCTAGTAACGTTTTCAGCAGTGGAAGTGGTATGCCCTAAAGATTCAAGTCTGTCTTTCTACCCTGTGGAAAGCTTATGGACTTAAGTAGCAACCATAGTACAAATTTATTGTCAGCCATCAGTGAGGACTCCCTTAGGTGCAACAAAAAAGGTGGGAGCAGGTAACCAGGCATTTGGCAGAATGAAAGCATAGAACAGTTGTTTGCACTTGGTTTGCTATATTCTGGAATGATATTTCTTATTGTATGTGTACATTGTGGATGTTCTAGAAGACTTTTCTCTTCCTGGTATGTAAGATGCTACAGGTGTTTACCTATAGAAAGTAAGTATTATGACCGAAGAAGAAAGTGACCATATATTTCAAGTGTGTATGTATGTATTGTAATACATACATATCAGGGAGCAGAGCTAATGCAGTGTGTGCAGTCTCAAGCCTTCTGAGTTCTTCCCAGCACAGCCTTAGTGGCAAGCACTGCATCTCTGCCAGATTTTAACTTGCTCACCCAAATGTGCTCAGACTTCTTTCATGTGGCCCCCTTGATGTAATCACACATAAGGTGATCCCGATGTTTAAAACAAAATGACTTTGTAATGAATGTTGCAACAGAGCCAATTTCTATCAACAAACTTGACTTGGGGAGTGAAATGTTTGCTGTCAAATGACTAAGCCCCACTTTTGGGAGTTTACAACACCAGTGCTGACCACACTTAAAATGGAACAGTGACAAGGTGATTACATGCAGTCTTGATGTCTTCCTCGGGATGGGAAATGGAACATAATAGGTTTTTGTGCAGAAAAGTGTTGAATGCCCTAGTTTTTCCATGTTAATACGATTTAAAGATAGGTATGTGCAGAGAACTGTTCCAAAGGAAAAATTCTTATGAAGATAGTTTGCTATGTTGTATGTGTTTACTATGCAGAGGAAGAAATTCCTTTTCCTCTTCTTCACCTGCCAGCTAAAACACAAGAATACAAAACTCTAGAGTGACATTTTTTTAAATAGTGCAGTTACTAGGTTTACCCAACCTTAAAAGATGAGCTAACAAAGAGTGCATAGTTAACAGTGCCATAGAACTTTATTAATCATGAAAAAAAGCAACCAAACAAAACTTTTACTTTTCTTGTTGCTATATCTGTTTTGTGATTGTCTTGCTTTGAAGTATTTTGAAAATTCCCATAATGGCATAAGACCTCGTTTCCAAAGGAAACTCTATGACATAACAGAATTAACATGAAGTTAGTCAGCCATGAGAGATTCAAGGTGAGGTTTAAAGTGCTTCCAAGTCCCCTGTATAGCCTACACAGTTGTGTGTTTGGACCTGCAGGTATACTTGCCCTTAAAGGGTCACATTACAGCTGTTATGATACTGGATGTAGCAATATTTGACATTTATGGGCCTCATTTGTGACATGAAACCTCTAGTTTGGCTTCTCTGACTGAGAGACTTACTGATAGCATAAACCATCAGATTTACTGATCTCTTCTATTTGCAGACACTTATAAGGCGACCAGCTAAATTAGTCAATAAGAAATCACGATTGCAAGTGGTATTGAAGCACTGCATTAATTTTTCAGAGCTTGAACAGCTTCCTCTATGTGATATTTATAACCTTAAGTTATCTCTTGGTGTTTGATCCTTGGTGCTGTTTCTTTAACAAAACACAAACCAGAATATTCCTTTCCTGAAAAGAATTTCTGTTCACTGGTATGAGGCGTTCAGCAGAAGGAACATCGGTCAGACTGGTGGAGACTTGAACCTATATCAGGTTCAAATCCATATCTCTTTTTCAGCGAGAGGTCTCACTATCTTATACCACATCTAGGCTGCTCTTCCTGTCCTTCTTTGCAGAAAAGATGTATTGTGAAGGAATCAAGCAGGACTCCTGGCTGGGGCACTCTGATAGGAATGGGAAATCTGTGATCTGCTACTTGCTCCAGTGGCTATTTGTGTTTTACCCATTAATTGTTTCATACAAAGTGCATGAAAACGCATTCATAAAAGCAGCTTCCCAGTGGTCTATATGAGTATATGGTTGTTCAGTGCTCAAGAATAAGATGCTTCTGGGCATATTTAGAAGCAGAACAAGAGGGTAAGTCTCCATAGTCCAATGGGTCTTGTGAAGAGATACCTGAACTACAGGCTAAAAGAATTAAACCATATAAACTGTGGCTACTCTGGCTGTGCTAATCATCATATCTCAAGAAAGCTAATATGGTTAGACTGTTTCTGGTATTTGCAATGCCCTGTCAGCCTTATGGACTATTGCCGTTTAAATGTAGGCTATGTCAAAATATAGATACTTTGTGCTGTTTCAGGCAGTCTTGGATCATTCAATGTGGCCAGAAGATGTACTATGGGAAATCTGCATGTTTCTGAACTGGCAGCTGGAGACCAGACAAAATACTCTAGGATTCCTACAGAAGTAGTTGTAATGGGATGAGACTGAATCTGATTCCTGGGCATGGCTTTGGACATCTATGGAATTAGGCAGGCATCTAGAGACTGGTACTGTTGGACTTCTGAATGGAAATTTGCCCAGTCCCACATTAGCCTATCAAGTATGTGTGCATACTTGGAACATACAGGGAAGGGAAAGCATAGGCTGGGGTTCCTGGCAGATGGCTGATCTGATCCCTGGGGAGGTAGGAGGTATGCATTTGAACCTCGTCAGTCAGCATAGGAAAATTGATACCCTACCACAATTTAATAACACACTTGAGCATCCGCTCAAAAGTGCCTATTGGGAGTGTCTGAGTTGCAGAACAGATGCTCTCCATGGTGCAACTTGCAGTCTGACTCCCTGATTGTCTAAACCAAATCCTTCTGGACTGACTGTGAACTTAAACGTTCTCTCCAAGGGGACCCTGCTGAAGACCTCACTCCAACCTGCAGTCTGGACACAGCCACACGTGTATGGGTGTCAGCTGGCACAGGGGAGTGTTGTCTTGTAGTGCATGTGCAGCTGAAATGCTTGAATTATGGTACCCATGGAGTCCTGCTGTGCTGCACCCTAATATTTTCTTGTCTGTGAATATGCATACCCAGATGATTTATAGACAGATCAGGCACTCTATTTTTTTTTAACCTAGTCTATGCTCAACTTACATTGCAATGTCTTTGTGCACAGAGCATGCTGATTCTCCTTCTTCTATACTTTAGTGTAACAGAATCGTAATGTAGTTTGAAGTTCAGTTTATAGAGCAAAAATTTTATTTTCAACATGTTGTGTGTTTTGCTCCAAACTACTCGGCTTTGAGCTCTTTGGAGCACAGTCAAATCTTTGCTACGTGTATGGAAAGGACTTCACATGACAAAGACTCCTTTACCCCTGGTGTTTGGGTGCTATTTTGAAATAGAAAGTAATGATATTGTAGTTACAGTATTTCAGTAAGAATGGGAGGGAGTAATAAAGCTGTGTAGTAGATTTATGGTAAGATTAACCATAAAGATTTAACTCTAAGAAATGTAAGCTTTCTATTATGCTTTTGTACTGCAGTGACACATACGAATACAGTTTTCTCAAGCTGAAATAATATAATTTGTATATATTCACAAAAATATCCCTTTTTGTATTTTTTTGTTAAATCAAAGGCAGAAATTATGATGAAGTAAGCTTCAAACGTCTTTTTTTTATCTCTCACAGTACTGTATGAACCACTTGTTCAGGCAATAGCTATAAATACATAGTGGCAGACAAACTGTACAAATGAACTCAGATATATATATGAGAATGAAAGAGGTTTTTTGCACTGGTTAAAGTGGAAAAAGGAACATTTTCCTGTGATATCAAAATACAGCTTGATTGAAGATATGCACAGGCATAGAAGCACACACAATTACTGCTTGAGCTTATGAAAATGTAGCTCTTAATATCTGTTCTAACCTTCATTAGGAACATTATAGAGCTGCAGTCTGCATCTATATTGGTTATTTAACAGTGATAGTGCATATTGTAATTGATCTAGATAAAGATGTTTGCATAAAGTATGGCAGATGTGCTTAAACCTTATGTCCCTATGTAGTCATATTGGCCAATGATGGCTTAATTTTTCTTTGAGATAAAATGTGCAGTGCCACGTTGTATCTTGGTGTATCTTTTAAAAGGAGAATTCCTGTGCATCTTTATTTAAAGTGACAGAGTTTTTATCAAAGAATACAGATAATTAAGTGCTGAAACTGAAAACCATCTCTGAGTGAAGAATTCTGCTGATTTTGTGTGCGTGATTGTTTACAGATTTCATTCTCCGTTTGCTCCCAAAGAATACACTTAAACACTCAATCAATGAATAACCTACAGCAGTTTGTTGTAGATTCAATAATGGGGAATGGTGCATTGTACCAGGATAGTCAGATATACCCATAGGGAGTGTCAGTGGTCAAAATGCTTCCATTGCCAGAAGGTAGTCTGAAAATGGTCTAGAAATTCAATACAGCATTGACCCTACATTGTATACATGATCTGCAGTCAGTTTCTCAAGCTTACTTGAAGTTTAAAAAACAGGCATTTTAATTCTAGGATTCAAAATATATATATAAAAATATATATTCTAGATTAAAACTGTTTTTCCTTCTCTAAAGTTGTAAGTTTAAAAGGTGTTTATTTGTTGTTGTTTTCTGGTGGTTTTTTTTTCCTCCCCCCTCTTTCTGTGTATGTATCTTCATGTTTTGTTTTAGCACAAACATATTCTAAGACAGTGAGGTTTCTGAAGATACAGTCTTAGAAAATTTACACACAGCCCCCTGCTCTCCATTGTCAGATACCTCTACCTGGTCTGACACCAAATGTTTTTGAAATGCGTAGTGATACCAAATTACAGACAAAATGTATGTTGATAGACTTAAGGAAAAGCTTTAGCTCCTGTTGATATGAGAAACTGTCTTGAGTTATGAAGTTCACAATTCTGTCCTTTGATGGAGAAGTTTATTTAAATATTTCAAACTGAAACAAAAAATATGAATGACGTTCTTTAATATAAATTGAAGACTATATTTCTTAATTGGCTTACCACAGTATACCAAATTATAAATGTTTTTTTTATTGTGTAAAAGAAAACTAAATCTATTTTCCATTATTGCATATTTTTATTCTGTTTTTGTTTTTTAATCTTTTTTTAGACTAAGAATAATAAGTTTCTGAGCAATCCTACACGGTACCCTGCTTACTCCCAATGCCCAAATGGATCCTATGCTGCGACTTCTTGTATGGAGCAAAAACTTCCTGCTAATCAACACCTCTCTGCCTTGCTTCAGCCTACTGACCGTTCTTGGTAGGTCAGACACTTTCATTCTGCAGTGTGTTTCTTATTTTCTAAATTGCTAGTGAAAGTCTTGCAAAACTAAAGCAAAAAGTGTGTGTTGCATTGCCCTGTGCTTCAGACTGATGCATATTAAAGTGAATATTACTACTAAATACTTAGAAAAACAGTCATTAGACTGAGTGCCTTGAGTTATGCGTATGACCATAAAGTGAGATTACCCCACTTGCAGTTTTTAATGTTAGGATTCATATGGTGTCACAGGCTGGTTTTCAGAAAAGAGTGCACAACTCTAGTGTTTGTTTCCCAAATGGAAGTCTAATTGTTCTATTGAAATAGCAGCCATCAAGTTTTTAGTTTAATTCAAGTTTTTAAAAAGACCTTTCTCCCTTTAGATTGTTTGCCATGATGAGATACTTCAGCTGTATCTTATTTAACAGATGCAAATGTTTCATAAAAGCAAGAAAGCAAAATAACATTTCAGCTTTTTCTGAAGCCTAGGAGTGTTTTGTTTTGCCAGCTGTCTATGAAAGTTCAGTGCATAAAAGGTTAGGAGCCTGACTTTTTTCTGTCTTGTATATCTTTGAAAAATTGGTTTATGGCGAGTCATACATCATGTAGCTAAGACGTATGGGAATAGTTAAAGATTAAGGTAAATAGACAAATTGAACGGCTTTAAATCATTTTTCCCTGTTTCACTTTTATAAAAGAGCTTATGAACAAAAGTTGACATTAAACAATCACGATGGGCTATTCTATATATTTTAGACAGTAGTAAAGACTTTAGTGTCAGAAAGTGTTGCATCACTGATGCTTATATCAATTTGATTGGTGTCCAAGTTTTAAAAATGTTACTTTGTCAAGTCATAACCTTTTCTGAGTCTTTCATTTGTCATTGTTTTGATGATTATATCTTTTTTTTAAAAAAAAAAAAAAGGAAAAAAAGAAAAATGTTCTGTGCATCAGGAATCATATTGTAGTTCATAAGACTTTTCTTATCAATTGTTTGGATAAAATTAGCGCTTTTGTCATTCTTATGTAATATGATTGCTTAGATGTTTTGGTGTAGGTGTCTAATTTTAAACACAAAGATTAGCAATTTTTCTCAAGAAAATCATGTTAGAAATACGTTTTCATGAAATGTCAGAACACAATTTGGCTTGCAAAGTCATAAATGAGAAGATTTTAGTCACACATAGTCACCATACTCTGGCTGTTATTGACAATAATGTTACCGTGAGCTGGGGCCTTCCAGACCAAAAGAAAGTGTCAACTGACAAAGCAAGGTAATTCAGAGTATGAACTTGATATAAGCAGACAAGTATTTTTGTTCTTGTCTTAACTGGTCCAACAAAATGTGGCTATTCTGTAGACACCAAATAACTAAGAGGGAATGGATCTGTTTTGCCTATTTCTGTTCTTTGAGTCTTTGGCAGGAACTTAAGAAATGAGAAACAATAGGAGTTTGCACTAAAAATGTCATCCGTGATTTAAAGTGTTGTTTCCTTTACTTTGTGATTTCAGAGCAATTATTTGTGTTGTCATTCTGAAGGGCTGGGAGCTGGGGTGGGTGTTCAAGATGTTGTTAAGATGAATAGACCATGTCTAAATATTTCTGTGTACTATAGGAAGCTTTAAGGGGAAAACAACCAAGCTATCACCAGGAATTTTATTCAGATCCTTGGGGGCAGCTTAGCCAAAGGATCTTAATTTTTTTTCCAAAATATAAGCTAAATATAATGATTGTTGTCATGCTTTTACAACTCTTGTGGATAATGTGACTACATAGCTACATGAAGTTTTTCTCCTTTACAATGTTTGGTTGTTTGATTGTAGGGAGATCATGGATACACATAATTTGTAGGCCTTATATTTTTATTTGTCTAATACTAGTCTTGTAACTAATAGCTAATTGGTTTTATTTTTCCTGTATGCAGTAATACTAAATGCACCAGAAGTTTCTCTGATCATCTTAGAAATTGGTGGTTTATATCAATCTATATATAAAACAAAAAAGTTCTGAATATCTGTTATTTTACAAAAGGTAGTTTTATTTCCAATACAGGTAAGGGACAAAAACATAGAAATATAATAAGATTTAATGCTGGCAATGCTCTTCTCTATAGCAAGGTAGCTATTTTTAATGGGTCACGTATTTTTTTGAATTAGAGGGTGTATTTGGACTGTTTCTGTGTGCTATGTAAAAACCAGGCACTGGTTATTTTCAGTACCATGGGTATCAGTGCAGCTTTTAGAGTCTGTGGTAGGAAAGTGTTTGTTTCCTGAAGTCTGTTGCTATCTTCCCTGTCTATCACACCAGCTAAAAATAAGGCGACTGAACAAAACACTACAATATTAAAATAATCCCTAGGTGAGTTGTATTCCTTAAATTAAAGGAGAAATTACTCTTGTTACTTTTCTAGATTAAATATTAATATTAACATTGATTATTGACTTACATTACAATGTTTTAAGTTAAAGAGATATATTAGCCTGATTTACTGGTAAGGCAACTTCTCTCTCCCTCTTTTACTTAATATTGGCTATGGAAAGAGTGCCGGTAAGCTTAGCGTGACATCCAAACGTAGCTGTTTAGGCAAGGGAGCTTTGACATTTCAGTCACGAGAGGGAGCTGTTGGAGCTAAAACTACTAGAAATGCGCAGTTACACATTGCCATTTTAATCAATACTGCTCAGTTCTAAATATTTAATGAAATACATTAACAATTATTAGTTTCCACCATCACGCCCTATGACTACCACTGACATGCATGTTCTAAGAGAAGTATGAAAACAGTAATTATAAGTGAATAAACCTATACATCGGTAGTAATATATTTGGCGTGTGTGTGGGAACAACAGCCCATCTTTTCTCCTTATGTTGGTGACAAGCTTAAATCTGCTTCAAAGCAAACAGCCTTGTCAAGCAGTGAAACATTACTTTCGTTATAGAAACCTTTGTTACTCATTTATGTTGTTGTATATCAAAAGTCTGTGGGTCCAACTTTTCTAGTGCCTCTGGTAGGAAATTGAGCATACACATGAATGTCATATGGTGAAGAATGTCAGTTTATATGAAAATTGAAGAATTATCTGTTTTCCCCCTGCAGTTATGCACAAAGGCATCATTGTCAGTTGCCTTTCTTAGACCTTCCCTGCAGGCATGATCAGACTCAAGCAGACAGCTATTTTCCTTTAATTTTCCCCAGCAAGCCAGTAATGCTTATGATTATTGTGAAGTCAGGAAAAGTTTAGTTTCATCAAGTGACATGTAGTGTTGCAATTAGTTACTTAAGCAGTTCTTATAAAATTTTCTACTATGGTATCTAGCTTGTCAGATGCAGCTAAATATTAGCATCTCGTATTAAACAGGAGGGTAAAAACTCCTAGCAGAAAGCACAGCTGACAGCTCTCAACATGAGCTGAATGATCACTCACAATTGTAATCGATTCTGTAAGTACTGAACACAAACCCCCAGGCAATTGAGGAAAATAGGATGATGAAGGACTGCAAACTAATACGTTACACATCTTCATTGATTAGTCATTGATTAACCATTATTTTTCTGAATGACAAACAGCTAGTGGTAAAGTAACTGAAGCTGATGATTTATTTACATGTTAGACAGAAGATGACTTCTTTATTCAGCTGATCGTGAGCTAATGCGAAATCAGAACACAGCAACAGTTTTAAGAATAAAGGCAGGTTTATAATCTTTTTTGACAGCATTCCTAGATTCAAAATGTTTTTACCGGGAAGAAATTTAACTAGACTTTCAAGCAAGACATGAAATTCAAATGAGGATCATCTACACAGTACCTGTAGTATAACTACATTTAAAGAGAAGATCATTTTATAGACTTGGTATTTACAAGAATATTGATCAGTGTTTATTGAACTTTTAATTTAATTCTCTGTTTTGTTCAGTGCCTTATTGGCAATTAAACCCAGCTGCAGCAACGGCAGAATAATGGTTTGCAGTATACCTACTATCTTTATTATTCTGAAAATACCTCCAAACCCTAGCTTTGAACACCCCATGGAATTAGGAAACACATAATTAGGAAGCAGTCTGTGCATTTGGAGATCAGTTTTTTCTTTAATACATATCAAACATCTAATTATAATCAGCTCCTACCAATACAGTATGAAGTAAAACTGATTGCAGTGGAAGGTGGCGGGGGGTTGGAGTGAGGCTTCTGCCAGTCCAGTGGACTTGGGTTGAGAGTCCAGTTGACCTTTTCCTCTTCTGTTTTCTTCCCCTGTCCCCTGCCCCTCCAAAGAAGCAACAAATCTATTCCTAGTGAATGTAGTGCTTAAATCAGTTTAAGGAAAGAGGCCAGTGATACTGTCTGAGAGATTCCCTGGCACAGTCTACTTCAGCTATGAAAGTGTTGTGGACGATGCCTGTTATTTATTAGTGATGAATGATTAGAATTCTTCACTTTTTTTTTTTCCCATAATGTTAATTGTGGTGAGCTTTTTGTAAGTGTGTAGATATGTTTCTTCGTCGGAATTGTGTTCTAAATTAACAGTAATTAATATGTGCTTAATATAGAGTGCTAGTAGTCTGTGATGTGTATTAACTAGTTATCAGAGAGTTTCAGTGAAAGATGTGTGCTTTCGGGAAATATGAATGTAGAATATTGAAGGGAAATCCATCATCATTGCTAGATTTAAAGGTTAATTATCATATCACATAAATTAAGAAAAAGAAAGATGGCAGTATACCATAGAACTGCAGCTGAAGTGCAAATGTGCTTGATACTAATAACTGTTCCATTATTAGACATAGAATTGTGCAATTCTGTTGTCTTCTGGTCTTAATAGTTTTCTAATTCTGTAAATTAATACCTTAAAATATCAGTACACACTTGGCCAACTCTTTACACATCAATTTTCCTCCCCCCATTTTATGGTGAAAACACATCATATACCTTTTATCTTCTGTACATATTCTTATGAGAGGCTTACTTACAAGTGGATAGCAACTGATACCCAGTTGGTATGTTCTGAACACATTTAGTAAGAACCTCTGCTAAACTGTTAGCTTTGCCATTGAAACATTTGTCAGCTGGCACTAAGCATGATCTTATTTCAGGGTTTGTGCAATTTTTGCATTAAAAGCAATAAACCCCCATGCTCTTCACTTTCAGATTTGTAACTTGCTTGCAAAAGAGCTCTGGGACAGTGGTGAATTTATAACATTATTATTTTTGCCTTTCTGCCAACAGAGTAAAGTTGAACCACTTTGCCCCTTGCGATATCCAGTTGTCCCCTAGTTTCGGGACTGGGTTGGACTGGGCAGCAGAAGCCTTTTACAAGGCAATAAGTTGCTGCTTGCTAGGCAGTTTCACGTTATGAGCCCTGAAACCATGGTAGATATTGGTTTGACACGTCTTAATTGTAAATCTCTACCTCCTCATGCCTAATCAGCCCTGTGTGTTTCTGAGGAACCTGCAGCACTCCTGCCCTCCCAAGCACTGCCTTGTTCTGCACACCAAGTACTCGCAACTGGACAGCGCTGATTGCTTTAACATGTCTGGGAAAAAAAAAAAAAAAAAAGAAAATTGCTCTTGTGGTAAAACCACAAGGAAAAGCCTCTAGGACAAGGCATGAAAATACAAGCTTCCGTTCCTGTTACCCCTGCATTTTCAATACCTATTTCTGGTTCCCTTTGTAAAAGCAAATAAGAAATCCAATGAATCCTTATACAATTTTGTGTGTCATACTCTGTTTGTGTTACCTATTTAAATTGCCAATTAAGGGGGCTATTCGCATGAGCAAGAGTGTGATGTGGCCTACTATGTAACACTTGTACATACTTTGTATTTGAAGAAAAGAAAGAAGTATTTTAGATTTTCCTTCTCGTTCTTTTGAGTCCAGATACGTTACCACAACTACACATGGCATAGAATATGCCTCAGTGTCTTCAAGCATATTTAATATCTTTAAATTTTTAAATGAAAATGTAGCTGTCAATTTTAAACTAATTTGGATGGACAGCAATAAAATGCAAACCTCACTTCAAATTAGAATTTTCAGTGAGGATTTCTAATGGAAAGTAATTGCTGACAATAGGAAATGACAAATTACTAATTACTTAGTTCAATTAGACTTTTGTGCCTTTGGTCCTAAGTGGCAAGCATACAGCAAATCTTGCACTTTTATAACAATTAATGACACTAAAACTATTTAAACTGCCAACAGATGTGAGTAAGAAGACATGAATTGAAACTTACTTAATTTACATACTATCCCAATTTTATATCAAGTAAATGGTGTTTAATTTTTATGTTACAATTAAATATCATTGGCATAGTGTAATTTCTGCAGAACTTTTCAGAATGAAATAGTTTTGCTGAAATGCTAGTGCTAATGCTCTTTTTTTTTTTCCTCTTATCACAGCACTATTTATCTTAAAGTGGCCCTAAAATATATAGGGGCAGTGAATGGAATATAATTCTTTTTTAGAGCTTGTGCTAACAGTTTTCCTAAAGTGGAATGTAGAATTGCATTGACTAGACTACTGCAATGTAGGATTTCATATTCTGCTTCTAATTTATGGATGAATGCAAAACTTCATGCAGCGTATAGCGTTCAGAAGCAGTCAAACATCCTATGCATTTGCTTCTCAGTCTTTAATAAAGTCCTTCCAGAATTTATATGTTAGATATTGTTTCTTCATTAATGCTATGTGAGTTTACACCATTTTTTAGTAAAGACTGGATTCTTCGTTCTTTCTCACATTTTACAGTTTAGCTCTTTTGAACTGTTTTCAAGTATGTCTCTACTGAATATGAAGGGGGGCAGACCATAACTGTAATGACTGTAATGGTTTCTGTGCAATCACTAATACATTTATGCACAGGTATGTTTGTTCCCTGTAAAGTTTACCATAATTTCTGCACCTCAAAACTTCTAATATTGGATGCCTAAAATTAGATGCCCAAATAAACCTTTTGTGCCTTAGGAACTGCTAGCCTCTTTTTCAAAGTATTCCATGTGATTTTTAAGTTTTCTTTAGGTGTTTAATAGTTCTGAGAACTGGCCACTTCTGTTTGGATATATGAATACCTAGCTTTGAAAATATTGCCCAGTGATAAATTTTTAGTCAAGAAAAGAAGGAAGAGATACTAAATTGTGAAGCTATTAATCCAGCAAAACTCTCTTTGACTTTACAGATTGTTTTGCAAAGGCCCATTTCTGACTTCTTCCCTTAGGCAAAACAAAAAGAAAGCTAAAGGCAACACTTAAAAGAATCTATTAATCTAATAGTAATTTATGATTACTTAATTTGTCAGAAGAATCTCTCTGTCCTTTTGTTTTGCAGCAAGGTATAAGATAGTAGAGAATATTGTAGCAATGGGTGTTCCTGCTGAAAAGATGTATAGATAGAAGATAATATTCTCAATATGGGAGTAGAAATAGGAATGTCTTTATAAAATATAAATGAGAAGGCTACAAGAAAATTAAAACGTAGCACCCAAATCACAGAAGATTTATGGGAGCGTCTACGTTTAGTTTCAAGAGTTGTCTTGAAAAAAAGAGGGTGTTTTGTAAGGAGCATTGTGCAGTCGTGTAATTTTGGTTTACAAAAGACTATAAGTACTGATAATGTTACAACAGCCTTAATGCAGCATACTTCAAGACAGACTAAGTATGAGACTGAATGTACTATTACAGCATTTCTTCCTTGGTGTGCTTTTATCTAAGGTCTTTGCAAATGACTGCCAATTGATCATTGCTTTCCTCAGTCTTCTTACACTTTATGTAGTACTGCAAACAAAATAATATAATAAAATTATTCTTGATTTGAAATATTGCGTGTCAGAAAAGCTGAACTGAATAGAGGTAGAGGGTGTATATTACATGTGAGGGCTATAACCATACAACTACATGCTTTAAGAACTAGCTCTTCGCCTGGATTTAGTGCAGTTTTGTTGTTAGTAGAGATGCTTCAATCTACATCGCTTAAGTAGCAATTTCTGTTGAGCTTTACTGTGTTATAATCCTCTAAAAAGCAACCACACTGTGTAGGCAGTCTGTGAAACTCCTGGCAGAGGGATTTCTTTAAATGCATTTTCCCAAGAGATTTGTCTTGGGGTGTGTGTTTTTTTAGAGTTTTCATTTTATTTAATTTCTAAATTTCCAGTAATTAGGGCAATTATATTATTACTTGTGGACAAACAAAGCTGATAACTGAATTGAATTGCCAGCAGTAGTTTTGGACAAACCTATGTTGTTTCACCACAGCTGTAGTTTTCCCAAAAGCTCAGGGAACTTTAGAGCTAGAAATATAAGAGACCATACCTCATAATAGAGGAGAAAGGAAAAGCTTAGGCAGGGGGTAGGAAGCCTGGGCAGGGACAGAGGAAAGAAAGACCTTCACAAATCAGAAAAGAAAAAAAAAAAAACAAAAAAAACCCTGGCATTGGTATTGTGCTTAGAAAGAGATAATGTGGAAAAAAGGTGAGAGCAGGGACAGAAGTATACCTGGAGCAAGAAGGAGAGAAAAAAAAGTAGTGGCCTAATTAGAAGAAAAAAGAGAGAGACAGATGATGGGAAGAAGCAAAAGAAGGGTCAAAGATACCAGGCAAAAAAAAAAATGAAGCGAAGGAAAATTAGCAGGACAGATATAAGACTAAGAATATGGTGTCTTCATTCATGCCACAATGAATCATGAGAGTAGAATGTTTAGGCTGATTTAATCATCTGTGGAGTGTATAATTTCCTTTATAGCTCCATCATAATTATTGAAGCACTGGCAACAGATGAAATGTGCAATTCTTGATTGTTTGGACTACTGAGGAAAATGAAGATGAAAAGGGCAAAAGGCAAGAATACAAATGTATTTGTATTTAGTTGTCGTTCAAGTGAAATGTATGGATGTAAGTGTACATACAACTTACATGAAGAGACACCTGAATCTCTAGTGGTACATTAACTAGAAGCTAGATTTCTACTGACAGTGTCATGTCAACCAAAAAGAACTGATAGAATAATAATTTACTTCAGTGGCAATATATTGTTTCAGTAATAAAACATACTGGGTAAAGTTAAGCTTCTAAAAGGGAGTAATATCATTATGTTGTAAGCATTTCCTTTGGCAAAATACTTTTTTTTTATGATAAAAAGGTATTTTTATAGGAATTGGGAAACACAAATACCAACAGTCTCTAGGTTTTAATAAGAAAAGAAAGGCCATTCAAAATTGCCATACTTCCTCATCTTCTCTGGCCCAGAATATTCAAAATTACATTTGTCATTATAGAAGCTCTTAGTTGTCTGACATGATTATTCTGATGTACTTTTCTCCACAGTGAAAAACAATATGAATGAATTTGTACCATGCCCTTTGCTCAAAATTTTCTGTTATCAAAGCAGTAAAGACTAACAGTACAGGACGATGCTGTAAATATTTTCTAGCATATGGAAGTAACTAAGTTGCTAATCTAATACTTGGCTTATTATTCTTCATCATGGAAATTATATGCTTCCATTTTATTTTTTAAGACTAATGATTTTTAACCAGAGTAAGTCTACTGGAAATTTCTGATAAAAGTAGATCTCCCCCACCCCCTCCCCCCCCCGCCCCAGGAGAGGAAATCTGAAGTGTGAAAAGAAAAATTGGTATCATTGAGAACTAAAACCCTGATTCAGCAAAAATCAGCTTGACTTGTGCACTGGGCAAGGCCGCTGAAGTCCTGAACAATTGTTTTTCATAGCATAGAAGACGGATGGCTGTTTTGCAAAAAAAAGGTCCAGCCATCTTAAATATGCTTAAATAAAATGTTTGTTTAGAATTTTTCAGCTATGTAATAGCATTAAATAATGGTTCGTTATTAGCAACAGATATTTTTGCAGATTGACATTTGCCTTATACCTGTATTTTATATCATATATGTCAATTCAATTTGTTAATGAATTAAAACTTTGTTGGATTTCATGCATTTGTTAAAGAAAAATCTATGAAGGATGACACTTTTCAGCAAAAAGAGCAGCTACAAAATGAAAATGTGTAAATAGGGCAAAATGTGGTGTATTCTACAAGTATATTAAGGATTAAATACTGTGATAAGTAAAAGACAAAAATCCATATAAAACTTTAAAAGAAGCAGTTGCTTTTTTTAAAAGTATAATTATATAGGAGAAGAATAGTGGAGTAAAGAGAGCAACGGTCTATTGGAGTAAACATGGTAAGGAGGAGATTCTTTTAGAATCATTAGATAGGTTTTAGAAGAAAAAAATCCTTTTTCTCTTTTCTAAGTAAGGAAGAGGAAGAGAAAGAAACTAGTAAAGTCGTTTTTTGCTAATGGCTGGAAACTGGTGTACCAATAATATCAGAGAAAATGCAGATTATAGCTATGAATTTTGTCATTGCTTTGTAGTGGATCTGCTGCTGTTGTGGACAAAGTGGTAAAAATGCCTTTTTAAGGAAACAGAGTATAGGGTATATTAGTGTGTGCAAAAGATTATGGATATTTTAATGTCTTCATACATGTGTCTTGACTGAAGAGATTGTAGGAAAGAGCAAAAACAGTGATACCCAATTTTTGGCCTGTCGCATAACAGTGACCCTTGGAAATTAAGTACCTCTGTGCCATTTGTATTGGCAGACGTCTCAAGTGGTTGTGACTAAAAAGTATACCTCATTACTATAGTACTGGAGAAATAAGCTAATGACTATTGTAAAGCAGACGAAGCAAATTTGTTTTGAAGTCAGCCATCCACAAAAGTTAAGGTCCTGCTTGACAATGCCTGGTTTGGCAAAATAAAGCAACACAGAAACTCATATACATTCTTATTCCTAAACTTTTTCCATTAATTATGGGGGAACATGGAGATACGAATAGAAAATTATCTGCCTAATGTTAGGTTCTCAAATAGGTATTATTCCCAGACTAAAGCAGTCAAAAATCAGTTATTTCCAAAATAATGAACTTGTTTAATCTCATTACTTTTGTGATGATTAGTTTGTCATAGTGTGTTTTTATTTAACTTTAATTTGCTCAGCTTATATTACCCAGTCTTTTTCTTCTTCCATTTTTTGTAAGCAAAAATGGAGTTTAGAAGCAGGATTTTCAAGAAAAAAACCCAGTCTGTTTCAAGAGCTTAATGCTAGGAGCACTGGACATGGCAATGCTGAAAGTCTTTGCCTCTTGATGTGCCACATACTGCAACTCATCATGAGGAAGCAAAAGTGAGTAAAGCTTCTTAAGTCTGGGCTGTGCTTTTCTAAAGAGCATTGCCTACTGACATCCCAGAGAGGTGGAATCAGCTGTCAGGCTGCCTCAGAGCCTTCTGGCCCTACCAGAAAAATGGATTTGTGTGGCATTAAGTTGTTCTTGCCCCCATTAGGTTGCATCACTACTGCAGCCAAAACCTGCTTTTAAACTTCTTTTGTGTTTGATCCCCTGACTTACGTCCTCTCACTGTTGTAAATTGCTTCTTTGGGGGAAGGAGAGGGGCTGTCCCTGCCTGTAGCATAGCTTTTATTAACAGGTATGTTCCACTTTCTTCAGTGATTTTTTTTTTTTTTTCCCTTAAAAAGAAGACTTGTACAGTATTTTTTTCCTTTTATTTTGTTGCAAAGAAATATCAATTAGTAGATTTAGAAATGGTTGATCACTTAAATTGCAAAGAATGGGTCAGCTTCTCTTTTTACTTTGCAAAAATCTAATCTAACATCGTCAGCAGATAGATGTGTCGGGAATTGGTTCCTCTGACTGTATTTGCTACAACTCGATGCCAGGTTCTGCTCCTTGTTACGCTAGAGTAAGTCTGATACAAGTCTTCTGACATCCATCGTCCCTGGGGATTTACCACAGGAACAAGGCAGAGCTAAAGAAGAATTAAGCCCTTACCCTGAGATAGTCCACGCGTGGTATCTGGCTCCATGTCCTCTTACTTGCCAAAGTCTGATGGGCCTTGATAGGAAGAAGCAGTTTCTGGCTCCTCAGTTTCCTCCACCACCTTCTCTTTCCTCCTTCATCCCTGCTTCCAGAAATCCCCACATTATTTCAGTACAAATACTCATAATTTAAAGATAATCCTTCATTTCTTTTCATCATGCATTCTGTTCCCTGGATGTATCCAACTGTTTTGTTTTGCTGGGAAGGGTTAGCTTATGAAGAGACTCAGATTAGACAACAAGTCCTTATATTAGACTGCAAAGTGAAGGAGCTGTTACGTTCCCACACTGAGAAGTGTAAGTTTTCTACCTTTTCTACCAGAGGGGTGTGAGTGCTGGTACACCCCGAGGCTGGGGGAGAGCAGCTCTGTAAGTCAGTGTGGTACAAGTAGTCTTTTCAGTTTTTCAGTTTTTTTAGATTCTTGCTTAGTCATGAAAGGTAATTTAGCTCTGACTTTAGTATGATCCACAGGGTTTTGGCAGCAGTCTATTGATTTTTGTGCTTTATTTTTTATTTACCTCTCTGAATTCCATATGGCTTTTGATTTAGTTGTACTGGAAAAGGACAAAGAAAAATCCCACTCTGGTTTGTCAAAAACTACACTTTGACTCAATAGGGAATGATAGGGGATGAAAGACATTTTTCTACAGGCTTACAGAATGCTGTAGCTGTTTCAATAATTCACAAAACCACTGGTGTTTATAAACCATTGTCTTGTACCAGCACATGGAGTGTATGCAACTGCAAGGAAAGGACAGGTCTTGCCCCCATGAACTCACTGTCTCCCCACTTATCTCCTACAATTAGAGAGTTCCTTAACTTTCATTTATTGATCAGTTCATTTGTTTTTGCTTATATTAATGTTAACACCATAAACGATTCCCCCCACCCTGAGCAGGCTCTTTTTTTTTTTTTTTTTTTTTTTTTCAGGACTTGTCCTTCCTCTGTTACTTGAACAGCTTTCAGTTTCCAGGCTACCTAGCAGAAAGACTGTTTGTGGCTATAAAAGAGCCAAACCAGGGCTCAGTATGTGGATCTGAGGAGGATTACTAAGGATTCTAGGGCATTTTGCTTCTGTCCAAAATTACTTTAAGGCACAGGTGTCAGATAGCTTGGCTGTGTCTGATGGATCAAGGGGACGGAGTGAGAGTGAGAAAGAGAGGTGAAAGGGATAAGGAATGGATTGAGGACAAAAGGAAGATCAGAAAGCAGTCTGGGTAGTGAAGGGAAAGACAGGAACAATATCTTCCTTGTGAACTTCTATTTCTAACTCTTTGAATACCAAAGGCAATCGAGAGCATTTCTTCAGACGTATTGACACAAGCTGGAGACAGGTGGCTGCCTTTAAAATTCATTGCTGACTGTGAATCATCTACATAATTTTAAAATTACTCTATTTGACAGACTTGAAAAGTAGGAAGGTGTATATTCTTATTTTGAGTCATAAATAAAAATGAATCAAGTGTTTTTCACCATGGGTCTATTTTCTCTCAACTTCATTTTGACAATTCTGGCAGTTTCTGCTCAAGAAACATTCAAAACCACAATAAGCAGCGTTGGAGGTCAGGACTGTGGTGCATTTGCAGAGCTGCGTGTGAAGAGGAGTGTCCTGGCCATGGCTCTGTGTGTCCTTGGGCTCTGTGAGCCCCAATACCTGGTGCACTCTTTGCCTGGCACTGGACACTTGGGTTAAGGTCATCTGGGAAGCTGCTACCAGGGCATCTGCACTGTAATGCTGATGTTTGTGGATCACACTTTCTAGCTTTATCAGTATCTAGTGCTGCAGCCTTCAGGACATGGCACATAATTCTCTGGGTTTTCTGCAGAAGTAGGACTTGAGTAATTTTGCAAAAGCATAAGCAGGAGCCACAGGCCTGTGAAGTCTCCCCCAGCCCCTCCTTTTTTTAATAAAACCAAGACACTTTTGCTCTAGTATAAATAAGTGTGCATGCACTGATTTATAGCCAAATGACCAAATGTGTGAAGTATGACTGGTTTCACTATCTCACTGCCCATCTATGGATATACAGCCAGAAGAGAAGGTAAATTTTTGTCTGGGCACAAGAATGACCTCCTAACCATCTACAGGTGCTACTTAATGTCTGGTTCACTTGAGACAGAGAATGATGGTGATAGTCATGGGCGTGGCAGTGGAAGAGCCATAGTTATATCTAACTATTTTTAGTGCTTAGATAGGAGGGTGACTTAGAAATACCTGAAAGGTGTAGATAGAGGACTCAACAAGAACCAGTCTCCTAGCTATGAGTGTTTACAGCACACTGGGGAGAGGAATGTGAACTTTGATATGGTGGGCCAAATTTTGTCCTCATGTCTTTTAGACTTGGTCTGTGTATTTACTATTCTCTGCTATTTTTTTAGCAAAATAGAATTATTTTGCTAATTGAACTCAGACATGTATGTCTTTTCCTCTGTCAGCCTATCATCATCCCCTTTCCTAATCTTCTAAACTAAAAAGCATGGCAGAGAAACTGGTATGGTAGGAGTTTTACTGCATCCTGCAACTTCCAACATTTTGTCTGAAATGTATGAAGTTATTGTGCAATTCAGAATTTTTGCTTGTAGAAGAAGGTGATAAAACATATCAGAAGTTTGAAGAACAGCTTTTATTTTAGCAGGGAAAATAACACTGCGGGAACCAGCAACCTATAAAAAACAGCAGACTGGTATTATGTTGTCTGCATTTATAAGAATGTATAGATTAAACTGATAAATAATTCCTGGTGGAAAAATAATGAAGATACCAGTAAAGCATCCTTTAAGAAGTAAACAGGCTTTTCCAGTGAAGGCTTCTATGATCCAAATTTGGTCACATTTGGCTCATAGCTAGGGAAAATGCATATGAATTGATATCAGAATTAGACTTTGGGGGAAGGGAAGAAACCCCAAATCAGTCTCTGAAACCTGGTAAAGATCTCTACTGAGATAGAGTTATGTATATGTATAAATTACATATGCACATATAATTATATCTTCTTGCATTTGGTTGTTTACTAGCAAAGAATTGGGATCAAAGTGATATAATGAAGAAAGCGGTGCATAGGTTTCTTAAATTTTTATTTTTTTGTTCAATCCCTTGTATTTGGTCAAACTGCAGTTTCATTGCTGGATAATACGGGAAAAAGATTCATTGTAAGGGTTACCTAACAACATTGGTGGTGTTGATGAATAGTTGCAATTAATACATTCCCTTAATTAGTCTGATACCCAGAAGATGCACCTGGCAGGTCATTTTAATACTACAATTGATTTATTGCTGCTAGAAATGATTTTACCAGCTATCTTCAGAGAGCACAATTAGAGTGGATTTCATTTTTTTATGCATTTTCACTGAGGAATAAACATAAAAGGTCTATGTAATTCAGAACAAAGCAGCTATAATGTACTAATGGTTTATGGATTTTATTAATGTTCAGCTAACATTAGAGGCAATTTTAGAGAATAGCAACCTATTTTGTATATGAAGTGTTCCATTTTTAGTATCAGAGTGCTTTATTTAAAAAACAAAATCAAACCATGATATTTTAAATGAGTTGCTATTATCATGTGTGGGAAATATTATAAACGGTGTAACAGTAAGAATATATCGATAGATGTGTGTTTGTCTATGCTCTGCTCTGTGTTGTGTGTGATATAGATGTCAGATGCACTGAGATTTAAGAAAAAAATATAAATTATGTACTATTTTTGAATCATGGTGAGGTCCATCTAAACAAAGAAATGTTTTTCTGAGGTTACGGTAACAATGTCACTAAATCAGTGTCAGCTTAGCCTGTCATAAAAGTACCAAACTCTACTTCCATATTTTTAAATCTGTTTTAGAAATTGATCTTGAAATTATCTTGTTCTGCTTTTTTTTTTCCCGCACCTTACTGTATTTTGCTCCATTTCTAGTGCTGCAGCAGACAGCATGGCTGCCTTTTGTTAGCTTCTCTGTGCACTAATATCACTGACACTATTGCAGAAACATCTAGCAGGCTCCCTTTTTACATCTTAAAAAAAAAGGTTGTTTCTTCAGTAGCATCCTATTAATTCCTAGGTGCTTAAAAATTACTTTTTTCTTCTTTTTTCCAAGTGATAAAATGTTTTCCCTTGATAGGGGAGACAAAACTGTTCAGGGTTTGGGCAAGAAACCTAGCTGCGTATTGCTTGCACGCTCCAAGTTTTAAATAAAATCACAGAGAATTTGTTCATGCAGGAAATGCAAGATTGCCCTTTATGTTTTAGGCTAATCTGGATTCACGTAAGCTTTGCCTGTCCTCCAAACACCTTTGGCTCTCCTTGGGAACTGAAAGGGCAAACCTAATTTACAGGGTTCATCTCCATGATCCTTAATGCAGGGGTATGATGTGTGGACGCAAGCTGTTCTCTCAGCCTTGGCATCTTCAGTTGAGGGATCTGGATTTGGAAGTGAAGTTCTGCTCCCCCCCCGCCCCAGATTAGTGCACTAGTAGAATAACTTTTGACCTTGCAATAAGCATGTGAGAAAATAATTATAATTCAGTATTTATGGGTGGTATTTAGCCTTGTGTTATTTTACATCACTCCAGAGTGCATACAAGGCACCACATAGAACAAATAAGAAAACATTCCCCTTCACTGTTGAATCTTCTGATCTATTTTCCATGTGAGCCAAAAGATGGCATAGAGCTCTAAAATAAAGTAGGAAATTGCTGCTAAACAGGGGCATGATTTATAGCACAGTTAAGACCTGGCCTAATTCTGCCTGAAATCAAGGTCTGAGTCTGGGATCTCTACTTTTAGAAGATATAGCCCAGCATGCTGGAATGTCTCTTATTATGACTAAAATGTTCTGGGCACATATATGCGTTGTTATTTACTGGAGTTACTAGTGAAGAGTGCTTGACTGACAATTTGTTAGCAGCTTTGCAGACAACCTGTCCAAGGGCCAGGTGAATATGGCCGGTGAAATGGGGAGATTTCTTGGTAGCAATGTGGATTTGAACAGCTCATAGGTGAAGTAAGAGAGTAGTTTGGGAATGGCAATAAAAATTCAACAGCAAGAGATTGTCTACAAGGTGTGATGTAGGTAATGTCAAGACTTTTAAGTGCTACTTCTTGGGATGGGGGACCTGGTGGAAACATTCAAAGTTGCACCTGTGTCACAGCCAGATCATCAGGGCCACCCACAGTCTCTGTTTTTCTTGAGACTTGGGAGGAGGAAAATGCTCTGCATTCATCAGGGAGTCCAGAGTAGATGAAGATGCAGTGATCAGTGATTACGAGTGACTTCAAGGAGCTTCTGCTAAACAGAAATCACTTCCTTTGTGTTTAGATCACAAGGAAGCTGATGGATATTAGAAATACTCTGGAATAATAAGGTCAGGATATGGATGCTGCACATAAGAGACATAGGTTAAAGTTGAAAGAGAATTCAAAAATGAGTTAGGTTATAAGTTAAAGTAGCAGGGACATAATACTTCTGGATTATTTTTTCCCAGCAAAAAATTTTGTTGGTGTCTTTGTTCTTATTTTTCTTATTTTTCTGGCTCAAATTCTCATTAGATTTGATACCTAAGGTGTAACACAAAGCCCTTAGATGCCATATCATCTGGAGGTTGTTGAAAACTGTGTCACCAAATATTTCTGTTGTTAAAATACCTGTCCAATCTTTTAACTTTTGTGGAGGACCCAGAGGTTTTTTTGTAATTAGGACTTAAACCAATTGATTAGAAATATTATATAATGGAGTATAAATATAATTTAGCTTTAGTTTTTCAAAGCCCAAAATTTGTTAATTAATGTAATGAGTATGAAAGACTATAAAACAATACTGAATGGTTAAAATAATTCAGGATATTTAATATAGAACAAAAATAACACAAACAGTTCCAGTTGCAAAGTTAATGTGAACATATGAGGTTTTTTGGTTTTGGTGTGGTTTTTTTTTTTTTCTTCCCCTCTTCTCGGGGATTTTAGTGAAGATTTACAATTATCATAGGACTCAGTGCAGTTTGTTTGCTCCCCACAAAAGCAGAGATGATTTTTATTGACCAATCTTTGATCCAAGAGATTAAAGAAAGTACTGCAAGAGCAGTGAAAAGGATAACACCATGGGGGTCAATAGGCTTACTGCTACTTGGAAATGAAAGTGAAGCATTCCGTTGGGAGAGGGGGTAATTTAGCATTCTTACTGGGAACTTGTGAGTTTTCCCTTTCCTTTTTTTTTTTTCTTTATTTTTTTCTTTTTAAGGAAAAAAAAATATTCATCTTACTTACAGGTTTCTCCATGACTTAATACCATGGCCATAATATGAGGTCATTTAGAGGGCACTAGATTCGCCAACATAATTCTGCACAATGCTTTTTAGCCCAAATGGCCTGGCTGTCACATACTCGCATTCTTGATTGAAATGTTTCTGGTAGACTTTTGGAATGCAGTCTGAGAGCTTAGTGACTCAATATTTTCAACATGAATACATTTCCTATCTCATAGAAAGTTTCTATGAACTACTGCAGAGCTAATGTGTCTTTCTGTTGTTTCCTGAAGTGCTGTGAACTTTACAGAAATCTGGTAAAATTGTATGAGTCAAAAGGAAATGAAAGTCCTAGATTGATGCAGTTTTATTTTTTGTGGCACCATCATCATCATCATCATCATGGCCCTCCTTTATGAATAATATGAAAATGCCTGCTGAAAAGCAAATTTTTCTTTTTTGAAATAGCCATTAATATCCCTTTTCCCTGATGTGTGTTGTTTGCCCCCCTCCCTCCTTTTTTTTTTTTCTCTCTTGTCCAGGCAATATGATTTATATGATTTTTGTCTTCCCTTTCACTGCAGAGAATAAGTGCAGGAAGAACAACAGCTGGTATGACTTTGTTTGGGGATGCACTGAAGTGCTTTTGTTTACAGAATATTCACAGAGACACATGAGGCCTGGCAGAGTACTCATGTCACGCTTCTTCCTGTCTTTGAAAAATTGCCAAAGAAATCTGATTGAAATTGGCCAGTTGTATTTATTTTGCTGTTTGCCAGAGACAGGTTTGGAGGCTTAGAGCATTTTAGCATTTTTATTTTTGATTCCTGCAGGTAAACAGTAAATGATTATTAACTAATTTTAAGAGGGAAGGGGGCTCAAAAAGTTCTGGGAAAGCTTCTTGTGTCCTATGAACCTATGCAAGATATTACTTCAAGAGCACATCCAATCATTCCACCCGGACTGATTTGCTTTGTCACAAGGAATATTCATAGTTGATTTACCTGGTCACAGCTTGTGAAACTTGGCTTTTCTGTCAGTGCAATGCAAGGTAAACATTCCTTTAATCCAAAATAAGAAAATGCCAGTCTCTGCTTCCAAGAGTCTCTCAGAACACTAATGAAAGTTAATTCTTTTCTTTTTTTTTGTCTTTTCTTAAGAATTTCCTGAAGACTAGTGACTTTGGGTACTTTGGTTGTCATATGATTATTAAAGACTTAAACTGATTATTAAAATTCATGAAGTATCTATATAAAATTACTATCCTGTTTACAATCAGGTGATGTGGGTTTTTTACAGTTCATTTACTATTTGCAAATGGTTGTTGGCAACATTAGTACAGAGTTTCAAGAACCTAGCTATGTTTTCATGTACCTGGATCACATTAGGTTTTCTAGAAAATTATTGCCAGCCCCGTTGTTATTCAGTACTTGGTCATGGATATATGTGGGTTTTCTGGGGTTTTGTTTGCTTTTTTCGTGTATCCATGGCCTTGACTATTCAGGAAATTGTAGTTCTTAGTTTTTTTAATAAGCACTGATGTAGCAAAGAGCATTTTCAGTTAAAGCACGATGAGAAAATAAAGCTTTCTGAAAGTTTACAAGACATTTACCCTCTTCTCCTTTATTAATTTTTATATTTGATGCTCTAAACTTATACCTTTCTCCTGATTCTTTTCCTTTAGGGCAACTTGCATGTTTTCCATCTCTTAGCTGTGGAAATAAGCTGCTATACTGTTGTTCATAGAAGATGTGGCTGACTTCCATTCTTTCTGCTGATCTTCTGTTTCACAGATCTCAAAATATTGTGGGGCTTTTTTATTTTTTTGGGTGGCAGGGGGAAGGTAGGGAGGATTTTTTTTTCTTTCTGAAAACCTCAACTTCTATAGGAATGGGATTACATGTGAACAATCAGCTTGCTTTTTTTTTTTAATGGTAGGAGAATAAAACCTAAAAATGTAGACTTGACTGGACTCTAAAGCTTCAGAAACTAGAAGACAAATAGAACGAATCCCAAATGTGCTATGGAAAAACAAAGCCCTTTTGATATGGAGGGACCTACCTTTTTAACATTGCTCTCTTGGGGTCATGTTCAGTGAGTCTAGCACCATTGCACAGTGGTATATTCAGGAGCAGGATATAAGGAAAGGCCCCTAGTGTAGCAACAAAGATTAAGGGTTTTACTGGTAATGACTTAAAAATGAAATAACCTCTGTACTGAATGCTGCTTTTGGGTATAGTGGACAAGAAGTGGTATTAGCTTTTGTGTGCCCTGAAATAATAATATTTTCTCTAAAAGCTAAGGGGATTTTAGAAAGGTTTTTTGTTGTTGTTGTGGTTTTTTTAAAATTGGAGGCAAACTGTGTATGAAAGCATGTAAAACAACTATGCAAAATTTATGCTGTGTTCACAATTAAGTGGCATGTTACTTGCACTGGTTGTTTTCAACTTTATGCATGCTCCTGAAATTCAAGTGTGATCTACAGACATGAAAAAAAAAAAAAAAGAAAAAGGAAAATAAGTAGCACATATTTTTCAGAGTAATATTACTGGTTTTTAATTTGGCACCTCAGTTTTGTCATAGAGTAACTTCATTGCTAATCTCAGGCTTGTGCAAAAATAAACAAGCTGCTTTTTGCTGCATTTTGGAATTAAGACACACAGAACTTTCTTGCCAGCAATATGTAGGGTATTGGCTACAACAAACTGGAGGATACACCCAGTATTAAGAAGAACTTCCCTTCTCGTTTTCCAATTCAAAACTGGATGACTTATTTTAGCTCTACAGAAGAGCTAGAAAAATGTTATATTGAGCTAACTGAACATTGTCAGAAATTGTGAAAGACGTAGAAAGGAGGTTAAGGATATCACTGAAAACAAACAAAGATGGCAGATATTGCGTGCTGGATTCCTTCTTCTGTGTTGTTATTCTAGTGAATCATTTGGGTACCAAAGGTTTGCTACTTTTAAGTGTTGACAGCAGCTGGCTTAAACTCTGCTCTGGGAATTTGCAGTCTAGTCAGTTTTGGTCCTTGTATTTAGACTTGCATCTTTCCACTCAGGCATATAAGAGTCTGGTTGCCGTAATTCATTTAATCTTAGTTGCTCTATATTTAATCATTAGATTGTCACCAAAAGTAAATCCTCAAGGGCCTGAGACATACTATAAAAAGGTCAAACTGAAGTGTTTTGGACTTAGGTTAGAAATGTATACTGATTATTTCAGTTGACTTGAAACTTCATAGGCTAAAGTGGTGTATTTTCCCCGCAAAAGAGGAAAAAGGTTTGGGTTTCTTATTTTCAGAGGTATTTCTCTTAAAAGCAGGCCTTACTGTTAAGTTTTCCCAAGCTATTTGGCAGGTATGGAGCCATGTGTGTTTGGCAATTTGGTATTCACTTCAGTATCCCAGGTTCTCTGCAAGGTGGTAAGGAATAAAAGAAATATCCTTGAATGACCTGCAGGGTTATGATCTATTAAATTTTGTCAAATTAAATATATAACATAGAAAACATTATTATAGCAAATATATCTTAGAGTTACCTCAGTGGAGTAGGCATGGGGTGGGGGTGAGAGGAGCATTGCTGCTCAGAAACTGAGTCCCTTAGGGTGTCAACTTCAACCAAATTAAAAAATGTGTGCCAGCCTCAAGTTGGCATGCTTGAGTTCACTTCACTCCAGTCAATGAGGCACCTTAGCACAGTAAGCACAATAGAGACAAAGAGATGCCTTGCAACTGACAGAGAGAGAAAAGAGTCCTTTGAGATGAAATGTTAACATAAGAAGTGAAAATGGTTTGTGGTAGTCTCAAGCTGGCTCTTTTGGGTTCACTTTCCTATAGTTACTGAACTATAGTGCTGTACCTTAACAGAGGAGTCTCAATAAAATTAGAAAGATATCCTAAAAAGGACAGAAGACGAGAGAGAGTAAAGGAGAGGGAGAGAGGGAGAGTTCTTTTGATAAGAAGCTTAACAAAAGTGGAAAAAATGGTTTATGTGAATGTTAGTTTTCATGGCAGTCTCAAGCTGACACTTGGGCTCCCTTTATTACAGTCAGTAAGCTACTTTAGCAAACAAAGGAAAACGGAGAGAAGGATGGCTGGAAACAACAGAGAAAGGAGAGAAGAAGAGACCTCTTTGACAGCATCTAACACAACATGAAATCTCTGCCTCTGTGTTTCCATTTTTGAAACATTGTCTGTAAGGCAGAGAAACACAAATGGTTGAATCTTTGCGAAGATACTTTATAGATAATTAAAAGAATTAAATGCTGAGATTTTAAATTTGCTTAAGCAACATAGCAGCTTACCTGTGCTCAATTAAAGGATGGGGCGAGGGCTGTGAATTGCCTTATTATCCCTCTAAAAAGAATTTTTTTCAACATGCTATTTTCAGATATTAATAAATAGCATCCAAACCAGGAGATTCTACCATAGTGTTGAATGCATTTTAAATCCTCTTCATGTATGACAATATGGGGGTGTGTGGGGTGTGTGTGTGTAAGTCACCAGAATTAGATAAGTGTGTGGTTTTTTATGTTATTTAGTAGTGCTGAAAACTGAATGGGTACAGGGCTTATACTTACATCACCTGACTGATGAGCGAGTCTGCCTTTCTAAACAGGTGAAAGAAAAATTGCTAAACCATCTTTTCTCTGCATTTAATCTGGTCCTTTGGGTTTTAGGTATTCATTTCAGTCTAGTATTTCAAGTTTTAGGTACTGAAGTTCTGCCTCTGACCTCTAGATCTCAGTCTCATTGGAAAGGAAATATGTTTGATTAGCTTCCACAAATTTAAGCTTTGCAAGGTGAACATGAGAGTAAAAAAGACTTCAGGCCTTTTGTACCTGTTAGGTAAATATGAGGTAAACTAAACCTTACCCATCAAAGCTGTAATTAAAAGACCCATGAAAATTGGCAGATTTTGAACATCCTCTATTCACTGCAAAATGGGCCATTAGATATCTGGCTAACAAAGGTTTGCATTCTGAATCTAATGTGCACTGATCATACGTCATCTGCAAATTCAGTAGAGGCACACTTTGGAAAGGAAGGGAAGTCACAGTCACAAATTATTCTTGCCCTCCATTAGGCAAATTGTCAACTTTATAGAATCAGTAGAAGATTCTTTATAATATACAAATTGGTATGCATCCACGAGAAAAAGCAATCGGACAACCAAGGATGAAGCTTAATTAGAGCAGAACTTGCTCGTAACAATATCAGATATAATGAAGATGCACTTCTAAGCAAACACATTAAAGCTTCCAGTTTCTTAATAATTTTGTGATGTAAGATCCACGGCACTCCAAATCTACTTGTCTTTTAATAAAATTTCTGCATGGAGGGTAAAATTGCTTTTAAAGTTAATCTATTAACCAAGATGGTTAAATTTATAGAAACATAATAGAAGTATTCTAAAAGAATGTGATAAATAAATCAAAATACACAGTATTTGCAGTTGGAGTGGAGAGTAGGGGAAAAGTGACTATGTAAACAAATTTCAGTCTGTGCTTTTTCTGTAAATTGTTCACATCAGCCTTTCTTTTTCATATTGCATGATTGTTGAAGTAATGTGATACTATTGCTCTGTAATGGGCTAGTTTGAAATGTTTGAACATCAGTATAATAAATAAGTAGCAAACTACATGAATTAAATTTTATTTTATTAAATAATTATAAGAGTCAAGAAACTTCTGCAATTCAAAGTTTTTCATTAATAACCTTCAGTCTCTCAAATATTCAAGAACAACCTGTAAGATACTAGAAAATCTACTGAGATTGCCAATTCTTACTGGAAAAGTATTTACTATTTTAACTACTATTCAATAAAACCCTGTTTGGATTGGTCCCTCTAGACCTAAATTTCAGTTATTTTGTTCTGATGGCTTTTTGAAAGCCTTTGTTAAAGGCTGGAGACAGCTGAGGATTGAGTTCTATGTATTAGGTCATAGCCAAAGGTTACCTTATATTTGGATTCTGCAGAAGATGTTTTCTGTATCTGCAGCTTGGCCAATATTAGTAGAACATGGAGGGCAGATGGACAAAAATAGGTGAAGATGAACACATTCTTTTCAACAGTGAAAATGTGTTCTTGTGATTGAGATTAATAATGGCTTTTTGGGTTTTAACACTGACAATGATGTTCACAAGGGCTACCACATATCCATGGGGCTAGGCAGCAGCACTCGTGACCAGTCTTCTCTCATTTGCTTTGTTACTAATCCCTTAAATTGTGACAGCACCCTGAACTGACTTATATCAGCTCATTTAGTGCTGAAAATGGAACCATTTAACCTGTGCTGAATGAAGAAACAGGAGTGGGAACCACAAAGTGAGAACACACAGCTATTCAAAAAAATAAGAGAATAGAACCGACAAAGAAAAAATTGGAGAACAGTGAAACAAAAGAACAGTAGATGAAAAGAGGCTGGAGAAGGAAAGCAAAAAGCTGGCTATTGCAAGACAAAGAGGATTTTTTTCAGCCAAGCCTTAACAGTACTGGTCCTGCAATTGGGAGTCCCCTGAATTCTTGCTCTACAACTTATTGATGGTCTTTTTGACCTGATGAATACCTCAGTCCCCAAGTTTCGATTATTTGAGAGAGTAGGTCCAAATCAACCAAATCATTAACTACCTGGGATATGAAAACAATCAGTTTTAATTGGTAATGGTAAAAACAGGTGGCAAGAGTAAACTTGCAGCACTAAAGTAAAATATTCTTTTTTCTGCCTTGCTAATGTGGGTGTGTGTGCGTGAGAGACAGACTGACATCCATCTGCTTGGACTACAGAGACTAATGTGAACAAACATGCAGCATACTAAATGCTCCCTGCAGCCCCTCAAGAACCAGCACTTCTATTTAGCATTAGAGTGTGCTATCCAGTTTTGTAAGCTACAGAAATTCTGACGCACCCCCTGACAGTTCATGTAAATTATGTTAATGATTACTGTCCACTCTCTGCCAAGAACAGTACTGATGCTGCCACCTTTGCTTCCTGTAATCAATTCTTTCCTTTGCTCCTAGATTGTTTGTAATGAGCCTTAAGGTAAAACTGCACCAGAAAGCAACGTCTCCCTCCCCTTCCCTTTATATTTTGAGTGATGATTGTTTCTGATGTGGAGGCTCTAGATCTTTTAAATTGGATATGCTGTCAATGCATCCTTTTCCAAGAAAGTGATTGTGCTTGTCAAAGATGTGGGCTTGGTGTCTAGGAGAAGTGAAGAAAACTTCACGGGTTTAAGCTACCTCCTCTTGGCTTTGCTTTGACTTGCATTTTAGGATCAACTGTATGTCTTAACAGCAAGTATGCTGAGTTACTGTTGATGCATACATTACACTAGGTGTGGTGCCTAGAAAACAGCTTTTCTTCTACTTGTAAGAAGTAAAGATAGGGGTGTATGGATAACATTCAGGAGTGATAGGATTAAAAGACAATTATTTTTTTTTTTTTGTTCCACCTAATAGTAGCATAATGGAGAGGGAATGTCTGTCTGGTATCCCAGGTCTCCTGCATGATAGTTCATTTTTGGCTAGGACATAACCAAGCTGTCTTATGTGTGTGGTTGCTTGTCTGTGTCTGTATCATGCTACTGTGTAATGTCCAACCAGAATTAATACAGCTGGAGCAGATGCTAAATGACTGTATCCAAGTCACTTGTGTCCTATTTTACACTTCACTTCATGATCTGTGTGAGGCTGTGTGAACATTTGATAACCATTTTGGAGTCTCACCATATGCCCTCACATTTATAGGCTATAAATCCATAATCAACTACTCAGTTGAAACTGGTATTGCTTCTCTCAACTGCATACGTGAGAGAGAGTCTGGAAATTACCTCTATGACTAAACGTGCTTGCATGAATTACTACTGAAGAATCTGAAATCTTGTTTCATGTAACACTCTACCAATGGGGAGAAAAAAGAAAGTAGGGAGCTGACTAAAGATATTGGATGCTTTATGTAAACTTCTGGGAGAGCCTCTATATCCGTGAACTCCATTCACAGGATTTGAAACAAAATTTCCAAGTGTGTGTATAAAACTTGTTTCATTACTGCACAACCTCCAGTAGGAAAAATTATTAAAAACCCTTTCAGTATTGCTTGTCTGTTAAAAGAGTGTCCCTTTGGTCTGTTAAAGATCAAAAAATAAGAAACTGTTATTTTCTATTGTGTTCCCTTCCCATAGGACATTGAAACACCCTCCACTTTTCCATTCTTTGTCCTGCAGTTCTTACTTTCTTAAATCAGCTCTTCTTCCTTTACTGTTCTCCTGTTTCCAAAGTAAAAGGTTTGTTAAAACACTACGTTCCATTCTCTGTCCCTGTCCCGCCCCATTGAACACATGAAATGTCATTTCAGATGACTGGCAATTCTCCATAAAGAATTTTGTTCTTCATTATTAGCAATCATTGTGGTGAAATGGGGCAGCTTACACCTCTCTGAGTAGAGTTCTGTAAATAATACCTTTGGCAGCAGTCAGAGATACCCTAATTTTCAGTGGTTTTGAGGATGCAGCTTCCTTTTGCATTTTAATGCTATATGCTTTGTACAGTGGTCATAGCATAGCTTGGTCACCCAGAGTGAGGTTTGTATTGTAAGAGAGTAGTAAGGCACAGTATAAACATGAAGAAATCGCTTTGCCTTTTTATTCCTCGGTATGTTCAAGAAAATGGATTTTAATACTGGCAACCCCTCTGAAGTACTGTCAAGATTAATAGAGTGCTGAAAAATGCTGTTTATGTAAATAGGGTAGATCATGTTATGCATCAAAGGCCACCTCTTGAAGGACTACAGGATTAATCTTTACTTAGATGAGTAGTTGTGCTGATTCCAGTAGGTTATGATGTAGGGCAATAACTGGTTGCATGTAAACAGGTTATTTGTGACTCTGCTCTTCACATGAATGCTTTCTTCCTCTCTGTCTCTTTAAGAAATTGAGTCTTCATTGACTTACAGATGACTGTATCGGATTTATAAAATAGTCTTTCACTTCTCTCTGGGCATATGCTGTATCATGAATTGTCTCCTTAGAGACAGCAGGCCACCTCATTATGGTTACAATAGACAAATTCCTAAGCATGTGGTCTGCTTTTATGGCCTTGACTTGTACATTTTTTACCTCAGAGACTTGCCACTCATGTTGACACAGATTTGTTGTGTGTGATGAAGTGATAAAATCAATGAAAAGGACACATGTGCTTCTCTGGCTTTCAGAAAGACTTTATTATTTATTGTTTATTGTTGTAACTTAAATCCACTCAACAATTTTCTGCAAAGGTACATTTACTTTTTGGATTTGTTTTATTCTGCCTGCAGCTTAGAAGTTGCTCTTAGTGCATACTGTATGTGTTAGCTTTCCAAAAGTTGCACTGGAAAATAGAGTGAATATAAATCTATATGACTTGGCAAGAACTATACCCAAAGGGTGGGGGAGAAGTATTGAATAAACAATTTTAGAAAAAGAAGCAACCTGAATGCCAGGTATTCCTGTGTTATTCCTAATATCTTTCTGCCCCCCAAAATACATTGCTATTTAGAGGAGTCAAAAAATATTTTTTATCCTTCTATTTTAAGACATATCAGTAACCAGAACTTTATGATAAAATTATCATGCTTATTTGTGGCAGATATTAAAAAAAAGATAAAGTGAAAAACACCTGTTCACAATAAAAAGCAAACCAAAAAAAGTTACTACGGCAGAGGCTGAAGAATGAGAATGTAATTTCTGAAAAAGCTGAAAGCCTACAGCATCCATAGTTCCAGGTACTTGAGAGGAGTACACAGCAGTCACTTTTGTTAAAGCAGAAAGTAAATTTATTGAAACAATCTAGAATAGGCAGGTTGATAGATATTATGCCTCAAGCAAAGATGGTATGGACATACGGAATTTTGCCAACCACCCTTTTATGGGACCAAAGTTCAGTTACAGATTTTAAGGGAAGTTTTGTAGAAAGTAGATTTTTATTGAACATTACAGAAGTATTTGTAGGATGAGAAACCTTGGATAAAGTATCTTAGTCTATAGGTTTTTGTGTTAAGTGTTCCTCAGGTCATTTCCCCTGGTTACTCAGCCTTAAGAAATAAGGGGACAAACTATAATTTGGATGCATTTATGATCAGCCTAGGTTGGTGAGAGTCTTATTGATTTGGTAAAATAAGAGTAACTGTTAGCATTTTGTTGTTATTTGCAAACATTTTAAAGTTTTTTATGGAATAAGGACATTTTCAGCAGTTGTAGATTGCTGGACCATTTTCAAATGTACCCCTTCTTTAGCTGGAAGAGTAACATTAGACAAATTACTCATCTTTTTCTTGCTTCTCACATATGGCTCAACTTAGTCCATGTGACCTGCAGAGTCCATTCAAGTGTAATTTGATGGGAGCGCTGAAGAGAAACGGAAAAATTGGATTAAAGTGATTTTTAAGACTGAATCTGACTGGCAGACCACAGTGAGGATTACTGGTCTGTACTTAGAAGGTTTTGTTTGATAAACATATAACTGATTACGTTCAATAAATTAGTCTGTCAAAGTGTAGATTGTCTGGAAGAAATAGGTAAAAGGATGTAAACAACTACCTCAAACTTTAAGCCAGGGAGACAGAAGAAATTAAAAAATTGAGAGACAAGATTAAAAAAGTCAAACTTGCTGGAAGACTGACCTCTGCCTTGATTGAGGGCATCTGACCACTGGCTTTTAAGATAGCATGAAACAACAGTGTCCTGCTCAACTTCTCTCTGTCCCAGGACACATGTTACATCTTGTTTTTATTATCTTCGATTAACCAGGAATTTTATAGTTGAGGACCTTGCTACTGAGACACAAATGCAGACCACTGCTATATATCATTCTTCTGAGGGCTGAATCTGGTGGTGCCTTAGAAGCAGCAGCTGGGACAGCATGCAAAAATGTGATGTGTCACATGACTGTTTGAGAGAACAACCTGGGCTGGTGCTCAGAAAACTGCAGTTGTCATCTCCTTATTTATTTGGTTTTGGGTTAGTGGTTTTGTTTTTGTTTTGTTTGGTGTTGGGTTTTGTTTTTTTTTTTTAATATGTTTAAAATTAGTCTTACTCTAAGGTCTCTTCTTTCCTGCCTACCCACCACATAAAATTTATCAGGAATTCTACAGTGAGAAGGTCAAGAATAACAGTCCCATTCAGAGGGATGGATTATAAATGAGACCTAGGATCTAAATGCTTGCTCCAGAAAAAAATACACTAACACTGAACCAGCCCATGTTGTTCTTTGTCTCTGGTGAGACATTCTGCCATCAGTAGCTCTTCCTCCACTGTTACAAATCCCCTTCCAATTTTTGTATACTTTAGGTAAAACAATTGCTATATTGGAAGATTCACATAAGGTACATCATTATGGAAAGATTATGCTGAGCTCTTCAACTCATTTAATTTAAAGATATTAATTGTGTAAGATATTTAGCAGAGAAGTCTTGGTGAAGAAAGAGTAGAAATAAGTTAGGGGATAAACTAAGATTCTAATGAATGAATTAACACTCTACCTTGTTTCTTTCTTCATGTGCATCATCTTAGGTCTTTATATATAGGTCTACAGCGCCAAGCCTTAAAAATTTGTGTGCATTTAACTTACTGTAGGTGGCCTTGCTGAATCCAGTGAGACTATCTGGTAGCATGTGAAGTTAGGCATGAACATACACCATTTGCGAAGTCATGGCATATTTTTAAATTAGTGACTAGAACACAGAGGCTGTGGTTCTTGATGGTGACCCTCTGTGCTGTACTCCAGTAGCAGGAGAAGTGGCTTTGTCTGTGAATTTCTAATAAGTTCCCAGAATAGAAGTCCTGAGGTGCTCAAACCAACCCACTATGAATTTCAGGGCTTGCAAAATTATGCAAAACATTTCTTAAGCAAGTTACCCACCCGGTCCCCTGCCCTACGCACCCCAACTGTGTGAAACATTTGAAAAAGGATATGTGCATGCTGTTTAGTATGCTCTCAGTCCTTAAGAGGGCTGTGATTATTCTCAAATGATGCACTTAAGTATCTACAGAATTATAAAATATTATAATATAAACATCTTGTTTTCTGTTTGTCAAGCACAATAAGCATTTGTGGGGGGGGGGGGGGGACCCACCCACCAAAACCCAAACCTGAGTACTAAAAATTCTCCTAACCCTGTTCTCAGCTTTGAGTGACTTTGCCCTTCAGTGTTTCACAGTATTATCCAATGATTTTAGGATGATTTACTTATCAATGTATTTTGAAACAGGGTCTGTTTTTCCCATTGTCTCTGGCAGCAGTTTTATTGAATACTTATGTTTATGTACTGAAGTGCATTTCACTTGGAATGGAAATGCAAAACATTAGTGCAGGATTTGTGAAATTTACCACTTCTCTGATATGTGAAAAGTACTTGAGATAAGGACATCATTTCAATAGTACTGGGTGGGGGGTGGGGGAACCCTATAAGCTCTTCAAAGAAATATAGACTGTTTATTTGTCAGCATTGTCTGTATTTAACAGGCTCACCAATTCTGTACGCTTTTTGTCAGAGTTTAATTCTACTGATTTCTTCAAAGATATCTCTTTTCCTAGCTGTACTAACACATCTTTTTTTGCTCTACTGCTTTTGTTTGTCAGTAACAAGAATGAAAAACTAACATATGAAGGGAGCTAAGCTGTGAAGGGCAGAGAAAAACTTGATCAGGTGTAAAATTTGGGGTTTTTGTTTCATCAAAATATTATTTGGCTAAATCACCCAATGTTTCCTCAGTTGACAGTTTGGTACAATCACACTCTGAATTTTCGATATTTCCGTTGTATGTTTTAGCAATGCCCTAAATCTCTACATTTTGTTTAAATAGTAAATTGAAATGGCATTTGTAATCTACAAAGCATTAAAACTGCTTACAGATTACTTACATCAGTGGCTTATATCCTTTTTGATTTATGGATCCCTAAGTACTTTTCAGTGGAGGCATGTATCTCTGTGCAGCAAAGGTTAACTTACTGCAGTAGGCTTCCTTTTCACAGCAAGGTTGTGTGAACCCGAAGAGTCTGCAGACCACATGTTGAAAATTATTGATCTCTGTTATTTATATATGACTTGTTCACTGTTGAAGTGTTCCTGCTTTTGAGATGACTCAGTAACACCATGCAATAGTTTTCAGGAAGGAACTGAAAAAAGAAAATGTAACCCTTAAAAGGGGAGTTTTAAATCAATAAAATGTTTCCACAAATCAGGAATTAGACCACCTTCTTGCCAATAATGATACAATCTCCAAAAATTATGAATGGATATCTGTTTTATACATGGTATGCTACAATAGTTTGTTCCCATCACGGAATCACTGCAGCTGGACAAATCAGTTCGGTGCTTATTTAGAAGGACGTGGGATTCAGTCCAGTACACCACAATGCTCCTCATAACGGTGAGGATTTAGAACTGAAGGTGCGTTGGGTAAAGGCAAGTACAGAGCCTGGTGGAACCGTGTGCTGTCGGAGAGGTACTTGCACCTCCCAGGGTGAGTTGGCTTCACTGGTGGGCAGGTGACCTGGGGTCTTTGAAGGTTTAATCGTTATTTCAGTAGTCAAATAAACAAAATATTTTTAAACATTTCAATATGAATATCAAATACTAGGAAGTAAAATGAACACTTTTTGTTCCCTCTGATATTCACATAAATTAGCTGCTAGCTAATTCTTTTGGTGTGTTTCTAAGATTACATTCAGTAATGTCAGAGAAGCCGAGTGTCACGTGGTAGTGAAGCTGTTGTTTTTCTCAGGAGTACGTTCTCAAGAGTATATTGCTGCTTGAGCTATTCTTATGCTCTGTGCTTTCTGGGCTTCCTAGTGTGCTATGCTGTGACATGAAATTCTTTTGAATGTTAAGAAAAACCATTGATTTTTTGTTTTGTTCTTTGATCACTTTCCATCAGCTGATTCTTACTGGTTTCAGAAGATAATAAAAATGACAAGTTTTGAGGCTTAATGTCTCTTTATGGAGGCGGTAGCAATAAGTAAAATGCTCATTTCTTACAAATTTTAAAATATTATTTATACTAATAAAAGTTAATATAAAATATGAAGTAGCTTGTCCCAAAAAAGAAGAGATGATTTTTTTATAACTATAGCATACTTTCAGAAAATTGAGCTTTAAGATGTTGGACTTCTAGATTTTGTTAATATACTGTATAAGCTTTTCTGGGGGTCTTGTTGCATAAGCTGCCTGTCTGTAGGCCACACTCTATCAGAAGTATCTATATAAGCACTTGTTCCGCTGAAGTGCTGATTCTGTTATTTGATTTGGGATTAAACAGTCTGTTGCAAGCCATCTGTTTCCCTATGCATGTGTCCTTGAGAGGTTAGATTTCCACAGCTATTGCCCCATAACTTTAGCCAGAGTTTGAAAGATAAGAATTAGCTGAGACATATGCCACTGAAATTATCTGTCTTATCCTAGAGGACTGGCTGGTTTTTGACATCAGTGCCCATGTTGGAGGAAAGTTTACTTTCTCTTATTGCTGCTGATTGAGAACCCTGCTGCTTTTGGCCAAATGCCACGAGACTCAGGAGCTCATCCTTTGAGGGCATTTGAACAGTTGATGCTCAGTGAGTGCATGAAAAGCTCCATCAACTTTTTAAGCCGCAGCTCTCCTCAAGAACCAGTCCCTCCAACTGGCTCAGGTCAGACTCAAACTCCTGCTACTGCCCAAGCAGCTCATCGCTGTGAAAATTAGGGTCAGAAGATGATACATTTCGGTGTAGGTCCAGGGTTCAGACACTCTTGGGAGACTTAAATAAACCTTACGTGATTGTACCTCGCTCTTATGGGGGATGGTTTGGTTAGGCTTGGGTTTTTGTGTTGTTGGTTGGTTAGGTTTTTTTCTTTCTGGGTACCGGTTCATGCATCAGCACATGGGTGCTGGGTGTATGTGTGATGCATGTATTAGTACTAAAGGACAGTGCTGTGGTAGTGATCTAGCCCCGTTGGTTCGGTTTAGGTATTGAAAGGAGCTCAGGCTGGAGAGTGGGTGCTTGAAGGCACTGTGGAAGCCAGCATGCGATAAGCTGCCTCTCAGTACTGTGTTTTCACAGGTGTAATTAGTGTGGCTGCTTAAGCTTGGGATCCTCAGGATATAACTGTCACAAGCCACGCAGGCTCTTGCAGGTCTATACCAGCACTCTAAAAGCTATATAGAAAACCACTCACAAAATACCACTTCTAGATGATAAGTCCTCTTCATTTCAGCTCAGGACTAGAAACAAATTCAGGATTTCTTCTGCTTTGGTATTCCAGAGGCATAACAATTTCAGGGCTGGTTTCATACCATAGTCTGTAAATTTATGCTACACCCTGAGCTACAAACTGATTATCCATTAAACGTATCAGAGTTCAATGATATTTTTCAGCCAACAGGACAGACAATCTTCTGCAGCATTATTCATTTTCTTTTTTTTTTTTTTCTACTCTTGAATGTGTTCGTTTCCTGTCTTGCTTAAGATCATAATTTCTGACAGTTCTGGAAGATATGGGTTCACAATAGGTTATTGTTGAACTGATAAATCCTATTGAACCCTACATAATTTTTGGTGGGATTTTTTTGTTCTTTAATGTTAAAGATTGTTTTTTAAATGTCTTCACTTTTATTCAACAATCTGACTACAGAACTACTGATGTTTCTATACTTCTGGGTGGAAATTTGCTAGCTCAGACATTACATACACAGCCAATCTGCATCTGTACACACAAACCAGATGACTGGTCAAGTTAACATTTGCAAATTACCCTGTTTATTCACACAAATGCAGTTTTTATGTGTGCAAAACTGATGTGTTTGCAACTTTTGTGGGTTGTATTAAGGGAAGCTTGCTATAAATGTATCCCCTAAAATTTAGTTTTTGATTAAAAATACTTACTAGGCAATCCTCCTGATAGAGTTTCCCAATTTACATTTCCAGGTGAAAAGGAGGCTTTAAAACCTTTAAAAGCAGCCATGGAAACAGAGGCTGCACAGAGCTAGGCGGTGACATAGGGCATCACATCTAAGAGGCACATTTAAGGGGGAGCCTGTCAAGAGCAGAAAATGATGCTCACTCTCTCTTACTGTAGAAATAGTATTGGGCTGCTGATGTGATCCATTACTAGAAATATTAGGATACAAGAAAAACAAGGAATTTTCATGAAAAAAAGAAAAAAAATTTTACCTTTTTTGCCTCCTTTCTTTCTGCTCTCAGAAGAGGGTTTTGGGAATAATTGATCAACTCCTTCTGTAAGCAATAATTTCACTTCCAAATAATCAGTGAAAGAATATTTGAAGTGTTATTTAAAATATTTCTCTTGGATTTCAGTAATGTGCAACATATCACACAAAAAATAGGGGTCTACAATTTGAAAGGCGTAGTCCTAGGCCTTAATTCCTGCGTATAGAATAGCCGGATGTGCATATGCCTGTCTACAGGTATTTGGATGCAATTCAGTCAAACCAGCTGAAAATTTTTGAATTGTTGACTTTCATAAGATGTTTGCTTTTGTTTATGTCTAGTAAGGCTCTATTTAAAAGTCTAGAGTTTCTGTAAAAATCTGGATTTGGTTTCTATATATATTGTTAATCCTTCGCAGTGCACTATATTAACTGCTCTCTGAAGGATAGAGATGGGTATGAATTTTTCCCTTTTTTTGAGGGATGAACAAATTTTCCACTTTTGCAGAAGTCCAGCCCAAGTACTGCTTCTGAGCTGCATGTAGCTGGCTTTCCTGTTAGTTTAGGTTACAAGAAAGCTTTCTATTAGTGGTCCAATTTTCTCCTCGGGCTCTTTAGGATCTTGGATGCAATGCAATGCTATTCCCTTCGTACGTTGTTAAAATATCAATAATTTTTGTAATTTTATTTCTTTATATTATATTATTTATATAATTTTAAAAAGTAATTTTAAATACATTTTGTAAAATATGGTGTTAAAATGTAAATAATCTGCAGTTATTTAGTTAATAAATATCCCTAGCAATACTTTACATGAGCCAGCTAAGTTGTATAGTACACATTCTTAAAGAATCACTACTTCTTTTTATTAATTTTAATTTTGGGAAGGAGTTTCTTCACTTTTTCCTAAAAGTTTCAGATTTAGGCAGAGATTGGGAGCAAAAGAGACTTTTGCTCCACTTTCAAAATTTCCATGATACTGTATAGTAACAAAGGATTTTTTCTAAACCAGTCTCCCGTTGCCTTCTGCCTGTAAGAGCATGAGTGAACCTTATGTAATGGTGACAGCTTTATTTTTCTTTCCTGAAGACACATTCCCAATTGAATGCCAGAATTTATATATTCTACATTCCTGAGGTATTGTGCTCCAAGGATTTGCATGCTCATCTTATAAGTAAGGAAAACAGCTTAGCAATTCAAAGAAACAGGAGTGGACTCGGTACAGACAGGAGATCTTGTGGCTCATCTTCTGTTGTTGCTGATGGGGAATATCAAAAGCCTTTTTTTTCCAATATATTAGTACATTGAAGGCTTAATTTAGAGAAGCTCGATTAATCTAGAGGAAAGGATACATTTCCAAGCAAACCCAGCACTTTTAAGAAGAAACTTACAAAGTTAAAAAAAAAAGGTCCTTTAAAGAAGTCATTTTATCTGTGCTGTGCTCCAACAGAAAAATGATTCTACTCATCTTGTCTATCCTCATGATTCTTTTCCTGTCATCCTAGATTTAGTGGAATAAACTGTTTCACCTCTCATGCTTTAGGGCTCATTCTAATTTAGTTGAACTTGATTTCTAAGATTTCAGCACAGTCAGACTGGAATTTCCTTTTACCTTTTTTGCCTCTTCCTAGTTATTTCTAAAGCAATTTCTTCTAATTTGTGGAAGTAAGAAAAATGAAAAAGAGATGATGTTCAGCTAAATGCTAGCTAGAGAGAGATTCTATAGGGGAAATTTATATCTGTGCCGCAAGTCCCCATGAAGTGTGTTCTGTGTTTATGCCTGACTTGGTGGACCAAAATGGGAGAGAAAGCTTTTACCAGACCATTGTGTGGGGGTTAATATCCTCCTTAAAGAATGTGCAGGCTGCTGGGGGATGTTGTCCTTTAAAATTTACATATATATTAAGTAATCTTAAAATCATGATGTACCAATACTAAACTGGTAATCAGCTTTAAGTAAGAGAATATAAACTCAGTTCAGAGTCATTCTTCCTTTAGTTTCTTTGGAAGACTGGATACAATGGGAATTAAAATAATTAAGCCTTACATAGATCTTTTGTTCTTTTCAGTGTTGCATTTTTTTATTCTATCTTGTTCCAGTACAGTTTATACACAGCACTGATAAAAATATTCCTAGCCAAGTTTGCTACTAGCACCCATTTACAATAATGTAGGGCACCTGGTTTCTTTCCATTTTTTGGAGATATTTTCATCAATAACTCTTTCAAGTTTAGTCTTAATATCTTTTGTGTGTTTTCATCTCTGCATTTGATTTATTGAGTGAATGGAAGGAAATGTGACTCACCATTCTATCCTTTTGCACCTTGCTTGTTTCAGTCAGTAGGGACACTAGAAATGATGTTTCCAAACTCCTCTCTTTATTCTTAAAGAGGTCATTATGTTTTTCCACTCATGAAATGATCGCAAAGAATATTAAGTGACTACCTTCAAAATTAAGCACATTAGAATACGTCAAACAAATTCTTCTGTGGCACAAAAAAGCATCAAAAAGATTTTCTCTGAAAAGATTGTCTGCCTTGAATTTAATTTGCAGTTAATTCCAACAAAAAAGAAGAAAATAAATTCCAAGAAAGTAGCAAAAATAGCACCCTGAGACTTTTTAAATGTTTTGAGGGGAGAGTGGGTTGTTTAGTACCAACAAATGATTGTTGCTACTTCCACAGTTTTAGTAACCAGTCAGAAACATTTTCCTTACTTTTCTTGTATGCTCACTTTCTAGTGATGCTTACGGCTTATAACTATTTCTCCAACTCTTGCTCATCTTCTCCAGATGTGGCTACCTCAGATGATCATTTGTCATAGCTTTTTTTTTTTTTTTTGGTGTGTTTTAGTTTCATCAGTCTTCATGGCCCTACGCCTCCTGGCATGCAGCACAAGCACTACTGGATCACCCAATGCTTTAACTGTCAGTCACTGTGAACTGCTCAGTGAAACAGGCTTACCAGCTCATAAACTGAAAACAATCCTGTTTACTGCCATTTCTAGATTTGTAGATTGCTTGCAGCTTGTTACTGTTCTAGCAACGCTTAAGGCCAGACACCTACACTACTACAAGTTTTTCTTGGGTAGGGTTAGTCTTGTATGAATGCTTGTAGTGTTTCATCCGATATAATGGGATTAGACCTGAGGGTGACTATATCAGAGCTCCTGACAGGTTCCTGCAATATGTTGTGCATGAACAGGTCCAATATATTTTTTGACTTCCGGATTAGTAGATTTACAAGCATTATTGTTGTTTCTGCTGTGGCAAATTCTGGGGGAAACCCCCCTCTTTTGCTATGAAAATAAAACAATTATTGTGATTTGTTAATTTTGGTCTTTCAGTTGTCTGTTTTACTTTTAGGTTGCTGTCTCTGTCAGCATTTTTATTCTGTGCTTTGCAGTTTGCTGAAGGTAGATGTATATTCTGAAAATAAACTTGAATCTATTAAAGTGGCTAACATACAGTGATGTCTCTGTTTTGTAAATTGAGTTCAGGCATAGGCTATCTATCTGTTTGGCAGCAGTGGAGGTGCCTTTTTGCTTGAATTTTACTGTTTAAGCTTTTAGAGTTGCTTTCGAAGGTGGAAGAGGGGTCAGGGTAGCATCAGATTCACACATTACTGTCTTTACTGAATTTATATGAATGACCTCCTTTGAAGATTGAAGAATGTGGCACGAGTATGCATAAAGCCTCTCAGACTTTGAGGAGTGTGATCTTTTGTCTTTTGTGCATGATCTTCTAGTTGGCTATTGATATGTTTTGCTATTCAGGGATGATGAATTTAGATACATTTGATTAAAGAAAGAAATTAAAATTCAATCATTTCCACTTAGTGTCAGTGTACCTCTGCTGCAGGTTCTCTAATGTTGCTAAAATTACTGCGAGGTTAACTTGGTAGTTTTGTTTTATTGTGTTTTGGCCATGTCACCTAGCTCTGGAACTGGGCCAACCTACGCTGATTACTGCCTCTTTCTAATCTGTCTAGATTGCATCCCTCAGCAGGGAGTGTGGATACTCATTCAGAAAAGCTTATCCAATAGGTGCCAGCATAATTAATATGTATTTTCTACTTTTCTCTAAGAATTATAATACATAAAGGACAATCAGCTTACTCATGAAATTGCAGGCACCAAGGGGGACTTAATGCAAAAGCAAGTGTATCCCATTATCTCTTTCTCGTTCTGCATATCACAGCTAAAGCTATGAGAAGCTAAATGCTGCACTTACGGCATAATCCAAACACTAAAGTCAGTGGTGGGTCTTCTGATCCTTAGTTAGTACGTTCAGAGCAATGAAAACAAAAAAAGCCCAGAGTTGTCCATTTTCTTCTTGCTGGAAGTCAATGGCGGATATGTGAGTAGGAAACAAAGGGCACAAAGGGCAAGTACATTTTTTCTTTACCTAATTATCCTCTTGCCTGTATTTCTAAAGAATCTTTTTTCCCCCCAACACAACTAAAGCAAAACACTGAACATACAGCCTTTTCTGTGATTGGAGCAGTGGCAGCATTCTTCCAGATAAGTAACTGGCATATAGGAGTGGTTTTTATTTATTTATTATAAATACTAACTAGCTCTATTTTTTTTGAAAGATGGCTCACATACTTATTGCTCTGTTTCAGAGAATTTGACTATAATACCAACATACTCTACAATTGCTTGGTGATTTCTTTTAATTCGGTGTTTATCCTATACAAATTTGAATAAACAATTCACATATAAAACTATTACTAAAAGGTAATTACTAAAAGGTAGACTGTACATAAACCCCACTTTCTTGTCCTGTGCCATGACAATTTATAATAACGGAACACTTGTGATATTTTATTTTTCTATCAAAAGTGAAAGATGTTACTCCCCAGGCAAGTAAAATTTTGAGAAGTGGAAGTGATTGTTGAATTCCCTCTCTCAAATAAAAATCTGGTGGAAATAGAGAGATCCTGTTGACTCAAATATGAAATGACCCAAAAGTTTTAATTTAGCTGGGTGGGAAAGCCTCTGAATGTGTAAATCCTGTTAACAGTAACAGGAGGGGTGTCATTTTAAAGCTATGCAAATAACTGCTTTTGTGCTTTCTTCCTCAGACTGTTGTAGCTGGGAAAAAAATATTTTGTGCAGATCTTGGCAGTAGGAAAAAATATGAAAGAGCTAAGCTTAAGGAGAATTGACAAAAGACATTTCTCTGGGGGGTGTTTTACGTCTCTTCGTTCCTTGTTTTCTGGCTCCCACTGTCCTTGGCTGGCTTCTCCATTCATCTGGGGAGCTCTCAGATAGAATTACTTCCTCAGCTGTAGTGCCCTACCAGCCAGAAGCTGCCTGGCCTGAATCAGTTTTTCTTATGTCATGGGGGAAGAAATCTTTGCATCAGGCCTGTATATCTGTGAGTCTAAATTCCCTCCCCCCGCCGAAGAAAGCATAGGTAATTCTCGTCATTTTTCTTCTATAAAAAATAAATTGCAAAATGAAAACAGAATAAGTAGCAAAGATACTAAAAATATGGGATATTTCTTTCATTACTTTGTAATTTCAGGGTTCTTAAGAAATACTTGTTCGAATTTTTTTTTCCTGTAAGCAAACATGAACATCATGAGGCAGCTCTGATGCACAGCGGCAGCTTGCAAAACGTATACAATATGGGCAGTAAGATAAGGTGCAGGCTCATTAACTTAAGAAACTAATATCAGATGCCTGGAATTTAAGTAGAAAAGCACAACAATCACTTTATTTGAACCTATGAAATATACAAACATTATATATGATGTACAATTTATGTATATCTATATGCATATGAGTGAATATGAAAATATATTAAACACTGCATTTTTATAAGCTCTTGCTATGATTGAGAAATCAGTTTTTGATGTTCTCCCTACATGCATCTTTTTTTGCTTTTACGTTAAAATTAATTCTTTTTGTCTTGAGGGATAAAGATAGGACTCTCTTCCTTGGTGCTGTTCCAATAGAAGATAGCTTGATGCTTATAACAGCTTGTCAGTCTGAGAACTGTTAAAATAAGGCTGAAAGAAAGAAAAGCTCCATTTATTGTGGAAACCCCTAGTGGGATGAAAACTGTACTTCGTTTCTTTGGATAACAAAAGACACTTCCATGTCCTCCTCGCTAGCAACTTTTGGGGTTTGGTGTTGGGTTTTTTTTGGACACAAAAGGCAGAATGAGGGGGCAAGCCATACCCTTAATTATAACCTCCTTTTCCCAAGAATTTTATCCTACTTTACTTGCTCTGGCTTAGCGGGACATCCTGCTCTATTTTACTTGAGTAATAAGAAACGCAATTAGGGAGCATAGGTAAAGGGTTAATTTTTCCCCCTTGGATGCTGTGCGCAGCGCTAGGGGAAGGACAGCAATATGCAATGCAACTTTGACCTTCTCATTGTTCTATAATGTCATTGGCTGGTTACTCCTGCGCGCTTTCACAGCCTCAGCAAGTTGTGCTGTACCAAGAAGGGGTCATCAGTGACCAGCCAAAACATGGAATATCTTGAAGGATAAAAAAAAATAAAATAAAAATATTACAGGTTATTCTAGGCCTTAAAATTGATGTATTGTTCTTGTACACAGACAAGAAAAGGATGTGGCATTCACCTGTTTTCACAAGTTTATGTTGGGAGGAGCAAAGTTAACACAGAATTTACTGTTTCAGGAGTAAATCTTGCTTACAAAAATATAAGTACTTTATATATATATACACACACGCACAGATGTGTGTGTGTATTGTTATCATTGCTGAAGATGTGTATTTTGTCATCACGTTTAACATCATAAAATGAAGTTAACATCTAGAGCCCGCTGAAATAATTGTCATACTTCCTGGGGAAAAAAAAAGTGGTTTGTTTTGTCTCTTTTAACAATCTTTATATCATTGAGTTCTGCAACGTTCTTGCTGCTACTGCTCTTTTTTTGTTCTCTTTTAATGTTGGTGTCATTGTCATGAAGGGGTAGGATAAAACATAACTAAGATCAAGGTTAGGGGGTGGAGAATTTTGTTCTGACACCTCTGTTCTGAGGACTGATCAATGATCAGGAAGGGTTTTTCTTAATCTTTTAAGAAAGGGCATTATGCACCTGGGGATGGCTGAGTGGGAAGCCCAGAATCTGTCAGGGGAAACGGAAGCAACCCTACAGCTTCATTTAATAATCTGAGTTTGTGCAGATAGAGGTTTGCCATCAGATATATATGCACAAGTTATGCATTATCTATAATGGCAGAATCTGCAAACACAGAATTGCTGTAAATTAATCTTTGTGGGGAGGGAGTTAGAAGAAAGTGGTTGGGGCTAAGGAAAACCTTAAAGGAAGGGGGAGGTTTCTGCTGGTCTGATACTGAAGGACTACTTTCTACTTCTGAAATGTGAGTTTTAGTCATCTACCTGCTTTATGTATAGTTTATTCCACAATGCCACTCAGAGGGATGATATCCTGAGCTGCATATCAGTGACTGAACAGGAATCTGTAGCGGTGAAGATACGAGATAAAACACTAAGTTCTACAGTTACTGTCTGTAACAAATGCAAACGACATGCACCACAAAGAAAGAAGTTGGCTTAGTACCTAGCGTACCGGAACAGATCAGTAACCTCTTCTTCAGTGAAGTAACAGCTACATGCACACTGTCTTAGGAATAACAGCATCCTTTTCCTTGACAAAGTTTACTTAGGTGGTTGATCAGAGTACAAAGCTCATTGTAAACATGCTAGCATAGTATCAACTATAGAGGGAAAAAAAAGCGTTCAACTGGAAGACAACTTTCAGCTGGGGCAAAGTTAAGAAGCACAGTAAAACAGGTTGCATTGGTTGTCTTGTCACAGTTTCCCACTCTCAAAACAAAATTATTTTGTGTGGGTATGAAGTTATCACAGGGATTTACCAAAGTATTTTGGGTACATGTACTTTGTTATACATTTCTACAGTTTATCTGCCATCTTTGTGGATTTCATAAAACCTTTGTTCTTTTGGAAGGTTTCAGGTACGGTTTTACCTGGATGGTGTAAAAAACGATTACATCTTCTAAGGAAGATAATAGCTAGAAAGTAATTAATTTTTATATGCCTCGTCTTTTGAAGAATCTGTGTTTCTAGTATTGTTCTCAGCAAATGTTCCCTAACCATGTCTAAAAAGCTGTATTGGCACCGAAGTACTTATTGCATCATATACAGATTCCAAATATATGGGCACTTAAACTAATTTTAAAGCAATGAAATGAAAAAAATACAAGAGTCAGCTCATCCCGTCCCTTCATCAATGTAAATTTCTGCAGTTTGCCTGATTCAGATTTAAATGTATGAAAAGAGAAATCAATCAGTCATTCTCTGAAAAAGGTGTACACAGATCAATATTTTTGGGAAACAACATATTGAAGACATGTAATTTCACATGAATCCTTCTTATAGCAAGTTGGTAATGACATTGTGAGACACATGTTCTGTTTTTTGGTTTATTTGAAGCACTTAGTACTGCGATGCACTGATAACAGACGTGCAAAATTTGATCTAGTTAGGGCTCCACCCTAGCATCTTCCCAGAAATCAGTTATTCCATAGGTATCATCTAAAAAGTGCTTTACTGCTGACTCTAAGACCCAAAAAAGCAGCAGCTTTGGAGATAGACTCGGAGTATGGGTGTTCTTTCCAGTAATTGTTACTATCTCAGTTTCAGAATTTTATTCTGTTTTCATAAGAGCAAAGGTATTTCCTATCGAGTCAAAGGTGTTGTAGAACTGTGGTTAATGCTGTTTATTTTTGTGCTAATAGTAATGTAAAATAAATGTATTTTTCTCAGCCTTGTAGTGCACTTGGCACTTTACTTACAAGAAAGATTGAAGGTATGGTTCTCTCTTAAGCTAATACCTGTTATGCATGCAGTCAAAATTCAGTTCAGAATGAAAGGTGTGTAGTCTTAGTTGAAAAAGCAGTAGTGAATTCAATTAACTAAAATTATGGTAAGTGAATGTGCTTTCATGTTTGATTGTGAAATTAGGCAACGTGACATTCAAGAATAGCGACAGAAATCTTCACCAGAAAATGTGTATATGGTCAGAAACTTACCTGAAAAGTTCTGTCATGCAGCTGTTTCTGTTGGTTAGTGGGAGCAGCTGTATGGTGGCGTCTATCATGTAGAATTACAATATTCCACAATATAATCCAGGAAAGCTGCACCACATTCTTAAAATTTTGCGACAGTTTTGGAAGATAGAGTCATTGATGTACTCTGATAAATGCAGTCTAGAGGGCAGCTTTCTCTCGCGGCATAATCTGCCTTGCATGCAATTTATCTCAGCCACAGTAACTCACTGAGTTAAAATTGAGTCTGAAATCGTCGTGCATTTGTACCTGGTATACCAGATGTCTATATAGTGTCCACATTTGTTTTATCTGAGAGAGTTTGAATTATGTGTCCCCAGGAAAAAAAAATATATTTGAAATATTTAACCTTGGATTTTATGCACTTATTACCCGTTTGATTTGTGGTGTTGTACTTTTGAATGTCAAGATTAATTAATCACAGATTATACAAGTTCTCCTAATATCTATAGATGCTGGACTTTGAAATATGAGCTTCAAAGAACCTGCAATTATTTTGGTTATTAACATCAACCAGTTGTTGTTAAGAGGCAACAATAATCTATACTTGTATGCTGAAATTTTAAAACTAACTAATCCATAAACAAGTTGTTCATTTATCAGAAGTGCATCTACAGATATATTTCTGCAAGAAGACACCTGAAATTTGGGCCTATGGAATGTGAAAGATTTTTTTTGTCTACCTTGCTTAGGTTTGACACTTTTATATTGCTTACCAATTAGCAGTAAGAAGTTTTTGTCTGAAAATTTGGAGGAGATTTAAGATAAAGTGGGGAAAAGGGCAGGAACACTGAGTTCTGGATAACACAATATATGCAAAAAGCAGTGAAAATTTTGAGTTATAGTCAAAGTCAGTTAATCCTAGAAGCATACAGGCATTAACCTTCACCCATTCAGTGGTGGCTCTTGTTTGCTGGAGAAGCATATACCAGAAACCATTGCAAGTTCCCTAAAGTTGCTGTGAACAGCCTCCAAGCATGCACATGATATAGGTGCTGTGGTATGCGTTCCAGATGATTAAGTACAGATTTTAATACAGAGTAAATGTCATTGTGCTTGGGGCATCATACATTCCTATATGAATTTCTTTTTCTGCCATCTGATCATGGTTTCTGTTGGTTTCTGATGTGTGAGAATTGCAGACAGTGTTAGTGCAATCATAGATACAAATGCTTATAATGCCATTTTCAATTTTTTGTACGTTCTGCCAGTGTGTGCTCTGTAACTATATTTTGGGTCTGCCCTATTACTTTCAACTGCATAAACTATGAAAAGTTTTAGCTGGTAATTGCTAAAGTTCACAATTGCAGTATTTTTATTCTTGGTGAGGAAGAGGGGGGGAAAATGAAGGCTTTTTCATGTCTTTCAGATCTATTGGACTATTCTCCAAGTGACAGGTTCCTGACTGATCAACTATACCACCTGCTACTAAAGCACAGTAATATTAGTCTGTGCAATGGTTTCATTCTCATCTCACACCTCAGAGATCTTGAGCTCAACCCCAGGCATCCCCTGTGTGTTTAAATCAGCTTAACAGCTCATACAGTGTGCTGATTTCCTTGTAGGCCTCTGTTTTCTCAAAAAGTGATCACCTTTTGCCAATGCCCTCAGGATTAAACAGGGCAGTCCGGTTTTCCTTTTCTGCATTGGCTATACCTTTGTAGTCAATAAAAGACTAACTAGAAAAGAATCAGCTGATGAGAGAATCAATCTTCTGGAAGCCTCCCCACAGTTTTCTCATCATTTTTGTGCCGTCTGTCATCTCAGATTGTAAAATGGAAACCAAAACTCAGTATGTGGGAAGACTTTTAGTGCTCCTTGTTAACAAAAACAGTAAGACCAGGGGTTTTGATCTTACGAGTGTATAGGTAAACAGTAAGCTGTAAGTGTGCACTCTTGAAGTAGCTTTTCCATGTTTCTAATGGAGGTCTGCAAAAAATTATCAAAGAAGTATCACAGAGGTCTCATAACATACTGTAGTGTAGGTATCCATTCTGAGTAGGTCAGGTTAAATCTGAAGTTCTTCTCTATAACAATACAGGGGTATCTTACAGAACAGCTGTACCATTTACCATGGTATAAAAGCCATATAAATGGAAAAGGACTGTAAAGTATAAGTAAAGATTTTTTTCCTTAGCTACTTGCTAAGTTACGACAGTGGTCTGTCTTGATAACTAGTATTACATAACAAATTTTAAGGTTTTTTTTTTAATAATAGCCTACTTTAAGATGGTTTATAATGACAGATGGACCAACTTAAAAAAGAATTGAAGGTTCATCATAATCATCATTCTTTACAGTTCTACATTTTTCATTCAAATGTATCGCAGTAATTTACAAATATTAATTCAGTGTTATAATCACCCACCCACGAAGCAGGTCAGCATCCTAGTTTTAAAGAAGTTCAAAGTAGGGTACCAAAAGGTTAAGAGCTGTGAGGAATTAAGGGGTCTGTCAGTATGCACCATAAGGCTTGTGCTGGGGACTCTATTTTTTCCACATCATACTTTAAACTTCATTTGAAATCTGATTTCCTTCTGTGGACTCAAAATCCAGGGACGATTAGCACAGGAAGTGCAGCGGGGTTATCTTGGTACCTGGTTGACAGTCACGCAGAAGGACTGAGAGACAGAAGGGTTTAACTGGCACCACATATAATAGCACAGGTGACTCCATCTCCATCTTCAGCAGAATATGTCCTCTTTCTCTGTCTGCAGGTGCTCTGGGCATTGACATAATGTTCCCTACAGAAGGGAAGCTCTCAAGCTTCGCACATTCTGCAAAAAAATTGGCAAATATCACTTTCTTATGGTGAAGGCCTGTGGTAGGCCTTGACTACTCTCTCTTTCATTTGCCTGGCAATTGGACAGAGTGTCTGATGTTGATGAAAAGGTTTAAATATATTACCTGTGGTTCCTTGTTTTTTATTGGCAGTGCAAAAAATAACTGTCCAATAAAGACAGCAAATTGCGGAAGTTGAGACACACCCCTTTCTCAGCTTTTAGTTAGCTAAATCACAGCTAGTAGTTAGAAAACTACTAAGAACAGTAGTATCAAATACAATTTGTCATCAGCTGTATATGTTGCTATGCTTTTGTATTAAAAACACAAAGGTGAAGAAATGGGGCTTTCACTTGGGAAAGAGGGTGATGTGGCTTGTAATAGTTTGTTGTTTATAGGGGAGTCCTTTTCACAGCCTTGAACCAACACCTGAGAAACCCAGAAAACCATGGTAAAGCGGTACCTGGCTCTGTTTCTGCTTTAACAGAGATTTGGACTATAAAATATTTAGCGGGTGTTGGCTCACTTAAAAGCCCAGGAGACATCATTCCAGAGCAGATGAGCCTCCCCATTAAGAATGCCTGAAAGCTTTCAAACTAACCTTCATTTATTTAAAAGCTATAGAAATATTGATGGGTTAGATCTCAGCAATGTACTACACAAATATATAGGCACCCCTTTGCTTGGGGCACGGTGCCACCAAGATGAGTATAACTGTGATGGCTTTTCATAGCACTCGTAGATTGCTTCATTCCTTGGCAACTCCAGATGGTCACTGATCACGCACAGTTATTTTATTTCTATTTCAGAGAACTTCACTGGAAAATTTGTTCTAGAGGACGTACCTGTAGAAGGACACCCATTTTTAGCCAATCATTTCAGGGTTCCTTGGGGGCATGGGGGTGGGGGGTGGAATTTTTTTAACCACCAGTTTATTTACTGTCAGGATTACTTTTAAAGACAGGAGAAACAAGAACTGTAACTGTAACAATGGGCTTCAGGGGCAAGTCAACAACACATCATGGGCTGCTGTGAATGTTGGTCTCAGCTTCTATTCCAACTGCTGGATTGATGAGGCCTACTCTAATAACGCCAACTATCAAACATCATGACACCTGACAGATATGTACAATGCAGGTTTTGATTATAAGGATCCTTTATCTTTCAAATCTTGAAGTCTGCTGTCATTCAGCATTAGTAGAAATCTGCTTTGCAGTGATCTCAACTTGCCATCTGCCAGGTGGCTGCTCTCTTTTCTTACCCTGCTGAATCAAAGTTTCTCATAGGATTGTTACAGATTTAACTGCTGGTCAAAGAATCTCTCTCTCCAGGGCCACTTCAGGTTCATGGCACTACAATTATGCTCTGGAATGCTGCCTAGATCATCTCATTTTGAAGACAATCTGTTTATCTGAGGTTTACATTAATTTTGTACACACTATGCTGGGAACTTTTTTGCTGAATTAGTCTCAAAATTGCATCTATGTGCTGAATCTACAATTTACCAGATCCATACTCTGGGAGAAAACATAATCATATATGCTAAATATACCCCCTGCAAAGTTGTTCAGCTTGTTGTATTAATGATTTCTAGACACAGCCAGATATTGTGTTTTGAAAAGGCATTTCAAAACAAAAGAGGTAATAGAGTTTATCACATTTTATAACCTCTTAACTGGTATACTACCCTAAACATCAAAACTTACTTTAACGGTGTGCAAGCAGCATGTTATTGGATCAAGGAGCAAAATCAGAATCTGTAAAGGAATGTCACAGAATAACTCACCAACATTTTCACTGGGAATACTTTTGTTCAGAAATACACACTGATGTTTTTCTTATGGTTTAGTGAGCAAAAGGACTTCATCTTTAAGACTGTAATGTTTAGATTACCCAGTGCATGGATGCACCTCCTAATATTGCAGATACTATTTAGCAATCTGCCATTGATTTCCTTTCACAATATCTCTTATCCTCATAGATATTGTAGGTGTAAATCAAGTCTGAGAGAAGTTTGAATAGCCTCTATTTCCTTTTGAGCAGAGGAGGACCCACCAAGGTGCAATGTTTTTGTCTTTTGTCTGTTATTCTATAATGTTCAGTAGGATAGATAATTGTCATAAAGTATAGTGAAAACATAAAATACATGATTCATTAACATAATTGAAAATTTGGACTCTCTACATAGTAGACAAAAAGGACAGATTTTTCCTTAGAGCTGCAGTTACAATGATCAGACCAGAATACCACAAGAAATCATGCCTTCTTAGTTTTTTTTCCAGTCTGTTGAATGTTACTTTCTTCCTTACTTGTAAAACAAGACACAAGAAACTCAAGCTCCAAAGAGTAACAGTGGGAGGTGCAAACTGCCCAAGTCCATGACCTGTTGGCAGTCCAGCTCACCCGTTTCAGATGAGTACCAAAATTTCGAAACAAAGAATGGAATGGGATCATCATCTACTCACCACTTTTTTTTGTCTGTTTGACAATGGTTTAATGAATGTCTCTGACGTCTGCATGAAGGTCCTGATGTTTAGTTTAAGAATTTCTTGTCACAGCTTTTACCTTCTGTAAATTGCTTAGTCTTAGAGAACTTGTTAAACTTAGCTTTCTCTGTTGTGCTACAGAAAACTGGCTTGTTCAGGGCAGAACTTAAGATGAAAAATATTCTCAAGTCAAAACCCCTTCCAGATTTCCTTTTGGTTGTCCCAAGGTAATTTTCCTGCTGCAAATGCATTTCTTGGATAGCTTACACAGAACATGCTCTCTTCTTATTGCTGGTCCAACCTTATGTGCCATGGCATCAAAGCCCCCCACAATTCACTCCTTGGAATGCTAAGGAGCTAACATCCAATTAAACCCAGAAAAAGTATTCCATATCATGAGCACACATATCGTAGAGGACATAATTTAAAACAGGCTAGAGTATTGGTGTACATTGTGAGGCATCTTGTCTGCATACAGAGTGATCTTGATAAAATGAGATACCTACATAAACACAAAAAATCTCTAGGTACAGCTCAATTAATTGAAGCTAGGAGAATTTTTCTTTGGCTCCCCATGAGTCACATATCATGGCTTTTACTAGTGGGCATTTGCTACAATGGCTATAATTTCTGTAGTCTCATCAGAGAATAGTTGTCCAGGTGTGTTCATTGCAGTCTGGTGTCCATTGGCACAAAGGCACAGGATTAGGAGAGCAACAAACAAGTCATTCCTATACTGGAGGGGAAAAAATGAATAATGTGAAGAAACAACTGAATGGATAAGGATTAGCATTTACTCTGTGTAACAGTCAGTCCAGATTGAAGAAATAATGGTGTACCTGTCAATCATTGGCTTAGCTAAAACGTTGCATGCATCAACATCTGCCAGCATTGTCATGTGGAACCTTTCAGAACATTATGTAAAGAATAGTAATCATTGCTACAATTGTCTTTATTTTTCTCTTGTTTGAATATTTCTCACATATGGTAAATATAAAAAGATAAATTGAATGAATGAAATGTAGTAAGGATGGGGGAACAGAATTTAAAAGATAGGCTAGAGAATACAGAGTTTCCACGGCAGAAAATGAATGATGGATTAAGATTTTGTTAAAACTATGTTATGTAGAGTTGAAATATACTGAGCTGCTTCTGTGTGTAAGGTAGACATGGTTTAGGTTAATGTCAGGATTGCATCACTGCAGCCTCTGCGAACAGAAGTGTGTTTCTGTGGTATGTAAGGAATGTGGGTGTTCTGCAGGCACCTAAGTGCAGGAGATGATCTGCAAACATTCTCCCTTAGCAGATAGGTAAACTGACTTGTTAGCAGGATGGAGTTCTTGTGTGCTGAAGTGTGTGACACTCCTTAGAGCACCTCCATCTACTCTCTGGTAAATAACTGTCAGACATTTTCACATGAGATGAAGTAGCAATCAAGAAAGAGTGTTTTTGGTAAAAAATTGTCTTTAAAATTTGTTGGGAAATGGCATTTTGCTGAACCCAAACAGATTTGTAACAAAGGATTACTTTTAATTTCTCATTCTCAGTTTTGGAGGGAGAAAATGACTTATTTTGTCAAGAAAAATTTCAGTTTGGGTTAAAAATTATCTATTGTTTCAAAAGACAAACTAGCAAAAAAGCAAAACCAAGCTAGATATTCAGATTGTTAAAACGAGGAATGCTTCAAGACAGTAAATCTGATTCATTTTGTTTTGGGTTTTTTTTTTTTTTTTATGGAAAAGAGTGGTTTTCTAGGTTTCTGATTTTGGAATCACGAACAGTCTGATATGGAAAAAAATTCTTGAAAGTTCTCTCAGGGTAAGAAAACAGCTTTCTATCAACTTCTTGTTATAACATGTTCTATTTTGGGGGCGGGTTGCTTTCTGGTTTTATGTCACCATTTCCACTGATAAGTGGAGCGACAGACTGTTGCTTCCCCCTTCCTTTTCAGGTTTAATACCAAGTATTAATTAAAATATGGTTAACCTTTTAAAAAAACCTCATGTGTCAAGTTTCAGAGCTAGAAGAAGCTGCTTAATGCAAAAACAAATTTTGTTTTCCAGTTGTTTCTGAAAAGTATTTCTGTCAACAAAAGATGCGATAATTTGATGCATGCGGCAGTGATGCCTAAAGAACTACTAAACTACAAATATTAAGAATGGCAGCTATTTTTCAAAGTTGAAAAGAAAAAAGTCCTTATACCACATTCAGAGTCTTGTCATTTGCCTCAGCTCTCGCCCACATAGTGACCATGTGGGTCATTAACAGAGAAAATTCTTTGCTACAAGTCACGGTGATGGTCACAAATGTGAGAGAAGATGGCTCCCACATGCCTTTCCAGGTTCGTTATTGCACTCCTTCCTTACTCCTTCTTTGTTTTTCAAGATGGAAAAAAATAATGGGGAGACAAAGATGGGAAAATAGTATTTGCACCTCGTAATAGCTTTTAAAAATTATTTACACTTGCTTAGTTGTTTAATAACATCTTTTTTTTCACTCCCAGTATTTTGTGTAATCTCTTTTTTTCTCACTGTTCTTTCTACTCTCTTTCTGGTCAGCTAGTTTTCCTTTGTGTCTCTTTTTTTTTTTTTTTTTTTTTTTTTGCTTAGGATGAGAGTAGTTTTTCTGGTTTGGTCTCCTTTTCTTTCAATTCCTATACATTTTCCTCTGACATGAATGTGAGTAAGGGGATGGTTGTGAGCTCTTTGCTTTTGGCTCTCTTTTCTTGATGTTTTCTCTAAATCCCTTTGGCTTGGCCTGAATTCCTTCTCTTGCCAGCTCTACCTTTTCTTGTTTTCCTCTAGCCTCCACACACCTGTTTCATTCACAGCTGTCCTTGTATCTGCACACTTTTTTTTTTCTTACCTACATCCCCTTATTGCTGTGAGTGCTTCTTTGGATAGGAGAGAAAGAGGCAGCCTCACCAAACAACTGTTCATCAGCGATTCAGCAGCTGTACTATGAAAATGTAGAGAAGAATAAGGAAAAAGGTTATTGGCTAAGTATCCTGAAAAGACTGCAGAAAAAAAAAGGGATGGACAATCAGTCTGAGGATGATGAAAAAAAAGAGAATATTTGGGAGGAGAAGAGAGGAAATCCAGAGTGACTATAGGAAAAGAAAAAAGAGGTGATGAGGAGGAGAGGAGGAAAAGGGTGGAAGTCAGAATCAATCCAGTTTGATGAAACCTTTCAGTAGAAAGTCAGATAGAAAAGATAGAGGCTGTAGATTCCACAACATAATTTTGTTCCTTCCTTCTTCTGCTTCCCCTGGTTAGCACTAACTGAAAGCCAAGGGGAGGAAGCGTATGCGGGGGTTTCACTAAATTTGGCATGTTTTTTGGTTGGCTTTTTTCCCCTCCTCTTTTATTCATTTATTTATTTTTCTTTTTTCTTCCCTGGCACTGTACTTGCTCTGTGCTAGCAGAGGTCCATTCTGCAAGGTCATTCGACTGTGTTCTCAGAATTGCTGAATGGTGCATTGATCTCATAATTATTCAGTGACCGTAGTTACTTCTGAGGTTTTGTTGCTTTGTATCAATTTATTTAAAATGTTATGAAGTAAACGATGAAAATATTGGAGGCTATGGTGAAGTACTGAAATAGCAGAAAAGGCAGCAGTATTGTAGAGGTATTTTTACAGTTGTTTTCTTCAGCCGTGGTATCTCAGTCTCTTTCTTCAAAACTAGATACAGAACATTTTTAGAGACGCAAGAGATGCACACTAGTCTTCTACTGAATGTCAAAAGGTGCCTTTAAAATTGTTACTTAAATGTATAAAACATACTCTGTATTTGTTTTGAGAGGTATTAAAATTTATTTATGCAGTGGAATAGATCTTATTTATTGCAATAAGATCTAAAATTTGCTTGGTCATAGAACACTTCAGGGCTCTTAGGCAATAATAGAAAAGATAATAGGAAATGTAACTTTTTGCATAGTTCACATTATTATTTTGTATTACTTATAGTTCTTCTTCAGAGTCTCTGTGAAGACACTGAAATCTCACTGTGCTAGGTTCTGCACAAATACTCGAGAAAAGGCAATCTTTGTCACGGAGAATTTATTATCCAGATGGGTGAGGTGAACAAGAGAAGGAAATGAGCACACATATGAATGGACTGGGTCTTTTCTAAAATCAGTCAGCAAGTCAATGGTAGAGGAAACAGCACATGATCTGTGTCTTCTTAAATCTGTCTAATGTCCAGCCCCTGGAGCACATCTATTCTTCCTATGCGGCAACAGTGTGTTTTTCCAACTGCCACTTGTTTTTCCATCTCTGAAGTCTCATGATTTTTACATTTGATCCATAACATTCTCCTCTTTCTGTCTGCAAAATTGGTTATTGTATTCCTGGTTTCTTAAAGCTGTTTTAAAACCCCCTACCCATATCATGCATACCTCCTGCTGATGCTCCCTCTAGCCTCCCTGCCACCTTACATGTAGGCAGTGCCTGTGGCTTTGCTGTTCATGTGGCTTCTGCCACCTGCAACAACAACATTGATTTCAAAGTTGTGGTAGCAGAAGAAGCAAAACCTTCTCTTCTTATCCTAAAATAGTATTTTAAATCTGTGAGCTGAGAATCACTGTGATGAACTTACTCCACTGGCAGTGGATAGAAATTATAGAAGAAATGAAATATTTTTACCTTGTAAAACTGTAAAAGTTTGTTTCAATAATTTTTTTAATGGTTAATATCAATAAAAGAATGGGAGCAGCCTTACAAAAAAAAGGAAAAATCGTATATCAGAAACTGGGGGAAGGCAGAGTCATTTTTTCAAACTAGCAAAAATAGCCGACTGAAACAGAAAACTAATACTTCCTGCCCTGAAAAAAAAAAAGCCAGTTGTGCAGTAGACTTTGCGTGATAAGATTTTAAAGAGTTATGTATTAACACACATAAAAAAAATCAAGAACTGGTTCTGTTTGTTTCTTAGGAATTTATTTATATGGCACAACTGGAAATAAAACCATATTGCTCAGTATGCATGCTAGTATCATTCTAGTATTTCCACTTGGCAAATGCCTGTATGCTGCATATACCCAAAGTGGTTCAGCACATAATGTGGTTTTTTGTGTGTTTGCTACTGCCCGGTGGTCCCTTGTGGACAGGATGTCAGATCTATTTATGTATTTCATTAGGTATTGCCCTGTTAACCTAGTGTTAGCTTGGAAAAAAGATATACCCCTATGCTGTTGTTAAAGGAGGAATGCTTCTACCATGTAAGCAAAAAGATGCCCTGTGCTTTTAGAAATGAAGGTTGTCAGCCCTGTTCTCCAAGTCACATGCATATAACTAGCTGCTGACCACGTATGTATGCATTCAGCCACCAGCTTGTGTGCACTGGAAAGCTTTTTCTCCTAAAGAATTTCTTTGTTCTGTTTTTATTTCTATAAAATTACTAATGTACCCAGAAACTCATAAGCATACACAAACCTGAACCACTTCACCCACTCTCAGAGATATGACAAGCTTATTTTCAAGTGTACAGTTCTCCTACAGCTGCTGTACAAAAGATCATATTTATAAAGCCGATCTCTTATCTGAAGGAGTAGCTTCATTATTCTACTTCATTGCCTGATAGCCCCGACTCCGAGAGCTGTGTGAATGGTAACCACAAAGCTGTTCCATTATTTAACTCTAAGCTGCTCTCCATGACTCTCTCTGGGTGGATTTCATCATTTTCCTCCATGTAGGATTTTTTAGTTTGTTCATATTTGAAGAGAAAAATAAAGAGGTATAGAGAAGAAAAAACTTGGTAAGGCCAATTTTACCAGTCTTGGAGCCCCTGCAAAGCCATTCTTTTGGCAGCCTTGATTATGGTAAAGGTGAAAGTTACCACTTTCATTCTTTTTTCCTTAAAGGTGCTTTGTTTTGTGTTAGAGCAATGATAAAAGTCAACACTGGCTTTCAGGTTTGAGCTGTATGGGCTGAAATTTTGACCATTTCATTTTATATGAAAATAGTTGATGTTCTTGCTTTTTGCAGTTGGGCAGACTAAAATATTTACAGGATATTTACAAGCAATTACTGTTATATTTTCAAACATGTTAATAGTATGCATTTCTGGGTCGCTTGGAGGGAAAAGGCAGTTTAAATCCGGCCATTTCTTTCTGACTTGAAAATAAGACTTGAATCTAAGGTAAAAGTAAATTCTCTTAACGTGAAACTGATTTTGAACAGATATATATCTTATTACATTAAGTGCTGCCTTCTTTTATCTGATCAATACAACTGCTGCTTTTTTACAGGTTTTACAAATTAACAGATTTGCAAATTTAGATTTGGCATTTATAAATTAAAGCATTATAAATATTATCTCCCACCATTCTAACACTTGTGAAAGGAAGCTTCTCATATACATACTTAGTTTCTTACTTTTTTTTTAAATCAGAAATAACTGTATTCTGCTTCAATTTTTGTTGAATAACCTCCATGAAATTGCTTGTATAATCTGATTTATGATACATATTAGTTGTGGATTCAAATCTGTATTTATTGGGGGAAGAAAGGGTTGATAACCTTCCATATTAGCAATTCATGATGGGCAGTGATATGCCTTTCTCACCAACACTGCCTGAGGCAGGGTGGGATCTCCATCACATACTGCTGTACTGGCTTCAGGGCTCCCCCTTTGCCCGTTTACACTGTGGCTGCTACCACATTTAGTGGTGCGGTTGTTTCCACATGCCTCCAAGCCAGTGATTAGGCTCAGAACCTGAACCTCAGCAAATGTTAAAATCCCCTTTCTGGTGAGATGGCAAGTCTTCATTAGTAGGTTATTGTCCAATAACTGCTAAACAATTATTACTTGAGTTGTAATTCAGACTTTTTTTTCTTACAACCCTAATGCAGGGAGTTACAGATATCACTATAACTCTTCAGCCCATGGCGCCATCACTTTCTACTTGGCAACCAGGCTTGTGAAGAGCAATAATAGTCAAGTTTTATCTATAACAACAAAAATATTTGTCTAACTGGCAGAAGTTCAACAGCCTTCCTGATGCTGTAGCCCAATGGGCAGGCAGTAAGTGTAAGGAGGCAAAGGTCCTTCATCTGCTGGCTCAAATCGCACAGAAGCTACTGGGACAATGAAAAATAAAGAGGTGGTTTTCACCCATGAGGGGACTACTGTGGAGGAAAGCCACAGAGATTTTTACTGTGTTAGAGGCATCCATTCAATCAGAAGATGACAGGTAGAGGAATAAGGAGCTGTGTGGCACAACTGCCGTGGAGATTTTCCAGGCCAGAGTATCATAGGGTGGACTCAGGGTATTATACACACAGACCTGTCATGATAATTCCTTCACATTTCTCAGCCTCTAGGCATTATTGAAATAGTAATATGAAAGAATAATATTGATTGTGGACTGTTTTTTCCATATAGTTCCTGCTGAAAACATCTGCCTTTGGTTCCCTCTTCATCTGTGATGTTTAAATTACAGTCTTGTCAGTGAATAATTATTTTGTGTGTTGTGCATCTCTGGGGATATAAAGAGATTTCCTTTGCATGTGCGCTAAGTGAACTGAGTTGAGGTGAAAACTGCCTCGCTAAAAGTTGTTGTACAGTGTTCGGAAAAAATGCTGCTGAGACTTCAAAAGACTTTGTTTTTAATATAACAAAGTTTCATACACTCTCTTTAAGCAAGTGATAGTCGTTTTTTTCCCCACTGGACTGCATATATGCTTAAAATTAAATAAGTGCTTAGGCCTTTACAGGAATGCTAGGGGTGAGATGACAAGAGGGATGCTTTAATCTATTTCAACTGACTACTTAACCATCTTAAGAAATCATGCTTTCTAGAGAAGACAATTTTAAAAATGCCTTTTGTATTTGAAAATAACTGAATTTATAACTCAAAATATTTTTCCTGAATGCTTAGACATACATAAAAGATTCTTTTGACTGTCTAGCCTTTGCCCTCTCTAACTCAGTTGAAGGTGGTTGGGGTTTTTCTGTTGTGTAGTTTTGGATTTTTCTTCTTTCCTTTTTTTTTTTTAAATGGTGACATTGGTTTAAGTGCCAGTGTGTCCACAACTTGCTGTAGGCGGAGAAGGGAATTGAATGGACTGGAATTTCTTCTCCAAAATTAAAAGGATTTTATCTACCTTGTATCCAGGCTTTCAGTATCATGAGGAATGGCTGAGAACCCATATCTTTCCTCAGCTTAAACTGGCTGCCTACATAAAGGCCCGTACAATGTTGCTTTTAAGCTTCAAATTGGCTTTAGGGCATATATTAAGGAAGTTTGCAATAACTTGAGATTTTTTTGAAGGAATTAATTTCTCCGAGTTAGTGGAACACTCCTAAACGAGCATGGCTATGTAAGAGCAGGTTATGCTGAAAGGTGCTCAATGGCTGCCAAAGGCAGTCACAGACCTTGTTAAAGCCAGTGAGTGTGCCAAGCGCTCTTTTAGACTCATCAGAAGAGTTTAGTGCTCCTGGGAGACTCTCCAGCAGCAGGGCTTAGTGGCAAACTGTGTTTGGGCTTTTGGATTATAGCAAAAGTTTAATAAAAACTTTTAATGCTCAATTTAAAACACTCCTGGTCTGGGGATGTAACATTTGGCAAGTGTGTTACAATTACCACAAAGGACATGATCCAGCACATGGTTAAGTCAAGGGGGCAATTTTATTGACTTCAATAAGTGTTGGATGAAGCCCAGATTTATGAGTTAACATTGATCTGTGTTTCAGTGACTAAAAGTCAAAACTTTATAACTGCTTTAAAAAAACCCCAAACCTTGAAAGGGCTTGTTTGTTTTTGGAATAATCTTCAAATTAGCTTGGAGTCCTTTCTATTATGTTTATGATGAAAATGTTAAAGTGGCGTTGTACTGTCTGTATAACGTGATATTTGATGCTGGCTTAGAAAATTAATTTTGCTGTAAACTAAGCAGAGGTATATTATGAAAGAATTGTTTAGAAGGTCAGAGGAAGTTGAAAGTTGTCAGGATACGTGTTGAAAATTCACTAGAAAAATGTTGCCTTCATTAATATGATTTATATGAAAATTAATAGTCTATGAACTTAAACAGCAACTCTATACAATAAAACTGGTAAAATTGCTTTTCAATGACCATATCAGTATTATATTACTATCTGACATTGTGTTTAAAAAAAAAATTGTATACTTTTGCCTTCTTTCCTGCTGCTACACCTCTTTATTCCTATATCTAAGATAGCTCTGATCATCGTGTATTACTCTGGAGTTAGAACTTGTCACAAAGTAATGCAACAATATTTCATTAGGTTATACATCTATTTTTTGTGCTGAGAGATTTTAAGGACTACATGCAAAATCTCAAACAGCTAGGCATTTCTCATGTTCATCTTCTGAACTTTCTGAAATGAAAAGAAAAACTATCCACTACTGGCTATTTCTGGAAAGCACTGTGGTTGTCCTGTTAGACTGCTTTCTTCAGTTAGAAAACACAATTAGAGCTGGAAAATGGGTTTCTTTCCGAAGATGCATCCTCATGTCTTTCCAGTGATGTTTCTGTAAGTACAGTGTTCTACTGTACATTCTGCAATATTTGCATTTGTTTTGCAACAAAAAGGGTTGTAATGAGGGACTCTGCTCCAACCAACTCCATTTCCAAATGTAATTTCTCTTCCAGAACTGAGGAATCATAGGAATCCCCCAGTCAAAATAACATACCACTTCATTAGAGTTTGTCACTTGAAGGTAGGCACTTTCATTTTCTGATTACTTGTTACATGTTCTAGTGAGCAATCTGAATTGTACTTTAAAATTAAAGTTTTATTGGGTGCTAATGAATTATTTATTTATTTTAAAATGTAGTAATCTGCAATCAAATTTTTTTCTTCAGTTTCTATATTTGGAATCTGCTGATAGTTACTGGAAGCTGTTTGGGGATTGGAATACTCAGCACTATTGTATTGTGATCAATAATTAAATTTAGTGCTGACATGCATCTAGTTTATGCAGCAGCCTCTGACAATCCATCTTGCAAAATTAATCCTTTCCAATTTATTTAATAGGAGACTGAACAATAAAATAATTCAGATGAGTACCAATGCAGGATTATTTCTGGTCAATATTACTTTATTATAAATTGGGTCTACACACTCATTAGTAAATTAACTGTCAAACCTGAAAACAGCTTTTTTTCTTTTTTTTTTTTAAAGGTAATTATTGGTACTGAAGACAAGAAGGCACTTAACCTTGCTGTGCAGTTGTCCTTACCACAGTGGTTTTATTCCAGGCTATAACTACCCATCAAAGCTGCAAAGGGAAAATAATTAGAGATATTAAATGGATGGAATATTAACTAATAAAACGCTGTGTTCGTTCAAAGCTGTTAGGGTCTTCTGGGTTCTTTGTCAATGAAGTGTTTCTTTTTTGGGGCTTTGTTTTTTACCCCAAACATTAAAAAATATGGCTAAATCTATGAAAACAGAAACCCAAATAAAAAGTGACTGAAACTAAAAAAACCCAAAAACCAACCCCTAACCAAAATTACTAGTTTAAGTGAAAAGAAATGCTGTGTGCATTTTAAAGGACATGGGACATTTATAAGGGAAAGTTTAAAGACACAAAAAGTTGGTAAAGTACTTGTTTGGGTTTTTTTTGTAAATGAAAATATGCTCTCCAAAGAATTTTACTTGAAACGATTACCTGCTGTGAAAGTGGATGTTCTCCCATTTCACTGGTACCTCATTTCAGTAGCTTACTCTGTTTTTTCCTGCTTAAGGCATTTGATTATACCCAGTAGAGCATTTGTAAAAGCTCCTCCATTCTAAGTGTTTGTGCTAAACGGGGTTTAGGATTTGAGAGTTCTGGTTTCAGTGTCGATGAATAACAGCCATTTGAATTTTTATAATTATTCCCTAAATCCATTTTGAATCTGCAGGAATATCCACAGCCAAATAGAGGAGAGAACAGGTAGAACAGAGATTTTATTATATTTTATTTAATTATTTATTTTAAGCAAAGGGTATCAGAGCTTACTGGGTGGCTGTGTGAGCACTGGAACTTCTGGGACCTGGTCTGTGTTTCAGGGCTGTCCATGAGCTCTGGCTGACATATGCTGTGTAGCTGGGGGTGGCAGTTCTCTCTCGGAGTCTTAGGAGCTGACTGGTATCTTGGATCCTCCTTCAGCTTTGTCCTCATGTGTGTTCTGAAAGGAGGTTTCTTCTCTGCCTGGCCACCTTTTCCCACCATACAAATAGGAAACTAAATTTCTCTGAAATCTCTACCTCTAAATTAAATTTGATGATAATCAGTCGGCAAGTTCTAAAATTACTGGTGGGACAGACATACATACTAGGCTTTGTTTAAAATATCATTCCAAGTAATAAATCCTTTCATTTCCTGTGTATTTTGGAGAGTGGCCATGGTGCACGGTATACAATGAGCAGCAATAAGATGCATTTGTTCAAATTAGAATATGTGACTTTTGGGAAGACTGAGATTTACTATATTTCTATTTACACTGGAAGATACCTGTCAAAGTTGAAACAGAGAGAGAAGGTATGAGGGGAAAAAAAAACACACAAAATATTCAGGCAATATTTGGCAAGAACCTAGGAAAGTAAAAATTGTGTTTGTGTGCTGTGTTAAAAATGTGGTAAAACATCTAAGAAGTAATTTTTTATCAGAAATAATTTATTATATATTGTTATGCAACAACTGCTTACTAGATATAAAGAAAATTAAGCTAAATTATCTACAGATTATTGGTTTAAAAAAACCCCAAACACTTGAGATTAAATTCATACTTCAATTTATCCACAGCAACATGCCGGAAAATACAGTATGGGATGTATATTTCATTCTTAAATACAATTTCCAACTGAAGGCAGCATTCACTTGTTCTTAACTTGCCAGTTTTATTATTGTCTGGAAAAAAAAAAGAAAAAAAACCCTAAATCCTTTTAACTTCAGCAGTGCTTTGAAAAGAAACTATGATCTTTTTTCTTCTATATTAATTCTAGCCTAAGCAGATTAATGGAGAGTTAGCCAGTAAAGGAAAAAGGGTGGGCAGACATAGCCACCCTGCTGGACCAGATGACCACAGTGCACAGTAACGTGATAAAGGAGAGTACAAGATGAATGTATACAAGCATGGAGGGGCCTTCAGTTAGTGTAGGAAAAAGATTTGCACTATATTATATCAAAGCTAAAGAAGGATGTACAAAAGTGGGTCACTGCACTACTATTCTTGCTCCTTCTGTTCTTGTACATGCAAAAAGAAGCAAGATGGCATATATGCAGATGACTATGGAGGGCGAGTGTAAAGGTTAATGTATATAGTTCTGCCCTGGATTTCATCATGGGCCCAGCAATCACACAGCCTGTGGAGGCAAAAATGAGTTTTTCTGCCAACCAAACCTAAAACTGAATAGAAATCTTTGTGTTCTTTGTGGGGTATGTAGTTCTGATACAGAAAGTACACAATGGTTTGAGGTAAATTTAACAGTCATTTTCATTTTTTGAGAAGTGAAAAGCCCCTCTGTTAGGGTTTTCTTTAGGAGTATTGAGTGGTTCTTGCAATCACTAAATTACTGTCTATTGTATAAGACTGTCTAATATTCAAGTAACATGATCTGCCATTTTAGTGTAAATATATTGCCTTGTACTAAATACAGTGGCCATTTTAGATGTTAAGGGTTTTTTCTGTTTGATGCTGATTTGCATAGGATGGTTAGCTTTTTTAAAATGTAAGGGAGTGCGTAATCATAACATGCCTCCGCTTTGTCATCTCATGTGTGATCTTTGTCAGCTTTGTCAATACTGTGTGTGGACAGGGAGATGTGTGTTATAACCATTTCTGTACTCTGTGCCACAGTAAAGCCTGAAAACAAACTGAGTCAGAATATAGCTTTTTAGTAACAAGTCATAGAAATAAAATATAATCTGCTATTAAAGCCATAAAGATGCCACTCTGTGACTATAAGATATCCCTTAGGAGGTCACTTCAAGGGGGCAAAATTATGTACATGAGTTCTGGGAAATTATTTTTGCTTCCAGTGAAATCAATCAGTGCTGGAGAGGGCCCTGACTGATGGATAGACACTTCCTTTTATTGAGCCAAATAATTTCCTAATAAGGGTTGAATAAATGCTGTTGTTAACCACAAGGAATGTGTTGATTAAGCACAAGAATAAGATCACAGCGATCTACAATGCTAGAGTTGTTTAGAACCGGGATGTTGCAGATACTTTGTTAATCACAAATGCTGTAAGTTGTTGTGTCCAACTGATTTTCTTTTAGAATAAAAAAAAAAAAGTACTTTTATATCTGAAACAGTTTATGTCAATTAATATGGACTTACTGAATATCTATTCAGTAGTTTCTCATACCTACATTTTCCATTGCAATCAATAAAATGAAAGTCTATCTTGACTCATTAGGTAGTTGGCTATTTACTATTTTCAGAGAGTTACAATATAGACTACTCTGAATTACAGGGCTATGTATTAGTTGCAAGTTTATGTGGCAGACTATACTGAAAGAGTGTAAAAGTATTTTCAGAAAGTTAAGGGTGAGTATGAGATATAAATCTTAATTGGAATCAGCTATTTTATTTTGCATGTATATTTTTAAAACTGCCATTCATAGTTTTTTTTTTTTAAATAAAGAGTATTTTGGTTTTGAACCAAACTATTTGAGACTAAATTTTTCCTCACCTTAGCTGTGAAGCTAATTTAAAAATATTATTAGTGGTGAATGTGATTTTAGTCAGGAAATCAAGATGTGAATTTTTGAACATGTTTCTCCAAAGGTGCACTTCTCAAATTATTACTGTGAAAGTAATTTATTTCAGCCAAACACCCTTCCCACATATTGTTAACAGGAGTCTGCACTCCAACTCATTTAACAGCTTTTTAATTCAGTAGTTATTCCGTTTTAATAGAGCCATTTCTTCATCATTCTGCATTTAGTGATAAATGGTGCCAGAACATATGATAAATGAAACCACAAAGAACTGTGTTAAAGTAATCTAAAGGGTTTAACTTGAAAGGAAGAAGCACCTAGTTTGCTCAGCATAGCTGTCTGAGAGTTCATATAGAGAAAAACATTTCCTCTCAAAGCTAAACTGTGAAATAAATTTGAAAGTAAAGTTTTAAACTATGACTGCTTTCAGAAGTTCATCCTGGCAGTAGCAACCAAGCTGCACAATTGTATAATATGTAATGGTCTCATCGGTCTGAAAAATCATCTCAAAAAGCTATAAGCTGCTTTCTTTCCTACGTAATTTTTAAATTTAATAGTTTAGATTATACTTATTTTAAAATCTAATAATAATGAAATCTCAGAAACCCAACATCCATTTTGTTGAAAGATATGCCCTGAGTGGACAGCAAAACCTACCCCAGAAGTTATGTATATCATGAAGATAAGTAATTTTTGTTTCACATCTGAAATTCAAGTTTGTTTGGTTTTGGGTTTTGTTTTGTTGTTTGCACAGATGAATAGACTGTAACTGTCACTTACACATACACAAGTGCTAGAGAACTATAATGCTGCAATTCAGCAATATGGACCTTTTTTTTTTTTTTTTTAAGATTAAGCTTCCATTTGCCTCCTTGCATTGCATACAGCTCTCCTTTGCTCCCTGTTTTCCAGAAACAGGCACCACCCAGCCATCTACAACTTCCTTGTAAATGAACCCATGCTTTTGCCTTCCTCCTTGCTTAATTAAGGGCTTAAAATTGCTGTGGAAAAAAATCAGCAAAATGGCTTAGGAACTAATGTATAGGCATGTTTTAAAGTAGGTCATTTTTTACAATATGCATAGCATGTGCCAGGTCTCTGCTCTTGGCATTTTTGTAACTAAACCTTCTTAATTCTGAGCTCTACTTGATATGGTGAAGGTAAATTCGATGGTAATGGACTGCTTAGATAAATGATAATGAGGTATGAAACCCTTTTGAATAGGTTTGAACCTGTCTATAGAGAAACTAAAGTAACCATTAAGTAGATCCATGCTGTGGTCTGTGTGAAATGAATCCGAGATCTTAGTCCAGCTTCTAATGAATGTCTGTTCTTCTTTTAAAGATCACCTTACTTAAGCAAGTGCTTGTTGGTACTATGAAACGGAGTGTGCAAAGAATCATCAAGCAGGAAATATATTTTCAAGGGGAGGGAGTTAAAAGCTCAAAGTTATTGAAAGACTAGTCTAGTTTGTTAATTACATTTAAAATTGAGCATCTTTGTGAGAGATCCCTTAAAATTGTTCTAAGTATTTTAAAAATTCTTTTGAAACAGGCAGCAAACCAGACATGGTTTAACTGTGTGTGGTGTGCTTTTTTTGTTACTTAATTTATGCTGCTTTGATAGTGTATTTTTAAGCACTGTCTTAAAACAAGATCTCTCTCCAAATGACTTGTTAGCAAAGTGAGGTTTTAACCAAATTGACTTAGGAAATGAAAGTATTTTGCTATCGTGTGGGCAAACTGCTAGAAGATTGAAGAAGGCTCTTCAGTGGCCTCATGACAGCCTTGCTGCTCAAAAAATCAATGAGATAATAGACAAAGACAATTTTCTGTGCTTTGAAATGTTTAGGGAGTGCATTTTCCTCTTCAAAACTTGGTGGGGTATTTTTTTGTAGTTGGTGGTTAAGAAGAATGTAGTCACTTGTGATCTTCAGCACTGCACTGTCAAACCTGCCAGTTTGTCATTCGTTAGAAGGAAATAATTAATGTATTACTGGAATAATAATGAAGTATGTCCAACTGTAAGAACTCAAACTTCCAATGTTAAGTTAGAGCATATGAATTGTAAAGCTCAGGCTTAGCAATCTCTAAACACATTATTTTGTGGGTGGTCCTGAGAAGTGATATTAAAAAGGAACATGTATAAATTTATATATGTTCAATAAATAGCAGAAGTTAATTTCACCTGTAGCAAACAATGGTTTTACTGAAGTCAGTAACAAAGATTTATTTTGTATTTGAATGCCTGTGTGTCTTAATATGGGTACAAAGATAATTTATGGTTATTTTCCTATTAAATGGATTATTAAAAGCACGTTTTGTGGATGTTTTTCAGTCAGTGGTCTTCTGGGATAAAATAGTCCTTTTTTAAGACAGGCCATAAAGGGCGGTTGCTTTCTTGTTAACCTGGCTTTTGCTCTAAAATGAAAATACGTCTCTGAATTGTCAGTCCTGTTTGCAAAATGCTCTGTGTGAACAGATCAGGCTCTCCGATTTTCAAATCCACCCACATTAAGTTCATCCCTGTATAATGCTGTCAGAAGTTGATGAAGCGCAATCTTAAAAATGTGTTTGTATAATAATTATTTGATTCCTGAAATATTGTAGTAAAACAAAAGGAATTCCCTGGCATATGTGAAAGCATAGAAGCAAGCTGTACTCTCTTAGCCCAATGATCTACGTACCTCAATGTCTTCCAGCAGGCTCCGCTACTGCTTATCTGAGGATATTTAGACTAGGGGATATCACAAACGTCATCAGGAGACAAGTGTGAAGTCCACGTTAACACCCAGCTGCTGATGTAGGAGGGCACTCTGACTATTTGCATCTCAGGGGAAGTGAACAAAATGTCCGGTGTAACCAAACTGGCCAAAGAGAAAAGCAAGTTAGCAGCGCTGCCACACAGAGCGGGTGTGTACAAGGGAAAATAATGAGAAAAAACAACAGTTTGTAAACCAGCTCAAGTTTGTTTAGGATTGATCTTTTGTTTTCAAGTGGCCTATCAGTTAGTTTTGTTTCAAATGCAATGTTTTATCTTAGAGAAAATGTGCTGGGAAGGAGGAGGGGGGCACGGCCGTAAGAGTCTTTGGAGAAGAGGGCTGTGAAAACACAAAAATATGGAGTACTTCAGAAGTAGCTTTGGCTAAAATAGAGCTGTTGAAAAGACTCATCTTTGGGAGTGAGGAAACTTAGAGATATCTTAATACCTGGCTTTAGAACATTTCCTAGTCTCCTTAGGTTTAAATTAATTATGTGTTGGTAGCAGTCAAAAGGTGCTGTCCTCTATGTGATCGGTTTCTTTTTGGTACTTTGTGAATAGATCCTGTCTGTCCTAAATTCAATAGCAGTGGCATAGCCTTGAGACTGTCCTGGTAGTATTGGGAGGGATACCTAGAAAAATTTAGGTAAGGAAACTGAGATTGTATTCTTAATCTCAAAGCTATTCTCCCCAAAGAATGTGAATGGAAGAGTTTTGTTTTGTTTTGTTTTTTAACCTGTCAGTCCCTGAGCTGTACCTGTTCTAAGAACAAGGACTTCCCAGTCCCGACACCTACCATCAGTAATTAATATAAAATGTACTTTACTCTATGGTTGGTATTACATGGTGCATGGCAATATTGGTATCAAAAGCTTGTATTTTTGAATTGCGTGCTAGGAATGCAGGCATTTGAGCCCATTTAACTATCTTTTTCCCCTAAAGGGAACCAAATGCCTTAAAACTTCTGGAAAGTTGGGAAAGTTTCTGACAGATTGAGGGCAAAAAACCCTCACGGAGCTGCCATAGTGCTTTAAATGGACAGTCACACCACAATATACTTTATTTCCTACTTGTCCAACATTTTCTTTTGTGTACTGCTTATTACAATGTCTGGCCTTGGTAGGTTTTTCCACTAAGGGCAGCAGCGCAAGAAAACTCTACCTAAATTCTTTTAGCGTCCAATTCTTCCCTCAGCTTAAGTTCATAACCCCTTGTACTTCTATTTAACACCAGCTCAGATAGCCTGCAGCATCTCTCCTTTCTGTTCCCTTCAGGATTGTGTGTACCTTAATAGAGTTTCCTCTTAATCGCCTTCACATTCGAAAAAAGTCACAAAATTTCCCTCAGCTTTATAAATAATCAAGCTTTCCATATCCCAGTCTTACCATGTAAAGTTGTTCTCCTTTGTTATATTCTCAGCAACCCTAAACTATTCTTTCTTTACTGAAATGATGACATGCTGGTGTTATCCCACACTGGCTGAATCGCTTGTTATGGAGTGCTTTCCTTGAGTGGCGTTTGCTGCTTATCCAGTTCAGAATTTGTTTTGCCTTTCACTATGGTGGATCACTACAAAATGACCAGTAATGCATATAATACTATAAAAGCCAGTACATTGTATTTTATCATATTCCTATTGCATTCTGTGCAAAGGAGATTAATGCCGGTCTCATGTTTCTCATCTCTTGCTTCGTTATTTTATGATTTTTGTGATGACTTTTGGAACTCACTTTTATCCATTCAGACTCATAGTTTGTCCTATGACTTTCTGGCCTGTATCGCTCTTCATTTTTGTATTGACTGATGCCCCCACCCCATTTTTGTGTAAGTTATAACTGTCTCACCTTTCTTCACATTTCTTTTGCCAGGTCATCGATACAGAAAAAACAAATAAACCCAACAAAAAACCCAACTGTGTAAATTCTAATGCTCATGGCATCATCCCACTTATCAACTCCCTACATCCCCACAAGTAACCTTTGTATCAGATATCCAAGCCAGTTTCTCTAGCCACCTCTAGTGCAATATTTTCTTGACCTTTACAGGGCAGGCTTTTCTGCAATTCTGTATCAGAAGCATTCCTTAATTCCAATGTGTTTTGCCTGAAAGTTTACTAGTCAACACTTTTGTTACTTTAACAAATGAAAGAAATGTGTCATTTCCCATTGTTAGTATTCATTTCTAGAATCGGTTTAGGTTTTTTTCCCTTGCTTTTTTTTTTCTCTGTATCTGCATCTTGCTATGGACTTGCTGTAATAGTCAGATATGACAACAAATTTCATCTAGTTTGGTCCTGTACCTGCAAGATTTGCTACTCATCTTTGCTGTTCCATGTCATAGTATCAAGACAAAACTCTTCAATCTATGCTAATATGCCTTAAAGGCACAATTTGGAGGTTGAAAGCACTTGTCATTTTAGTGCCTAACAACACATCTAGATGGATTGTTATTATACATTCGTTCTCCTGAGTGTCTTAACTTTTGGTTTTAATTATTATTTAACCTTTCATTTTATGTCTGTTTGCAGCTTTTTGTCCTCACTTTCAGTATGAAGTTATTCACAGTGCTGTTTTGAGACAGACTAGTGTGTGGAGAATAGTGATACATTTTGAGAGAAACATGCTGATTACGTCTGCAGGATTTAAATAGACGGGTGTGCCAGGTAACACATGATTGTGATTTACTGCAAGATTGTCTAAGAATCAATTATTGTAACATCTCTGGCTGGAAATAAATGCATCCATCTAGATTTTTTAATTATGCCATTCCAATAAAATGTAATATTATTGAGTTATCTGCATTTGCATGGTAAGCCTAGGAGGCAGCATGGGTAAGTCTAGGAGGCATGAAACAAAAGGTGTGTGGTACCAAAATTGTTTGTTTCTTTGGGAACCTTCTGTATGTTTATGCTGTATAGCACTTACTTTGAGTGTGTTTTGTATTTCTTGACAGTAGTGGATAAATGATATCTTCTAGTGTATAAACAAAACACATCATGCACTATCTCTGTGGGATAATTGCTCAGATTTTCCTTTCTTTTAATAAATAAATAAGGATCTGACTTGGTGTTCTCCCTGAATTTAGTTTCATGAAATCTTTATATGGAATGTTTGTGACTTTTTTTTCCCAATTACTTATAGACATTCCAAATAGAGATTTTACTCTATGCTTGTGACATGAACAGGAGATTTTTATTGGATTTTGTATAGTTTTGATGCCCTCTTCTGCTGCTCAGAGGTCATTTAAATAACCTTGCTAATTGATGCAAGGTTATTTATGCAATAAATCACTGACACAGCAAAAAAAAAGTTGTGTTGGACGAGTCTTGAAAAAAAAAAAAAAAAAAAAGCCCTGTTCTCTACACCTTAAATTGTTGAATACAGTGGCACATTGCAAAAATGACATGAAATGGATGTCATCTTTTAACAGCTTTCTTTGCTCATCAATTTTTTATAGGTAGGGTTCAGAGCATTAAAATTTGGATGCAAGAAACTCCAGTAAAAAGGGTTGCATTGAGATTCTCTTGGAGAAGTCTTTCCTCTAAAATAACACATTGATATTCAAACTATTCTTTGTTCATTTGACTAATGAGGCTTTTGTTAGTTTCATGTGTTAAAGACAGTGCTCTTCAACTGCTTATTAAAAAGGTCTGACTGACTGACTTACACATTAATGATAGAGAGGAAAGACTCCTTTAAAGAGATATGCCTGTGAAGCAGAGACTAGACATCAAATCCTGGTGTTAAAGCATTTTCTGAAAAAACTAAAAACCTGTGTGAGGTTCTCTGGTGTGGTGATGGCTACATGCCTTTGAAAAAAAATACTCTAAGATCTGCAAGACTGGTTTTTCTTTTTTTTTCTTCCTCCCTCCCCTCTTTGCTGTCACAGCCTTTCTAAGGACTTTCCAAGAGAGGGCACAGAAGAGGATTTGGTGGAAATGCATCAATAACCTCAAAGTAGTAAAGCATAGTATCAAGAATGCTAAAACCTATTAAATTTGAATAAATGAGGAAGTATGGTAGAAACTCAACAGTCCCTAAGTAGCTTGAAGTGAAACAACAATGTAAAAATTACGGCCAAGCATTCATTTTTCCCCTATATTATTTACTTAAACTAGCTTCCTTCAGGTGATTAATTTCCTAATGTTTCTTAAAAACCCTTTAAGCCATTTGTAGATTAAGTATGCTGCTTACTTAAAACCAAAGATATTTGCACCTACTGAATTTTCTATCACTGCTCGGAAAAACGTGTGTCTTTGGAAGCTTTAGTAGGTTTTCTGAGAAGATGAGGTTTTGTTTCCTCAATGAAACTTAATTCAGACATAAAAATTTAAGTCCAATATGTGTCAATGTATTTTCTTTTGGAACTTTTGTGGGACTGAATATAACTGTTTTAGTCGTATTTCTTTCTTCCTGCTAATCTCATGTTGTATGAAGACAATAATTCTAACAGCAGTTTCTCAGTCTCATACATGAAACGGGGAATGTTCTGTATTCTACAATGCAAAATACTGGTCATGTAGTAACAGTATAGCATTATATGTATCTTTTTAGCTGCTGTTGAAGGGTGTTAAGAATTTTCAGCTACCTGAGAACTGGAATGAGATTCTGGAATGAGTCAACTTGCCACTTTCTTTGAGGCTGTTTTGACAAAAGCTGCTTTTATTTGCAACAAGCAGTGAAAAGGGGATGAGTTTACTAATGCTGCCATAGGTGGTCTTGCAAAATTGATTAACGCCTGCTACTGTAGCATGAATGTTGTAGTATATTTATCCCTTTCTCAATCACTTTTGGGCAGAACGAAGTGCTAGCTAGGACTTCCTAGGACCTAGAAAGCCTGTCAGATTTTTTTTTTACCTCAGGCTGTTTCCTGTAACTCATTTGGTTGTTTTGGATTCACTTTTTGTCTTTATTTCCCTCAAAGAAGTTTTCTGTCTCTGTAGCAAAGCATTTCTTACTGGGCATTGGTGCACTCCAGCGAACCCGCAGATTGTGACTGTCGGTTAGAGTCTGTCTGTGAAACCCATCAATTTAGTCAAATTCAGGTAAATGAGTGTTGCACAGGGGAGCAGTTGAGGATTTTGCCATTTTATTAACATGTAGGCCTTTTCCAGAGTTGTGCTCTGAGCAGTGTCAATATTCTCCTTCCAAAGGATTCTGATAATCTACTTTCGTTCATCTCTCACTAAGTGCTCACTCTACATGGAGTCTGAGACTTGATGGATTGCATAACATATTCTGTTTTTAATTTAAGGATGTGTTTTTTCCGCATGTTTTGACTGCAGATGCCAATATAAACCGCTAAATATACTTCTGAAAACATTATGACACTGACAACTAAAATCAGAAGAGTTTCTTATAATCTGGTCACAGAAAAGATACTAATTCATTTGTCTCCAGAATTGTTCACTGTGTCCAGAATAGTTGCTTTGTGTACCTGCTTCTCACCCATTCCATAAGTAGAGAGACTGTATCACGTGGTTCATGGATGACAGATTGATGGCATTGAAGTTTTATTTTCAGTATAAACATTTTACAATGCAAATGTGAACCAAATAGAAATTAAAAAGAATAGTGTTTAATCTTGAACTACGCGTACTGCTTCCCCTTTGAAAGTCACCTGCGAAAGGATTGATGTATCTAAGAAGGTGTGTAAGCCTCCAAGTTGGTGTAATCAGCATATAGAAAATGGGGGAAAGATGGACAAGGCAATCACAAGCATAAAGGAAAATGATGCACGTAATATATTGCACCTCAAATGGTTTATAATTTGATGGGAATCTGTCACATATCTGCATGGTTTAACAAAATAAAAATTCCGTTTGTAATAAATAAGCAGTATCTTCTAGAATAAGCTCTGGAAATTACTGTACGCAATAAAAAATTATACCGTGTGTCATAACTTTCCAAAACCTGAAGATAGAAAGTTGGACTAGCCCTGCAGGAGGCTTTCTTTTATAATTCTGCATGCTCTGAGATATGACACATCTTACAATACCCTCTGTGGATCCAAATAACATAAACAAGATTGATATTTTCAGAAAATGTACCATTTTGGATGGTACTCATAAAGCATGCTCAGTATGAGATGTTGTTAATATAAGGCTTGATCTTGTGACGTACAGAGTATCTTTGGAAATTCCACAAGTTTAGTGAGAGCTATGGATGCCCAACAGATGGTTGGAAGCAATTGCAGTCCCACTGAGTATTTTTGTGTGTGAATCCTTTACAGCCCTATTTATTGCCACAGTGTATTTCTTTATATATAATCTGTTGCGGCAACGCAGGCTTTCATTGTTCACTTAATTTCTTGGTTTTGATTGTGCTGTAAAGAGCTCTGTGCCAGAGATTTGAACTATGCTGAACAAGTCCTCCAAATGTGTGTACTTTGGGCTTAAGATTGGAATGCCATTTACCTGTTAGGCAGCGATAAAGGCCGAATCAAAGATTGAACTGCTAACAGCTCCAAGGACAGGGGCTAGCAAAGGTGCTAGCACTTCAAAGTAATTGTCATGCTCTCATTCTGTAGAGTGTTTTTTGAGGTGGATATTTTGTGTGTGTTTATGTGTAATTCAAGGCTTGAGCATGGCAGAGAGAGAGAGAAGGTGGCCTCAAAAGAGTTCTTTTAAGAACCCAAAAGAGCAAGGATTGTTATGTCTGTTTTATCTTTAAACATCAGAAGGACTTTAATTAAGCTATCCCTGGGTTCATGTGAGTTTGCTAGAGCTCACTCACCGGGAGGGTTTTCTAAGCTCTTGGAACTGATTTTTAATGGTACTGCTTCCAGAGAAATGTCTAAAGAGAGTCACTGAAAAATGCAATATATTGTATTATCATATCATATATCATGTACTGTTACTGTTATAACCCATCATAACTGGTTTACACGAAAAATAAATATAGAAAATCTGGTAGTCTGTCCAGAGAAATAGGAGACAAGAACATCTACATTTTAATTAAGAGTTTGATTCTTCTGTAACCTTGTTAAATTTACTTAAATCTATTTATGCTATGTTTCTTAATCTTCTTGCCAATGATGACTAGAATAACTTTGTTTTAAAAGCAATTCCATTACTTGTTAATGCTACCATCACTATAAAATGTGATTACAGGAATGAGAACCTTGGTGCCTCAGTCTCCCATCTCTGAAATGGGGGTGACAATACTTCCTGCCTCCCAAGCTGTTCAGAAGTGGAATTTGTAAATATTTGAGAGGTGATATTATGGTAATGAGGGCAATAGGAAAACTCATTAGCTTGTTAATAATTTATTAGCTAATAATTGTGAAGGTAATAATTGAAAATGGAAAGCACTGTACAATGAAACACTCGCTATTACTATTACTAAGAATGTGTCTTATTTTTGATGATTGTCAAACTGATTATAGTAAGGGAAAAAGGCTACAAATGGAGATCTTTTCTCAGGACAGAAACTAATCCAGAATATAAATACTGTAGTTTAAAAAGACACAGCAGAAAACATTAGACTGGATGCTGTATTCTCCTCAAAAGGTGCATCTTCTGATTTCAATTAACTATTTATGCTGGTATGAAGTCGGTAGGCAACAGCAATTTTAGACCAAAATACTCCCAGCTGTTTTGAAGAAGTTGCATGACTTGTGAAATTATATTGAAATCAGGTTCTTTTGAAATGACACCCATATAGGTAAATAGATACATTTATCTATTTATTTTTTAATAAACCCCTGTTAAGGTTTCTTGAAATACTAGATTACTGTGTCAATGATTTACTTACATGGATATTGTTAATGTTTTCTTCTTAACACAATCATATTAAATTTTAATGACATGGATTGTAATATCTAACTGGTATCTGGAAGCTTGTGGATAGCCCAAAGGTTTTATACAAATTTATATGTATAAAGCTCTCACTGATATACTTTGCCAGTAGATATTGTACCTTGAGTAGTCAGCTCTGCAAATCCCTTCTCACAAAAGATTAAAAACATCCTCCTATTACATCTGGAGACTTCTTTTTGTTATTCAAAGACATGAATATATTTAGAAAAATGTATATGATTTTTAATGCCTTAAACCAGAAAGCTACCTTGATTCCCATTAAAAATTGGAATACTTAATGTTTTTGCTTCTTCTGTGGCACTTTTTTGATATTGTGAAGAACAACAAAAAAAGATTTCTGAGAACATATAAAACAAAAAACTGTGTTTGAAGTATTATAATAAAACAACCTTCTTCTTTTAATGCTAAGTCCCTTTTTAATGAAGATCCTCTGGCAGCTCTTGAATGTGTAACTAGTTTATATCATGGGATGAAGCTGTCTGTTCTGATGATTGACATGAGCCCACATTACAATGTGATTCTGAAAATTAGTCCATAGAGGTCCTTTCAGGTACTACTCAGACTGAGAGCTGCCCTCCAACTACAGTAGAGCCTTTTTAACCCCACTCATTGGTATTCTAATCTGGAAGTGCTGTCCTGCTTTTTAAATAACTCAGGCATTCAGGCTAGTACCCCCCTTGACACATTACTTAGCCAAAGGATTCAAATGAGATTCAAGAAACATGCAGTACAGCACAAAGGGATTGGAATATGCACAATTAATAATCACACAGTTAATTCATTTTTAATGCAAGGAGGTTTTCTGAAATTTCACATTCAAATTTGTAACACAAAGTAGTTGCTGTCTATTCCCATTATGCTGCCAAAATACTATAATGATAAAAATTTCCTTATTTTTCTCTGTCTGCATGTATGTGGGTGGGTGAACGTACATGCTAAAAAATAAACCTGAATAACACTACGGTTATGATGCAGACTGATAAAAGCTAGAGGGTTCAAAGTTAAAGATTACTTAAGTCAACTGTGAGCAAAAAAGCATAAGACCAGTGGCATAAGTCAAAGGAGCCATGTCATTTAGTTTACAGTGGCAAGTAGCCTAACTATAGCCAATTTGTGTCTAAACCAGAATATGGTTTGATCAGCTTGTTTTGTTGTTTGTTTTCTGTTGGTTCCTGCATATATTTTAGGGCAGATGATTGCAACATCTCTTCTGAGTGATTATATGATTTTTGTCTCAAGAGAAAATTCCCCACTGATAATGGAGGAAATATGATTTTAGACACTACCAGCCACACAACTTAAAAATTAAAATTTATATTTTGTGAAGAACTTATTTGGGATCTTATATTTTTACTGCATATCATTTTGTGGGCTCCTAATGTTCCTTCTTTACTGTATTGTTCAGGGCAAATGGGCATTGAATACAGAAACTTTTTAGAGAATAATAGTAATGCTGAGCAAAGGCCGCTGCTCAAACCCTTCTAAAAAGCTGTCCATAGATTACCAGCCATTGTCACAGGGATCTGCCAGATAAATACAGCAAGTGCACTTTATAGTCAGTAGGAAGCTGACCTTTACCAACAGTTACCATGTTGAAGCATGATTCCCTACTCCTTCCTTTTGTGTGGCCCCCACTGCCCTCTGCTCAAGTTATTCAGGGTTTCTGTTGGTAAATTTTACTCCATGAAGAACGCCTGAAAAAAAATATGCTTAACTCCTACTTAAACCCTATTTTAAAGACTTAAGTGGTGCATAATCTTTATGTTCTCACTACACACAGGGATCAACTTCATTCTCTGTGACTATGTTTCACCAGGGTCTGCTTGAAGAGATGCATGTAAATGCTGCTTTTGCATGTGCCTATTTTTAAAAAGAACCGTTTGAACTATTTCCTTACAGCAAAACTAAATGTCCCTAATCATGCATGAGATACAAAACATTTTCTAACACACAAAATTTGTCTAGAATGTTCACAAAAATTAATATTAAGAATTGCATAGCATACTTGAACCAAATGTGACAGAAACAAAGCCATAGACTCTTAAATAATTAGAACGCGAAACAGAAACTTCCTTTTTTTTAAGTTAGTATTTTAAATCTAAAATAATACATCTGTACACAGGAAAAAGAATGGCCATTTTTGTATTCAAGGAATCTCAAAGGTGCCCAGACAAAGTTTTCCATGTCTGATGTAGTAGTTAGTAGGACAAATTGAGTTAGATAATGAACATGTGAAAAGGAACTGGAGATATTCTTCTTTCAACTATTGCTGGGCAACTATTACCCAAGCAGTAATGACGCCCTCCAGAGTACTTTTTTGGAGGTGGGAGAGGAGTCTGTAGCCAAAATTTCTGGACTGGGTGGAATATATGTGTGTGTATATATATATGCCTGTCCTGTCCTATGCTCAGGAAATGGAAGCATCAGTCCCAGCCGAATGGGAAGTCCTAGACCCTGTACCACTCTTGTGGTATAAAATATGCACTTCTATTGCCTCTGTCTATAGGTTTTCTTCTAGCAGCCCTTACGTAGAGGAGATGGAAACAGTACTGACTAAAAGGCAAACATGAATTTACAAGAGAGTTTCTAACTGTGGCTGAACAATTCACTGATTCTGTTACTTGGCTGTGAAATAATTGCTCTGGATTAAACCAGTAGAGCTACCTCGATTCATATTTTTAAGCACAATTTGTCTGAAATCACTCTGATAACTTGTGAAATATGGTCAGGAATACATATTTGAAGCATTTTTGTTACCTGTTAGATTGTGTAAATCAGGATCGCTTGCATTTTTTTTCTATAGCAATACCTATAATGTTCATAGCGGGATACAGTTGAGTGGTTTTGGACAGGGAGATACCTCTTAATAGAGGAAGTTAACACATATTTATAGAAGCATCACTATAATTAGTGTCATGTTTAGCAATAGTATCTAAGGATCACACAAGATCTGTTACCCCCAGAAACAAGAACTAATATTTCTGCTTTGGAAGCACTCTTAGGCAGATAGGTTGTCTTGCTGATTACTCACTACAGTTTTTCTGTGCCTTACTGCTGCATTACTAGTATCTTAAATTCAGTATACATTCAGTGTACTATTATGGCTTGCAAAAACTCTGTAAAAGCTTGTATATTGGAGCTACCTCTAGGTAGTAGGTAGCATTTCATTAAATGTGGGATTTAAGTTTTCAATATTGCACACACGTGACTCTGGATGTTTGCTGTGACACTGAAACAATAGTTGCACTTTGTTGTTACGATAAAATCAACCTTATGGACTGCAAATCCCATTGTGGTGGCAAAGGGATGCTTTGTTAAACCTTTGTTTTATTGTGTCTCTTTACAGTTAGGATCATATTCTTGCATTCTTAGTGAGACAAAGAGCTGCATCACTGCCAGGGCAAATCATTCTGCTGCTTTCTCAAAGTATAAAAGCAATAACACAAAAAACCCCTATCCTTTACAAGTAACATTAACCTTGGGAAGTGGTACCCTGAAGGGAAAAAGGCAAGGCAGAAGTGGTTGTGCAGTGCTGTGAACCTCACAAAGATGCTGGTTTGCCTCTCAGACTGCTGCACCCAAACATGTATGAAAGGGGTTGAGAAGACCTGTGTGGACAGGGGCAGAGTGATCTGAGCAGCATGCCCAGCAGCAACCAGCCAGGGCTGGACTGGGAGGCCTGGGGTCTCTGTAGACATGAACCTTCTCGTGGTCCTAAGGACCATTCTCCCATCTGGCATCATTGCCTACAACAGCTGAGCCTGGTTTCTGCGGGAACACTGCAAGCAAGTCCATGATTTGACTTGCAGTATGGTAGGCATTAAACTGCTGTGCCTCTTGGTCTTTCTTCCAGGAGGAGTGAAGAGCATGGTAACTTAGTTTAACTAGAAGAGGAATACCTGGTTTCTGACTTTTACCCTAAAACGCCCTTTAGCTAGTCTTACATGGAATTTTTTACTGTATTGATACAAGCTTGGGTATGTAAAAATGCAGGGAGGGAGGAGGATTCTAAAGAAAGTGGTGGGATTTTTTTTCCTTTTTCTTTTTTTCCTTTCATCAAGTAACCTGAGAAAACCCATAAACCTTGGCATAGCAGGATAACAGGAAGGCAGACTTGTCTGATTATGCTGTAAACTGTCTTTGTGGATTTAAGTTATAATTGTATTATAAATGTAACAGCTTTTCTGGTGTAAAAAATCAAGAAGGCAGATCAGGAGGCCATATGGTGTATAATGGAAATGAAGTAGTTTTTATTTTGCTGATGTGGATGGTAGAATTAAAGGAATTGTTTTGGTTAAAATACACAGCGTAAACACAAGGATGGAGTGGAAAAGCCAAGGACATCTACCTATTTACTTAGTGTTAATTCCTTCAGTTGCTGTTGAGTACCACTATCCGTGTGAAGCAGTTGTTTCCTCAATATGCAGAAGCTGAGGTAGGAGGATATTTCAGACTTTGGCATGGCACTAACTCCTCTTTTTCCTTTAAGGTGCTGAAGAATGATACAGCTATTTCTAAACTGTTGCCCCTCTGTGAGACCCATAAGTTTCGCCTGAAGGAAAGATGGCCCAGGCCCTGCGTTAGCACGAGTGCCAGCTTTTTCCTGGCCCTTTACCAGGGTTTGCCTACCAAAGCCGTCAGCCTGGTGCATTTGTTAAAGAGTTTTCCTCCTGATGTCATTTTCCACTGGCTGCAAGGGACTGACTTGCTGTTGCTTATTTGGCAATGAGGTCTTGAGCACATTTTGCCTGACAAGCATATGTATGATCAAAAAGGTCCCCCTCCTCCATGCTCATTTATGTTCACACTATAAATCTGCTTTCTGGCCTTAGAGCTGATCTCATCAGGAGTAAATCCAGACCATCACTTTCAGACAGTTATATTGAGAGTGTAACCCCGTGTGTGTATTAGCCTCTTTCTTTTGTGAAGCAAGGTTTAAACGCTACATCAACAGATTTAAATGGACAGTTATTGAAATCAGCAAGATAGTCTTATGTGAGACGTCCATAAATTTTCTGGAGAATATTTTTCAAGTGTGAGGCAGTTTTCTGAGACCTAGGTTGCTGTAGCGGGAAATATTTTGGTAGATTAACTACTCTAACGACTATTTGGTCTTGACTGTTTATGCTTTTTATTTTTTTCCCCTCCTTTTTATGGTGAAATGGCTACACCTCCAGAGTAGGTTGAGTTGCTTTGGAGTAGGTACAAAAAATTAAGGAAAGATTTTAATTTTCTACTTCCCCATTAAATTATCATGTATCTTGGCAAAAAGGATTTGTTTGGTCAATATCCTGGTGCCCCATTTAAACATTTTGTTGTTATTCATCAATACAGTTTAGCATCATAGAGTTTCTCCTTTCACTGAAGCAGACTTAGAGCAGTTCCGAATGCATCTCTCTCTCATGACTGGGAAGTTGTGAGTGTGTGGGGCTTTAATCCCTGAGTGTTCTCATCCCTCTTGCACTTCTGAGCCTCTGGTTAAGTAGACACAGTAACTATGAGTCCCTCAGTGACTCAAATGCCAAACCACACACGACACCCTCTTTGCACTCCCTATTAAAATTTTACAGGTCAAAAATCCAAAACCCACTTAATAAAAATTGTTCTTCATTGTAAGTGACAAGAGAGAACAGGTCAATCTATGGAATAATGGTGCAGTAATTAGAACCTTTGTAGTTGATAAAGTGTGACTGTTAATCAATGTTTGGCTAATTAATCAATATTTTAATCATTAGACCTTTTAAATTTGTTTTAATGAGCATTTCCTCTAATTCCCTTGATCCTGTTGCTTCCAACACTTCTATTATCTCTATTAAACAGCAAAGTAAATGTTCATATACCCAGAATATGCTGTGATTTTGTGGATTTTGTAGTTTACTGCTAAGTTACGTGAGCATTTCTGAATGTGAGCAAATTCAGATTCTTAAATAAAAAATTATTCTTACGCCATATGCCCCATCCATGTCTGCATAAGAACAACGTGAGCTGTTTGAGAGCATGGGCCTTTGCAATTTAACCGCGCACTCCCTTGATAAATTTTGGTATCTTACTATTCTTTTCTTAAGAAAAAATGCAGATGGGACATATACTACTGAATGACAGTTACTCATTCCCTGAAAATCACTCTCTTCCCTCTAAAAACCTTACCCGGGACTGTCAAGGTATTTAGAGTTTGCAGAGAATAACTGCTCCACCATTAGTCAAAACCTATTCTTTCCAAGAATTTTTCTGCCCTTTTAGTCTGTTGGTTGACGACTGCAGTTCCCTGATTTTTCACACGCAGTATATGTGATATACAGCAGTTATTGCAATGGTCACCTGAATTTAGTATCTGTCATTTTAGTTTTGAATCTTTCAGTAAATTGTGGAATATTTGCATCCTCCTCATACAGATTATTCGGAGAGATTTTATGCCACCTTTGTCCTTTCAGAAATCAAAATGTGATACTGTCTACTATGACAAATAGAATGAAACGGCTTCTGGCATTACTGGGTGTCAGGAGTTTGCTGCCCAGTCCTGCAGGCACATTATCTGGCAGTGAAAGAGATTTTGCAGAGCTCTGCATGGGTTGGCCTGTTACACTGACTTAGATTTCTTACTGGTCTCCTAAACACTTGCTTTTATTCCCCTTTCTGCTGTTTGTTGATCTTTACCTCATCCTTGACTAGGTGTCAGTGAGTGACTGGAAAATAACTTTTTCCAGACATGTAGAAATCCGTGGTTACAAAGCTCAGGCTGATCCTCTGCTTTAGCTTAATCCGGAGGTTCTCTAAATCTTTCCTTGCAGGAAATGAACAATTCATTTGTTCTACAAAAATTTAAGTCTCCAACTAATTCTAAATACTCTGCTGCTTTAGTGGTTTTGTATTCTACAGACCCAGAAAGGTTTTTGGCATCTCTCCATAACATTATCTCATTAGACTGTTTTTTTCTTTAAGCAAAAATTTGTCAACTAATTTGATTTTTTTTTAATCTACAATGTCAGTAATGTTTACTGAGTGTACATTACTAGTTAGCAGTGATTACTAAGTGTCAAAGTAATTCATAATATCCTCTCCCACTGGGGGCTTGGATTATCACCTGTGATTTCTGGTGTTGCAATTGAAGTCTGGAAATGAATACTTACATTTTGGAGCCATATCTACAGACTTTACTGTGGCAAAAATCCAGCTATGTTCAAAGCGTGATTATGTGCTTCTGGAATACTTAAGTGGAGTCTTGACATGTAGATAAAATAAAAGCTGTTTCTTGTAACAGTGACGTGATTTATAAAGAAACATCAGAAAGGCAATTTGCATTCTACTTCCCAATGTAACTGAAACATCCGAACACTCTGTTACCAGCTCCTGAGACTGTATTGAGTGGGAAAACCTCTAGGGGCTTAACTTCAATACTATTTTTTATTGAATTGATAATGTGGCCTACTCCGGCCAGCACCAGGAGTGGAGGGCTTGATTCTTAGCAAAACATCTTAACTTTGCTGAAGTTGGTGCAAAGCTCTGGTTGACTGTATCTGGGCACAGGTCTTACTCCTTGTAGTTCAATATGGCCACTGCACTGTTCATCACCAAACACATGTATTCAGGGAGCTCGGTCTGATGCTGGGTTTAAAGAAAACATTTGAGCATGTAATCTCATCTAAAGCTGGTATTATAACACCTGAAGGTGCCTTCAAATTTTCTATCACAGCAGAGAGTTAATGGGTCTAGTTAATGAGGGAGACTTGTTCAAAAGAGCTGCACATTGATTTCTTGCGGTTGCCATGTGGGTTTGGTGGGGAAAATAATAAAGTTGTTTTTCTCCTGATACGATGTGAAAAGATAATAGTAGTGGGCAGGCAACCTACTGTTCGAAGTCTGCTTGTACAGGGACATGTGGAGAAGAAACTTGCTTTGGGATATTTTATATGGACATTTCACAGTTTTTGCTATTTTCTGACCTGAGTAGTATCATTGCACATGATCCTATAACTTTTTCTCAAAATTAATCTCGTTCATGAAATTTTAATGTCAGTAAACTCCCTCCTCCTGTCTCATTTACTAAATCAGTGAAATCAGAATTATGGAGAAGAGGCAGTCTCTGAGAGAAAACAGGTGTTGGACAAAATTATGATGAGGAATAGAATAAAATTAAAATAACTTCTTACCAAAAGGTTTTTTTTATTAAAAATACAATTTTTTTTTGTATTGCATTCACATAAGTTGTTAAGAAGCCATCGGTAAATTTTTATTTTTATGAGACTATTTCACTCAGGATTTTTCTTAGTTCATTATATTTTATTAGATCAGTAGTAATGAACCAAAAACAATATCATTTATTTTTATTACTACTGTAGGTCGAATCATGATGATTTACACAGCCAGATTGAAAGGGTGACTGTAATTACTCTGTTATTGTCAACTATAGATTTTTCTTAAATCGGACATTTTAATCACATATAAACTCCATAAATATGGATGCTTCTAATTTTAAGGACCTATTTAACAATGCTGCCAGTTTCACTGCAGAGTTTTCATGTTGGTACATGTGAGATACCATTCACCTGGCTGTGTATCTTACTGATTTACTGACTGAATAGTGTTTTTTGACTGTCTAGAATGACTTCACTTTCCATATTTCTTACCCACTATCATCTCTGTCCTAAAGAAATAAAGAAAACCAATATAAGGTTGGGTGTGGGTTTTTTTTTTTTTCCTTTTGTTTCCTTTCAATTTTTATTATCCTTTCTCACAGTGAAATGAGAATATATGTGGAAAAAATGACCAATGGAGGTGTGTAAAAAGTAACTTGCAATGAAGTAGTGGATTTTAGGAAGTAAATGCTTACCAAAGATAAGTCTGAAAGAAGCTGAGGACTATAGCAAGTCAGTGTGTAAAGCAAACATTAAATGTAATGAAGTCACAAGTTATTTTTAAAAATCCAACTTTTTTTAATAGCAATTTTCTAATGGTCATATTCAAGATTATTACTATTTTTTATTTTGCTGCCTGTTACAAGCTTCGTTTACTCCATTTCTCCATACATCCTTGATCCACCAGACTTTAAACAGAGCATAATAATGTATAGGGCTCAAAATTGAGCTTTGTTGAGCCAAGACTTCCCTAAAAAGAATTTTCCTTATTGGTGAATATCCTCAAGGCCTAGAACTCAGCTTACCTGTGGCAAAAAACTTTTTTCCTTTTTCTTGGGCTGCCCTAAGACATAGAAGTACCCTCTTGCCAATGTGAATAATGGAGGAAAAAACCAAACAAGCCCACCAAAACCCCCAAAACTAAGCTGCTCAGAGACATCTTTTGTCCATCTTCCCTGATCCTCCAGGTGACACTGTGTCCTAGACATGCTCTTAACATGGATGATATCTTCTGATGCAACTACTTTTCCATGATCTGTAGCATTCTTCCCAAAGATATTTTTGAAGAGAAAACTCAGATGACTAGTTTTTTCTGTACAATTGGAAGTCAGTGATACATACGATTAATTTGTTTCAAAACAGCCTCATTCTCCATGGAAATGGAGAAGAAAATAAAGCCCCTCAGTTATGTTGGTTTACTGAACCTTAGAACTGAGCAATTTCCTCTTTAAGTAAAACTTGGAGCAATGATTTTCACAGCATGCAAAATATTTGGAGATTCCCTCCCAAGAACAAAAATAAACATTTTTCTTCCTTCCCCATAACTGCTGCAGTTAGGTTTTTTTGGAAGTCCTTCTGCTTCCATTGCTGCCTCAGGAAATATCTGGTCAGAGGCTAACAGACTAGGCTCTAAAATAGCATGTCCTTTCAGAAAAGTTTTGGCTCTCTTAACTTACATTTAAGTTGATGCCAGCTTCCTTTCCTACTTATCTGTCCTTCCTTCTTATCCATGTCCCACTTTACATGATCTCATTCTTCAGGATAGGAATAGCATTAAAAGGCCACATAGAACTGTTTGAATGTCGTTAAGTTTTGGGGGGTTTTTTTGGGTTTTTTTGGTGTTTGTTTTTTTTTTTTTTTCAGAAATCAAAGGGAAAGAAGGCATTGCGATAAGGGAGTTGGATGTTCAGTCTGTCCACAATGTCCAGCAATGAAAAAAATACCTCCAGTGACACGTGGGCTCTTTTTTGTCCATGTTGGTTTGCAGCATCAATGACGGTAAAGAGAGACCCCTGCTCTTTATACTTTGCTGAGTACATCAGTATTCTGCTGAGCACTGAGGCAGTGGACTCAGTAACTGTATCTGCTCACCTGATCCATGACAGTCTAACAAGCAACTGAAAAAGAAATGTAGAATTATGTTTATTTCTGTGCTGGGATTCTTGTTCAGAGTGATGCTGGCACCTGAAATCCAAGGCCCAGTTTTGCAATGTGATGAGTGCAGTCAGCTGAAAGTGCTCTGTGCTGCTTGAGAGACACTGAATATCCTGCAGGATGGGATCCTCGGAAAGATTTGAGTGTGCTTTTGTGAGCATTTGCCTTTCCTCTACAGAGCCCTTAAGAGCAATTCTAAAGACAGATAACAGAATTCTTACAAAGTTCAAATGTAAATCTCTTCAGAATTATTATGTTCTCTAGAGGAGAGTAAACAAATAAACATAGTAAGAACTACAGTAATAATATTGCACTTATATAGAGCTTTTCTTGCATTTTGCAGAGCTTTTCATCTCAGGATCTCAAAGGGCTTTATAGATGGTACTTATCTAACCCTCCTAACACCTTTGTAAAGGTAGCACTTAGGTATCATCCTCATTTTCAGATAAGAAACTAGAAATGGAGGCAGAAGAGATGTTAGGCAATTTTCTTGTGTTTCTCAGGTAGCCTGTGGAAAAGGACTCAGGTCTCCTAGTTTTGTGTACTAATGTAAGGGAGATTACTGTAAATAAGTGGTATTTGAGAGGTCTTTTAAATACCACGTAATCTGAAGTTAATGGCAATCTTGTCATTCTATATTTATGTTTTCTTTGGCACCCTGGTTTTCTGTTTTACAAATGTTGAAAACATGTTTCTCATAATTACTGTTGGATGTTTTAAAATCTTTTTCCCCTGGAAATCAGTTGATTTACAACAGGCAGTCTTAAAGATTGTTGTTATTCTAGTTCACCTTTAATCATATCACAATCTAATGAATTATTAATTAATTGCATCATATTCATTGTTCTGTCTGGAGAATGGCCGTCTAATATCTGATCTTATTCCTCTAAATTTTGATGAAGACAAAAATACCAGTGGTATTTTTGGAAGAGAGAAAATACTTTATCATTTTATGTACTGAAACAAAATGTTATTAATGCTTCTGTTTTATAAAATAAAATGCAAATACTTTTGCATTTTCCATTACTGTAAAACATGAAATTTACATGCATTATTTATTTCAAGGTCTTTTCATCTTAAAGTAACTTGTCCATATCACATTTCACAGAAGCCTGCGGAAGAAATGCACAACTCAGATCAGAACAGGTATGTCAGCATCATTCACATATTCTTTTTAAAACATCCCATGCCAATTTTAGTTGCCATTTTCTGAAACACAAGGGATACTATTCTATAATCTGCAAATCTGATCCCAAGAAAACATTTGAATTCTCATTTATGTTATTTTTTACTTTGGACACCACTTGAGGAAGAGAAGAGGATATTCTTTTGTTCTAACATATGATTTTGTATGATAAATATTCCTTGAGAGAGTGCAAGTGAGCAAGCATGCATTGTCAGTCTAATATAAGCTATATTAAGCACAGCCATTTTAGTGGATGCAATATTGAGTCATTTCAATTACTGCTAATTTGATTCTAAGTTACTTACAGAATGTAAACAATATATTTAAGTAAGAAATGCTGCTATTACTTTTGTGTTGTTGGAAAATATGATTAAGACTTCTTGAAGGACAGGTGTAAAAGTAAGTTTATATGAAAGTTTTTCACTAAATGAATGGCAGTCTTGCAACATTTTAAGTTGTAATGCTAGAATTATTTACTGGAGTTTATGTCCTTTATTCTGGATCTTTGCCACCTTTGAAAGACTTGGGTCTCAAATGGCTGGGATGCAAACTGTATTATAGAATATGTACATACTCAGTGTATTGCAGAATATTATGCTTTTTGACAAAACTAGGTAGGAAATAAAACATACTCAGGAGCATCTCCTAAAAAAAGCATGTTTTCTCACATAAATCCTGGAAGTTGTGACATGGAAGAGAAATTTAAAAAAGAAAAAAGTCAGGTTTCAAGTGCAGCTCATCTAAAGGTCTTCAGATATGGAGTTTTAAAGATCTAGGTATTAAGCCAAAAACACTGAATCTCATTTGAGCTTTTAAGAGCAGGCTTTCTTTGAAAAGGATAGTCGTTAAGCAGAACTGAAAAGTAAAAAAAAAAAACCAACTCAATATGGGTTCAGAAATGAAGTGTGTTGAATATTTAGATATACTTGTTTGTAAAGTGTATATATTGATACACAGGCAATAAATCGAATTCATGCGCTATTGCAGTACATTAAAAATTATTTACACATAGGGCTTATGAAAGGTATGCTGATGTTACCATCAAAGAAGTAGCTCTGGTATATTGACCCAGCCTGGGCTCAGTTTCAAATAAACTAGCCCATGATGTGCCGGTATGTCTGGCAACACAGAGCTTCCCATGTGATGCAAAGCCTAAGCCTTCATCCAGCTTCTCAGGTAGGTTTTGTGCTACCTACACCTACAAGAAAGTTGTAATCTAGCTCAAGTATTTCTTTAGGAACAGTGTAGGCATATTTTGAATCATAGGAAATTTTAAACTGTAGCAATACAAGCCATATGGGATTCTTAACTTTGATGAAATCTGATGGATCATTTCACACATGGTCATGCTGAGTTTAACACTAAAAGAGGAGACTCGAACAATCTCTTTAATATAATTATTTCTAAATAACAGTTTGTAAAAAACTTGCACAGACTGGTTAACCATACTTTCTCTGACATTAGATTTTGAAATATTAACATTTTCCTTTTGGTGATTTTTGCATTTTCTTTTAATTGCATGACAATTTGTCATGAGGGAATAGCCACTGCTGAGCACTCCCAACATGTTGAGGCAAATAGTCATACATTGACAAGGAATCTGCAGGCTTTTTTCTCAAAGTCACTGCCAGGTGCTGATGTAGACCTAAATAAAATGTAAGTCTGTAGACTGCGCCATTCAATTATCTAGTATTTGCAAATTCAAATCTCAAGATAGGGAATTTCACAGACATTAAATTTGGCCTTAAAGAAATGTTAAGTAAGTTCTCAAGAGCTGTTAATCAAAGTTAATTTGTTGAAGAAGAAACTAAGATATGTGCAGCAAGGCAAAGCATTGTTATGAATCAACAGTTAACTAGAAGGTTTTCATGCTAGGAAAATGGGTAAGAGGTGCCTTCAGTTTCTCTATTAAATTTAACAATATTTTTTAAGCAGATGTAATAAGTAAAACAAAGGCACATAAAGTAATTAATAAAGTCAAATTTTGTTGCATGATACAAAATTCTGTTGGTCAGTTACTTCCAGAAACATGGTTGTGGAGAATTTCATTAGAGAGTAAAAGAAAAACCCAGACAATAGACATTAATGTATCAGATGGACTACATCACTCATAAACAAAACAAATACTCTCTCTAAAGAGGACAGACAAAAGTACTATTCATACACGTTCTAGTTAATGGTATTAGTGCAGGAATTGGCATATGGTCGGAGGGGACTGCTGAGTCCCCTCCATCTTGTTAGGAAGCATGTGAATGGAAACACCAAAAAAATTAGAAATCCATGCGGAAAATGCACTGTCTGTCTCATTTGGATTACTCTGCTCAGATCTGGTCACTTGGGTCTTGGTATCAGTAATGAAAAATAGAGGGTCTATAGAAGTCCACAATTTAAAGTTTAGTTGAAACATGCTTACATAGGGAAAGAGAGAAGAACATTAGGTTTTTTTTGACTAAGCACAGAAGAAAAATACGAAGAGATTTGGAAAAAGTATGTACAATAAAACTACTCTTTTAAGTATGTGTTTCTTTTTTGATCAACCTCTGTGTTGTATACTTTTGTTAAGAGTATCTTCTGTCTTAATAGGAAAGGAATATTCAGTTAAAAGGAACAATGGAAAATTTAAAATAGGAGGAAATGTTTGTTTGTTAAGAAAAAAACCCAAACCCAAACCAAAAACAAAACAGTGGAACTCATTGCCACTGGTAAGAAAGGTTTATTTATTTATTTGTACAACACATCACCCTAGTTTATAAACAAAGGAAGTCAGTGTAAGCAAAAACCTCAGGACTTAATATGTAGAATTTATAGGCTGGTTTTTGGAAGAATTTTCACTAGAAGTCAGGTTTGTGCATTTCATATTTCCTTCAGTATATATGGGAGGTGGCATAGTGGATGAAAAGGTACTGTGAGTATTCTTCAGTAGGAAATTCTTGTGCACCTATGTGGACAGTTACTTTTCTTTATTATGGAGTCTTACAGAAAGTTTTCTGTATTATGGATTGTGGTTTTTTTTCGTACCTTTTTTCCCATACTTGCCATTCTGCCAGTACCCTGGACTTAAAATGAACTAATGGACAGGACCCCTCGTTTTCCTCAATTCATTGGCTATAAAAGTGCTACAGAATTGCTTTCTTGTGAAATCTATCACAGACTTGCATAGAAAAGGAATATGAGAAAATATTACCCTGCCAACCGAGTCCAAAAAAAATAATTTTAAAGCAGAAGCAGTGGTTGATGTGCATTTATGCCAGTGCTTGATGTCATCAGTATAAGTGCTTTCCTTCTAGATAACTGCATGTCCACCACACAACTAAATCACTGTTTTGCTCATAGGAGAGAAAAATTAAGATTAACAGCCTGCACAGTGCAGTGTGTCAAACTGCCTTTGGTATAGAAACAGTGTGTTACCCTCCAGTTTATCCATTGCTTGGGCGGGGCTTCAAGCATGAATATCAAGTATTTGGACGGCACAGAGTAGAAGAAAGGAAAAAGGGGGGAAATGTAGCATTTTTTAAATTAAAAGGAAAAGGCATATGTTAGGCTGTGGTACTCCCAATCTTCTGCATCATCACAGCTTGTCATACCAGTGAATTGTGAAAGTCGTACACACATGTATGAGTACCTTATCCTGATATTTCCAGCTCTCTACAGACTAGTTGCAGCAGTTTGGCATCACCCCTTCATGTAAAATAACTTTCTGTGAGAGTGAAATTCTTCTAGAATCATGTCATAACCCTCTAGTAGGGCAAAGCCAAGGAGTCAAGGGATAGCTCACTCAGACCATGGAACCTGTCCTGGGAGAGGGAAAACTGGCTTAGGTGTTGGATTGCTTTCAGACTTCTGATTCTGAATGATGATGAATGACTACAAATCAACAAGGATGTAGGATAATGCAAGGAGAAGTTTACCCCAAATCCCCTTTTTCCAATAAGTCTTCTACCTGATTTTGTGTATGTTGCCGATGAGGATTATTGCAGGATTTATTTTAATGTAGTGTTTCCTTTTTGTGTGTGGGTTTTCTGAGGTCAGTTTGCATGTGGAATTAGGGAAACTGACAAATTCATTTCTTTGACTCTTTTTTTTTTCAGTAATTTTCTCTAAGAGCATCTACCTGTTAATTTAGAACCTAAAAGAAAAAAAAAAGCAAAGAAATCCTGTACTTTCTCATCTGAACAGCCTCTGCCCTGTGAAATTTGGGAAAAGGAAGAGATTACTATTTTTATTTCTGTTTTAAAGGTATTTGGAGTTGTTTGGTTAGTGTGAGGAGGAGAAATATTCTCTTGCGTATGTCTGTCCTAGTTGGATATGCATATTCAAGAAATGGGTACTGGGGCAGATCCCCAGCATGAAGTCAAAAGAGCTCTGTTAATGTTGACTAGGTAAGGATTTGGCACAGACAAATATATCAGTATACAAGTGCCACAGCTCACCGGGTGTTATTACAAAAAGTCTGTCTCTTGCTGGCATTGACTTTCAAAAACAAGCTGTGCTTAGCACCTCTGAGTTTATAAAGATCACACAGCAACCTACATGCTATCAAAGCTTCAGGAACAAATAAATAAGCAGCTTATCTCTCAAGGTCTTTCCCCCTGATTTTATTATAAGTGACAATAGAACCAAAGTTGTAAAGCAGTATAAGATCTTCAGCCCAAATACGTGCTGTGTATTTTTTCACATTGTCTGAATCTGCTGTTGGATGATTTTCCTCAACAAATTGTAATATTATGGTTTTTTAGATCTGTCAGAACTTTGAAATTAATTCTCACTTTTGTTCTACAAAAGGCATGCAATATTTTTCACACATCTGCTTCAGGAGAAATGAACCTCTATTGGCACACATACGTTTTAGAAAAGAAATGTCAGTTTTATGGATCTCTCTATCTTTGTGCTGTAGTCTTTGCAGAACTATCTGTGTCTACACAGAGAAAATTCAGGGAAGCTCCATTGTATTTTAACCTTTGAAGCAGATACCCTGAATGAGTGAAAACCAAGTAATTTCACTCGTCCCTTGAGAAACATAATGAAAACATTAAGGCAAGGATTTGCCCACTGTCTGAGGTAGGTGTGTAAAATTTCACACAGCAAAGATGACAACAAAATAAGATTTCTTAACTACTTTTCTACTGTTGTTCTTCATCAGCTGTGAAACAATAACAATCATGTTCTTGCTCTAATTCTCCCACTCCAGTAAAATCCATCTGTAAAACTGATAGGGATGACTGAGCAGAAACAACAGGCAGCCAGGCCTTTTCAGCAGGAGGGAATCATTATAAATATGAGTCACACAAAGTAATATAAGCAAAAAGGCTACCTTGCCCCGGGTTTTAATTCAGCTTGCACTACCTAGTATCAGAGTCCTCTCATTCAGCAGCCAGACCTTCCAGAAATCTTTTGCTTTGTGAATGGTGGAGTAGGTTGTGCCTCTGCCTCCTGCCATGCAATGCCAGGCACTCCCAATGTAAAGTCAGCAAAGGCACGCGCCTGGAATGGATTGTGTTGGAAAAACTGGTTGGAAAATTAATTTTTTGCCTGTTTAATTCATTTGTGTTCTGTGTCCGAATGCGAGAGAGGAAATTGATGGGTTGTATTTAGGCTATTAGTGATGTGGTTTGGTGGTAATTAAGCGTAACCCGATATGCCTTTTTATTTTTCTTTTGGTTTCCTGCTGACCTATGTCATCTTTTACCCTTCTGTAATGCAAGCACATTTGGTAGCTTTACCTGGTGGCAGGGGCTGCTCTCCCTCCAGCAGCATTCACTGCACAGCTCTGGTGGGAGGTCTCGCAGGAGCCCCTGCTGTCAGGCTGCTCCCTACTTCTTAGCTCAGCACATAATCAAATGGTACGTAGCCACACACTGTGTGCCACGTATTTCCTCCTGCCATGTCATTACTCGTTAGTGTCTGGAGTTGCTGCCGCTGGCTTCTGCAAATGAATGCAAGAGCCCTAGGTGAGTTAAAATAAATAAAGCCTCTTGCTGGCCCCCTAATGGACTACTGCCTGCCACCTGAGGAGAGAAGGAATCTGTCATGACCTCAGGCAGATAAGAGGGGCTACAGTTACTCACCTGAAGTAGGCCACTTATCGTCCTATCCCTGGGCTGAGTCAAATCTAACATATGTTCACCAGATGGTGGATTCCCATAGTTATTATTCTACAGACTACAAGAACATGAGGAGAATGAAGAACTTCTCAGCCTGTATACACTCCTCTCCATCAAATCTACTCACATGTGAACTGAAATACGTTAGCACAGAATGGTACCTAAACATTTGAAATATAGCCACCCAATAATAATAATGTATTATAAGTCTTATTGTGAAGCACTGTATTTATTCTATCTGAGCCTCTCAGAGAGGACAACATTCGTAAATGAAAACCACTGTGTCTCTGATAGTTAGGGCTACCTGACCAAAACATAGAGCTAAGCAATTTCTCCTTTCCCATATCACTTCACACCTGATCAGTCCATAGATTCTTGATACATTTTTTTAATGTTAAAATGTGCTTTATGATACCACAGAGTGCTCGCTTATTTCAAATTACAAATTTAAGAAAGAATAACAATATATCAGGCTTTAAGATTAAACCTCTGTATGACCTTGAGGGTTGATATTGGGGCTGTAGAGTTCAGGGTCTTCATTAGTGACCTGAATGATGAGGTAAAACTCAGCCCCGGCAGATTTGCAGAGGATACTAAGTGAGAGGTAAGGGTTGATATCCCATAAGTCAATTAAGTTAAACTGAGGGACTTGGAGACTGGGCTGACAGAAACCCCAAAACCTTTAATGGTTCTGCACTTGAGGAGAAGTAACTCCATGTGTCAGTACAGACTGGAAACCGACTGAATGCATAATAGCTCTGGGAATATGATCGATACCTACAGTGCATGCTTACTGTAAATAATGTAAGCTGCACCCTTGACTATATTAGGAGAAGCATAGCTAGTGGATGGAGGTTATTATCTCCCTCTACCTGGCACAGGTTGGGCATCACCTGGAATACTGTATCTAGTTTTAGGCTGCCCTGGTGCAAGAAGGATATTGAGAAAGTAGAGACAATCCAGCAGAGTATTGACAATAAGCAAAGGACCTGTTGTTCTTAACCTTAGGGGAGAGATGGAGGTGGCAGGGCTTGTTTAGACTGGCAAAGAGGGAACTGAGAGGGGAAGCAGCAGCATCCTATACCTAGGGAGAGACAAGAGAGTGGAGCCAAACTCTTCTCTGTAATGCTAGACAGTTAAAGAAAGGATGCTTGGTTAAAATGTTTTAACTAGGAGGGTATCAAAGTGCTGGTGGTGGTTATCCAAAGAGGCTGGGGAATTTCCATTAGTGGATGTTTTAGAAACATGGCTTGTTCTGGCTTTGGTGGTACGTCTGCTTGAGACAGGAGAATGGACTAGATGATTAGCTGGAGGTCCTTCCCAGTGACTCTGTGGTTGCATTTTAACTCACAGCCATTTAATCTGTCTGAGAGTATTTCTCATTCACATCCTGTGAGTGTTGTCTTTTGTGAAGCTGTGGGTTCTGCTTCATACATTCAAAAGTCCTCACATGGACTAGTGACCCTAAGCACTTCCATCATAACAAAGCGATGGGAAAAACTTATCTGTAAACTTACAGCTTTGTCTGAAAAAATCAAGTCTGTGGAGAAAACATACAATGTTGACTTGCAGATACCAGGTATTTTGCTTCTGTCCCTTGAATGCCTTAGCCCACGTTGCAGCATCATCATACTTGTTTGTTTCCTTTGGGAAGCCTGCTGCCCTACTTGGTCATTCATAGTGTTGAAAAGATTCCTCTACATTAACACTTTTTCCTGTTTGAATGTGTGGCTAAAATATTGCAAGATTTCATGCTGTTGTGAAGAATGCCAGAAAGTTGTTTAAAATCTTAGGGAATTTCTTACTGAAGCTAATTAAAACTTCTTATAGAAAGATCAAAAAAAACAGACTCAAAAAATTGTTCAGTTTTGTTCTGCAGCTGTATCTCAAACACTGGAACTGTTAGCATTTCCAGCTGCAGATCTTTCACTTTTGGAAGTTCTTTGAGTACAATTTTAAAGCTGTCTTATGTTTTCTTTTGCTGTGCCAACTGTTGAAAAGGAGTCTGGTCTCGTAAACATGCCAGTACAAGTGAAAGAGTGCTACAGTGTTAGTCTCATGGGCTCTCACAGTAAAAAGGATGGAAAACTCATCCTCAGGATTCATCAATCAGAAAATGTGCAACCACATGGAATTTTATAGCTCTGACTACTTGCAGTGATTTTACTATATCCTTAACTTGATGCAGAGATATTAAAATCACGTTGTACAGGTGTGGCAATACCTCATTTTCCTGGAAGGTAATAAATATCATGTTAATCAGTGGTCAGTCTCTTTGTGATATGGCAGAGCCACACTGTTATGACAAATGGCTTTAAACAAGTTCAGTGCTATAATTACAGAAAAGGTTACATTGTTCTACAATTATCCTTTTAATCAATCTTGCAGGATAATCACCCTGCTGAAAAATCTGTTTCTCAATACCAATTTCATTATCTAGGTGATTCTCATCACTAATCATTAGAGTGTGATTCACTATATTCTTAACAACTCCTGTTTTAACTTTAAATGGGTGATTAGACTCAATATACAGGATATTACCTGCAGTATCGTCTTTATAATACATTCTCCTTCCCAACTGTCAGGCCATCTCTGCACTAATAAATGTAAAAAAGCATTTCTTATTAACATCCTTTTCCATAGTAAATCATATTCAAATGAACATTACTAATGAAAGAGAAGGAGGGAGAACAGTTCTCTCCCTGATGCTCCATCTTTGCAAACATTGCACGGGAAAGCATAGGGCGAAACCGGAAGCCTCCAGGCTGTCCTGGAGGGACAACATATACTGAAGTAAGAAGTATGAAGGCAGTTGTTACTCTTGACTTTTGAACTTGCACAGGTTCCTTAGACATTCCACCCTAGAAACGTGAAAGATTTTGCATAGAAATCGGACTGTGTTTTCTTCTGTTTTGAGAGTTGGCAAAATGTTAGGAGTTGCCATAAGTCCCTGTTTGGGACTTGAGGCTTCTGGGGATTTTTCTTGCATGTGTTACTTGTACTAATCATTCCGTCTCTGGCTTAATTTTGGACATCTGTAAAGCATCTACAATATTTGGCTACCCCTTGACTTATGAGAGCTTCACTATCTGTGTTAAACAAAAGCAATGAAGTTATATTAGTAATTTAATCTTTCTGAAGATCACCTTTTACGTTTTTTACATAATACTGAGGTCTCTATCATCACAGCATGCCAAAGAATACTTCCGAGGCTAAGCTTTTGCATCACTTTCCAATGGACCGCACCTAGTGATATAGAAAGGGATTGCAACTTTCCATTGAATTAAAAACAAGTTTGAATTACTTGAGAAGATGGAGATTTTTCCAGTTTAAAAGCCTATTTAAAGTAACAGATAGACATCAGTAAAAAGTTTCTGTAGAATGCTTTTTGGTATGTTTTCTTTCAAGAGCTTCAAGTGCTTCCCTATGAAAAGTAACTAGAATCAGAACATTTAATTATATTGCTTAATTGTGAAATTCCAATTTCCTGGTAAACTCCCCAGTTCTGACTGTTTTATGCAGACAGAAGTTCAGTCCTATCTAGAGCCTGTTTAACTCTGACCGTGACAAGGTCCCTGTTGTGAGGGACTTTGGAGATGATTGCTTCTTGACACTTTGCTTGCCACTTTTGTGTGTAGATTTATGTACTATACATTTTCATTGAGCATTTAACCCTGAATCTTTATATGAGCCTGCCATAAAGCACATGCCTATCATCCAGGAAATGCTTGGCAACACTTTTCCTAGACAGGAGTTATTTTAACATGAAGAAGAAATAATTGTACTGAATTTCCAATATCCTGGGAAATAATTTCTGCCAGCTGTAAAAAGACATTTAATTAATCTATATTTATGAAGTTTCTTATTCATTTGAAGTAATTGATTAGTATGTTTGGATAAACTATTTCCTAGTGGTTTTTCTTTTTTTTTTTTTTTTTTTTGCTACCATCACGGTGATATACAGAACAGAAATGTGAAAAATAATCATATCAGCAATGGTATATAATCAAATAAGTCTTATGGATGTTGATTGGGAGAAGTTCTGCTAATACACTTACTACCTGTGAGAACAAACGATGAGTGTATGTTTTCATTTAAAGCTGGACTCTGCCCAGTTGCCACTAATACAGACAAAGGTTTGTGGAGAGAGAAAAAACTGCTCTGTCACAATGACTTATACAAGCTTAAGCAGCAGACTTCCTAAACCAAGACTTATCACTTCAGGGTTATTTCCATGTGACCTGTGGAGGATGCCCATGAATAGCTGGAGAAGACATGCAGTTTTCTCTGCTGTAGGGCTGAGCCTCTCAGTGCAAGACTAGAAGGCAGTCCTGGGTGTTGTGAAGTAATCATTAAGTTACACGCTTGTCATTTCTTGTACATTCACTCAGAACTAATGCACATCACTTTTTCCAATTATAATCATTCCACCATTTAACAAGCACAAAAGGCCTTAGATTCCAATTTGCCACTGATGCTTCACTCTCACTTGCTTATTTCTTGGCATTTAGGTCAGGCTAGGTTGTGCACAGCTCCAATAATGGGGTATATTCACCCTTCATACAGCAAACGTACAAATGATGAAGGCTAGAACAGCTGGTCTCACAATGTGAGAGCAGATCGTTTCCACTGGTATGGTAATTTCTCTATTCATAGTTTTTCTTTCAGTTATTGTAAATACTTTTTTCTTTTTTTTTTTTTGCTTGCTTATTGCCAAAGCCAAACAGAAAGCATAGGATGATAGCAGATACAGTCCTTGCCACACTTCCTTGCTGGCTAAATCAAAGTTTCTCTAGTAAGCATGTCACATTTCATTTAGCTTTCAAACCTTTCAACAGCTACAAAGAAAACAACAATGCCCCCCTCCCCCAAACAAAACAAGAAACTGAAAAAACCCCACAAAACCGAAACACCACAAATCACAGCTGCTGAAATCCCTAGTCTTTAAGCTTAGCCTCTCACTAATAACAAGTAACTGGAACATGGAACCAAGCAGATGACGTGTTAATAAACAAGCTTTGGCTATGCCGTAGCCAAGAATTAGAAGAGTCTAGCACAGCATGTAAAATGTTTTTTCTCTTCTTTCTGCTGAAAATCACCTACTTCTGCTCAAATGCTTTACAAATTTCAAGCTCAAATCCGCTTATTTCTATGAGAGTATTCAGTAGGAAATGGAAGCAGGGATGTCTGCTCTCCTTCTCCCTCAATACAGTCCTGCCCCTGCCTTCCCTGTATGCAGGCATCAGAGGAGTCCGTGCAAGCAGCAGATTTGCTGTTGATGGAATAGTCAGTCTTGGCCCAGTGATGAACCAGGACTTGAAGCCACTGTTTTTGAGAATTGATGCTGTCTGCCTGCCCAGTCACAAATTTTAGGGAGAGAGGAGCAGCGCAAACTCCTTCAAGACTCTTGAAGGTACGTTGCCCCTGACAGACCTCTTTGTTCCATGCCAGGTAGAGCCTCATGGCCCCAATTTTGTCCTGTATTGAAAAGATCAGTTCAACTTATCGCTTATTCACAAATCAGTGATAAATGAAAGTACAGAACAGAAGGTGAGTAACAGAGCACCAAGATGAACCTGAGAGATACTTGCAGCAGGTAAGTACAGTTACTGTCTCAGCTCTAGCATGTGTCAGATCATGGACCGGTGTCATGATGTTTCAACAGTTTTCACAGAGTCAGAATAAGCTGGTTCAGCCTTTGCCTGTGGTGTCAGTGGTGGCATCAGAACAGCTGCAGTTGTTCCGTGCAGTTGGGATCCCCCTCCTATGGATCCTTCTGGGTACAATCTTCTCTCAGATCTGGCTCTGCTGGCAGTAGGGTACAAAGCAATTGTGTAGAATGCTAAGTTCTTAGAATGATGGTTTTTCATCACATTTGAATGATGGAACAGCCCACCTAGAAGTTGTGTGTTGTTCCTATCTAATGGTAACAAGTGTTTTCAGGAAAGGTACCAGCTACTGTTTTGGGGCTATTTTTACAACAGAAAATAAATATCATCATATTTTTTTCTTTTGTCTTTTTTTTTTTAAATTAAACCTAACATTATCGTTTCAAATATTAAAAGAAAAAAGGTACCAAATTAAAATTAAAATTTTCTTATAGCTCCAGTTAAGTGAGACTGCGCTGATTTTTTTCCCCAATAAAATTGTAAAGTTTCTATGATTGCTGTTCTGGAACATGTAACTAAAGAAAGGAGGACGTGCTGCTTGAAAACAGCATGACTCAGCCACACAAGACATCCTAATCTGAAACACCCTCTATCAAGTGTCTGTTCTCCCATTGTCTCAGTGAAATCTCTTAAATGAAGTTGTTTCTCTCTTAATGAAGATGTTTAATGACTAAATATATTTTAAAATATATAATGTATATTTCAGCTTCATTATTTACATTCTGTTTCACAATATCCTTTTACAATTGGTTTTCTTAGAGCTAGGAGGCTCTGAAAAAATACTTGGATAAGCTACAGAGTGCACAAACTTTTCTCTCGAACTTAATTTTAAGCCATAATTGAGCTGTTATTCGCACAGTATTTTCCTCCCCGATTGCAAAAAATGCTAGTCTGCCTCTGTAGATAATAAATGATGGAGATGCAAACTCTGTAATGGAATTTCACATGTACCTCACACAGCCTGAAAGACGAGAATCCTCTAGATAATATGCGATTGCTTCGCATGCGGTGCTGCCTGCTCCCCTAAGCGTTGCCCACGACTAAATACAGGGCCACACAAGTGTGATTTTTTAAAAAAATTTTTTCTGTCTGAATTTCCAATAAAATTGGTTTGAATTCAACTTGTAATTCATGCTAAGACAGTTTAAGGAAATACTGCAAAAGAGCAAGATTTGGGTTTTTTTTCTTTTTTTTTTTCTTTTTTTTTTTTTTGCCTCTCCTGCTATAAGAGCATTGGCTGATAGAATACTGTGTTTACTGTTACATTTGAAAGACACACAGGTACCTAACTTCCAGTGAATTCAGCGTACTAAAAATAATCCAATGTTGCTTTTTATTAACATGCTAACTAATAATTATGGACCTGGTGATGCTTCTTCCCACTCCTGTAACAAAAATTATATTGTGTTATAATATTTGGGATTTATAATGAGATTCTTCTCTTTTAGGAGAACTCCTGTTGTATAGATCTTCTTTCACATAGGAATATTTTTGTGTATTATTTTTTAATAAATAGAAATATCTTGTTTTTATTTTAATGCATCTAGTTGTCCTTTACTTTTAATTCTCTTTATCAGCTCCTAACATGAGGTATGTAATTTTGCAGTTGTAGTCACGTTCTGTAATATTTTTTATGGTGTTCTTTGCTGTATGTTGAAGGAACACTTTTTTTAAAAAAAAAATTTAAATTTCTGAAGCTTTGGTATTATGTATATTGCAAAAGACTTCACTATCTGTTTTGTTGTTAATATTTATGTTTTCGTACTTTGAATTTTCATTCACATTTAAAAAGACTTCCTAAATTTTGATTGCAAGTGAGAAGAAAACAGGAAGTAGATAAAAATCACAATTATTTTAATTAATTCTATAGCATAGATGAAATAGCTGTGCAATAATTAACTCCCTACCTATCTTCCTACTTCTATTTGTACTGTTCTTGTAAGGAGGAAGCCCAGGGGCTAAGATACATACTACATTTTCTCAGACAAACAGGTCACACTATCACTAAAATCAGTAAGAGGAATTTCACTTTTTCCAGTGAAATTTAGATTTAGTTCCAGAACAAGAATTTGGTCCACGTGTAAAGTCTATATATTTAAGGTATACAGCAATATATTACAGTTTACATTTAATTAAGTAAAAGGTTCTATGTATGTAATCTGGTCTGGAGATCATGGATAATCTGTTATTAAGAAAAGATCTATAGTATATTTTATTTTGACAAAGGTTCAGAACCTTAGTTTTTAGGCGTTGTGACAATGCTTTTGAGCAACACTGTTCTGCCAGATACTGATTTACTATTGACTCTGAAGTCAAAAGTCTTCTTACCAAAACCACTTTTCAGAGACCTTTGTTTGGAGATCCTGTATTGACTTGGTCTGATGTGACTCTTTTTAGGGAGTGAGCTACAGAATACTTTTATTTAAGATCACAGCCATATTTTGTCTCTAACATCTCTTAGCAGTTAGTAATGAACAAACCGATTCAGATAAAAATCTCCATCAGTAATATTAGAGGCTTAAACAAGAACGTGAATTTTGAAAAAATCTGAAGAGTCTTTAAAAATATTCATGCACCTCCAGCAGGGAATCAAGAAACAAAAATCTAAAATATAATAATTACAATAAAGTAATATCATATCTTTGCCAACACCACTTACGCAGAGGGAATTGTTCTCTTGTGAAATGGCTAAATTAGAGTTCTAATCCTTCAGGTTCACAGAAGAGAGATTTTTCACATGCTGATGAATTCCCTCAGATCCAGTTGGACCACTCATTTGTTGTTGCTGAAGACAGCATCTGGAAGTTTGTAGGTTTTCTGGTTACTCTGGTACATATCAAAAATAGTACTTGTACAATTTTTATATAGTTGGTTAGTTGGTATCTTTTCTTTTGCTTCCAGTTAGACTTTATAGTCAGATTCACCATGCAGTGACAGAATTATTAATCTGAAGAAAAAAAACTGTAAATTTTGTTGATTTAATGTATCCTTCATCTTTCCTGTGTGTATGTGCACACCAACTCACACTTTTGCTCACATGTTCTTAAGCAGCTTCTTTAAGCTTGACCAGGGAAGAATAAAAGCAAGGCAATGTCATACTGTTCTTGGTCTTCACTTAAATCCTGATTGGTTCCAATGTGGTGCTGGTGGCCTTCTTTATTGGTTGATGTTAATAATTGAAAAAACTTTGCCTAACATTCAGATCACAAAAAAATGCTATTTTAGACATTCTTCCTTCAAATTCTTCCTCTTCTGATTTTTCCTGGCAGTTAGCAGTCATTTGTCCCAGACGTGTTTTGCAGCTCCTTTTGCATTCTGGCAACCTGGGTGGGGAAATTTCAGAAAATCACGTAACACTGGCCAGTACGCTGTTACCCTTTACTGTGTTTCTTCCTGTCATTGTTTTGGCTGAGGTGGAGGAAGAACATAATCCTTTCTCAGAGAGTGTTAGGGTGACAGGGAGGCATGGAAATCCCTGCAAACACTTCTGGAGTTGCTGTTGCCATCAGAAGTGAGGGAGGAGCTTTCCCAAAGTAAAGGCAGGGAGGCAGGACCCATGAGAGGTTAATCTACTTCTCATACTCTCTGGCATTGAGTCTTTAAGCAGCCAGTCAACTGGATTCTCCGCTGAACCTTCAAATCCGGAAAGCTCTTCTTATCATTGTTGAGATGCCACTTTCCTGGATGAATGCCCATAGCCATATGGCATTGAATTAGCACAGATTTTCACTGAATTAACACAGATTTTCAAATTTCATATGTTCTCATACCAGCGCTGTTAGCAAAGTGGAAAGTGCAAGTGTTTAACATACAAATTCTTAAAGGATTTATAAATTTCAGCAATGAAGGCTGATTCTTAAACAAAGCAAGCAGCTATAATTTGCTTTTATCACTGTAGTTTCCCTAACGTGTCTGCTGTCACAGAATAGAAGTAAACTATCTCTGCGTTGCTGGGCTTCTTATTTAGTCAGTCTGGGGGACACCTCACAAAGTTGTCTAGTCCAACCTCTGCTCAAAGCAGGAGCAACGCTGGCTGTGGGGCTTTGGTCAGTTGCGCCGTGAAACTCCCCAGGGACCCAATATTCCACAGCTTCTCTGGGAAACCTGTTCCAGTCCCTAATTATCCTTTTAATGATTTTCTTCTCATTATATCTGGTCTCCTGTTTTAATATGTGACCCTTGAATCTCATTCTCCTGCCTCACCCTCAGTGAGGAGCCTGGCTCTGAAGCCAGATAACCTCCCCACTGGCACAGGGGGCTGCTGTGAGGTCCCCCCCCAAGCCACCTCCTCTCCTGGCTGAACAAGCCCCAGCCCCTCAGCCTCTTCTCACAGGCCATGTGCTCTGAGTCCCTACCTGTGTTGGTGACCTCTGCGGGACTCTCTCAAATTCACAAACATCTTTCGGTACTGGAGAGCCAAAGCTGGAGAGGCTGTTCGGGTGTGCCCTAATGAGTACCCAGGAAAGGGGAGGAATCGCTGTCCTCAGCCTACTAGCTGAGCAACTGATGGTAACAGCCCAGCGTGCTGCTTGCTTAGGAAAAGACAAGACAATTTCAGCTCCTTGAAACCACTAAAGTTCTTATTTAAGACTGGCGCTTCAGAGCACTGATTTACCTATGTGATTTGAGTTAAATAGCTGGAGATCTGAAAGAATCTGTTGATGCAAGTGGGGAAATTTTTCCATGACCTTCAGTGGTTTTAAATCTCACCCTTAATCTGTTTTTGGTAGGAATTTTTGTTTATATTAACTGACCGCTTATTTATGTGGACCAACAGATACATCTCATTGCTTAAAAACCCCTACTTTTATTAAATGTATAATGTTATATCAGGCTGCTGTAGCTGTATCATGTGATCAAATACAGTTGTTACATCTTTTGGTGAGATATATGTTTCTTCTGTATTATGATATCGGTTTAAAGGTGTCACTTCCCTTGAGGAGCAAGCAATTATCTGGAGGTAACTCACATTTTCTCGCTACCTCTATGACAAGACTCCAGCAGCAAATCTCTGGTCACTGGCACATGATCCTCTGTTTCCTAACAAATTGTGCCTCTGTGCAGCACTGTGCCTTTACAGTTTTAAATAAGATCCTGACATCTATGTCATTGTGCTGCATCGTATCTTCATGTGAAATTCTTTTTTCTTAATTTAAAGGCACTATTTTTCATCAAATGACAAGCATACATTATGGCTCTCCATTTTAACCAAGGTACTAAAGGCTATTTCAATTTGACTACAGCAGTTTTCTGCCAAATGGCTACTCTAAGTTATATTGTGCACATTACCCACCAGAAAGCACAGAGTTGATGAGAGTGCACTGTCAGCTACACCACACATCGATATGGAGGTTATTTGATTTGAAATTGGATTCTAGCCTTCCTTGATCTGTTGTATAAATGGAGACACATGTGTTGAGGAAATTCTCATGAAGTTTTGAAGAATGTGGTGCACTTTTTTTTTTCCCCTTGGAGTTTGGCTTTTACTTTGTTAGGACTTCAGTTCCAGGTCTGATAAATATTCAGAGGTAAAGTATAAGATTTTTTTTAAATAGAAAGAAAAATTGCAAAAATTATTCATTGCATGAATTTCTGCTCTGATATTAGTCAGGTGTAGGTTGCACACTTTTGTAGCAGGGTGCCTTTTTGACCCTTCTTTAAACATTTAATACTTAGTTCAGTAGTTCATCCAATTGACGAGACATGTTTCTTAAGTACAGCACCTTCAAAAGTACTCTAAATATATAATATTCTCTGAGAGACATGTCATTGTCAAGATGAAAATAGCTTAAATACTAAGTTTCTTGTAAACTGTGTCCTTGTCTTAGAGGCCTATTCATAAAACAGTGGTTTACTGTATGTGTGACACTTAAAAATGCTTGAAAAATAAATGGAGGTACACGATTTCATTACAGGGCAGATGGAATGGTAGATATTATGATTCAGGGGGGGGAAGAACTTGCTGTGCAACTTGCATGCGTATCACCAGCGTGTGCATGGCCCTAAGGGCAGCACACAGAACTTCACAGAAAACATATTAAATGGGCATGGGGAAAGCATCCTTTGACCTACATAAAAGAGCCTTTGTGTATATCTCATGAGCAAAAGTTCGTATTTTCAAACAGATAAAGATGTACCACTTCTTTGGAATGAAAGGTAGATTGGCAACACTTTTCAGGAAATGGCAAAATCATTATAAGCGTGTTTGGTATTCACTGTAAAACATTCATCATTGTGAAAGGTTTTGGCATCAAGGAGGTTGTAATATGTGATCCCAAATGAATCCTGTCATAATTTACTATTAATTGATGTTCATCTGTTGTAAAGTGCTGCTACTAACTTAAAGGGAAGCAGAATGAAGAAGGAAAACACAGTGCCCTGACAAGTCCTTTGCAGCCTGACTGTGTGATGGATTTGGAGATAACTGTAAAGTGATTAGCTCAAGTGTCTCTGAATTTGCCAAGGAATGGGGAGCACTATGCAGGCAGGGAGGGAGGATGTCTTGCAAAACTTGGCATGTGGGGTCAGATTAGCTGTATCATTCAGCGCATTTATGAAGTTCTTTTATGAGTTATTGTACCACATCCATCTTTTGACAATGAGCTGAAATTTGGCTTTTGGAAAGCATTCTATATAGTAAGGGTGTTGCAAAATACACCAGTTAGTATGATCTGAATCTGAAATACTCTGTATTTATTTTAAGGATTAGAAAGAAAGTTCTCACCAATAGAAATCACCTGTTGGGCTTGTCAAGAGCACCAGAAACACTTCAGTATTGTGAAACAGAATATTTGACTGTGTAGTGCTAAATGTATTGTTAAATTTTTGTTTTGCTAGAAAATAAGAGGGAGTAGGACATGACTAAAAATTTTACCCACAAACTATTTCATGTGTCTATGATTCAAGAAATCTCAGCCACTACTATGCTGCAGTATTAAAATGCATTCATTAGATATGTTAGAAATAGCAGGAATTACACTTCAGTTTTATCTAAAATGTTTCCCTGCTGTGCATTGTTTTGCTGTCCTGGCTGAATTTTTTAAAATCCTACACAAAATTGATACTTTCAAGTTAGCTTCCATGTTAAAGAGATGGAAATAATTCTTGAGTTGGGAAGCTTGTTGAAAGATTTCTCACAATGGTGTAAAATAATACAATAAGCAATTGCTCACCCATGTATTGCACTTACTCTGCTAACTATCAAGAATTTTTCGCTGTTGAGTTTTTTTTCCCTGATTTACACATACCTGTTTGAAAAATTAATGCACTTCCCTCTAAGTAACCTGCCTCCTATTATTATAATTTTATAACAGTAGCATGTATAGGCCATGGACTCTTTGAGTGAAGCACTTTACAAATGTATAACAAAGACAGTCACTGCACAGGAAAACCTACGGTGTAAGCCTGAGATTTACACTTGTACACAAAGGATGGATAAAACAGGGATAATATAAGGGAACAATGAGACAGTACTCATCATTATGAAAAACAGTGGTCAAGGCAACGCAGCTGCTTAGCATCAGACCTGTTGGCAGGAGAGAACGGTAGGACATGAAACTGGAGGGGGACTCATGGCTTTGGGAAAATCCCAAGGGGCTTCCCACCTCCACCTCCACCCCTTTTCTTGCTGTATGTTGTTCTTACACTGCTTTAATATCCATCTACAGAGTAAGTTAAACCAGTAACTGAGTACTGGTTACGCAGCCATCCCCCAGCAGAGTTTTAACTTGACCCAATGCATAGTGGAGGCTGCGTTTTCACCCTGGCTGCAGGGTAGGGCTCGGAAGCAGGAATCAGGCACCTCACACTTTGTGTTGGGTGCCATCTCCCAACCACTTCCCAGGTGGCCAGGCCTAACTATATTCCTGCATCCTCATTTTGACCTTTACATCTCTTGATACTGCAGAGGTGATTTTAACTGGAAGAAAAAGTGGACAAGGGTGAGAACAGGGATATGGGTTTTGTTGGGTTTGGTCGTACATGGGTTTCTTGGGTAACTAAGCAGTGTTGACACCAGTTGTCTTATGGGCAACTGCTGCCGAGTTGTTCAATGATCTAGTGAAGCAAGGCACATTCGCAAATAGGGCAGCAGACACGTGGTGTTGGCAGCAAAACTCTTCCCTGCTCGAGCTCTGGATGCAGTTGCACAACATGCATGATCTGGGAGACAGCCAGCTCTGAAGTGGAAGCTATGACCAATATCTCCCTTGTTGCGATCTTGCCTTTGTCATTACAGTGTCACATATTATATGGCAGTGGCCTATTCAGTGCAGGAGATGAGACTTCAGTGAGCTATAATGCACAAAAAAGAGTGTGACAAATTGCAATGACAAGGTTGCATTTGTACTACGAGGTACAGTCAGTTGTGATATGATGTAGTGGAATGAAATAATCCCTTCTTGGACAATGCTGGCTGTGGTATGTTGTGTGCTGCCAAGAGTTAGTGCTACAAATATAGCTCCCCATCAGAAAATTATTTCACAGAGAAACAACTCCATTCTAATGAATGTACGTGTTGTAATAGGGTAATAGTTAATAATGCTGCTGATGCATCAGGAGTCTGTACGTTCAGCTTCATTGCATTTTGGGTCTGAAAAGATTTGAAACCTGTTCCATGCTCAATTTGTACTGCCAAAAGGCTTCCAAAAATCCTCAGTGCCATGAAACAAACATGTTGTCTGGTTTGTACTATGTGAATATGCATTACTATCTGGCTTTTGCTACTTAGGCTATAACCTGCTCAAATAATTTATTTTTGTAGTGTCCTAGAGCTTGCTATAAAGATGTAAGTTCCTGTATTGCTTTGCATCTGGATATTTGCAAAACTAAAAGATGTTCATGTCAGAATTGAACTCTGCTATGTGAATAGTGTCTATCTAAACATGGTAAGCACTTCTGAAGATGAAATGATTTTTAGTTTACGTGCTTTTGTCTTACTACCAAGATTTTAAGGAGATTCACAGTTGCTTAAGACTGTAGCATAGTATTGGAAAATCTTCCATTAGTTTCTCTTTCTCTCTCTTTTTTACGTTTCCCTATTTCTCATAATACCCTTTTCCCTTCCCCTTTTCCTCCTTATGGGAAGGAGCTTTGCCTGATGAATTAAAAATTTTGCATTCATATTTAAAAAAATTTGATGGAAGGAATAATTCTTCTGAATTCTTCTACTATTAAAAATGTCTGGTTTAACTTTGACTGCCTATGTACATGCCTGAAAACAAAACAAAAAAACCCTTACAAAGAAAGCAGTCTTTGTATTGTATTGAATTGTGTTCAAAACCTGTCTTAAATTCAGTGGAGAAGTATGCAAAAGGTTCTTATATACATTACATTATTTCTTTGAAGGTTTTTCTCTCCTTAACCATCCTCCTTTGATGATGAAACAATGAAGTCTTTAGATATAAATGTGGTGATTATGCTTTTCATTCCCTAAGAAGCTGAAGGAAACTCAAGTGATATGTTACTGGTAGTTCTCTAGATGAAGTAGCTCAGATTCACCAAACTTATCTTCATGCAACTCACTGAATGCCCTCTGATTTACTACAAAGATGTATGCTGCTGCGAAAATAATTTAATTTTTTTTTTAATAAAAAAATCTTCCTATTTCATTTTATAATATCCAAATTGTATATTATCTAACTTACTCAAGTACAAGATGTATCTAAATACACACATTCTTTTATATTGACATGTAATAATGGAGGAGAGGCCCAGACATGCCCCAGATTGAAGTTTAAATTAGGTAAACTCAACAGAAAGGAAATGTTGTCAATAGAACATTTATCTAAATCATCCCTCTGAAGATTAAAATATCACCATAACATTTACAAGAAAAATTTGAGAAGGCCTTAAAGTTAATATGATCCCGGTCTTCTTCCCTGCCCTCTCTCCTCCCTTCCCCCACAGCTTGCTTGATTCTCCTTTCGCTGTGAAGAGTCTGCAGGTTTATCTCTCCCCCTTATTTTCTTTTCTTTTTTTTTAAACACTGCTGTAATATTTTTGAAACTGGTTTTAAAGAAGACATTTCTTTGTGCAATTGCAATTTTTAACAACAACTGCTATGCTTTTTGTAGCAGATCTCCACTGGCGTAGAACTAAAATCTGGAAGTAATCAGCAACCACTGAACATCAGAAATTCTTCAAAAAACATTTAAACACAGCTGGAGCCTGCTAGTAGTTGGGATAGGATTCAGGTACCTAATCCCTTGAGGTTAGTTGCCATCCCCCATCTTCCTCGTCTTATATGTGGAACTAAAAAGCCCCAGAGTGTTGATGGTTGTAAAGAAACTCTGGCATCTGACACCTGCTGGGAGCAATAAATAAAGAACTCTGCCTGCCATTGTCAGCTTGTGCCTTCCTCCTCCCTGCTACACCGCTTTTGTTTTGTACCGGGTTTAGGAAGGAGAGATGAGCACTACCTGTTTAGCCATGTAAACAAACCCGATAAATAACAGAAATCACGGCTGAAAAGCCAGCCGTTTTTGACATGCATGCTTGACCTGTAATACAAGCAAGTCTGCTTAAGAAGTAAACAAAATTGTAACTTCATCTCAAAGAAATACTCTTATAATTATGTTAGAGATTACGTGGCTCGAAGAGTGCCTTTGAATCCTGCTTAGTTCACTTTGAAGCATGTCCTTTTTCTGGATTGCTTCTGATTTCCCTGTTATATCTAGTTAGTCTGGATAACCTCTCTGGTTTGGATTATCTCATCTAGTCATACAGTTCATAAGTAACAAATTAAGGACATCCATCACTTTGCTTTGAAATGAACTTGTGCTTTTGCTATATACAGAAGCAAAAAAAATGCTTGTCAGCAGCACCACTAAAAATGTTTTCTCTCTCACCTCCTATACATGCAAATAGTGCTATGTGTCTAGGTGAACTGTGAGACTGGTAGCGTGGCTGGGAATTGGCAACACAGGTATTGAGCGGTACTTGGGGGCGTACCCAGTCTGCAAGGACGTGCAAGTGCTATGGACTGGCCTGAGCTGCTGAAGGAAAGGAGGGGACTGATTTTCAATGGTCTCCTGTAACCCACATGAACCCTTTCACCTGTTTCTGTTCTAAAGGGAGTCTTTGAAGGGGAAAAGCAGTGATGGGGAGGCTAGTTACTTTGGGGATCGACCTTTAAAATGAAAATATAGTACAGCCCTTTGATTCAAAAATATTGCAGTCAGTTAGGTGCAGCAAAGTTTCTTCTGTTCTTTACCCTGGCCCCTTCTAAACCCTAAGTAATAATTTTCCTTATATGTTTAGGACAAATGCAATGAAACTCTGGTTGGTTGTTTTTTATTGTTGGTTTGGTTTGGTTTTTCGCGAAATGTAAAAAAATCTAAACCGCTTGTAATCATAGAACATAGAACGCAAAGTAATTGTAGTTTTCCCAGTTAATCTGCAAGTCAAGGTTTAAATGGGACTTGAGTTTGTGATGATCCTCTGCACAAAAGTAAATTTTACTCACCAGAGAATAGCACTAAAGAGTAACACTTTGAGAAAGCATTTTTCCCTCTTTCGTTTTGAATGACTCGTACATCTGGTTTGCAGCTGTATATTGTATTTAAGTATTACAAGCCTATATAACTTCTAGAACAGTCTAAAATCCCAACAGTGCTATAGACAAGCATTGTAACAGAGTCAAGAATGTGGAAAACCACAAGAAAAGAATTAGTCATCAGTTAAATTAACCTTATTCACACTCTTAGCACTTTGTAGGGCCACAAAACTTTCAATGGATTGATTAATTTATTGTAGAAAATCAAAGTGACTTTTAAAGTGGAGTGGTATTTTTAAGTCCCTGATTTTTGAGAAAATAGAAAATTTGCTGCAAAATTTTAGCCTAAAAATATGGTGTCTATTTTGCCCTATGTTTTAGCTAATCAGGTTACGTTGAAAGTAAGCTTAGAATAGTGAAACAAACTGTTTATATTAATTTTCTTTTTAGCACAAAAATTTGTGATGATCGCTGCCTTAAATTTGTGTTGCTTTTAATATTCATTGACTTGAAAAGCAAAAGTCCACAATTTTCCATGGACTGCAGTGCAGTTTCACTGTAATACCTTTGAAGTATGATGTGTATGAACAGATGAGAGAATTAAACCTTTTCCACTCCTCGCCAATATAGGCAGTATCATAGGCCATTATATCAGAAATAATTTAAAATCACTTAAACATTTAAAATAGTCCACAGAAATGATCCTAAAATGGAATTATATGGCTTTAAGCATTCTATTATGATTATGTTTTATTATTTACATTTCAGTAACTGAGACTATTTTCTGTTCCTTCCTACATGATATTTGCTTAAAGTAATTATACCAACTGAGAACAGTGGCAGATTGAAATTAAATGTTTGGATTAAATATTTTGTCAGCAAACATGCAGCAAATGCTTTACTACTGCTTCTCTTCTTCTCTGCATACTGATTACAGAAAGATTAGCTTTTATCTTGGCATGATTTTAAAATGACTAGATAAATGCCATTCGATATTGCAGCTTAGAAAAAATCTAGAAAGAGTCTGGATCTAAATAATAAGGAACATATGATATGAAAATGAAAAAAGATGTGATAAGTCTATCTGCTGAGTGCCTCACCCTATCCTCAAACAGGCTACTTTTGCTGTATTTTTGGTTTAATACAGGCCACAGTTAGGACCAAAATATGATTAACTGAAGGCTTCCACATTGCTGCTGATCTAAACGTATGAACTTTTCATGGGGCTTTTCAGAGAACTAGAATTCAGGACATTGACTGCTTTCTAATCCTGAAACATGGGAAAACATTTTGATTCTGTACTAATAATGAAAACGTCTGTTATCGCCTATCTAACAGGAATTCTCATTAACCTTAACAAGACTTTCATGTGTAGATAAGCAAATATAATACTTCTTTTCAACAATGGCAGTTTCAGTGCAGAAACTTATCAAAAACTGATACATCATAGCCTTAGTCCTTGTTTCAGCTGTGTTTTACTTTGCCGAGCCATAGTTCTCACTCCTGTAACTCAGACTCAGGCCATTTTCCTCCCTTCCACCGTCAGCCCTGCCACCCCTGCAGCATCCGTACTTGGAGGGAGGCGCTCCTTGGGCTTCCTGATGTAGAGCTTGAATCTCAAACTGCTGCTTTCACCCTCCACCTGGGCCCATTGCTCCTCCTCTGGAAGAGGCAGGTTTCCATCCATGACCAGCGCTTCCTTTGTCCCAGAGATCCCGCTTGTTTGTGTGTCGGCCTAGGTGCTTCCATTTCTTCCCTATGACAAGCTTTACAGAATTGGATAAGACCTAATTCAGCTGGATTCTACAGACGTTTCTCCAAAAACTACTACATGTAATAGAGAGAGAACATCTATTATTTCTAGAAGACTTTTCTGTAACTGAGCTTCACTTTAAAAATATTCACATGGGTAAATAAATTCTATGTATCTTTTTTCCTTCTCCCTTGCTTTCTCTATAGGCACAAGGAAGCAAATATTTATACTGAATGTAGTACTATGTATGGATGTATATTATCTTACACTTCCTTCTGTAAAATGCCCTTTCTTCTGGTGGGCTTCTTGGTAAGTTATTGTTCTTGTGTATTTTTGCCTAAGGAGCAGACAGGGAAATAGTAACAGTTTTGTCTTTTCTTGAGGAGGAAGGAACATGGATATAACATTCCCTAGTCTTTCAAGAAAAGGCAATTTTAAAAGGTAACAGAAGAGGATTTCTCTCTGAGGGACTACATCACCCCAGAGACTCATCCCATTTCATCTCATTGTATGTTGTGCCAATTTCTGGAGTATCTCAGCACTGGGTTTTCTAGCCTTTTCTGTGATGCATTTAAGTTCAATGTATTCTGTACTTAGAAATGGAGGATATTCTCTTTCTAAGCCATTTGTTGATACTATTTTACTACTCGAGAAGGATAGAAGGTTGCTAGAATACTTTGTGTGTGCATTTAAAGGTTTTCGGATATAGACTATACAGCTTATTATTACAATCACTAAACAAGTTAGAAAGATGCTATGATATTGGAAAGGCTAATGGAAAGATCTTAGTAAACAGATGCATTGTTAAGGCTTCTCTAGGGCAAGTTTGAGTAGTGAAGTTTGGAAAGCTATTAGCACAGCTGCACCAGCGTATGCTGGTACAAGCTGTCTTTAAATATTCTACTGGCAACAGTGTGAGTAATACAGTAGCAGAAATGCACCTGACCACATACGGTCATTCCTATTTTCAGTTTAATTGCCTTTTAAGGAGCACTAAGGAATTCCAAATAATTCTAGTGTGCTTCATCAGCCAGCTGTGAAATACACTATTGCAGCTACATAAAAATAAAGACTTAAAAATAATAAGTACGTGTGCAAGCAGCTTGCTTTCTCACCCAAGAATGTTAAAGGCACTTATGTGTCACGGATGTAACAGAGCATTTGGAAAAGCAGACCCAATTCATACTGGGCACATGGCATGTGATTTTCTATTGAGCTAAAAAGAGGAAAATAGCATAATCAAATGCAAAAACTTTTCAGAGCTGTCAGCTAGCACAAAGCTGCTTCTGGGAAAACAAACTGCACTATTTACAAATTGTGATATCATCAGGAGCTATTTATATAGTGAAAATAATTTACACTCCAATTACGTATTTGTAGATAGTCCAGCCAGAAATGGCCACTTGTGTCATCCAGGCTGACCCCCAAACCAGAAATGAGGCTAAAGCTGGCTTTTTAATTATGAAATATACTTTCCTTGGTGAGGACCACCTTTATTTATTTATTTTTTGTTACAGCAGTGAAAACATCTCTGTTTTCAGTAGCCAAGCACATTTCAAAAGAACCAAAAAAAGAGGAAGTTCTTAATATGTAAAGGGCTTTTCTGGCAATTAATCATCTCATAGCATCTCATAGGAGATGCTAGATCATCACCTCTATTTCTTGACAGAAGAGTAATTTTTTAGAGCTTTTTTCCCAGTCAGTTTTAATTTGTGGAAAGCCATTGGGTGTGTACTGCTTTACCTGGGAATTGATCTGCACAATATAATTCATTTGGAAGTTTCTCCTTTTAGCTTCATTCAATTATTCATAATTATGTAGATTCATAAGTTAGGTTAAGCTGCTAGATTTATTTTCTCTGTGTATAACCTACTAGCTAGATTTGGTAGTAGAGATATCTTGTTTGGGTAAGCCATGGAGGGGTAGCTGTTACAAGCTCTTTAATTTTAATCTACAGGACAAGGATTTTGAGACATCCTTTGCAAAGAAGTTGGTTGTGGGTTTTTTTTGTTTGTTTGTTGGTTGTTTTTTTTTTTATGAATTCAAATAGTTCTTCCTACCCAATGCAAATTATCAAGGATAATTAGTTGCTGAAAAAAACAGTACCAGGGAGCAAGAGGGCACCAGGTGTTTCCCAGTGCTAGTAGTACCTGTAGTAAAAGGGCACACATTTGCCTGAAAATTATTTGGTCTTTCCGTGTTACAAGATTGAGATAACTGTAAAAGATTAGACAAAGAAATGTATTTATCTATTTGTTTAAATCACGCATTCAGCAGTGACATGTGTAATAAAGAGTTTTACTGGAGTCTCTGAACATACTTTCAGCTTTCCCTGTCTGTATATCTTGCACAAACAACAGGTAAAAGCAATTAAATGTGCTCTGTGAGAGATTAAATAATTGAAAGAATATTCTTTTCACAAGAGTGATGACAGTTAGCTATGTTTGCGAAGCCTGAGAACTTAGGCAGATAGAGCATCTAAAATATTTAACACAAAAAAAAATTAAAAATATTTTCTGGGCATTTAAAAAAGCCATTGCTATATTAGTGAAGAGAATTTTCCCCATATTGTTTAAAATTACTTCCTGCACGCTGTATGTACAGCGTTGGGGCTGCCTGATGAAAGTTACCTCCACTTCACTGAAAAAAGTTTTGAATTCAACACTAAGCTTCCAGGTTTTCTTACAAATTTTTGTGGAAATTGCTGTCAGATTTACAAAAATAAAATAATAATCTTAAAAGTAAAGAGAATGTTCAAATACTTTCTGTGTCTAGTGAAATCATCAGTCACCATTTGTGCATGTTTGTTCCAGCACTGAGGCTCAAAGAATGTAATCAGGTATGTCAGAGACTCAAGAGAAATGTGCATGCACAAGTGTTCTACAGTGGGCAGCTCATTAAGAAACATCATGTATGTGGTGTGTAATAAGCACAGTTCATATAGCAATATACCATTAGAAGGAATTCAGAAATAAGGTGGAAGCTTAGTTGCTCAGTCTACCTCTCAATGCCAGGTAAGAACCACTGCAGAAATGATGCTTTCCAGGATGGTTGAACTTTGCAGATGATTTGAGCAGCAGAATTTGCTATCAAAGAAGTATTGCTCAGAGTGAAAATAATACCAATAACATACAATAAAACCTTACTTTAAAAAGTGCTTTTCATCCCAAATTATCATGAAGACTGAAGGAAAACACTTCTGAAGTGATCTAGGCTATTCCTTATCATTGATGAATTGTTTGTTTTCAGATATTCCCAAATATCAGTTTTTTGCTGTTAGATATCTTGGCACACAAGGGACTTTGCCACTCCTGCTGAAGAGGCAAAACAGATAATATAAAGATTGCCCTGAGCTCCACTAAACAATAGTGGCTCTTTGGTCAGTTGAACTTAGTGCAAGATCCTCCCTAGTTTTTCTCTCTCCTTTCAGATATTTTGACTCTTGAAAAAAAATCTCCTGTCATGTATCATCACTCAGAAGCTCTCCAGCCCATGGCTTTGATTATAGTACCATGAGCAACTTGACCTAATATGATCTGCAAATGACCGAATTATTCCTACAGAAAGATACATACCAACATGACCTTACTTGTAGCTAGGAATTCTCTACCTATCGCCCTACATTTTCAGTGAACCCCAAAATTAGGATGGGCAAATGCAATTCCACTGTTTCTTGAGACTGTACTGCGATGGGAACTCAATCTAGTGCTGATGAAGTTAATGGACTTGCTCTCCGGGCCCCCCTAGAGTGCTCTTCATTTTACTTGTTGCCAACAACAACCTTTTTAATCACAATCACATCTGCTAGAAGAGTGAGCGAGTTGCAGGCTTTCATAGTTGAATCCCCTTTTGCTGTATTCCACAGAGGCATAGTTATCCCCTGTCTTTATGCCAAATCGTTACTCAAAGCTGTGTACCACCTGGATGAGACCATCAACCTTCTCAGGCCACTGTCTCCTCTATGATACATTGCACTCCATACCATGGAAAGAAAGGCATTTAAGGTCTCTGTTTTCTGAAGACAAAAATATGAAGATATTTCTAGATTATTAGCGTCTGCAAGGAGCAGAAGGATCATCTTTTTTTATCCGTTATCAATTACCTGGACTAAATTATATTTTAGGATATGGTTTACATTAGTTGACAATACCTGAGTGCCTAAATCAACTTAAAAAGCAGGATTTGAGAGTGATCCCACATTAAAACTATGTGATGTCCTTCCCTAGAAGTCTATATGCATAGCTTGGACAGTAGCATTCTTTCAAAAATGTTTACTAAGATATGTCAGAATGTCTCTTTAGTCAGAAAATGTCAAAATGTCTCTTTAGCACACTTTTGGTGTGCTAATCTTGTACACTTTTACTGTGAAAAGAGGGGTGCGTTTTCTGGTTTTTATGGACTGCAATGATACTCTCATTACAGCTGTAACTGCCAATATTTTATGCTCATAGTCTTTTTGTTATAATTAATTCTACATTAAAAGATTAATAAGATAGTGGAAAATGGTGACTAATTTTTCCAGCTGAAACTAAGGAGGGAATATAGATGGACAGAATGTAATTAAAGAGGCTGGAATTTGGCCAAGACGCTGGCATTGTTATTTTTACTCTTGCAAAAGTACCATGGGAGCTTTAATGGCCCTGAGTGGCCTCAGTTGTATATCTCTTTTGAAAGATGGATGCTGGTGATCCTCTTCTGCCTAGTGAATGCACTGCTAATGTCTGGCTGGCTGAGAATAAGAGCAGGATGGAGAGATTCATTAAACAGTGAAAGATCAAAATGAATGAATGGTGAAACTGAGGACCCCTGCCTTCTCTAGAAAGTGTCTTATTGCTGCCTTGAGGAAGTGGTGGTCTGATACACACATTGATTTCATTGAAATCAATGAAAAGAATCTAATTGATTTCAAAGGATTTTGGCTCAAGCCCTGAGTTCCTCTTTGTTCTCTGGCAAAGATTAAAGTAACAGGGAGTCTTGTATCTAACTACACCTTCCCAAAACATAAAATGAAATTGTCTCTACCTGTTTAAATAGATTTTTCCACAAGAGCTGCTGCTCAAGGTCAGGAGAAAAGAGTCTATGCTGGTTCCTGGTCTGGAGCACAGACTCCTTTGGGTTGTGAAAAGAATCAGCTCAGTACACATGGCCCTACAGAATTTGGTTGTCATGTATTTATGTCTGTGGGTTTTTTCTTTTCAGTCTGAGTTTACAGGATCTGTGTACCAAAGATGGGCTTTGGCTTTACCTCATTTTTCTGTAGCCATTCATGAAGGAGTAATGTATCACAGCAGTTAAACCTCACACATCTGTCATGTTATGAGGAGCTGTGTTGTCATGCCGGTTCATGGGTGTATTTTTCAAACCACCCACATATTTTCACCTTGTATTTGGAATTAATTTAAAGTACCTTTACACCTAGGCAATCAAAGTGCTTTCTGCTACCATTGAAGCCACCTGGCAATTTCCATTATATGCACTATTTTCAGGCAAATAACCGCTTAAAAAATTAACTTGTCCAAGCATTCATTTATTGGTCCAAACATTATTTGTGTTGTCTGTGGAATATTTGGAGAGCAATGGCTTGACTTCAAATATGGCTATATTACAAAATGAATTTGCTTATTTGATATTTGTGAGAATATTTTGCAAAAAAACTGGGGAGACACTCCCTTGATGTGAGAACACCAACATCTGTACAAGATTTGCATTTGTCTGATGAGTTGCACAGTTAACAGAGGGGAACCTCATATGTTGATCCTTATAAATATGTGAAATGCAAAAGAAGTTCCACATTTGAGTCCCACAAATGGCTTGAACCATGTGTACAGTGTGTTGTTGAAAATATGTAGGCAGTCAACTTTAGGGAGGCAAAGTTAGAAACTATGCTGAAGCTACGCTTGCATGTGAAATAGCATAGGAAGATATATCTACCGCCATCCTACCACTTTTTTTTTTTTTTCCTTTAGTGTCCTGGTTTCAGCTGGGGTAGAGTTAATTTTCTTTCTAGTAGCTGGTATAGTGCTGTGTTTTGGATTTAGTATAAGAATGATGTTGATAACACACTGATGTTTTAGTTGTTGCTAAGTAGTTCTTACACTATTCAAGGATTTTTCCAGCTACCCGTGCTCTGCCAGGTGCACAAGAAGCTGGGAGGGAGGGGGTACAGCCCAGACAGCTGACCCAAATTGGCCGGAAGGATATTCCATACTATGTGAAAACATGCTCACTATATTAACTGTGGGGATTTGGCTGAAGTGAGCAGCAATTGCTGCTCAGGGACTGGCAGCGTTGGTTGGCAGGTGGTGAGCTGTTTTATCACTTGGGTGTTTTCCCTGGGTTTTGCCTCTCTCTCTTTCTCTTGTTTTCCTTTTCATGACATTATTTATTATTATTATTATATTTTGATTATTAAACTGTTCTTATCTCAACCCATGATTTTTTCTTACTTTTCCTTTCTAATTCTCTCCCCCATCCCACTGGGGTGGGGGGAGTGAGCAAGTGGCTGTGTGGTGCTTAGTTGGTGACTGGGACTAAACCACGAGATATAAAAAACAGTAAAACTTTTAAAAATATTAAAAATATTTTACCTAATCTTGTTTTCCAGTCTCTTTCCAATGAGTCTTTCCTTGTTTAATGTGTTCATTCTTTCATTAACAGGGGAATGCAGTTAACAGTGTTAACAGAGTTAGAGGGACTCTCTTTTACAAGGCCTCTTTTACGTAAAAATTCTTTTGATAATGTAATGATCTAGGGGTTTTGCTTTTGCTTCTGCTTCTGCTCAGCTTTTCTCTTGTTTTTGGTATTTTAGTGACTGCAGAGAAATGACCCTTGAAGTTATAGTGTCAGGCTGGTAATGAACTGACATCCAGGGGAAAAAAACATAAACCTTTTCTTCCATTCTCCCTTCTTGTTGTATTGGTGTTTTTTTTTTCCTTCCTGTAATTAGACTTGCCACCATCAGGGACAGTCTTAGTTATTAACAGTATCTTGCTCACCTTTGCAGAGGGACAGAAATGGCTAAGTGAAAACATCCCCGTCAGTACCAGTCTGGGAGGTGGACAGAAGCTGGCATTCACACAATCCAGTTTTCTTCTTGTATTAACCTTTCTGTCCTTAGGGACCACCACTTTTTCTTTGTGTGTGGAATCTCTGCTTTTCTGTTACTTTCATAATCTCTCCCAAATAGTAATGAAATTTGAATACAAACTTGCCACCTGAGATTTTGGCTCAGATAAAGAGCTGTGGTTCTAACTACTGCTACTCTGCATAAAGATATAAAATGCAAAACCAAACGTGCTTTTCTTCCTCTAAAAGGTCACGACTCTCGTATCACTTTGGTGTGTGTATTGACATCACTAGGAATCTTGAAAAGAAAGTGCTGACCGTTATTCAGGCTTCTGCCAGAGTTGCTACCCCTCCAAGTAATCTATTTTCCTAGAAAACTGTGAACTGTTGCTGCAGAAAATACATAGAAATGTTTTTCAAGGTAAAAGGGACCAACATGTTGTTATTACTGCAAATTGAATGCTTCTGCTAAGGCCCAGGCGCCACGATTTTACCAAAGCATCTTGACTAGACATATCAGTCTAACAGTTACGCTGTGTAGAAAGCTCAGCTTCTCTTTCTCCTTTGTTTCCGAAACCCCAGTCATCTACCGTTTGATCTCAAGGAGAATCTCTGTTAGGTAGCTGTAGTAGTAAATCACACATTTGATGATATTGGTAAAGACACTGACCAGCCTTAAACAAGTCAGAAATTGTTTACTCCATTTGCAGTTTTAACGCACTAATCTTACCATGTGTGAAAAGAATCACATTCCCTCACATCTCTTACACCTGCAAGCTATGCATCATCAGCATCAAGCCCAATGTTCTTGTTTGGTATCACATAGACTTGCCAAAAGCTAGTCAGTAAGTTAGGCCTTCGTTAGAGTGTGGTGCTGTCCCCATGCCTATAGGGCATTGTAAGTAAAGCAAGCTGTCAGTCTGATGTGTTTACAGATAGATGGGCCAGGAGTAGAAGCAATTATTTTAAATGTGACCTGACCAGTGTGGAGCTGGAGAGATTTTGCACATTTATAAATGACCATCTTCATCAGACATCCAGCCAAGGGTGTATTACCAAGCCAGTTGCCTGAAAGCTTTTTGTGGTAAATCAAAGAATTAGAGTCAATATTATTTAGATCCTTCCTCACCAGTGCATGGAGCTTTCAGAATTTCTAGAAAGCTCATATACCCTTCCTTGTAGAAATCAAAATGTGAATATACACTATGGACTTCACATATTGTTCTTCTGTTCATTGGCTTACCAATAACAAAGAAAGGACCAGGACACATATTATAAATATACTTCTGAAATGAAACATTTTGTCTTTATTCCCTAATATTTCTCATAAGGATACTATCAGGTCTCTCTATCACCTTTTCCAGTGTTGTTTTTTCGTTCTAACAAACCATCTCCCTCTGTAAGCCATTATCTAAAACAAAGTTTACACTTCTGATTTGCACACAGGGATGCTATTTAATGTCTGATATTCTTCATGACCATGTCTTCACTTTATCTCATTTTAGAATAATGATAAAAGGAGCTTTGGTCCCCTGCTGCTCACTATGCCCTTCTCTGAGCTTGCTTTCCTCAGCCCTTAAAAAAGCGAAACTCCAAACCCCTGTTTGAAACAAAGTATGCTTAATCCTTGGATCTGTCAGAAATGCTCTCAGTTATGGATATAATAGGTGTGCAAAATTGTCCACATTCCATTTACACCCTGGCTCTGGCCGGGGTATAATTTGGCCCTGTGCACAATTTAGACTAAACTCAGAATTCTTCAGAGTAAAGTGCAGCTGTGGAATCCTGAAAGAAGGTTTTTGAGCACCTGTTCTGACCATATTCCCCCCAATTATCTTCTTGGACAGTAAGTACCCTAGGATAAGATTTCAGTAAGTTGCCTTTACTGGAAGTTGCAACATGATTATTTAAACCACTTCCTGCCTTTTACTACAGCTGCAGTAGTGCAGAGACAATATAATGGGAAGGAGGGAGAGAGCAAGTAGTCTGGTTCATCTTTATAATCTGTATTTTTACCCTTACAGTTTATAGATATTTTGTTAGTTTGTTTTTTAAGACATGATTAATTCTTTTTCTGAAGAGACTGGCTATTCAGTCACCTCATCTTTGCCCAAGTTAAAAAACCTTTGGAGGGTAATCATGACAATTCCTAGAGACTTTAGGTGCAGGTTCTTTGGTGCTAGAATGTGCTTCCACTGTCCATATATCAAAGTCTGAGTCTGGTCACCTTGTGCATCATAGGGCAACATGCACATTTATTGGTCCTTAGTGTTTGTCAGGTAGCTGGGCTTTCAATATAGGACAGAATTATGTCTGTTTCCCACCTTCTCCCCCTTCTAAAGCGATATTTTAAAATTATGAACCATATAATATCTTCCAGACACTGAGATCATGTTAGCTTAAGATAGGATGGCAAAAGCAATTCTTAATCAATGCTATTATATACAAACCGGTCGTTCATGGTCTTGTGTCTCCTCTGGTGTCTCAGAAACAGGAGGGATGTATCTGGAGTATGTTTCATGCTCTTTTAGCTTTATTTTCCTTTCCTTCCTCTGCAGTCCTTATGAAAAAGGAAAGACGATGAGAGGAAGAGGAGAAAATAGAGGGAGGAAAGACAGCAGTAAAAGTTTCTTTGTCACTTGATCTTCAGCAAACGATAGAGTCTCCAGCTCCCAAGAGAGCTTGAGACCAGTCCTTTTTTGTCAACGGTGCCTTTATATACAGGCCCACACTGTGAAATCACTACTGGTCTGTACTCTCCTGCTGAAAAAGCAGTGCCTCAGCCTGCTCCCCTGTAATTTTCATGTGAATCAGCACAAGTGGTGCTCCTTTGTACCCCGCTGCCTCATGGGCTGTGGCAAATCTGTGGACCTGCTCCCAAGGTGGTTCTGGGAAGTCAGATGAGAATAAAAAAAATTTAAAAGTTTTGAAGAGTTAATGAACAGTAAAATAATAGGATAGTTTCTAGAGGAATGTAGAGTGTGTATCCTCCAAGGTATGAGTGAAACGATAAGGAATACTTAACCATTTGTTCCCAAGGGAAGTGGTGTTTATTCTTTAGTTCGTGTAATTAAAATTATATTTTTGAGAGAACATGGAAGATAGTATTGTCATGGCCAGTACTACATTAAAAATTGGAATAAGACTGGACTAGCTGACCTAATGGTCTCTTTATGTTTGTAATGACAGTTGATGTACTTAGTCCCTGTCTTTTGTTTTTCAGATGTGTTATCCAGGCCCAAATTAATCCACTGTGTGCCTCTAGTGCAGATGAATTTAGCTCAAGATCTTTAATTTTTTAGTGCCAGGCTATGCCTAAAAATCTAAAGTATATGTCTGAAGTGATATAATTTCTTTTTTAGTATTTGATTTTTTTTTCCCACCACAGTGAAACTTATTTTCTGCAGTCTATGTGAGCATAGTATTTTTAAAGATAATACATAGGTCATATTCTATGCAAGAGCACTTTGGCATGCTTTTGTAGATATCGTTGTCTTGGCACATATCCCAGTTCCCTTCCCCTGATCTTTTTGACTCCTCTTACCCTGGGGATTGTATACTGAGTTACCAATACTGAACGGCGTGTCTTCAGGAATGTGAGAGTGCCTTCCAACGAGTGAAGTAAAAATATACAAAATATGTTATTATACACCAAAAACATTTGATGGCCAGTCTATCCTATCTGAACCTGGTGGGTTTTATAGTTGAGGAATTCCCACCCTTTAACCTGTAGCATTAAATAGTATTCAGGAAAACTGAAAAGGTACTGGATGCTGCTTAATGACCAGAAAAGATGGCCTGGAAACATGACTTTGGCATTCTGTTTTTCTTCCACCAATTTTTAATCTCTCTGTCCTTGGTTTATGTATTCAAGTATGTAAAACCAAGTCTGCTTACCTACACAGTCCTTATGAAACTTGGCAAATGCAATTATGATATATTATTTACCTATTTATTACTAGCAGTGGTAGCTCAGCAGCAGGAGAAACAGTTAACAGTAACAGTCAATTGGTGTACTTATTTGGTTGGTTATAATGTATTTTTCAGAACTTAATTGCTTACTCCCTTTCCCCAGTCTTGATCCTACCTGTGCTCCTCCTTGTGACTGAAACACTTACTTTCTCTCTTTCGAACCACTCACTCACTTCTTTATATATTTCCCCTTAAGCCCTTCCTTTTCTATTTAGCTTATGATTGACTCCCTTTGAAAAGCATTTTGAGCTATTGTGTGTTAACTTAAATTGTATTTTACATAAAAGGTATGAGATAAAATAAAGGAGAGGGTGGGAGATGATGCATTAGTGTGTGGGTTGAAAGATGGAACAAAGGGTTGTTTTTTAATTCAAGCTGAAAATAGAAAATAAGATACTTGCTACACTTCTGTGCATGTCAACAAAACTGTGACTTTACTCACAGAATAAAAAGTATGAAAATTCTCTTTAAGCTACTGAGATATGATAAGTTAAGAATCTAACCATGTCATTTGCTGATAAAAATAATCCTAGGCTTCCTTTTAAACACTTGTTATAATGTTGGACAATGTGAGCGAAAGAAAATAATTTGCATTATGAAAAAGTCCTGTAAATATATCTGCTGAATTGCAATGTGCAGCTCCAGCAGGATATTGCTTAGAGAGATTTTGTTTAAAACGTTTATTGGAGGCATATATTACAGTATATCATTTACTGGCTGGAAGCCATGCAATATGTGTCTTAACAAAAAAAAATTACCTTGTAATATGAGCCCCTCCAAGGCATAATTATATAATAAAGTTCTTATTGGGAAAACTGGAAGAAGGCCAAGCCTTGTCCAAATATAGTGAATGTCAGAGCCAAATTTATTATCCTTAGCTATTAACAGGAGAAGGCAGGTTTTGTTTACCAAGCCTAATTCTCTCCTAATTACAGCCACTATAAAATAATTACTATCCATGGGATAACAACACAAGACAGAGTGACTAACAGAAGAAACTGCAGGGGTTAGAAAACCGAGTGCAATTCTGTGTCATTTTGAACAGCTTGTGTACTGCCATGAACAAATTAACGGACTTCATTAAGGAATTATGTTTTAAGAGTGGCTTTGCAGTGAAGCAGTAAAGCAATTAATGCATCTTATTTGCTCCTAGATCTGAGTTCTAGTGCGGTTTTAGACAGCAACTTAATTTCTTTTTTTTTGTTTGTTTGTTTGTTTCATGTATCAGGTATAATAGGATGCAACCACATTACTGAATAAGATCAGTAATGAGCCTATGGAAAGGACTTTATTTTGGACAAATGATACCCAGTCCCCATTGACTCAAAATGTTGTACTGAGTACATTTGTACTAACCTAACCTTAACTGAATAAAAAACAGAGAGACCCAAATATGCTGTAATATAATTTGCATATTCAAATATTTATTTCCATTACATTTTGGATAGAAACTTGCAGCACTAAATAAATGTTATGTTTAATGTCTGTGTTTGTATTTGAGCAAGGAAAGTAGGTTCTTGTGAAATTGTCAATATTTTATTTTTGCTCTCTGTAAAAATCAGAATGGAATATTTTTTCAGTTGAAACGTAATACTTCATTACATTTGCAGTGTTTCCATTCTGACTTTGCCTACCCTATTCCATCTTGTCGTACAACCCAGAGGTGCACAACAGACCTAGGGCTACATTTTTTGCACAATTAAAGTGTACGTATCAAAATCAGCCTCTACACAACATATTCACAGTGTAAAAGGTCAGAGTTCAAGCTGTCTTCTCTCTGTAGAGGACACTTCACCCTATAGCAGGGCTAACTCCCTTATTTTAGTGACTTAGTGGGAACTGGCAAACTCAACACACTTGGGAGTCTGTTTTAGATACTAGTTTTAATAGGCCTCCAGATGGCCACATGAAAGCAAAAGGATTATTATAGTAGCCCCCAGCCGTGCCATTATAGATAAAGGTATATTAGAGTTTCCTTTACAAACCCCTTTTTTGAGGGTTTTATAACTCCATTACAAAATTCTTTTAGCACCAGAAGTCAATATAAAGTTCTCAGCCCACACAATATGTTTTAGGGTTTTTTTTTGTATGAGGTATGTGTATCAGTATAATCTCTGTTTATCCTGTATACAGGGCAGCGGTTTAGATTACTTTAAAGGGTACCTTTTTGTCACAATTTAAAAAGAAGTTAATCATGAAAGTAAAATTTAAATGTGTGTACCCTCAGTTGGGGTGAATCTGTTCACTGTCATCTGTCTTTTGAGATCAGCCAAGTTACTTTTTTATATCCACTAAGCACCCTCTCTTCCAGTTATTAATCTGATTGTACGTACAAGAGCAAGAAGAGTGGAAACCAAAGCTAAGGCACAAACCTAAAGTGATAGAACTGTTGTTAGACACTTAAGATGAATATCATCTTAACAGCATCCGAGAGAACAGGGACACGCAAAACCAAATCCTTTTCGTACACATCTGCAAATTTTTGAACCATCAGAATTCTGTGTTTTGGATCAAATCCTTGCTAGTTTACATGTTGTTATTAGAGGCAGGATGCTCTTTAAGCTGTGGCAAAGCTGACTTTACCAGCTGCATTTGTATGGTTCTCTGGTTTTGCCCTCATTTCCCTGGGCTCTAACATCAGTGGCATTAAGTTATTAGAAAAGTTTCTTTGGACAGTTCAAAGAAAACCTCAAAATCTAATTTCATAGGACAAGTTCACATAAGATTTCTTTGAAAAAAAAAACAAACCCAAAGGAAAATGCTGCAAAACACTGCAGTCTGTTAGTTAGCTTCTCTCTCTATCTGGCCGTAAAACTGAAATGAGTTTTGCATATCTTTTTTTTTTTTCCCCTGCTTTAATCAAATGGTTTCTCATACTTTGACAAATTCTCAGCAATTTCCTGAACAGGGAAACAAGAATGTGGACAGTAAACCTAAGTATTAAAGAGAGTTCCAGCAATGGAATCCTTAACTGATTTCTTTCCTTGGTTTTAAGACTGGTTTTCTGGTATTAAAACAGAAGGTGACTTATTACAACATGAACATTCTCTTTTCTCCACACATCACATCCTTTCGGGTTATACTTCAAAGTCCTCATCGCAAAGACCAGTCCTGTACATTGGCATTGTAGAAAAAGAAATGCCGTTGTAAGATATTGTGTCAATAATTCTACATATTTATGAAGCCAAATTATGAATTGATATGATCTATCATAATGGCTCTGCCATGTCAATGTCTGCATATTAACTGCTCCATTACAGGATGATACTGTGTCAATCACAGTTTTTCAGGAATCCAGAATCACTGATAAGTTTTAGTCATTTATCTTCAACTGCATTAAAAATGAAAGGCTAACATGTTTGCAGCATATTAAGCTATGCTTTTAATTAATACAAAAAGGAATTAGGGCAATGAGCATGGAAATGTTTACCATTTTGTATGTTCTTACTGAGTAAATGTCTTTGTTTGGAAAAGATTATTGACTTTTAAAAACATTTTAGGAATATTTTAACTATACTGCATGATTTACACATACATCATTCTATCAAATTAAAAGCTCTGTAGAGCTTTTAACTACAGTTGAACTACAGTTTAAATATTATAATAAAATACAACACTTATAAATGAAATTATATCTAATTTTACTTTAGATATGTGTCCCATATCGTCCTAATGGTTTCCTGAAGACCTCTGAGTTGATAAGTAGTACATTTGAATGGGATACATGCCTTCAAATATTGCAGAAAATTCAAGTGTGAGATGTCACGTACTGTAGCAAATTTGCTACAATACCTAGGCACAAAAGGGTGAGTTAAGGATGGACTGTCAGCATGGGGGTCATGACCTGCAATGGGAGTAATGTACAGATCTAGAGCACTAATGAGGGAAACAATGACTTCCACAATAATGATGCGCAATGCTGTATAACATCCCATGTATTCTTGTATAGCCTGTAAATGTCACAGGCCTCAGCTAGAAATCAGAATTTCCTTGCTTTTGATGGCTTGTCTTCAGATGTTTGGTGTGTTTTGTAGCTTTAGCTATTGCTCTATTTTATGTATAAGCCATTCTAGGAAGCTATTGTCGCATTGATGCGACGTCATGAACATTACTCGGACAGTGAAGTACTTGTTGGTTTTGCATATATTTCAGAGGCCAAAAAAACCACCTCAGGGCTCTAACTCTAAAAGTTACACTAATATTATTTTATTTGTGCTCTGGAAAGGTTTTCACATGTGCTTTAGCAAGTAAAGTCGTCATTATTATCTGAGTCAGATCTCTATGTGCTTGTTTAGGTTGTCAGAGTTGTATCAGTTTCAGGATAATCTTTTACTAGAAATGCACTTCCGTCCAATCCCTGCTGCTGTAAAATGTGATTATCTTTTGCACAGAGTTACAGATGCATTAATTTCCAGGCTACTTGGGTTATTCTTGATTACAGACAGAAAAGAGCAATTATATGAAACGTTGCAAGCACAAATACATTACATTTTCTGATTTCTGTATTTGTTTTGCTGTACATTGGAGAAGGGCTGGGAAGCTTTGTACTACGTAAAGCTGTTATTCATTGTGAACTGTATCTACAGTCGTTGTGCTGTAAGAGACATTTCAGAAAGTGCTCTTGTTTCCGAAGGAAACTTCACTTCCAACTACTGGTTATGAACTAGGTGGAACAGAACTTTAACTAATAAATCTTGGCAGGTACCAACGTGTCCAGGTACAGTCTTAGGTCTCCAGCACAATTGCTGGAGATTCAAGATGTCATCAGTAGATGTATTCCTGGTCTTATTACTATGATTTATTTAAAAATATTTAAAATCAGAATAATCCAGAAGAGCTGCAAAAGTCCGTGGTGAAAGCATCAACTTTACTATCTTTTGAGAGCTACAGCCTACAAGAAGCAGGCACCGTTGTGTCAGAGTACAATTGACAGTCTCTTAAGGGATACTAAAAAACAGGGCTGGAAATAGAAATAGAAACTAACTTTCAGCTTTATCAAGTGTGATGCTTCAAGGTCAGAATGAAATTCAGTGATGGGGCAGCACAAAGATGCTTGCACGGCAGGTGCCCTGGTCAATCTATAAACTCAGAGGCCATCAGTCTCTGCTTGTGCCAGCCTGCATTTTAATCAGAAGGAAAAATATGTGGCACAGTTAAGCATGCTTAGTGGTTTCCAATCAAGCAAGTCCTAAAACCAGAATAGCAAAAATGCATCAAAAGAGTTTTAAGACGCATTGGAGATATATACAATCTTGACTACACAAACATTGGCAAAGGAAAATTAGTTTAAAATTTGTAATATCTCAGATAGGCATTCCCTCCTCAATCCTCCTACAGTGCTGTAAATTGATCCTAGAAAGAACACACTTTTCTATGTCCTTTTTCATTTTGTCCTATGCTGGTTCACAGGCTAGTGTGACAACTGAAAAGGCAGTATCAGTGGTAACAAGTGTACGCTGTATTGTGGACTTTACCTCCTTTTAATTTGTTTGTTCAGTACCGTGTGGTACTTTGCATTGGAAGATCTGATGAGATTTGAACAGGATATTTGTTAAATGTGGCCTGATTTGGGGAGATTTGAGAGTGGTAGCAATGGGTCCTGCCTAATTGGCAAACACACAATGCTGGGAAAGGAGTAGCTGTAGGAGGAGTTAGAGAAGCAGAGGCACGTCCAGAATTAAACAAACCTTTGGGGCTTTTTTGCTGTTTTTTGTAGGCAGAATAAATACGTGCTCATTTCATGAGCCCAATATTCTTCATTTTCTTTTTCACAGGTAAATAACAGGGAAAGGGTAACCTAGCCGAATAGCTTTCTAGTTGTGATCAAATCCAGATCTGAATCCAAAGAAGTACTAATGTGTAGCAAGTGAGAATGATGTTATTTCTATTCTGCTCTGCAGCATGATCAATTAAGTGGCTTAATGCTCAGCTGATTCTTTTCCCCCTAAAGCACTTTGTCATGTAAGTTCTTTACAGAAGGTGAAGAGTTTCTCCAGCTGTTTCACTCTTTCCCTTCCTTCACATCATCTTCCTTCCCACCCCTCCTTACCTTTCTTCTGACTTTAAGATATGGGAGTTTTGTAATAATCAGCATTCCTTACGTATATTCATAAAGGTAAATGTGCCGAACAGTGCCTGGGTGGTGAAATGTCTCCTAACATGATGATACTTCACAAATGACCTTACATGTTGGATATTTTAGTTTTCCATGTTATCAGCATAGCACAACCTAGGTGCAGTGGCGTGTCTTCCATGTGTCAGCTCACTGGGTATGTACTTCACCAAAATGACTTACGTATGCACAGCAGACATACCTGGGATTTTCAGATGTGCCACAGCCTAGTCAGAGGTGTAAAGCAGCTGCTCTTTTAAAAAGGCTGAAGGGCATACAGACAGAAACCCTGAACATATGTTCAAAGTCTCAGATTTTGCCTAGACAAGATTTCGAGACAGAAAAAGAGAGCATATCCAGATCTTCATCTGTCCTAATCTCCAAATAGCCATTTATCAACATGATGTTAAAAGCATAATGACTTCTTCTGAAGCCAGAAGAACTAAACTTGCTGGACAGACACTTTCCTCTCAGTTGCAGAGCATGGCCTTCTGCTCTGATGCTTTTTCACTGTGAAATATATGTAAAATATATAATATATGGCTCTGCCTGCTGCCTATCACCAGTATTACCTGCTAAATTTCACAGGGAGACGTTGGAAGCATTCTTGCTTCTCTGTGATCATAAGGGTCCATTTTTCAGTGATGCACTTATTAGTTTCCAGACATATATGGCAAAGTTTATCACAGATGTTGTACAACGATATTATGATAGCAAAAAAGTGAAGAAACTTGAGATTTATTAATATATCCTTGCCTTTAGAGAGAAGTTTTAAAGTCAGTGATGATGATCCCAACTCCTATTTCCTGACAGTCCAACCTCTTACACAGTGGAAGTTCCTCATTATACTGCTGCCTTTCCTTACGTTTTGGGTAGATAATTTACTGTAATGACACAGAAATAATAGAGCTGTTCCATACCTATAATACCAGATACTATTGTGACAGTGTGCAAGGGAGGTATTTTCAAGTATTGTATGGTTATTTTTCCTAATTTTTGCTTCCTCCATTACCATCGGGCATTCTATTTTCTCTTTTTCTGTTATGTGTTATATAGCCACAGCTTGTTAAGAATTCTTTAACAAATGTATATCGCTCCCAATGTAAGCATGGTTTTGCATGTAACTTTTCTGAAACTGTGTTCCTCAAACTTGTGTGTTGCTGTTTGAAACTGAGATGTATTGAGTTAAAACCCTCCAACAGTATCTTGAAGTTAATGCCAAAATCCATATAGAGGAAAAGCGGCAAAAAGCCCTGTGAAAGCTAAGTCGTCCGAAGAGGTCTTGAACCAGTGTCCTCCTGAATTTTACAGTGTAACACAATATGCAACCGCAGGCCAACCCTCCAGTGATAATAAATGAGAAATTCTGAGGGCTGCTGAGCACTGTGCACATTTTCCCAGTGGATCAGGACACAGTTTGTTAGCACAGGTGTTCCTGTAATTGTGATTCATTGGGGTAAATGCTCCATGCTCAGTGGCCCTCTTCCACTTCCGTCTTCTCCTGGGGGTGTATTGATCTGATTGGTACTGACCTGCGCTACTGGATAACAAGTAAGCCTACACAGATGGGGGCTTTATTCATATTCTAAAGGTTAAACCACAGCCCTATAAAATATTAAAGGGGAGATTTTTTTCAAGTGCTCAAGAATTTCAGAGCACAAATTGCAAAGACTTTCTGGAGATCACCAACATTAAATTCCACATGTGCTTCTTGAAAATCTCTCCCTAAACCGCTTAAAGCCAATAGTCTGTGTAGGTACAACTCATCTCGGTTTCATAGAAACCTGTAATATGGTCTTTGTGTAGACTTATCAGGGGGTTTTGTTGCATTAGTATTCTGATGAAAAATTTCCTTTCTACAAAACTGTTTTTTGCCTGGAAGAAACTGTTGGAGTAAATAGGTTTTCTCCAGGGAAATCCAGATGAAAAGTCTTCATCTGCTTACTTGGATGATCTTTTTATCAATTAAATTTTTCTGCCTGGAGGCTAAAAATTTCCAGTTACCCAAAAGAAGAATTTGTTTTCAAGGGATTTCCAAATTCCTTTCTCCAAAATAGTCCCCTTTTTGACTTTTAGTGAGCTTGACTGAAACCATTTTCAGAATTTTCTCACAAATACACATGCACATACATACTCAAATGTGCTCACATGCAAACGTACATACAGGCACTCAAACAAACATTAAAATATATGTACACATATATAAACACAGACACTTAAAAATCGAGTTTCTTCCTAAGCCAAGTCTAATTAATGCACTCTGTGCGGATGGAAAAGAAGCTGGACCAGGATGCCCCATTCTTGAGGCATCTCCACTTTCCTCTGTTGCCCTTCTGCTCCACTTCTGTTCCAGGAACTTGAAGAAGAGCCAGCAAAAGTCAGCACTTGGAGATGAAAATTGATCACAATCCTTGTAACCTGCAATTAATGTGGCCTGTTGTACCCTCCTCTGCAAAGTTCATGTTAAGGCCTCTCTGCTGCGTATGTTGCATATTAACTGAGTTCTGTGTCTGGAATGGGCATGTTTGGAGTACTGTCCCATACCGCCCCCCCTTATGATAATGCCACCAAAATTTACATCATGCTTTCCTAAAGCTTCTCTGTCTAGAGCTACAGTGATTTGTGAGGTTTTTCAAGTTCAGTGTAAAAGAAAGTGACGGTAAGCCTTATGCCTGCTAGTATGGACTATACATTGGAAATGTGGACTTTTCTTCTTTTGTTCAGAGACAAATTGTGCATGCAGTGTGTTATATATAGTATGAAGTGTGCATACAGTCTTGCTCCAGGCATGAAACAAACCTTTACCTGTTCAAAAATGTAGCCCTTGGCAATTAACAGCTTCTTAAGAGAACGTGATTAGAGATGATGCCTGTTTACGACAATGAACCTATTTCTGTGCACTGAAAGGACTGACTCACATCCTTATATAAAACGTTCATAACTTCTTGTGCTTTTAAATCACTGTGTTAGTCCACATGATCCACTGACAAAGAAAAATTTATTGTAAATTGGTTATAAGTAAAGAAATACCCTGTGAGGATACAATAATTGTGTCAATTTTCCCATCCCCAATACTATGAAATAATAAAATTATAATAGATGCAAATTATGCATGCTCTTTGATGCATACTAAAGAGAGACCTTTCCAAAAACGGGATACCTTTAGTTAGGGATTACCAGTGGTCACTGCATTATTGTTTTCTGTTTATATCTAGCTTCAACCATAACGTTCAGTTTCATTTTAGGGGATTGTGCATCTACCTGTCTATTAACCGACAGGCTAAGCAAATATGAGTTCCTGATGGGTTAAAAAAATAAACCTTGAATTCAAAATAAATTCCACAAGGAAATCTTGGAAAAAGAAAACAAACATTGCCCCCAATAGGACAGTCACTGTGACTTGAAGAAAAGAAAATTGAAATACATGAAAAATCAATGAGGTAATAATTAAATTGTGCAGCCCACAGTACAGTGGCCAAAGCTCAGCATGTATTTGTTAATGTATACTGGGAACTGGGGTAATCAGCAGCTAAAGGAGAGCAAAGAATGTCTGTCATCCTGCAGCTAATTTCACGATCAGACTCTTTAGAAACACATACCTCCTACAGTATACAGGGATATTTATAGGAGGTTAAAGATACAAATTAAAGTCCAGGAGACTATACATTCCTGATTACCCAGCATTCTTAAATCAGCCCCTTCTTCATTCTCACACCTGGGCCTCAGCTGCAGCGTAGCTGTCATTTACGCTATCCATGGCACAGGATTGATGACAGTCATTCGCTGATGAAGCTGTATACATCATTTCTGTCCAGGCTGCACTGGCCAGATGGACCCTGACCATCCATCGCCTGTCAGGGACACATCTGTTCACACTCCTGCTAGGGGTACTAACAAGTCATTGGCTTTGGAAAGGACAGTGTCAGCTGGATAGGGCACAACATAAAAACTGTTGTTGTTGTTCTTATATTTTTAATAGGGATCCTATAGCAGCTTTTTAAAATGTAAAAATTATTATTTCCACAAGCTTGTAAGTTAAAGAAGTTGCAAAAATCCCTCATGTTGTTGTGAATATTTTTTGAATTCGAAATATAGAGAGCCTGACAAATATTTCTGGTAGATGTTTGTTCCTTCAGACAGACAGACTGCTGGGCTATAAGAATTTATTAGACGTGACTACATGGTGATCTATCGTTTCTCTCAAAAACTAGAAATATATGCAGCTTTCTTTGTATATCTAGCGTTGTTCATGAATATTCTTCATGTGGAACATCTTTGATATGGATTAAACTTTCTGTCTCACTGAAACGAAGGAGCAGTGAAGGAATATGTTACAGTTCAATCTGCAGTGTAACCCTAGCCGTCAGTAAGATAAAAACAAGCTCCTGAAATGATTGTTTTCAGCAACGGACCTTATTCACCCACACAAAAGTGGCTTTTGCTGTAGATACAAAAAAAGTAAGAATGTTATTTTAGGGCAGAGGCTGTAAAGAGACATTCATAATTCAAATACGTTCTCATCCCTCTGCTGTCTTAGGGCTAATATGTCCATGACTATACAGAATCACATATTATGGTTGTTTTCATAACTCAGAAAAAAAACTATATTACTATATGAGAATTTGCTTGGGAGTGTTTTGAGGAATGCTCTTTCAGTAAGAACAAGAAGGCTGTATGGTATCAACTCTCCAAAATGGCATTGAGGAGCAAAAACCGTGCTGACGTCCTGAGCAGTGGGCAAGAAAAAGAACAGCTCCACTACCAAAGGTGGGTTCTCCTGCCTCCCTGACATGCCCACCCCGCTCAGGTGGGACCTTCTCCTTGCTTGGTGACTAGGGAAACACATTCAACACCCATTAGATATCCAGTTAAATTTTTATCATTATTTTACATGTCCTAATAGATTTTTGGTTGCTTTTTAGTGTACTCAAGCATATTTTGAAGGAAATATTCAATTTCACAAGCATTTATGGCTTAAACAGTGGGTTGAGAAAAAGATCTTAGTAGTGCAGGAGAATGGGAAGAACTGTGAAAATGGGTTCTTCTACAGGTAGTACTCTAGTATTGGCTATTGTGGATTAAGGATACTTCACCACTTTCACAAGAAGGCCCCTTCTGAGGCCCTCCTTTGAGTAATACAACATTTGATGACTCCTTAGCAGCTCACAGGTGCTACTCATGAATTTGGTCAGTTACTCACAAAGAAAGAAACCAAGGAACTAAGAAAACCTGGGCACTTCAATACCCCTTCAGTTTATTTAATAAGGGTTTCTATTCAACATTTGCGCTTTTGTTTCTCTTTTGCAGCCCAGCTCCACTCCTATGTAAACAGAGAGTGAAGACTAAGATTTTTCCATATGAAATAAAAGTTAAAAGCATGTGGTATTGTCTCCAGTTAGTGCTCTCTGCTATCCTTCTAGAAAACAAGAATAAACCTCTGTTTATCCCCTGAAGTACTACATACATTTTACACTTACTAGCCAAAAGGACTATTGATTTTAATTTTAGTTATCAGCAAACTGCCTAAGCCATCTTCAGTATTTTCACCTTATCTTGATTTGTTTAATTTTTATTTATCTGGAGATCAGGTTTGATTGGATATGATAAGTTACCTTTTACTGTTAAGGTGTATTCTTCTATAAGCGAAACTAAATGAGCAAGAGGATTTTTTGAAAGTGTGATATAGAGCTTCGTTAATCCAAATAATTATATTTCAGTGTTATTTCTATTATTTGATAAAAAGGCTAATAAATTGTATCATATTTTGAATTTAAAAAGTTATATTTTTACAGTGATCTTGTTTTGTGTAAGTGAGGAAACTAATTCTATATGTGGCAAGGGAAATAGTAGATGGTGAATTGTCCTTGATGGCTACTTGTATGACTGAATCTGACTTCCCAGTAGTGATAAATTAACCAGCCTCTGTTTCTGAAATAGCGCTGGATGGGCTATAATTCTAACATGGTCAGTGTATCAGGTACAGGTCTTGAATGCATGGACTACATAGCTTAAAGAAGGGTTAAACAGAGCAAGGACTGTAGATCATAGTGTAAGTTAGACAAAGGCCATCAAAACCAAACCACGCATAAACCTCCAGCAGTTCTGGAATATAAAAGGACAATAGTTGGATGCTGGGCTTGCTGTGTGGTGGCAGGAGTCTCTGCTACACTGCAGTTCTGTGGTTTGTTTTCCGCAATATCCTCAATCACTGCAAGATCACATTACAGAGACAATAGTGGTATGAAATTCACAATGCTTGCAAAGCAGGTATTGATATTTAATCAGTCTGCTTTTTGAAAAGCTGATACTGTGACATTTTACACAAATTATTTGAGGCCTAGATTTTTTTTTGTTGCATTTTTTGTAGACATGTTTAAAGAATTTTTTAGTTTTGAATAACAGACTCAATATATTACTTCTGTGGTGATCACCGGCAGCGTAACATGAACAGCAGTGTTACTGAAGATCTGTAAAATTTCTCTCTCAGAAGAACCTTGTGACCTTGTAGATTGAGAGCCAGAGCAGGAGTTCTGCTTAAATTCTTTTGGGTGCTAAGAAATTACAAAATGAGCCAAGGCCATTTGAGTGAGCTCATGTAGATCCTGGACAGTGAATTAACTATTGGCGGGGGGGGCGGGCAGGGAGATCTAAATGAAATACTATGTTTCAATTGAGTTTTTTGTTTAAAATGGTTCATTTATTTAATTCTCCTTTCTGCATTACTATTTCATACATTTAGAATAATATTTAAATATCAAAAAACAATTAACTTTTTTCTCGAATATATTTTATCTTTCAACTGCATTTTATAAGAAAAACAAATTCTTCGGACTTGAACTTTCCTCTAAGATGGAAATATTCTTTTGTAACTTGCAGAAAACTGAGTAGAATAATTAAATAGTAGTTTGCTTCATGATAAAGAAAACTGTACTAATGCTACAGTAACATGCTATTTTTGAAGTTTACACTCAGCGATATTTATTGCTGAATTCTAAAAAGCTTTAACTATTGAGAAGGATAATCTGTGCCAAGTAAAAAGAAGATTATTTCAATTAAAATGAAACAGTATAAAAAAGGGAAACTTATAAACATGCTTGGTTAAAATGTTTTCTATATATTTTAAAATAGAATATAGATTTGCTTCTATAATAGAGTGTATGTAAATAAAATATTAATATATGAACAATGATATATGGTATATAAATAAAATACTTAAAATAGATACTTAGAAAAACTGCTCACAAACACATCTGCAGTCAAATAATAGTGGAAACTGCCTTGATAGAGAAGGCCCTTTGAGAAATTTTATTGCAGGACAAGTATTTTAATGTGCAGCCTGAAATGAGTGACACATGGGAGTTAAAGGAAGTGTGCTCATGCAGGAGAAAACCAGGGGGTGTAATGGCATTGATCGGTAAGACTAAAAGAAAAAGGAAAGAAATACACATCAGTTCTTTCATGACAATAAAATACTTCCTAATAACATCTTGTATTGACAGTGCTATCATATCGTATATGTTTAAGTACTGATAGCTTAAACCACACCTTGTGGAACTGACTGCAGGAAAAAGACAATTAAGGAGGATTTTCCCACTTATTTCAATTTATCTAATACAATAAAAGAAGAATAAATTCTACAGGCTAAATTCACACTTATATCCAATAGCCAAGAAATAAAAGCAAAGTCTTGGCCATATTTCAAATTCCTGCTTGATTTTGTGTCCATCAAAGAGCAGCTCCTACACCATGTGTAAGAGCCTATGTGCTGTATTTTAACATCAGAAAGGCAGAATACCATGTGGAGCATGTACCCACCGAGCCACACAGAAGATCCACAGGATACAGAAGAGCACATGTGTGAAAGTAAAAAAGATCAAAACAGGATCTCAAATACCATATATCTTCGTTTCGAAGCCCCTATCAATTAATAACAGTTCATTTTTAACAGCCACAGCCTTACCATGCAAGCCACAGAGCTTCAGCTTCTGAATTCCCATGTAGACAATAATTGTTTGAGTAGATTTACATTGGGTAATGACAATTTTGCAATATTTCTGGAAATGTTGGCATTTGATTCCAGGGTTAGACACTGAACTCAAGGTTATGATTGTCTCACAGTGGAAGCTGGGTTAGGTTTGGTCATTATTTTTGCAAGACCTTGTCAAGAATAACCTAGATTGCTGGTTGGTGGTAGTCTTAGTGGGTGGCATCCTACCTTCAGAAGCAGTTTAAAAAAAAAAAACCCACATCACATCAGCAGCTCTGTTGGCTTCCAAATATAACATAATGTTGAGATTTAGAGAAGCTGAGATCCTGCCTAAGTAGGATGTTAACCTGTGTCAAATAATGAGTTTATGTTGCATATTTGTGGGGTAACTACGTAAGTCTGGACTTCCTTGAAAGTAAACTGTAATCTGTAGTCTATGCAGCAGGTTCAGGCAGTGTTTGACATTTCATTCAAAGGTCACCACTAAGAGCTATCAGAGCTGCAGTGTGAGGTATCAGCTGTGTACTGGTCTCAATTCCTAGGGAGCAGCAGTGTTTTTACCTAGAAGCCTACAAGGTTGAATGATGAGTTGAAAACAAAAGATAAAATTAGACAGAGTGTGTTTCTTAAATTTTTTTTCATTGATCTGTTTTAAGTGCATTATAAGTATAGGAAAGATGAGCTTTTCTTCCTTGTTTTCTTGTCATGTTGCCTCAAAAATAATTCCTGAGCACTGAGAGTTAGATGAAATGTCATAGAAGTATAAGAGTTGTTTAAATTGAGGAGATGAGCATTTAGGGGACCAGCCTTACCGGGTACTGAAATCCATGATCCAAGCAGCCCTTCCAATATCTGATAAGGTATCCAAGGCTGGGGATGCGTACCAAGATCTGGAGGGCAGAAGCTGTATTTTGACTCAGTTCCAAGAAGTCGGAGTCTTTTGCCAATGTAGTAATGATATTTTGAGCCAGTGTGTAACACTGAACTATGATACTACTCCTGTATATGCCAAAAAAGTAGGGTTTGACCTTACCATCAGACCAGGTTTGAACCATTTCAGGATACTTTCTTGGACGAAAGATGGCATTATGTCAGACCAGATTTAAGTCCTTGCTGAGTTGGGTCCATTTCAAAATGATGATGAGGGGTTCAGTGCCACAAGCTTTCTTCACGCCACACGAGCCTGAAGTGGCTGAATGAAATTCTGCGTGAGGACTCTGGTCATATGGCTCTTCTTGCACCTCCTCAGTCTACCACTTTTGTCACAAACAGCAACCTAAACTGTATGGAGATGTATTAGTTGCTGCATATGCAGTTACGTATTAAATCCAGTAGTTTCAAATCAGAAGTTAAAGATTACAAAGTGCTTTAAATTTTTAGGGAGAAAATGCTATTAAGAAAGTTTCATAGAAATTTCAAATGGATAAAGGATTCCTCACTTCCCAGGCTGCTCTGATGGAGGTATTGTGCATGGAGAGAATGAAGCAAGTACATATCTATATGCTAATACTGATTTCGTAATGTTTAATTATTTCTAAGTAACTTCAGTTTCCAAAAGGTTACTTTGTATGTTTTGTATACACATAGAGACATACATGCATATATTGGCCTGAATAGAAGTAGAACATGTTAGCTATTATCTTTTTAATGCCACAGGTCTGAATTATGTGCAGCATATATGATACGTGATTTTTGGTTTTGGCAAAAAAAGATTTATATGGGATAATATACTGCATATACTATTTCAGGTACATGCAAAACTGTTATCATAAACATTGTTTATATTTTATTCCCATTGTAGCTTGACTCTCACCTCTTTTAAAGCATTTTTTCAAGGATATCAAAGTGCCATGACTGGTACTTATCACTTGGAATACTAATGTATGTAAGTTCTATTTAAAAATATATATCACTTCTAATCATAACCTGCATGAGGAAAGACTGGGTGGATGGCTCCGTGTAACTGGGGTGCATGAAGATTTCTCAACAAGATGAGCAAACGAAGGGGCTTAGTTTGCTGACTTGAGAGGGCTCTAGTTTGAGGCTTGTGTGTTTTGTGTTCCAAGGCTAACTATCCTCAGGTTGTTATAATTATTAAGAAATCACTACCTATAGGTCCAGGGGCATTTTTTTAATACAGTGGATGCAGAGCCACCTATCTGACCTTGGCTGCTCTCCTTCAAACTACAAATATAAACTGTCGAGACAGAAACATAGATGATTTTTTTTCTCTTTCCTATATGAAATAAAATTTGATATGGATTCTTCTCTCATGAAAGTAATCAAGTAATTAAAATTGACGACTAGGAGAAGGCCTGCCTGGTGAGCAGATGCTCCATGAAAAATAAATAACTTCTTAAGTTTAGCAATTTAATTAAAGACAATAGAGAATACTTCTTCAAGAAAAACTACCCCTTAAAGGTTTTTGTTTTATACTCTCAGTTTCCCTCATTATGACACTGAGCAGTCTGTAGGTAACAATAATGATTCAGGTTTCTAATTTTTTTTTATATTGCTCATCTTTAAAATAATACTTCCCAGAATAAAATACCTTTCAGTTATCCCCAAAATACTTTATGAACTGACTAATCTTTACCTGTGAGGGAGGGAAATATTATTGTGCCTATCTCAAATGTGAGTAAACTCCAATAGTTAGTGAGTCTAATGGTTTAAGGTTGGTGGGGAAGGGACGGCATATTCACATGGTCCTGCTATGAACCGGCTGCTGATGCACTTTGTGGTCAATGGGAAAATATGGCTAAGAGCAGGCTGGTTAACTGAAGATCAGTCCAAGTAAAAGAACACTTAAAATATAGGATTATTCTGAGAGAATAAAGAAGAAGAATATTTATGACCAATACCAGCCAACAAGTGTTATGAAAGTACAGTCTATCAAATAATCCTAATAATATTATTTGTTTGGACTAGAAACGTAGTTTCCCATGCAGCTGCACAGTTGTACTTCTTAAGCATTCAGAATCACTTGACTTGATACCCCATGGTATTCTGGTTAAAAACCACCATCCATACTGTCAGCCAGCAACTGGAACATCACCTATTTTAACTATAACAGGGAAGTAATTTTTTATTAGAATATTGCAGGATTTTATCCCAATCCATTTAACTTTTTTGTTATCAAGAATATAAAATCAAATATGAAAAAAAAGCTGTGACAAATACAAAATCTGGGAAAGTGGGGGTTAAAAATCAAAAGCCTGAAGCCATATAATCAGTGGGTAAACAAAGAGCTGTTAAAGCATTTTCTGAATGCACGACTTACATGTTTAGGATCATTTTATATGCTTAATACCTGGGAATGAGGGACTATATCTTGTAAGCCAGTGCCACGAAGAAGCACTAGGAGGAAAACATCTCAGTACGAGGTCACATTCTGATGTTGTAACAGAAAGTTGAGTGCAAATCCTCAAATGTTTCAGAATACATAGGACAGGGATGTAACTACTATTTCACAGCACATTGGTGAGACCACTGTTTGAATA